>NW_028318453.1:601875-1203750 GCF_062004578.1 Staurois parvus
GCCCTCATAGTACTTCTCTTGGCCTACTGGATAATTAGGGGTTTATTTACTAAAGCTGGAGAGTCCAAAATCAGACTCCCTTCTGCATAGAAACCAATCAGCTTCCAGGTTTCATTGCCAAAGCTTCATTGAACAATCTGAGGTTAGAAGCTGATTGGTTTCTATGCAGAAGGGAGTCTGATTTTGGACTCTCCAGCTTTAGTAAATAAACCCCTTAGTGTCTATGTCATAGAGATTAGTGATGAACTGAATGTACCAGGGCTCGGTTTGGGATACGTTTGGATGCTGAATCTGAACCCCATTGAAAATAATGAAAGCCATATGTTAATAATCAGCAATAACTAATTTCTAGGCTAATACGCAAGTGCTTGTCAAAAAAAGGGGCAAAGAGCTTGACAGTGTCTTGGGAGACATGTACCAACCCCCCCCCCCAAACAAAAAAAAGAAATGTAAAATGTTATTTGGTGGGGGCAGAGATTTTAATAATGCTTAAAGTATAAAAACGCAAAATTCATTTAATTAATATGCTTGGGGATGCCTGTGAAGTGGCACTTGGTACAATGTATACATTACTACAGCAAAACTGGCATTTACACAGAAATAAATGGAATTTAAATTGGTCTGGTACATTTTGAAGTGAAAACAGTCTGGTATAGATGTTATTGGGGATCTCCAAACAAAAAATATTGTGGGGTCTTCCCAAATTCTATATAAGATCCAAGTCTTGTATGAATTTAGATACACCAAAAACAAGAAAAAAAGTGCAGAGTTCCCTCCCAAAATCATTCTTCTTGAAAGCAAAACAAAAATTGGCATGTATCCCAACCTAATGCCATTTCTCTCCCTCCTGAACTATACCAGTCCACAGGACCTCATCATAGGGAGCAGTGCAGGGACAAGACCATCTAGTGTCCAGGACGAAGATGCCAAATGGTGCCTTCCACAAAAGTATTATGTGTCAGCAAAAATACCCTCCCCCAAAACAATTTTGAGTACAAATCTGCACACTTACCTCTGAGCACAAATTCTCTTTTCAAGTCAAAATTCTCCCCAAACAAAAATTCCTCCTCTTCCAGTACAAATAGGAAGATTGAGAGTGGGTAGACAAACACTACACTGGCAATCTAGCAAATTAAATCCAAGACAGCTGCAGCTGTAGGAGTAGGAGCTGAAGGGGGGAGAGAGTGCAACCTGCAAGTCTTCTTGGCTCTCTCTGTCACGTACCTGGTCAGAGGCTGGAGTGCTGAGAGGGCTCCCCTTGTGGCTAAGTGTGGAACACCCCTGAAGGTAGAAAAGGAGGTGCTCAGCCCATTGAAGCATGGGTTGCCAGTGGGTTGAGATGATGATCACCTGGAAATGTCAGGATCAACGGAAGTGACTGCAGAGCTGAAGTTCTCCTGACGTGGCAGGCAGAACTTGGCAGCTGACAGATTTTCTCCAGATGTAGCAGGCAGAACTTAGCAGCGGACAGATGTTCTCCAGACGTTGCAGGCAGAACTTAGCAGTGGTCAGATGTTCTCCAGGCATAGCAGGAAGAACTGAGCAGAAGGCAGGAAACAAGGTTAGCCAGGCTAGAGGTCATGCACAGGTGATCAACCAGGAGCAGGAGCCAGAAGCAGGTCGAGGGTCAAAAACCAAAGATCATGCAAGAGCGAGGTCAGAGGGATAAGTCGAGGTCATACACGGATAATCAAGCAGCAGCAGAGTCGGTAGAGCAAGCTGGGTCATACACAAGAAGCAGGCAGTAGAAGAATCCATGAAACAAGTGGGGGTCAGAGCCAGGAGAAGAGCCAAGACAAGTCCAGGGGCGATCTGAGTCAGCAGCGGGAATCCAACAATAAACAATAGAGGTGCACACGGTAACAAGGGGCTGATGATCATCCAGCAAATTCTGCAACAAAGTGCTGACTTTAAATAGGCCAGTGGGGGGCAGCAACTGTCAAGCTTTGCGTGCGCCATGTACCCTACAGTTGTGCGCATTTCTGCGCTAATTAGCATGGGCATACCTAGGGTTGGTAAATGTGCCTGTTCTTCTGTGGCTGATCCTCTGCCAGTGCCCCCCCAGAAACAAGCATGAGAGGGCATCGGCCTTCCCATTCTTGGACCCTGGATGGTAGGTAATATGAAAGCTGAACGCTTTGCTTACGCCACTGCGTATCCGCGTGTATGATTGTGTGGGTGTGCTAATTTGCACTAGCATGCACCTGAGCACCTGTACCCTACAGTTGCACGCATTTCTTAGCAGATTAGCGCAGGCATACCGAGGATTGGCAAATTTGCCCATTCTTCTCTGGCTGATCCTGTGAAACTCTCCTCCTCTCCAGACCTAGCTTGTCTCTTCCAGCACTAAGATGAGAGGAATAGTGAAGCTGTTGTCACTACTCTTGTCAAATTGTCAGTAGGAACTCTTCATGTAGCCCCCCCAGCTCACATGATACCACCGTTCGAAGGCCAGCCACCCCTCTTGCCCACCCCTTGTCCCAGCCATGATTGGGAGGGTACCTTGCCAGTGGGGACATCTGGCAAAGCATTTTGAAAGCTTTTGGAATCTGAAAGCCCGTTTAAAATAAGGGCTCCAGAAAATCTGGCCCTTTAGAGGAGATGTTGATCATTGCATTTCTGCCTGATCAACAGGTATTTTTCTGTACTTTCACGGTCTTTAAAGTATTAAAACCCTCACATACACTTTAAACCCAAACATACACCTTCACTAGCCCCTATTAATTTCCTGAACTGTATTTAATTATTATTTCATGCAGGTTTTACGTGTTATGTCACCAGTCATGTTGCATAAGTTCCATTTCAAACTTCATACTGCCTACAAGGTGAACTGCTGGAAGCAGCATAATATTTGTTTATATGAGTTACAAATGTACTTTACACAAAACCAATAAATAACTTATTAGCCATGTAATACCTCTGCTTACACACACTTTGAGTTCAGAGATCAATAGTATTTAATGCAAAGAGTTTAGAGAAGAGTAGAAATGAACATAGAATTCAGGGGTCAGTAGTAAGTAACTTAGAGTCCTGGGGTCAGCAGTAAGTAACTTAGAGTTCAGAGGTCAGTAGTAAGTAACTTAGTGTTTAGAGGTCAGTAGTAACACAGTGTTTAGGGGTCAGTAGTAAGTAATGCAGAGTGCAGGGGTCAGTAGCTATGTAACCCACATCTCTCTTCACTTCCCCTGTGCCTTGCTGGTGACATCTATCTAGGCGTCCATCACTTCCCCTCACTCTGACTCTTCTCAGCAGCTGCACCCAGTCCCCATTATCCAGCCTTCACTGTTCCCAATTATCACCTGCAGTTCCGACTGATGGTTTCAGTGACTGCATGCTGTGCCAAGGTGCGGTTAAGCCCTGCCAACCAATCACAGTGGTGTCTTCCCAGCTTAGCCAATACAGATGAGGCAGCCTTAGTCTGAGTACTGAGACTGGAATGGTGTCATGGCACCTGTAGTCTGAGAGTGGGGTGGCGGGGTCACAGTGTTGCTGATGATGTGTGTACACGACACCTCCGTTTTTCAAGTAATTTATTTCTATTAACTGCAATAAAAATACATCTATGCAAATCTGTCGGAAAAAAATGAACAGTTAGGATGGAAATCTTGTTATGGGTGTTCCTATCCACTTCTGCGTGTTTCAAAAACATTGTTGCATTATCCATAATAAAAAATGTGACAGTTAGTTTGACTCCACTGTAAAAGCTGTGTCAGTTTTTTAGGCCAGGGGATTTAGGCTGGCCATAGATGGGGTGTTTTTTTTTATCAACCAGCAGGCTGATCAAAGAAAAATGAATGAATTTCCCCATCCAAACAAGCAAATTGGATGGAGGACTTCTCCCTGCTGTGCCATTGTATTTTGATAGCGGGACTCCATCATATTGGAACACACTGCTGCAGCCGCTGATTGACAAAAAGTGTTTCAACATTCCCATAGGACAAAAGTTGATTGATAGATTCTGTTGAGTGTGCATGGCCATACATGGTTCAAGAAGTCCCTGCTGAACCAGCCAATTTTTTATTAATTTGGGGCCAGCTCTAGTGACAGGGAATTCATCACAGCTGTTCCCAGAAGATGTAAGAAACCATTAAGTATTTTACTTTCCAGTAGTCCAAAACAATGAAATATCATATTTGGAAGGATTGGACTTTTAAGAGAATTTGCTCAAGAAATAGTAAGAAATCAAAATAAATTTCCTTTAAAGCATAGTGCTGGCATAGCTTTAGGTAAAACTATAATCTGGCATGAATTTTCTTTTACATTTAAAAGATCTGCAATTTTTCCTGTGATGAAGTTTAAAACTGCCTCTGGCACCAACGCTCATAAAAAAGACAGCAAATAAACTTAAAGAAATAATTCTTTTCTCAAATGCTGCAGAGGCTGCTTGTTATTTATAGCACAGTGTTCCATGTCAAGGCTACACTCAAAAGTTTTATACTTTAATCTATGCGTGTAGATTTTTAATAAACACTATTTTAATGTCATTGAGTACATCAACAAAAGAACGTTGTGTTAATATTGCTTAGGTCAAAAGTCTAGTTTAATGTTGTAATAAATCTTTATTCTTAGTATGCTAAAAAATAACATCAATGCTCTTAAGCTCCTTTTTAAATGACTACTAAAATGAAAATATTGTATTCTGATAACTGTATGAGGTTATACATGTAATAAAAGCATTCTGTGTATTAATGGACTTCCACAAAAAATAATGTATTTTGTAACTGTGTAGTACATATAATATTAGCATTCAGTATACTGTCAGTGACTATTCTGACCAGGCCTGGACTGGGACACAAAATAGGCCCGGGCATTTTAAACTGAGCAGCCAAAAGACTGGCGGTATGGGGTGTGGTGGAATGGGATGGTGGGTGGGTGTTCGAGAGGGCGATTGGTGACGAGATGTTCTTGGAGTTGGGTCCTCTGCAATGTGATGTAAAGGGGTACTGTGATATAAAAGTGGACTTCACTGTAGAAGGGCACTATTTTGATTAAAGTGCCTCTTCACAGTGCAGATCCCCTTACATTACAGTGCCTCTAGCAATCACAGAATCACCCCCCCCCATCACAGTGCCCCTTGCAGCTATGCCCCCCTTTTCTCTCTAATCAGAGTTCCCCCTTTTACTCTCTGCTTCCCCTGCACAGTTCTACCTTTGGCAGAGACTTCCTCATATATTCAGCAAAGGAACATCCTAATCCAGCAAAGAGAAATCTCCATCTAGAAAAGAGACATCCCCATCTAGAAAAGAGACATTCCCATCTTGCAAGGAGACATCCCAGTCCAGCAAAGAGACATCCCGATATAGCAAAGAGACATCCCGATCAAGCATAGAGACATATCCACATAGCAAAGAGACAGTTCAATCCAGCAAAGAGACAGCCTAATACAGCAAAGAGACATATCCACATAGCAAAGAGACAGTCCAATCCAGCAAACAGACAGTTTAATACAGCAAAGAGACAGCCCAGTCCAGCAAAGAGACAGCTCCATATAGCAAAGAGGCAGCCCAATCTAGCAAAGAGACAGCTCCATATAGCAAAGAGACAGCCCAATCCAGCAAAGAGACAGCTCCATATAGCAAAAAGATGGCCCAATACAGCAAAGAGACAACCTAATCCAAAAAAGAGACAGCCCAGTCCAACAAAGAGACATACCCACATAGCAAAGAGACAACCCAATCCAGCAAAGAGACATCCCCATATAGCAACGAGACAGCCCAATTCAGCAATGAGACAGCCCAGTTCAGCAATGAGACAGCCCAGTTCAGCAATGAGACAGCCCAATTCAGCAAGGAGACATGAAAATCCAGCAAAGAGACAGCCCCATCCACCAAAGTGACAGCCTCATCCACTATAGAGACAGTCCCATATAGCAAAGAGATGGCCCAATTCAGCAAAGAGACAGACCAATCCAGCAAAGAGACAGCTCCATATAGTAAAGAGCGGCCCAATCCAGCAAAGAGACAGCCTAATCCAGCAGAGAGACAGCCTAGTCCAGCAAAGAGACAGCTCCATATAGCAAAGAGATGGATCAAACAAGCAAAGATACAGCCTAATCCAGCAAAGAGACAGCTCCATATAGCAAGGGGATGGCCTAATCCAGCAAAGAGACATACCAATCCAGGAAAGAAACAGCCCAATTCAACAAAGAGACGGCTCCATATAGCAAAGAGACAGCCCAATTCAGCGCAGAGACAGCCCCACCCATCAAAGAGTCAGCTCCATATAACATGGAGATGGTCCAATACAGCAAAGAGACAGCTCCATATAGTAAAGAAATGGCTCGATCCAGCAAAGAGACAGATCCATATAGTAAAGAAATGACCTAATCCAGCAAAGAAACAGCCCAATCCAGCAAAGAGACAGCTCCATATAGCAAAGAGAAAACCCAATCCAGCAAAGAGACAGCCCAGTCCAGCAAAGAGACAGCTCCATATAGCAAAGAGACAGCACAATTCAGCAAAGAGACATCCTTATCCAGCAAAGAGACATCCCAATCCAGCAAAGAGACAGCTTCATATAGCAAAGAAATGGCCCAATCCAGAAAAGAGACAGCCCAATCCAGCAAAAAGACAGCTCCATATAGCAAAGAGATAGCCCAATCCAGCAAAGAGACAGCCTAATCCAAAAAGGAGACAGCCCAGTGCAGCAAAGAGATAGATCCATATAGCAAAGAGACAACCCAATCCAGCAAAGAGACAGCCCAATCCAGGAAAGAGACAGCTCCATATAGCAAAGAGACAGCCCAATTCAGCGCAGAGACAGCCCCATTGATCAAAGAGATAGCTCCATATAGCAAGGAGATGGCCCAATCCAGCAAAGAGACAGCCCAATCTACCCCCCCCCCACACACACACACACACACTGCTGCTACAGAGCAGGATTTTGCAATTTTTTATGTCACACAGTATTTGCGCAACAATTTTACAAAACAATTTTTTGGAAGAAATACATTTTTGGAATTCTAAATGGACAAAATCACAATATATTCCCCCTTTTTTTAAAAATCTGTTTTATTGATTTTTTAATAAACACAAACAATAGAAGAAAATGTAAACAAAAATTGCCCTCGCAGGGGCAGGGCCATAGGCCCAACAGGTCTAGAGGGTAGGGGGGTGGGAGGGGTGGTACAGGACATGCAAGGCCTAACCAAATACAGTTGGATGAAGAGACCATAGAAAAGACTGAAGGGACCTTTTACAAGTGATAAAAAACACAGTAATAACTTCACGCAATTCAATTCCCCCTATCATCTGCCATAGTGGCGGTGGAGGCAGCATCAAACCAGCAGGACCAAATTTTGTGAAATTTGCAGGGACATACTCTATAAGCATAAGTAGTTTGATAAAGGGATAAATTAGAGTTTATTAACCCCTTCCCGCTGGCGCCATGATCGGGAAAGGTCCTGATTGAAAGAGCAGACCGGGACCTTTCCGTGAGTACCGGACATGTGTGCTGGGAGCGCGCAGGGTGCGCGCTCTCAGCACATATGTTTTTTTCTTACCTGAACGCAAATGTGCGGCCGCTCAGTATCTAGGCACAGGCGCCGGGAGGCTGCACATTTGTGTGCGGCCGGCATAAAGGGATTAAACGCTTCCAGTAGGTTGCGGCAGGAGGAGATGACTGCTTCCAGCACAAAGTAATTGTTTTGCGAGCATAAAATAACAAATATTAAGAAGAGTACATTTGACCACAGCGGAAGCTAAGGATTCCACCAGCCCTAACAAGCAATACTTCAGATCAAGGGGAACTGTGATTTTCACTATATCTCCAGTTATTTGTAACACTTCCTACCAATATGACATAATAGCCGGACAGGATAAGAATATATGAAAGAATTACCCATCCTGATGTGAACATCGCCAGCATGCTGGAGAGAAGGACGGATTCAGTCTGTGCAGCCGATGTGGAGTAAAGTAGGCCTGTGTAGGATGTTAAATTGAATTAATTTATCTCTGGTGGACACTAGGGGAGAGAAGGGAGAATCCCAAATTTTGGACCAGTCATTATCATCCAGACTAGGGATATTCATCCTCCATTTCTGACGTAGGGATGCCAATTTGGGGCTGGCCGCCACAAGAAGGTATTGGTAAAGTTGTGACATAGGTTTTTTCAAATTTGATACACAAAGGATAGGCTCTACCTCAGAGTAAGAGAGGGAAATTAGTTGACCCAAGAACTGGTCTCTAAAGTCATAGGAAACCTCAAGATATCTGTAATAATAATGCGGGGGCAGATTGAATTTAGCTTGGAGAACTGAAATGGGACACAATCCATCATGACAAGTGATATCCTCCAGTGTTTTTATTTTTTATTTAGCCCATTCCTGGGGGTCCAGGATCGTGGCAAAATGGGAAAGAGGGATTTATCCAAAGCGGAGTATGGGGGGACAAGGGGAGAGATTCCAGTCTAAGCCCAGCCTCCCAGGCCCAAAGAGTGGTACGCGTGGATGGTGTAAGTCTATGGGGTGATTTTAATCCCCTAAACACTAGAGATTGGAAGGCTTCCAAAGATTGCAAAATCGCCACTTCCAGGACAATAGAGGTGTTGGTTAGGTCCGACTGTAACCACCAGTGCACAGTAACAAGTTGAGCAGCAAGGAAGTACTTGAAACAATCCGGCATTGCCAAACCCCCTCTGTCCATAGGTTTGGTAAGGGTAGTGAGTTTGTACTTGAGAGGCTTGGTTCGCCAAAGAAATGAAAGGAACAATTGGTTTAACTTTAAGAAGAATGACTTGGGGAGCCATTGAGGAAAACTCTGGAAAATATACATAAATTTGGGAAGCATTTTCATTTTTAAAAGATCAATACGGCCATTCAGAGAAAGGGGTAAGTTACTCCATGCCTTTAGTTTAGACCTGAACTGGACAATATTGGGTAGAAATTCAGTTCTATAAAATCAGAGGTCTTTCTGGAGACCACAATACCTAAATAAGTGAATTTATCCACCCACTGTAAGGAAGAAGTAGAGGAGGAGGAGGTCGATGCTCCAGCATCCACCAGAACTCATGCCAGTTGACCCTCAGACCCGTAAATCTAGAGAATAAGTCCATAAGATAAGGTTATCTGGAAGGATGGGAGAGCCTGAGAAAGCTTTGGAAGGCCTCGGGTGGAGGGGGGGGGGCTTGTAAAAGCAATCCAGCAACTAATTAGCAGCTAGGATTGATTTTACTTGAAAGCCAACCACAGGCTGAATAAACAATAACAGGATGATGCCTGCAGCTGCATCACCACTCAAAGTCCAGTAATGTACCAGTGTGATGCTGGTCCTTCTTGGGCATATATGTAATGTTATTTTTTCCATGTAGCCTGTGGACTGAGCGAAAAAAGAGAAACTAACAGATTTCTCCATTTACAACGATCAATGTAGATGAAAAAAACTCTGCCAGAAAATGTGTGGCATGCCCGCCATTAGAATATACCGCTCTGCATCCACTCACTTCTAATTTTGAGCATACATGTAATGTTCTTTTTTTCATTCAGCTGCTGAGCAAAAAAAGAACCTAAAATATTCCTCCATGCATATCAATCGATGTGGATGACGAAATCTCTGCCAAAAAAAGTTTAAAAATATATGCCGAAGCATAGGATTGATCCACCCACTGACCACCCCAGGCCTCCATGTTTGGGTATATACGTTCTTTTTTTTTTAACTACAGATAAGAAATCTCCTTCTGCAGCGCTGCACATACAAGCAAACAACAACTGTTAACAATAAAACACAGTAACAAATGAACATTAACTCAATAAAACAACTTTTTTTAATTGAAATCTGTGTAAAAAAAAAAAGAAAGAAATATATACCAAAGCATAGGAGCAATCTGCCCATATGCTTGGGCATATACGTTCTTTTTTTAACTGCAGATGAAAAATCTCCTCCAGCAGTGCTGCACACACTGATGTATCTATTTTGAAAGCAACACCCTGTTGCTGTCAGAATAAACATTTCAGTGCTGCAGCTGATGTTCCTGCAAAGCAAAAAACAATGGTAAACATTAAAACACACTAACATTAGAACAAAACTCAATATACGAGTTAGGACAAGTCATGCATTCCTATCACTTCAGTTACATGGGGTCAGGTATGCCTGATCTTAACAGGGACCTGTTCTCCATGGTCCGAGCTACCTGCCAGAGTGGCACTGCTTTCTATAGATCTGAGGCGAATTCTGTCAGAGAAGCGTCCCTTTTGCTCTTATCTGACATGCTCAGAATCCTGTAGGCCTCTTTGCTAATGTACATCTTTTGGGGCATTTTGGGATCTAAATTTACAGGTACCTAGTGCGACTCATGGGAAAAAGAGCACCTGTCTGTCAGGGACTGCTTGAACCACTACCAATAAAATTAATCTGCTAGTGCTAGCAGTGATCAGGCCAGATTCTGCTAATGCTGCAGATTTGTGTGCAATGTATAACAGGTGACAGTGATCAGAAATTACACTGACACTGCACTTCTTGTTAGGGGGTGGGGGCTAAACGAAGTGCTGTCAGCAAGTGGGGCTGATCCTGTTAACACTACATTTTGGGAAACACTAATATTAAGGGGGCTTTGGTAAAGTTCTGTTCATGATTAACATATTGATCCATACAAACACTATACTAGTAATAGTGGTGATTAATGACCTAGAGTGTGAGTGCGATAGTGTGTGGGCAATCTAACGCTAGCTGACCCTGGCTGAGAGGGGCGCTAACTGCCCTTGACACTATCTGATGCTATCTGACATCACTAGTGGCACTAACACAGTGATCGGTGAAACATATTATGCACTGGCACTGTACTAATGCCACTGGTAGGGTGACAGGGGGCGATCAAAGGCTAAATATGGCAATCAAGGAGTTTAAATGTATCTAAGGTGTGGGTGCAAATGTGCTGATTTTACTCATGTGATGTGTCTTTCTTCTTTCCCTGGAATGAAAAGGTTCCAGTGAGAGAAGATCCAGCTTCAATGGGGAAAATTATATTTTGATTCACTGCAGACTTTGCAAGTTTGCCCACTTACAAAGAAATGAAGGGTCTATAATTTTTATCATAGGTGTATTTTAAATGATAGAGGCAAAATATCAACCAAAAATCCAGAAAAATCATGATACAAATTGTAAGGGACCGCCCGGCGACACCACTAGCACTCCACTGAATAGGCGTCACCAGTGCACGGAATCTAAGTCCCGGGGTGCTTGTTCACCAGGGTCCCTGATGGTGGGGATGGACTTGGAGCCCCCCGAGACCAGGTCGTGGCTACTGGGTATACCCGTCAGTGGTAGTAGTATGCGCCGAGGGCTCCCACGGGAGAGAGCCTGGTATGAGGAGGTCTGAAGACCCCACTGGAAGAGATGGATGGATGGATGGCTGAGCAAGTGCAAAGTCAGACAGGCTGAGTCGGTAACAGAGAGGACAGTACGGTACAATGCAGCGGGTAGAGAATAGTGGGGTCACACGCCAGGTCAGCAACAGCAGGTCAGATCCAATGGGGGGCATTCAGGAGAGAGGTCAGGCAAAGCAAGGGTCTGGGCAGGAGAAATCAGCAGGTCAAGTACAATCCAGGTCAGTCACTTACAATACACAGGTTCGCAGGATACAGGATACAGGGAAGACCAGAAGGCACTGAATGACAGCTCAGGGCCATTTAAATATCCCGCCCTGCGCTGTCATTGGTGCCACGTGCGCGCCCGCGGTCCCTACTGCACATGCGCGAACTCACTCGCCGTGGTCGGCCAGGTCCCAGTGCCCTCATTCCAACACAGGGCAGTGCACTGCGCCTGCGCCGAGCCCATCGCGGCGGCGATCCCCGACACAAATGTTATAAACTGAGTTGTAATTCAGTGGGTAAAATAAATATTTAATCCCCTACCAACCAACAACAATTCTGGCTCCCACAGACTGACTATGAGCTCATGTGGTACACAGATTAATCCTGTCAATTTAAGAAGATGGCGACATTCAAACCTCACTATTATGGGCAAAACAAAATAGCTGTCAAAGGACGTCAGGGCTAAGATTGTAGACCTGCACAAGGTTGGAATGGGCTACAAGACCATCAGCAAGAAGCTTGGTGAGGAGACAACTGTTGGAGGGAATATTTTCAATTGGAAGAAACACAAAATAACCATCAATCGCCCTCGGTCTGGAGCTCCATGCAAGTTTTTGCCTCATGAGGTAAGGATGATCATGAGAAAAGTGAGGGATCAGCCCAGAACTACGCTAGAGGAGCTTGTGAATGATCTCAAGGCAGTTGGGACCACAGTTACCAAACAAAACATTGGTGAAACAATATGCTGCCATGGATTGAAATCCTGCAGCGCCTACAAGGTCCCCCTCCTCAAGAAGGTGTATGTACAGGCCCATCTGAAGTTTGCCAATGAACATATAAATTATTCAGAGAAGGATTGGGATAAAGTGCTGTGGACAAATGAGACCAAAATTGAGCTCATTGGCATTAACTCGACTAACTGTGTTTGGAGGAAAAAAAACACTGATTATGACTCAAAGAACACCATCCCTACAGTCAAGCACAGAGGTGGAAACATTATGCTTTGGGGCTGTTTCTCTGCTAAAGGTACAGGCTGGCTTTGCCGCATTAAGGGCCATTTATTGTAAAATCTTGGATGATAAAATGTTGTTCAGCCAGAACACTGAAGATGGGTCATGGATGAGTCTTCTAGCATGACAATGGCCCAAAATATACCACCAAGGCAACAAAGGAGTGGCTCAATAAGAAGCACATTAAGGTTATGGAGTAGCCTAGCCAGTTTCCAGATCTTAATCCTATAGAAAGTGTATGCTGAAACTTCAAGTTGCCAAGTGACAGCCAGGAAACCTTAAGGATTTAGAGAAGATCTGTAAACAAGCGAGGACCAAAATCCCTCCTGAAATGTGTGCAAACCTGGTAACCAACCACAAGAAACGTCTTACCTCTGTTCTTGCCAACAAGGGTTTCTCCACCAAGTACTACGTCATGTTTTGCTTGAGGATCAAATGTTTATTTAACTCACTGAACTGAAACTCAATTTATAACATTTGTTTCATGTTTTTGTTTTTCTGGATTTTTGGTTGATATTCTGTCTCTGTTATTTAAAATACACCTATGATGAAAATTATAGACCCTCCATTTACTTTTGAATGGGCAAACTTAGAAAATCTGTGTGGAGGAACCGTTCCGCCTGGGCTTCCTCGTGCGGAGCGATGCATCTCAGCCAATGGTCCCCTTTTCCGGCAAGTCTTCCAGCACTCTGCCAAAGTGGGTATTAGAACTCAAAGACAATCCTTCCCTGATGTCCCAAACAACGAGTCGGAACTTCATGTAGGGTGAATGAATGAATCTTTATTGAACACATCTCAGTATATACAGCTTCACCCCCACCAGACAGTCTGGCTCCGGGTTTTCCCCACCCACAACAAAACTCTACAACACAACACAGTATGAACTCTAGAGAAGTGAAAGACTACAAGTCTCCATTACCCTATACAAACAGTGTAGAATGCCTGTCTACATAACAGCTGCTAAACATATACAGCTTTACACAGGGTAGAACGGGAAGACCACTTAACAAGGGAATAAAACCGGAACAGAAAGGGCAAAATGTGATCACAAAGGTATGATTCGTCACAATCTGCAAGGGATCAATGAAATAGTTTCTCCACCTCTGCTTCTCTATTCATTGCAAGAGAACAGCAGAGGCAAAAATCATTGGCCAGGACTTGCTGACATACATTTTCCTGCAGCGAATGGCTGGGGGAGGGAGTGTTAGCGGGGGGGGGCGTGCATGTACGCTCTGAACTCGGAAGCACAATGCGGGCGGGCAGGCAGCAAGTGGTTATTCTGTTTTTGGTTTTGATGGTTTAACCTAATATTGCCTTCATTCTTCTGAGTGGCAGTTTGCTGTGAGCTGTACTGTGAATGGCCTGAAGAAACAATCAGCAGCTCAGATTATATCATTTCTTATAAAAAAGCTTTCAGTCTGTATCCTTATATATTGTATGGCTATAGAATATTATTGTGATTTGCAATATCCTTATGTTGCTTGGTAGGGTCTTCATTTGCTATTAATGATAACATACAAAATCCATGGAGTTGGGCTAAAACAGCAATATGTCAAAAATGATCATAATTTAGGGATGTCAGGCAGAAGAATACTAAAGTCCTCTAACTAAGCAGTTTTTTGTTTATCATGGTTCACTACAGACCCCATTGTTTACCTTGAATAGTGTATTGTATTATATTCCAGGCTCCACACTTTGCCAAGATGGACCTGTGCACACTCCAGTTCACTCCCCCTAAGCATGTTGCTGTACTTAGGCTTCATCCAATCATGTGCAAGTGAAACTGCTTGTTTTTTAATTTCCTTTCATGTGATTGGGTATTCTTTGCAAACTGAAGCTTTACCTCATTTACTAAGGTCTGGAGTGACTGCACTTGCAGAGTGCAACTGCATTTGGCAAAGTGCACAGTCTATTTGCCTTTAGTAAATCAACCCCTGAGTGTTTATAGTACATTTCTAAATGCAGGTCAATGTATATATTGATTTTATAATCCACACTGGGTTTAGGTACTTTCACTTTTGGTGCATTTACAGAAAATAGATTTCTTTGCATCCTTGGGCAGATTAGATACTCTGAATGTGTCTAAAGGTGTATTCTTAGATTGTAAGCTCCAAGGAGCAGGGCCCTCCTAACCCTCTTGTATTGAATTGTATTGTTGCTGTATTGTCTCCCGTTATATTGTAAAGCGCTGAACAAACTGTTGGCTTTATATAAATCCTGTATAATAATAATATACTGTATATGCACATAAAGACAAGCACATGTAAAAGCAGGGGAACTTGCCATGAGAATAATAAAGTTTGATGACACTTCCCAGATAACTTTTCCTGTATTTAAATGCCCTGAGCCTTGGAGGCTTAGGCCTCATTCACATAAACAACAGATAAAAGCAGGTGGTAGGGCCCCGGTTTCATCTCCCCCCGTATGCTTACCTAAAAAAAAAGCATGCATCCACTTAGGGTTGTACAAATTCCACAGCTGTGGTTCTTTGTATCCTGGCCACAGTAAAAGTGATACCACCTGTCGTATTGGTGGGCAGTTCAGCTGCCAAATGCAACACATTTAGGTGAATGGGGCTTTACCACAACCGAGAGCCAAATGCTTGGTTTGAGGTTGTGGCACAGTATTTACGTACAAATCCCCATCCAGCTTTTATGGAAAAAAAAAAGCAGAGCAGGCAGGAGGTAGCAGTGTCACCTCTTGAATGCCTGACAGTCTCAGGTATGAATGAGTCCTTACTTACTTACCACAATTATTTTACCCACCTTGACTGAAAGTCTTTGGACTAGAATGTGGAAAATACCCAGGGGTATCTTTGTAGTGTTTTCACACAAGATCCATACAAGTTTCACCCAGAATTTATACAATTAGAAAAAGGTATAACCCTCAGGGGAAAAGCTGCATAAACCTTCACACTGACGGTCTGATCAGGTCTTCCTGAAAAACTGACATTGGACTATCCGTAGTGCTCTATGGAGCTGCGGGTGTCAGTAGGCCACCCACAGTTTGGCCTGTAGGCCAAATACAGACGGTTGGGGATCCGTTCCCCATCCATCCGGTGGATCAGATGACAGTTGGATGGAAACGGACAGGTGGTCCATTTCCATCTGACTGCCCCATAGAGAACAGGCTGTGTCCGTGTCCACTCTGCACTGCACTGCAGAGTGGACACGGACCTGTCATCAGCCTGCCCAGTGGGGATCAGCAGAGAGATCGCCCTCTGAGCAGCTGGATCTGCTTGGTGGAATCTACCCCATCTGAAAGGGGCCTAAGGCAGGGGTGGGCAACTGTGGCCCTCCAGCTGTTGGTGAACTACAAGTCCCATAATGCCTCTGTCCTTGGGAGTCATGCTTGTAACTGTCAGTTTTGCAATGCCTCATGGGTTCTACAACAGCTGGAGGGCCACAGTTAACCACCCCTGGCCTAAGGGTATTTTTTTTCTGGTTGAAACAATAGACCAGTTAGCTAAATTTCTCTCCAAACTCCAAAATGTCAGCCTGTCATTATACAATTTTCTAAACAAAAGATCACATATTGCAGACATTATTTAGGTTTAATTACATATTATTTGGAAATAGTAGAATAAGCAACAATACATTTTTAGACTGACAAGCTAAACAATACAACATTACATTTCATAGTCTATTGCAGTGTTTCTCAAACTTTTTCAGTCAAGGCACCCTTTAAAATTATGGACAGTCCCCAAGCACCCTTTAAAATTATGGACAGTCTTGAGGCGCCCCATTCTAAAATGGGAAAAACTATTCTAATAATTTTATATAACGCTGCAACATCCACACACATAGGACACCCAACATTAGAGGTGACTTATTCTTACAAAGCAAATACACTTTTGAACACTGGTACTGACTAGTATTCCAATGTTTATCTTCTCCCTCAGTTTTTCTCTATCACTGAGCTAATGTGACCCCAGTACAGATGGAAAGGGGCAGGGGAGGATCAAACTAGCATGCTGCCCACATGCAAGAAAAATATATTTTAAAAATATTCTTCTCAAATATATTGACATATATTTAAAATGCTACAATTTTGGCCGTATTCCATATATTTCAAAATATATTTCAATACATACATATATATGTATGTATATATATATATATATATATATATATATATACACTGTATGTTGAAATGCATTTTTTATATATTACAAAATATATGAAAACTATTATTAAAAATATATATTTTTAAAATATATCCTTCAGATTTTTTTTTTGCATATAAAAAAGTCATTTTAACGTATATTCTTACATATATTTGTAAATGCATTCCAAAAATGTAGATTAAATGTATTTTTAAAGACATACAGTATATTTGAAAATGTATTTTTAAAAATATATTTCATACATTTTGTAATAAAAATGCATTTCAACATGCAATATATATTTATTTAAATATATTTTGAAATATAGTGAATACGGCCAAATGTTAGTGTTTCAAATATATGTCAATATACTTGGGAAGAATATTTTTAAAGTATATTTAAAATATATTTTTCTTCCATGTGGGTGTGCAGGCAGCTGACATTCTCCTTATCAACTGATGACATCATTGGTTGTCAGGACGCCGGCGGCTAGAAAGTCGTAATGGTGCACAATAAAAACCTGTGGCTTTGTGTAACTAAAAGGCAGGCTTGTTCCATCCACTGTCCTGTTTACAAGGTTTGGGCAATTTTTAGACATTTTGCCAAGGCACCCCTGAAGAAACCTCAAGGTACCCCAGGATGGACTGACAACTCATGGGGCCCCCGGGCAATAGGGGATCATGGGGCCCCTGTGTCCTTGCCCAAACTCAAAAAAGCCTATGAAAAAGGTACCAGGGGCATCTCATGGGGCCCATTACTGACCCCGGGCCCTCAGGCAGTGCCCATTTCCAAATGGTCAGTCCACCCCTGGGCACCCCAGGGTGCCTGTGCACCCTGTTTGAGAAAGGCTGGTCTATTGAAATACATATATCTACAAACAAGTCAGTAGTGTTTTCACCTCCAGAGAAAAAAACATGGCTGTTATATCATTTAAACATAGGGAGTTTACACAGCTCAAAAAACATGCTTCTTAGTGTCTTACAGAATGACTTGATATACAGTTTATGGATAAAGAAAAGACCTTTTTCTGAACACATAGTAATTTCAGTGGAAGCTGTATTCCCTAAAATCTGTTTCTAATTTAAATAATGAATATAAAAAATGAAAATATATATTACTGTGCTCCTCTCTTGGCAACTTGAAAGAGTTCAGTTCCAAAATCCACATAATAGACATAAAATCAATGAATCAGTCCACACAGTCTCAGCTGTATCATTTTTTTAACCACGTGCTCACCCCCTTCCTGCCCAGGTCACTTTTCAGCTTTCAGCGCTGTTGCACTTTGAATGACAATTGCGCGGTCATGCAACAATGTACCCATATGAAATTTTTATAATTTTTTTGCGACAGATAGAGCTTTCTTTTGGGGTATTTATTCACCTCTGGGTTTTTTATTTTTTGCTAAACAAACCAAACACAACTGAAAATTTTGAAAAAAAAATGTTTTGCTTAGTTTCTGTTAAAAAATTAGTAAATTAGTAATTTTTCTCCTTCACTGATGTGCGCTAATGAGGCTGCAGTGATGGGCACTGATAGACGGCACAG
Organism: Staurois parvus; assembly: GCF_062004578.1. Lineage (NCBI taxonomy): Eukaryota > Metazoa > Chordata > Amphibia > Anura > Ranidae > Staurois > Staurois parvus. The sequence goes on from NW_028318453.1 coordinate 620,060, forward strand.
ATGGACACAGATGAGGAGGTACTGGTAGGTGGAACTGATGGGCATTGACAGGCATCACTGATGGGCATTCACAGACATCACTGATAGGTGGTACTGATAGGTGGCACTGATAGGCAGCACTGACTGGCACTGATAGGCAGCACTGACTGGCACTGATAGCTGGCACTGACTGGCAATGTTAGGTGGAACTGACGGGCACTGATAGGTGGCACTGACTGGCACTGATAGGTGGCACTGACTGGCACTGATTGGCAGCACTCATAGGCAGCATTGGCTGGCACTGATAGGTGGCACAGATAGGTGGCACTGAAAGGCATCTCAGATGGGCACTGATATGTGGCATTGATGTGCACTGGTAGGCACTGTATGTGGCATTGATGTATACTGATTGCCACTGACAGGTGGCATTGATGGGCAATGACAGGTGGAACTGATGGGGCTACACTGATCATCAGGGCACTGATCATCAGTGCCCTGATGATCAGTGTAGATGTCCCCTCTGAGGAATGTTGATTACCGGCTCAACTCTCCTCACGAGCTGTCAGCGTGACAGCTCGTGAGGAGAGGAATGTCGATAACCGGCATTTTCTTATTTACATGCGATCAGCTGTGATTGGACAAAGCTGATCACATGACAGAGCTGAAGTCATCGGCTCTTTCTGCTGATTGGTGATCCGCTGTGTCCCTGCGCGCCCCCGTGGCATGCAAGAGCGGTTAGAGTGGGAGGACGTCGTATGACGTCCTCCCAGAACGAGAGAACCACCTTGCACCTGCCACTTCCTTATATGGTGGGCGGAAGGCAGTTAAAGTAGTTGTAAACCTCAGACATGAAATATGAGCAAAACATATCCCTCTATAGTGTGTACAGTACTTGTCTCTATCCAAAGCACAGAGTGTGATTTTTCTCTTCTGCCTCATTCCTCCACTATCAGCAGTTCTAACAGGTTTTACCGATACAAGAGATAAAAAGATAATGGGTGAAGAGAGCTCCAGCACACAGAGTGTGATTTTTATCCACAGATCTGCATCTTTTCTGTGTGCTGTAAGGACAGGGATGTATACCTTCCGTACTATCAGCTCTCAGAGCTCTTGTATAGTGTGTAACTTCAGCTCCCTGCCTCCTGCTTTGTGGGTCTGTAAAAAAAATGTGCTTTATCGCTGAGTTTTATGTGGTTGAACAGGAGAAATTGCAACAGATAAACAGGTACAATTTCTAAGGAGGATTTGTTTTATCTCTGTGTATCACCTGACGCTGGTATCTTCACTAAGTTTATGTAAGGGTTTACAACCACTTTAAGTTGCTCCCGAAATGGCTTGTGGAAATGTAAAACAAATTGCCATGTGTGTTGCCAGCAAAACATAATGCTATGATCTATGGATGAGATAATAAAGCTGGTAATACAAGGCTAGAATTTTGTTCAAAAATGTTCATTTGAAAATCGAATCATTAGTGGATTGAATTCAACCTTCGATTTTGATCTTAAAGATGGAAAAATTCAGAGGGAAATGTTGGAACAAATGAAATTCTATCTGTGAATGTAATTTTCTTTTGAGAAGATTAAATAATTTACACGGGTTTGCCAGTGCTAAAAATAGGGCTATAGCCAAGGCAAAAAAATTGCTAGGAAAAAATCTCCAAAAAATAAAAACATACCTTGGTAATCAGAGACAACTGTCAAAAAAACAAAACAGATCTTTTATTAGCAAATGGTGCCTTTTTACTGTTCACAGTTAAGCTCAGAAAAATTGCAAAAAAAATCAATATGGTAACAATAGAAGTAAGGTGATGAGATCACAATGTTGGAGAACTGGACACTGCATGTGGTTTATGAATCCTTTGTGAACTTCTATTGTTTACTTCTTTGAACTTCTCACTAGTTTCTAAACAGCTTTTGTTTGTTGGACACCCTAATAAAACCTTACATTTCCATTAATAATATCACTTGTATACTGCTGACAGAGTGCATGTAATGTTACCATTTATTATCATTTAGAAAGAAACTTGATTCTGCGCCCTGTAGTCATTAACATTTTCAGTGTCCAAGGCTTAGCTAGATAAAGCCTGTTACACAAGGTCACAACTTTCTCACATTACCATACTTCGTACTGGAATCTTCAGACAGCAAAGGACTATCCGTAAATGTAATGATGCTAGTTTTACTACTAAAGGCAAAATTTTGTTCTCTGTTACAGTATATCCAGAGTGCTTTTCAAAGCTTTCAAAGACATAGGTCTTACAATACACTCCCTTACTCATACTGAACAATTATTTTTATTTTGTTAACTGCTTGCCCACCGCCCTATAGCAGAAATACTGCTACAGGGCGGAACGGCTGCGCAAAATCACGTACTGTTGTGTTCAAAATAATAACAGTGTGTTGAAAAAAGTGAATAAAGCTCAAAAGCCTTCTAATAGCTTTTATTTCCATGCACACAAATGCATTGGGAACACTACACATTCTATTCCAAATCAAAACATGAAGAAAAATATATCAAATTTGTGTTGTTCCTCTAAAAAAACTGAAGAAAAGTGAATATTAGACTGTTCAAAAAAATAGCAGTGTTTGTATTCTTCTTTACAAACTCAAACATTCACTATATGAAGTGAAAAATGTTTGAAGATTTTGCTTTCCTTTGAATCACTTAATGAATATTTAGTTGTATAAGCACTGTTTCTGAGAACTGCTGTACATCTGTGTTGCATGGAGTCAACCAACTTCTGGCACCTGTGAACAGGTATTCCAGCCCAGGATGATTGGACTACATTCTTCTCTATTTCTTGGTTTTGCCTCAGAAACTGCATTTTTGATGTAACCCCACAAGTTTTTATTGGATTAAAATCCGGGGATTGGGCTGGCCACTCCATAACGTCAATCTTGTTGGTCTGGAACCAAGATGTTGCAAATTTACTGGTGTGTTTGGGGTCATTGTCTCGTTGGAACACCCATTTCAAGGGCATTTCCTCTTCAGCATAAGGCAGCATGACCTCTTCAAGTATTCTGATGTATTCAAACTGATCCATGATCCCTGGTATGCAATAAATAGGCCCAACACCGTAGTATGAGAAACATCACCATATCATGATGCTTATGCAACCATGCTTCACTGTCTTCACAGTATACTGTGGCTTGAATTCAGTGTTTGGCGGTCGTCTGACAAACTGTCTCCGGCCACTAGACCAAAAAAGAACAATCTTACTTTCATCAGTCCACAAAATGTTGCGCCATTTCTCTTTAGGCCAGTCAATGTGCTCTTTGGCAAATTGTAACCTCTTCAGCACGTCTTTTTTCCAACAGTGGGACTTTGCGGAGGCTTCTTGCAGATAGCTTGGCTTCACATAGGCGTCTTCTAATTGTAACAGTACTCACAGGTAACTTTAGACCTTCTTTGATCTTCCTGGAGCTGATTGTTGGCTGAGTTCTTGCCATTTTGGCTATTCTTCTATCCATTCGAATGGTAGTTTTTCGCTTTCTTCCACGTCTTTCAGGTTTTGGTTGCCATTTTAAAGCATTTGCGATCATTTTAGCTGAGCAGCCTATCATTTTCTGCACTTCTTTATAGATTTTCCCCTCTCCAATCAACTTTTTAATCAAGGTAAGCTGTTCTTCTGAACAATCTCTGGAACGACCCATTTTCCTCAGAATTTCAGAGAGAAATGCACTGTAACCAGCATGTACAACATTTGCTGCCTTCCTTCCTTAAATAAGGGCAATAATTGCTACCTGTTTTTCAAAGAATGAATGACCTCACTAATAGAACTCCACACTGCTATTATTTTGAACATGCGCCTTTCAATTAGTGATTCAATTACACAGAATCAGCAGCATGCATGTCATGACTGTTCGGTCTGTTGGATTTCTATTACTCTATTACACCTGCTAGTAAATTATTTGCCATGTAGAATATTATTTCTACCAAAAACAGTGATTGATCAGGTTAGTGATGTCTGACTGCTATTATTTTGAACACAACTGTATATACAGTGGGGCAAAAAAGTATTTAGTCAGCCACCAATTGTGCAAGTTCTCCCACTTACAAAGATGAGAGAGGCCTGTAATTGGCATCATAGGTAGACCTCAACTATGAGAGACAAAATGAGAAAAAAAATCCAGACAATCACATTGGCTGATTTGAAAAGAATTTATTTACAAATTATGGTGGAAAATAAGTATTTGGTCACCTACAAACAAGCAAGATTTCTGGCTCTCACAGACCTGCACCTTCTTCTTTAAGAGGCTCCTCTGTCCTGCACTCATTACCTGTATCAATGGCACCTGTTTGAACTTGTTATCAGTATAAAAGACACCTGTCCACAACTTCAAACAGTCACACTCCAAACTCCACTATGGTGAAGACCAAAGAGCTGTCGAAGGACACCAGAAACAAAATTGTAGACCTGCACCAGGCTGGGAAGACTCAATCTGCAATAGGCAAGCAGCTTGGTGTGAACAAATCAACTGTGGGAGCAATAATTAGAAAATGGAAGACATACAAGACCACTGATAATCTCCCTCGATCTGGGGCTCCACGCAAGATCTCACCCCGTGGGGTCAAAATGATCACAAGAATGGTGAGCAAAAATCCCAGGACCACACGGGGGGACCTAGTGAATGACCTGCAGAGAGATGGGACCAACGTAACAAAGGCTACCATCACTAACACACTACGCCGCCAGGGACTCAGATCCTGCAGTGCCAGACGTGTCCCCCAGCTAAGGCAGTACATGTCCGGGCCGGTCTGAAGTTTGCTAGAGAGCATTTGGATGATCCAGAAGAGAATTGGGAGAATGTCATATGGTCAGATGAAACCAAAATAGAACTGTTTGGTAGAAACACAACTTGTCGTGTTTGGAGGAGAGAGAATGCTGAGTTGCATCCAAAGAACACCATACCTACTGTGAAGCATGGGGGTGGCAACATCATGCTTTGGGGCTGTTTCTCCGCAAAGGGACCAGAACGATTGATCCATGTACAGGACAGAATGAATGGGGCCATGTATCGTAAGATTTTGAGTGCAAACCTCCTTCCATCAGCAAGGGCATTGAAGATGAAACATGGCTGGGTCTTCCAACATGACAATGATCCCAAACATACCGCCCGGGCAATGAAGGAGTGGCTTCGTAAGAAGCATTTCAAGGTCCTGGAGTGGCCTAGCCAGTCTCCAGATCTCAACCCCATAGAAAACCTTTGGAGGGAGTTGAAAGTCTGTGTTGCCCAGCAACAGCCCCCAAACATCACTGCTGTAGAGGAGATCTGCATGGAGGAATGGGCCAACATACCAGCAACAGTGTGTGCCAACCTTGTGAAGACTTACAGGAAATGTTTGACCTCTGTCATTGCCAACAAAGGATATATAACAATGTATTGAGATGAACTTTTAATATTGACCAAATACTTATTTTCCAGCATAATTTGCAAATAAATTCTTTCCAAATCAGCCAATGTGATTGTCTGGAATTTTTTTCCCATTTTGTCTCTCATAGTTGAGGTCTACCTATGATGCCAATTACAGACCTCTCTCATCTTTTTAAGTGGGAGAACTTGCACAATTGGTGGCTGACTAAATACTTTTTTGCCCCACTGTATATAAGTGGTTTTGCATTTCCGGGTAGGAGGTGCGTGCCCTACCCCCACCGCCATTGGTGGCTTCAGCTGTCAATCACTGGGTCCCAGCTGGTGATTCCCCGCCGGCAGCCTGCGATCACTGAGTATCTCTGATGGGGGAGAGGTCTATATGTGAACAATACAGATCTCTCCCCTGTCAGCACACACACAACACACAGTAATACAGCACACAGTTAACCCTTTTATCGCCACAGATGTTAACCCTTTCCTGCCCAGAGTCATTAGTACATTGTCAGTGCTTTTTATTAGCACTGATCACTGTATTAGTGTCACTGGGGATGTCAGTGACAGTTATTCAGTTCCCCCCAGTGGCAGAATGCCCTCTGCAGTCCCACAGTCCTGCTATAAGTCCCTGATCACCGCCATTACTAGTATAAAAAAAAATTTCCAGTATATATACCACCATTTGTAGACGTTATAACTTTCACGTAAACCAATTAATTTACACGTATTGGGATTTTTTTTTAGCAAAGACATGTAGCAGAATATATTTTGCCCTACATTTATAATGAAATTTGATTTTCTACATTTTTTTACTAGACATGTTTAATAGCAAAAAGTCAAAAATCTTGTTTTTTTTCTCTAAATTGTTTATAGCGCAAAAAATAAAAACCGCACAGGCGATCAAATACCACCAAAAGAAAGCTCCATTTGTGGGAAAAAAAGTACATAAATTTAATTTGGGTGCAGTGTTGCATGACCACACAATATACACATATATATGTGATCTTGCACAGCCGTGACGCCCTGTAGCAGTATTTCTGCTATAGGGCGGTGGGAAAACAGTTAAAAAAAATTGCTTACTATTGTTCCATTGGGTTCCTTGAAACCTTCCTTCTCCAATGCCCTGTTGTTGTAATCTGGTATTATGCTGGTGCAGCGAGGGTTAAAAGCACTGAGGTAACTGTGACAGGCACTCATCAAGCAAGCCTGACTATGCCCACACCCTCTTTCTGCCCAGCTTCTCCATTCATAAAAGCTGTAATATTTCTTAATTGTGCACTATTTAGGAAATGTTAATTATTTCTGCAATTGATGCACCGGGGCACTGCACTCTGAATGGATGGCATAGTGAGTATGCCATCCATTCAGAGTGCTGTGCTGTGATCGTGGCTCCCATGTGCATGCATGTGAGTGATGTCATCGTGGCTTGGCCATTCAAATGGCTGGAGCCCGTGAACCCAGAAGGAAGACTGGGTGAAGATTGAAGCTCTGTCAGCAGTGACATTGTGCCGCTGGAGGGCTTCATTTTAAGGTAAGTCTTTTATAATGTGTTAGTATGCACTGTACACTATCACATTATACCATTGATTTGCAGGGGGAAGTTGTTTTTCTTTCTCTCAACCTTTACTACCTCTTGAAACATTGAATATAATGTGGACACAGTATTGGGAAGAGGGCTTAATTCAGAATTTTGCACAAAAGCCTACTTCATTCAGAAAAAGCCCCTGATGTCATAAATACTGTACATATTTACTTGAGGCTCAATTCACAAGGCTTCATACAACAATAGGAACTTATATTTTCAGCTATGTAACTAATTATTTCAGATCTCAGCTGAAAATGCTGTCATTTGTTTGAAACTGAGGATCCTCATCCTGCTGTCTTAGCTTTGTGAATTTATGGTCTATTAATTTTAGCAGACAACAATGGCTCTGATCTTATTTTCCATTCACCCATCATAAAGGATGAAACAAATCTGAAAAGAAACAACAACAAATATAACTGACATATTAACATATACAACAGTGGCAGGGGCGGACTGACCATTTGGAAACTCGGGCACTGCCCGAAGGCCTGGGGTCAGTAGGGGGCCCCATGAGATGCCCCTGGTAGCTTTTTCATAGGCTTTTTTGAGTTTGGGCAAGGACACAGGGGCCCCATGATCCCCTATTGCCCGGGGGCCCCATGAGTTGTCAGTCCGCCCCTGAACAGTGGTATGTATGTCCTTTCTTGCATTGACTGACTTTAAGAATGTTGTTTGATTTTTATTGGAATTTATAATAATCATGATATTAAATGTTGACTAGTGTAAGTCTCAGCTTTACTCCAACCACACATGACAATGATTAACAAGTTGCTGCTGGCTTTCTTACACTAGCAGTACTTTGGTGTTTGGCACTTGTTGTTAAATGCCATGCACTTGGCTCTAGAGATTCACAAATAAAAGCAGTTCTGTTATCCTTAATGAACAGACTCTATTGAAGCATTGTTGAATGAATGCTGGTCACTAATAGCAAGCTGTTTCCATTGGGAAGGTGTTGGCTGGATATCAGCAAAGTTCTCAAACATTTCCAAGCATTTTACAGTCTGTTTCCTATTCTAAAAGAAAATTGTTGATGAGAGAACTAAAGCATCCCACGCCCTGGGAACAATGCTTCTAATCACTTTTACAAGCTCAGATTGATTCTATTAAAGCCGAAATTGCAAAAGAGACACTAACAATACTCATAAACACAGTGAAATTTATTATCTGATCTGGCTGATTTCAGAAATTTGTAGTCACCTGTGTTAAGGCAGTCATATATATGTGAAAAAAAGTCACCAAACCTGGCTATTCTCTGCTGGGTCAGATGGCCATGTCCTGAACCCTGCCAGCTTATGAGTGAGTCTGTGAAATATAATTTTGCAGACAGGTGCCGAGAAGCTCCTGGATGTATGAATGGCAGCCCTTTCAAGTCTATGGGAAGATTTAATGTGTCTGCTGTTAAATAGTTCAGGTACCTTAACAAAATGGTCTGGAGTAGCAAAAAGATAAAATGTAAGTTTACGATTTTGCTAGACTTTGAGAAGCATGCTATGTAACGGGTTATATTGTTCTGGACTATGGAGAAAGTTCATGACTTAGGTTTTCATATAAAGATAAATTCACACAATAGATCTGTCTAAAACACTTTGAAAGAAGACTTGATTCACCTAGAAAAAATTCTTAGAGTTCAATGACATGCATCATATGGCTGCCCTTAAACCATCATCTGGATACTGAATAGACTTGAGGAGATCTGATTGTATCCATTATCAAAGAAAAGACTCTAACAACTTAGAGATACAGTATCTGGATATTTTTCACTCAAGATATTTCACTTGAGGAAGATCTATCATTACATTTTTAGTTTATAGTGCTGTCCCATATAGGACAAAGTACATGTTGTACTTTGTCCCATATTTCTAAGTGCTTTCTAGCCTTAGTTAAGAGTGTGGAACTTCCTCTTTTCCCTCCTGCCATGGCTGATCCAACAACAACTTTGAAGGAGATGCTTTCTGGATACAAGCAATGACAAGAGGAGTACAGTGGGAGGGTGGCAACAGTGTTAACTTTGTAGGCAAGATGTCCATAATTTCTGCTTTCTCTTGAAGTTCACTTACTGCTTTCTTAGAAATATACACATTGCCTTGACATTATAAGAATCCTCAACAATTTTCTTCAGTATTTATTAAGCTTGGGTGAACCTAAGAACATTCATCTGATTGGTTCAGATCCATGCCATATTGCTTTTCAGAATTCCTGATATTTAAAGACAGAGAATATGAAGCTGGTGAATGTTGTATTCAGTGAATGTGAAGGGATGTCACATGATAGAAGAGATGGGTCCATGTCAAATGCTTAAAGCTGGGTTCACACTGTCCGATAATTGGGAGGTACAGCAGGAACCATCAGACTTTCAGTTAGTGTATGCAGCTATCTTTCCGACAGACGCCGACCTAACAACTGGCTTTTGTCGAAGTACCATTCTGGAAAACCAGCATCCATTTGGCGCTCACAGCCAATGCCTGCAATTGCTGATCTGTGAATTGTGACAGGTAGGTAGGAGAGTATGTCAGAATTCAAGCGAACAACAGGGGAGATAACCGCACTATTATCGGTTGTGATGATATGGCAATTATCAGTGGTTTGAACAAAAAAAAAAAACTATCAGTGTATACCCAATTTTAGTAGATCATCTAATATTCAGTTGATCTTTATTGTTTTCAATACAGAAGTATCTAATAAAATTAGTCGTATTTGTCAAGATTGGAGCAGTGAAGAACAATCAATGAGTCAGACTAAATATTTGTATAAATAATGTTAAATTATATTTAGGAAATGTAGTAAATTACATCCCAAGAAACATGCTGTGAATAAGCAGTCGACTAGAGTTGAACATGACCTATATGAACTTTATCTAAGGTGAGATAGTTCAGTTTTGATTATGATTTAGGCATAAATGCTTTTGCACTTTGCTGATTTCATGTATTATCTGGATTGCTTGCCATTTTACTAAAAACTATATTTCAGGATCAGAAACGAACTCCAGCTCTTTCACCTACTTACAGTTGTGAAGATACTTGGAAAGGTATTGCCTAAAGAGAATGCCTAGGTAATAATATATTTCTTATTAGAACATTTGGATTGTTCCTGTCCTTATAAATCCTCCCACTTTAAAAAATCTGGCAAGTGCACTGGCATGGTCTCAATATCTGCAAAACAGTAGGGAACTGCAATAATTTTTATTAAACTTCTAGCAATGTATATACTGTAGTTTTTTACCATTCTGAAATAAGGTTTTCTAGGGTTTGCCCCCTAAAGTGATATTTTAGTTATAAGGAGAGCCATGCTGGCGGAGTCAGCCCCTGGGTTTTTAGATGTCTTTGGTGCTCCAACAGCAAGATCTCCCTGCCATAGTTCCCAATTCTGTTCCTGTCCACCAGGAACCTGTGAAACCTATTTCATTGTCCATAATAAAAGATGAACACCAACCTCGGATCTCAAGTGCAAATATCTTACTAAAATGTTCCTGAGAGATACTAGAAATCGTTCAGTATTTTTATTCACCAGTTTTTGTTACTAAAATAAAAAAAAGTTATATTGGTTTTGATGGACTGACCCTTAAAATTAAATAAAACCTATCATCCTTATTATAGCTTCTTTGCATTAACTATTTTTGGTTACGCTTACATGGCTCAGCACAATCTCTGTTTTTACCTATCATGTCATTATTTGATATTGTAATGATTTGGGATGTTCCACATAAACAATTACAATGTGTTTGTTCTAGATTTATCTAGGAATGCTGCATTGCAACTAATTACATTTCAGCTGTCATTTTTCTGATGACAATGGAGTTAATTTACTAACTGTATACAGACTGTTCACTTAAGCCGAGTACACATGATCAGAAAATTGGACGAAAGATCATCTACATTTTTTTGCTAGTCACCTTTTGAAGCTGTTCAGTTACTCACCAGGGGCGGACTGACCATTCGAACGCTCGGGCACTGCCCGAGGGCCCGCCCCATGAAATGCACCTGGTACCTATTATAGGCTTTTTTGGGTGTGCTTTGAGTGTGGGCAAGGACACAGGGGCCCCATGATTCCCTATTGCCCGGGGGCCCCATAAGTTGTCAGTCCTCCCCTGTTACTCACTATAAGAAAAGTTTTGTACAACACCAAATGACCTCCCCTCTTGCGCACTATTAGCTCAGTGGGCAATATTAGGCTATGTTCAATTTTATCATCCAGTCTCGTTAAAGCAAAAATCATGATTTTTTAAAAAAATTTCCCTTGAATATGTTTAGGTAGTCACAGCGAACAAAGCTTCACCTCATTTACAAAGCTAAGTGAATTTTCACTTGCACAACTTCTTTAGGTAAAGGATACTAGTCAACACTATAATGTATACATTTCCAAAACATCCTTCCATTTTTAAAATGAGCGCATGAAAACAAAAACATAAATCAGAGCATATCACTACATCAGTAGTACATTTTGTACAGATGTTAGTACAGTAAATGCTGTATACATTGTAATATATATATATATATATATATATATATATATTAAAACATTTCAAAGTCAATGTCATCCACATCATATATGACTGGAAGAGTAAAAGTGTGGTGTTAAGTCATGCAAAAAATTAAGTGAATTCAAGTGTTGTTTATTTAGAATGATATAGAACATACATTATAACCATATACTTTGCAATTTGCACAGAAATAGGTAACAGTGAAATAATTATGAAAACATATTTAAAACAGCATAGAAAACTAAACTGTTGTCCTTGTCTTCAAGATGACTTGATGGCTGCCATACAAGGTTGCTTCTTTGCTTTAGGCAGGTATTTGGAGGTGGCTTTGCTGTTGCCTAGGTGGTCTTCCCCCTGGCAGAATTCCTTTTGCTGTTTATTAGATGACTCAGACTAATTTGTTAAGATTTCTATCAATATTAATGACTTCTTTTGATGTCAGTAGATTGCCTATTATACCATGAAGGTGATGAAAAAAGCATGGCTTTTTAACTTGTCATTTTAAGGTATTTATACAACAATTTCCTTCACAGATCATGAAGTTAAATGTTATCTATAAGGCAGATGTGTATCTTTACTGCTTCATATAATATATAAGATTGCAGACCAAGTGGTGCATATAAAGACAGCATACTTAAAAAGTCTCACATTTTGTCTTGGTTTTCATAACAAAATGTAATGAATTGTTAGATAACATGATCATACAGCTCACAGCCGATCACACTGATAACTTGGGTTTTCAGGTCCTATATTTAGGCGACAAGTGTAGACATCTTTTGTTTCAAGTGGTGGGGTATTGCTGGGACTTCCCACTCCAGAGTCTTGACTTGGTGCTACCTGTTCTGCTTCTTCTGGATTCTCAATGTGCTTTTCTTCTCTGAAATTAGCTTGGGGGTTCTGTTTATGCTTCAGACGTTTGAAACGTTTTAGTTTGACAGGGTTCTTACTGCTAGTCTTTGTGCATGGAAGCAAGATGCCAAGGTCCTTTCGGAACTTAGAGCTCATGCCGAAGTAGATCAGGGGATTGTAGAAACTGGCAGATTTTGCAAAAAGAGCTGCTAGTATACTAGTAAGATTGGGGACAAAATATCCACATGCTGACCACATAGATATCACAGCATAGGGAGACCAGGCAATTATAAAGGCTGTGCAAATGACAATGGAAACCTATAAAGAGAACACAGGAACACATTTTTTAACAGAAGCAAAAACCTGCATAACTGATTTATTCTAAGATATTTTAAGTTGTCTACTGAAAGAGGCTGTTAGTAAGCTTAACCAAGTTGCCAAGCTGAGCTCTTGGTGTTTAGCCTCATAATGAGAGTTACTCCTTCCTTGGGGCAACAAATATCTTTGTGCAAAATATGTTAGTTAAAATGAGACTTTCAGTGTTTAGTTAGATACGCTATTGCAACACTACTAGCGGGAAAAAGAGGATGATTTACTGCCCTGGCTTACACTACAAATTCGTTTTTCTCTGGGGTCTGTAGCACCTGCCATCAATATGATCGACAGGTAGGCAAATTTCAAAATGCACAATTGAACTATACATTTCTGAACTGTTTTACTTGCCAAAGAAAAAGTAATAATACGTTTATTTAGGCAGTGGTTAAATCCAGAACCCCCTGCCAGACAATTCTCAGGTGCAAACTATTTGTTCTTCTCCACTACAGTCAAAACAATACAGCTTGGTGAAGACTGTGATCGGATAATTAAAGAACAAAACAAGATCACCTTTATGTTCTCTACTCCAATCAGCAAGCTCAACTCTTTCTAATAAAGTAAAATCTGATTCACTGACAGTGCTTTCTCTTTCTCTCCCAGTCTGAATAATAATATGCCAGGCATCATAAGAGGCTAGTGCAAAGACAGATTGAAATGATATATGAAAATAAATACATATTTTCTTAATGAATATACAATTGGATCAAATAAGGGTCTGCCTACCTTCTGTTTAAGCAACTGAATAGAAGCATAACCACTTTCCCAATAGTTCCATGTCTGTATTCTATTTATCACTCATAAGCTGAAAACATAACACTGCATAAAACAAAATGTGAATTCTACTGTGCTTGTACAGGGCAGTTATCTAAAACAAATGACCTTTTATGTCTTGATGAATTCATAGAAAGGTGTATTGTTACCATACCCCAGTATATAGATGGACAAGTACTTTATAATAAATTAAAGTAAAGCTTCATTCTTTATTATATTTTAATGCTCACATCCTGCTGTTTTTAATTTAAAAAAAGTCTAAAATGGCAACTCCACTCTCCACACTTCAGCTGTCCTCTGTTCATCCTCCTCCACAGCAACTGCGGGTCTTTTTCTGAGCTAAACCCACTTGTCAGAAGCTCAGGCTGTCAATAACACACCACCAAAGAGTACTTCATTATTCAGCCCGGTTCACCATCATCCTGGACTGAGGGTTACTGACATGTTGTTAGTTAGTGCTGTTTAGCCCAGAAGTAAAACCACTCCCTGATACTGCTGGAGGGGTAAAGAATTTGTAACTTCATTGGATAGGTCAGAAAACTGCAAGGTTAAGGCATATTTAGAGCAAATTTGGGGAGGGAAAGTGTCGTTTATTCAGATAAAATGTCTTTTTATCTATACTTGGCTGCACAAGAAAAAATGTAGTAGCATACACATTTCTAAGGGATGGTCAATGAGCCAGGCCCAACCCTTTATTAATTATGGAATAAATAATTTAAACAGAATGTGATTTTTTTTAGTTATAACAGAAGTGTGGTCCTTATTCTACAGTTGGACAGTACTGATATTGGAAAATCATATATCCAACAATATGCTAGATTTTTCTTTATATATTTTAGTATAAAGATACATACCCTGGTTACATCTCGTTCCATCTTCCTTTGTCTGTCTGATAAATTTCCTTCAGTAGTTAAAGCACGACTTGATTTAACAGTGTTGATAATAGAAACATAGCAAAAGACCATCACCATAACAGGCAGGAAGAAACAGCAAATAAATATGGACACAATATAAGACTTGTATATGGTAGAGAAACTGGCTTTGGTCCAGTCTATTTCACATGTTCCATATGAACGATCTAAAGAAAGCAGAAAAATAATTACTTATACTATTTCAAACATCGTGGAATAGGAAAAAGTGACATTTAGTAAAAATCTATGCACGCAGCTCTGCTGAATTTCTAAATACCTACAGTATTTACTGAAAATGTTTCTAAGCTGATTATACACAGTAAGCTATCTACTGTTTCCTATATTGTCAATTGATTATGTTTTGCAACTACATTAACAATAAGTTCAGCTCTTCACACAAAAATAATAAAGTTTATATCAGAAAAAGTACGGTGGGACTGATTTACTAAAGGACATGCATGTATACCAGCATACCAGCACAAACAGTATCCACTCATGATATCCAATGCATCCACAATGTATGCATGTATAGTACATGTGCATAGGTTGCAGCATAAATATGTTAAATTTACTAACAAGTGAGGTTTGCTATGGAATATATGCTCTAGTGAACATTGTGTAAGCCATGGAGTGCCCAAAATAAAAATGTTCTCTCATATTTGTGGCTATGTCTGACTGTTGTACACATACATGTTATACTTCATTGATTACTTGGCTACCCTAATTTCTCTCCTGTTAAATGCTCTTTATTATTCTTGGTGACTTCCACATCCCTGTTAATCCCACCCCAGCTACCTTTCAATTTCTTTAACTAACCTTATCTTTTGACCTAACACAATGGATATACACTTCTACTCATTCTGGTGGCAACATCCCTGGCCTTGTCTTCTCCTGCCCCTACACTCCTTGCAACCTCACCAACACCCCATTTCTTCTCTCTGAGCTCTACCTTATTAGTTTCACACTAATACTCGTAGCAGCCTTTGCCGCTTTAATTCTTCTCTTCTCTATTCTGCTACCAGTGACCTATAAGATGAAATCTCACGCCTGTCCAGCCCTGATCTCACCACTTCTGTCTACTACAGTTAACTCTCATCCTCACTGGATGCATTTGCCTCTCTCATTACCTGCAGAATTTGGCCCCAACTGCAACAACCCTTGAAAACAGATGACATCAGAAGTCTCAAAAGACATAGCCATACTCTTGAGTGATAATAGGTCCCTGCAAGACTTTGCCTTGTACAAATCTGTCCTCCTAAAATATAATACCTCCCACCAGGCCGCCAAACACATTTATTCTATCCCTCTCTCATATCTTACCTGTAAGTATAGTGAATGTCTCCTAAATTTGCGGTGTTTAGGAGATATCCACGCTTAAAGCAGCTGGTGATGTCACCGGTGCATGCGCACTGCGCTCTGAATTGACAGCACACTGAGTGTGTCATCTATTCAGAGTGTTGTGCCGTGTGCATGTTTGAGAGTGACATCATCATGGCCTGGCCATTTAAACAGCCAGAGAGCATGAACCTGGAAGGAAGACTTGGTGAAGATGGAAGCGCTGGCAGTAGCAACAGTGCGCCACTGGAGTACTTCATTTTAAATAAAAGTCTTTCATAATGTGATAGTATGAGATGCATACTAGCACAGAATTACTTAACCTGCCTAGGGGCCTGCATTTTTTTTAAATTCAGGAGTTTATTACCTTTTTAACACTCTACTTTGTCCACCACTCATTCACTGCCCTGTTTTCAAAACCAACCATTTTTTATGAGACTGCCACTGTCCAGATATCTCCCCAATTAGTTCCCCATTTAACTTACCATCTTTACCATCACATCAACACTCTCCTCTTTTGACCTTGTCACTACTAGTGTTGGACTTGATGTTCGAGTCGAATGTAAGTTCGACTTGAACATCGGCTGTTCACCCACTGCGCCCCATAATGCACTGCGCTCTTACAGTACATTGTGACCACAGGTCAGGTGCAATGGTTTGGCCAATCACAGCACATGATGATGTCAAAAGGGGTGGGGCTGATGTCATTGGGTGGCCTTGCCCCTTAGATATTTAAGAATTGTCAGGCTGGTGCAGCAGTCAAATGGCCGAGAGCCAGCGTCGAGAGCGGAGCCTTTTTTTTTTCTTTTTTCAGATTGACGACGGTGGCGGCAGGCATTGTGATTGACGTTGGATCTATTTCAGGGGACTTTTTTTTTCTTGTTTTTAATAAAGAACTTGTCAAAGACAAGGGGCTTCCAGATTCCAAAAGCCCTCCGCCCACAGACCCCCACAACTACCAGCCACTATTGTGGGGAAGAGGCCCTTGTCCCCAAAGCACCCACCCCATGTTGAGGGCATGTGGCCTGGTATTGTTCAGGAGGGGGGGGAGGGCGCTCGCTTGTTCCCCCTCCCTTTCCTGACCTGCCGGGCTGCATGCTCGGAAAAGGGTCTGGTATGGATTTTGAGGGGGACCCCCACACCATTTTTAAAAATATTTTGGCGTAGAGGTTTCCCTCAAAATCCATACCAGACCTGAAGGGCTGGTAAGGATTGGGGAGGACCCCACACCATTTTGTTTGCAAAATGTTTAATTGCTGGCAATTCTTTTCACATTCAGCTGACAGCTGAAACATTAAAGCATATCTTCACTACTAAAATAACGCATGACTTAATAAAATAACTCATGCGGTATTTTAGTATTTTTTTTTTATGAAATGCTAGGCGGTATCTTACCGCATACTCAGTTAAGGTAACATGCTGCTTAGTGAATTGTCCTGGTACGCGGTTTAACTTTCAATAGGTTCGAATGTTCAACCCTGAACCAAACAGGGGGGTGTTTGGCCCATCACTAGTTACTACAGAGGATATTGCTAAAGTTTTTTTTGATGCCCACCTCACCACCTGCCCCTTAGACTCCATTGCCTCACAACTGCTCTGGTTACCCACTTGCATCTTCCACTCCTCCCTAAAACATGCATTGGTTCCTCTGATTTAAAAGGCCCTAATCTCCTTGTTCCCATTTAGCTGCAAACTGCTAGAACACCTAGTCCACAACCGTCTGAGCTGCTATCTCACTGAAAAGAACCTTCTTGACCTCCTACAGCCTGGCTTTCTCCCACAACACTTTACAGAAACTGCCCCTCTATAACTTACCAATTACTTATTAACTGCTAAATCCAATGGCCACTACTCACTACCCTTACTAATATATCTTTTTGTTGTGTTTGGTACAGTTGATCACTCCTTGGGCCTCCAAGACTCTCCTTTTTCCTGGTTTTACTGCTACCTATCTAAGCTCTCCTTCAGCATCACCAAAGAATCTTCCTCTCTCCTCCTCCTCTTTTTTGTAGGATTCCCTCCTTAATGGGCTTTCCCCCCTTAATTCTATTATGAATTCTCCTGCCAAACTCATCCACCTTACAACCGCTTAGTGT
Source organism: Staurois parvus (assembly GCF_062004578.1). Lineage (NCBI taxonomy): Eukaryota > Metazoa > Chordata > Amphibia > Anura > Ranidae > Staurois > Staurois parvus. The sequence goes on from NW_028318453.1 coordinate 637,807, forward strand.
CTGTCATCCTCCTCCAATTCCACTACAGGCTTCTAATTGCCCAAATAATAAAATAAAAAAAATATTAACAACTGGTTTTCTGCCCCGAGCTTTAAATCCAACCTCATCTCAAAATATCAAACCAATCTGTCCACTTCTCTCCTTCCAAGACCTCCTGCTCTACAGGTCTACATGGTAATAATAAAATATATATATTAATAACTTCAAGGTTTTGGTAATAGAGACTCACTGCATATGTTGTGTGAAATCCTACACAATCACTCCCTAGGTGAGGTTTGAATGAGACGACTTTAGGAGGGGCACCACAAGGAAAGAAGAAGTGAATTAGTGAAGACCCGATTCTGGGCTCTCTTCTTTTGTAGCAGCTGCACCCTTCCTAACCCACTGAAGAAGTGAGGCTTTAAATCACCTCATAATGTACTGCTGCTTTCTTCTGGTGTGGTGGCTAGGGTTGTATCCTTTTCTTCAAACCAAACACAAACACTTTAGCGATGCACAGCACCTTTGCATGCCCCAAGAAGAGTACAGCAGTGAACAGTTGGTGTGACTAAATTGTTCTAAAGTGGGATGAGTTTAAAGGGGCATGGATAAATAAACAAAACCATTACAATATTCTTAGATTAGTAAAACAAATGTCACTGTAAAAATTCAAATTTGACCTGCCTTAAAAATGGACAGTGCCAATTAATAGAGCAGTGGACAGTGGCAGTACAAAGAAGTGGAACTTGGACAGGAGGGGCAGCAGGGTGGCATACTAGAACTGATTGTCTCTATTTTTCTCCTGCAGCCGCTGAATGCTAGCTGGAGAGCGAGGAGAAGAAGCAGGCTTTCAGCAACTGCAGGAAGAAAATATAGCTGATTGGTTTTAGTAAATGCCACCTCCTCCCCTCCTACCCAGCTGTGACAAGGAGGCTGCACAGGCTCGCTGGAGCATTGGGAGCCACAATCTGTTCTGGACCTGGACACATGATTCAAAACCTGACCAGGTGGCAACCCTAGCAGTGGCACCCCTCTCACTGCGCAGCCTGCGGAACACATGCCTGCCTAGTTTCAGCCCTGCTTGTGCAGGTAAGTGGGGTGGAATGGTCAGATATGTGCTGTGGGGCTCTTTACGAGGGGAGAGAAGTTGAACTAGAAGGTGGGGTGAAGGAGGGAGCAGATATATGCTGGGGGGGTGCTTTGTGAGTATAGTGGGCTTGCGCTAAAAGGTGGAGTGAGGGGTGGATATGTGCTGAGGGCACTTTGGGAGTGGAGAGTACTTGTGCTAGAAGATAAGGTGGGGGGATTTAAAATCCAACCCCCCCTTCTAGTGCAAGTCCTCTTCCCTCCCAAAGTGTCCCCAGCATCTACCCCCCGGTCCTCCCCTCCCCAAATCACTCCTCCAACTGTACACTCTTACCTGCCCCACTCCACCCCCCTTCCCAGTCACTCTGTCCCCCTCCAGTGTAAGTATTCATGCAGAAACTCACTGCAGACCTCAGGTCATCAATGCGAAACAACATGCAGAGCGGTGTCCCTCCTCCCTGACTCCTCCCCCTCCTTTCTGTGTACAAGAAGATGTCAGAGCTGAAGAGGAGGTGGCTTCAGTCCACTGTGCACTGTGTTCTACAGGCAGCCAGCAGAGAGAGATACAGGTGCAGAGAGTGGCGGGTAGAATCCCAGACACCCCACAGGTGATGCAGAGACAGTGTGACGAGTGTCCACACTAGCATGCTGCTGTCAGGCCAGTTACTGGAGTTTTATTTATTTAACTTTTATTTGATTTTCCAATATAAAAAGAACAGCATATTTACAAAAATAATTCACATATACCCATTCCAATACATCCCCTAATACCCCCTTCACCCCTTCCCCCCCTCATTCCCTTTTCCACCCTCCACATCCTCATCCTGACTTATTTCCTTTCTCATATTTATCTACTTGTCTCTTTATCTCCAACATTGCTCTCCCTTAAAATCTCAATTACGACTCCCTCCTGGCTTCTAATTTTCTCCATCAATACCCACCAGTTCCATATATCTTTCAGAGGTTTTAAATTTAAACCAACTACACCACATTTTCCTGAATTTTTCTATTTTATCCTCCTCTATATGACATAACTCCTCCATCCTATAAATATTTCAGACTCTTAGCCGCACTAATTAGAAGACAAAGTAACCTGTTTTTATATCATTTCACTGAGGGCTCAAAGTTATAGAATAAACAACTCCAGAGATCTCTCTGTACAATTATCCCGCATATCACCTGAATATAATGAATTATTTCTCTCCAGTAATCCTGTATTTTTGGACAACCCCACCATATATGCAGGAGGCGACGGGGGGCAGACGTGTGAGCAAGAGCTCCTGATCCAATCCGCTGCCATCCGGGCGGCAGCGGACTCCGGTGGGGCCCCCACGACCCTGCGGCCCCCGATAAGCACCCAGGGAGGGGTGCTGGACCATTTTCGGCCAAATCCCGGAGCTCTGGGATTTGCAGCCTACCGCCGGTCATCGCCCTGGATCGCCGCCGCTACGCTCCCGGCCCCCGCTTACCTGCCTTCCTCCCTGGGGCCCTCTCCATCGGCCCTGGGTCCATCCCAGGTCGACCAGCACCCTGCAGCAACCAGCACCCAGCTCCCGGCACCCAGCACCCAACAACCAGCACCCGACACCCAGCACCCGACACCCTGCACCCGGCACCCAGCAACCGGCACCCAGCTACCAGTTCCCGGCACCCAGCACCCAGCCTCGGCCCAGGGGCTGATTTCAGGCCACCCAGCACCCTGCAACGACCAGCAACCAACATCCAGCCTTGGCCCAGGGGCCACTCCAGAGCACCCTGCAACAGCCATCACCCAGCCAGCAACCAGAACCCAGCCTCGGCCCAGAGGCCACTCCAGGCCACCCAACACCCTACAACAGCCAGCACCCAGGCAGCTGCTGCCCCCGACAGGGCCCCACACGGCACCACCACTTCAACCGACCTCCCGGCCTGGTATGACCACTTCACCTGGGGACACCACTTCGTGGCCTGGTGCGGCCGCACACCCCGAAGCTCAGGCGCTCCAGGTCACCACCCGAGCAAATCCAAAAGAGCACCGGCAAAGAGCAGTGAACACCTGAGGCTCCCTGCAGGATCCCCGGCATCCGGTAAGCCACTTCCATCTCCATCCACCTCCACCCCAACCCCTGCATCCGGACAAGACATCCCCATCTCCGTCCATCCTCATCCCTCCATTCCCACCCTCCTCACCCCAGTGGTCTTCCCCGTGGACACCCACGGCCGTTGTCACCAGGGGTCACCTGTGGCCTGGTGCATTGGCTTCTCCCCATCGGCTCCAAGGGACATCAACTCTGCAACTCCCACCCATCCCTCCTTCTTCAACCTGGAACCTCCACCCAGACCCTGAACCCTGCCAAGCAAGTCCCCGCAAGAGCACATGCATCCTCCCACAAGAAACAGCCACACAACGCTCCTGATCCAACCACCCAGACATCACTCATGCCGACCCCAGCCCAGCTTGACCTAGAACTCTAGCTGAAAGACACTACAAAGAGAAACCCCACTGCACGCTAGACAATCTCCAATCAAGCGCCCCTGGAAACCATCTCTCCACACCTGATCCACACTCCCTACACCCTTAACCTCTAGCTACCAGAAGACACAGCAACGAGATACGCCACTGCACGCTGGACTTTCTGCAGCCAAGCCTCTCACCACACCTAACCGCCACCCCGTGTACCTCCCTAAAATGCCTCTTCCACTCCTCCTCCTCATATTCCTCTCCTCCATTCCCAAAATCTCTTCTCTATATCCCTCTGCTCCTCCCAAACAACTGTACATTGTCCCCTCACTGCTTCCTTCGCCCCTCTACAGCACTCACCACCTCCTCCTAATACTCCACTCTCCCACTGACCCGAACACCCCCACTGGTAGACTTACACGCTTCTGCACATCCCGCTCCCATGCCACCTTTCTCACGCTTCTGCTCCTCCTAACCGCGGGGGACATCTCCCTGAACCCTGGCCCTCCACCACCCCGCTCACGCACACGGCACCCTCCCACTTCCACGTCCTGCCGCAACCCCCTCAACCTAGTATATGTCCCCTGCTCCCAAAAACCACCCCCTGTTCTCGTATGCACTCCTGAATGCCCGATCGGTGTGCAACAAGCTCACCCCCATCCACGACCTCTTTGTTTCCCGCTACCTCAACCTCCTAGCGATCACGGAAACCTGGATCCAAGCCACTGACTCTACCTCCCCTACAGCACTCTCCTATGGAGGTCTCATCTGGACCCACTCACCCAGACCCAACGGTTGGTCTGCTCCTGTCACCACAGATCACCTTCTGAGTCCTCCCAAACCCCCCCTCTATCCTTCTCCTCCTTCGAGGCCCACTGCATCCGACTTTTCTCCCCAACCCCCCCTGAGGATTGCTGTAATCTACCGGCCTCCTGGACCCGTATCCCACTTCCTTGATGACTTTTCCGCCTGGCTACCCTTCTTTCTCTCCTCCGAGCTACCCACCATCATCCTTCGGGAATTCAACATCCCTCTCAACATCGACAACCCGGCCACATCCCAACTTAACCTCCTCTTTTGCACTTGCACAGTGCATACAATCCACCACCTACTCCAACGGGAATATCCTGGACCTTGTCTTCTCCCATCTCTGAGCTCCCCAGAACCTCACAAACACCCCCTTTCCCCTCTCTGACAACAACCATATTACCTTCTCTATCTCCTCGTCCTCTAATGCTTACCCCTCCAAGTGTCATACTACTACCAGCCGTAACCTCCACAACCTGAACCCTGCCCCCCTCCACTCTGCAGCTGATCAACTTTACGACAGCATCCTCCCCCTGTCCTTCCCCGACCTGGCCATGACTGCCTATAAAAACTCGCTGTTAACCGCCCTTGACTCGCTAGCGCCTTTAACCACACGAAACATCAGACCCCGACTGCTCCAGCCCTGGCAGACTGATCAAACCAAAACTCTCAAACGACGCAGTTGTGCGCTGGAGCGACTATGGAGCAAAACCAGATCCCAACTAGCATTCACCCGCTATAAATCTGCCTTCCACACCTACACCTCCTCCCTCCACGCTGCCAAACAAGCCTGCTTCCTGACCCTCATCAAGCCCCTCTGCTCCAATCCTCGCCAGCTCTTCTCCACCTTCAACTCTCTACTCTCTCCGCCCCCACCTTCACCCGGCACCTCACTCATCGCCCTTGTGATTGCCAATCACTTCAAAAACAAGATAGACACAATTTGCAGGGACATCGCTGCCGTTCAAACTTCCTCCCCACCCATCCCCTCTCACACAGCAACCCCCTCATCACCCCTCTCACTCGGCCTCACCACTGTTCAGACCTCCACCCCACCTAACATTCCTCACACTGAAGCCCCCTCAACATTCCACTCCTTCGACCCTACTACCATTGAGGAGGTCACCAAGGTCTTCTCTGAAGCCCGCCTCACCACCTGCCCCCTCGACCCTGTCCTCTCACAACTCCTACGACCTCTCTCCTCTGCCATCCTACGCTCCCTCACCCACATCTTTAATCTCTCTTCCGGCGCATTCCCCTCCCCTCTGAAGCACACACACATCACTCCCATACTCAAAAAGCTCTCCCTGGACCCCACTGACCCGAACAACCTTAGACCCATCTCCCTGCTGCCATTCACATCCAAACTCCTCGAGCGCTTAGTTTACAATCGCCTAAGCTCCCACCTCAACGACAACAACCTCCTCGATCCCCTAAGTCTGGCTTCTGTCCCCTACACTCCACCGAAACCGCCTTACTCAAACTCTCCGACTACCTGCTAACTGCCAAAGCTAATGACCACTATTCGGTGCTCCTACTCCTTGACCTCTCCGCGGCTTTCGACACAGTCGACCACACCCTCCTCCTCAAAAAACTACACTCCTTTGGCCTCAGAGATTCCGCTCTCTCCAGCTCTCATCCTACCTATCACAATGCTCCTTCAGCGTTACCTATAACGCTACCACCTCCCCCTCACTCCCCCTCTCTGTTGGGGTCCCCCAAGGCTCTGTCCTCGGGCTCCTTCTCTTCTCCATCTACACCTCCTCCCTTGGCCAACTCATACACTCTCACTGCTTCAACTACCACCTCTATGCCGACGACACGCAAATCTATCTCTCGACCCCTCGTCTCACCCCCTTGGTCTCCACCCGAATCACAAGCCTACTGAACGACATATCAGATTGGATGTCGCTCCACTTCCTTAAACTGAACCTCTCCAAAACCGAGCTCCTAGTCTTCCCCCCAGCCCGCACACCACCCCCCAATGACTTCTCCATCATGTCCAACAATGCCACCATCAGGCCCGCCCCGCAAGCCAGAGTACTAGGTGTCATTCTAGACTCCAATCTATCCTTCCTGCCCCAAGTCCATTCACTAATAAACTCATGCAGACTCCACCTCCGCAACATCGCCAAAATACGCACTTTCCTAACCCCAGAAACCACTAAGCAGCTCATCCACTCCCTCATCATATCACGACTCGATTACTGCAACTCCCTCCTTACTGGCCAGCCTCGCCACAGACTATCCCCGCTTCAATCGATCCTGAATACGGCAGCCAGACTCATCAACCTTACCAACTGCTCCGTTTCCGCCACCCCCCTCTGCCAATCCCTCCACTAGCTTCCGATTGCCCAACGGATCAAATTCAAAATCCTAACACTGACGTACAAAGCTGTCCATAATACTGCCCCAAACTACATCACCAACCTAATATCCAAATACCACTCAAAACGCACCCTCCGCTCCTCACAAGACCTCCTTCTCTCTAGTTCCCTAGTCTCCTCCTCCCATGCCCGCCTCCAGGACTTCTCCAGGTCTTCACCCATACTCTGGAACTCCCTACCCCAATCCATCGGACTATTACCTACTTTCCTCTCCTTTAGGCGCACCCTGAAAACCCACCTCTTCAGGGAAGCCTACCCCACCCCCTGCTAATTCCCGCCCTCCTCCACTCTTCCTACCACTCCATCCCCCACAGCTATTTCCTCCTGTACCACTATTCCCTCCCTCCTAGATTGTAAGCTCCAAGGAGCAGGGCCCTCGAACCCCTCGTGTATCGCATTGTATTGTTATTGTACTGTCGCATGTTCTGTCTCCCATTGTAATGTACAGCGCTGAGCAAACTGTTGGAGCTTTATAAATACTGTATAATAATAATAATATATGTGCCATTGTACCCCTGGCACATACTCCGCATCCTCTCCAAAACAAAGGTGATGTTTCTACTTGTTGTCTGTGAGCTATGTTTGGTGTAATATACCATCTAGTTAAACATTTATAATTCATCTCTACTGTGTTCATATTTGTCACCTTATGTGTTAATTTAAAAACTTTATTCCATTGCTGTACATTCAATTCTGTTGCAATCTCTTTTTCCCATTTTTTCAAGAAGAGCATAAAGTCCTTCTATAGCCATTAGGATCTTATAAATTCTAGAAGTAACATGTTTTGGGATTGTTTTTTCATTTAACAGTTTTTCAAATGGATACATGTCCTCCAACGTCCTCAATGGTTGATGGAGACTTGAAACAAAGTGATTTAGTTGATAATACCTCCACTCATCAAATGTGACAAATAAATCTTTTTTCTTTAAATTTTGAAAAGTTAGCATTTTCCTTTCATTCAATATATCCTTCAAACTTGCATTCTTATCCTTTAACCATTTCCCAAATATATTGTCCTTCCCCAGAGGGAAATATTACGTTCCCTCCAAAGGAGTCAATATTGAATTATATTTCCATCCTTTTTGACTATGCATTCTATCCGATACACTTAAAACTTTCCTTGTCAGTGAACTAATATTAACATCCAATGTGCGAAATTTATGTGGAATCCATACAATTTTTTCTAATTGTGCCTTACTTAAAATCCCTTCCATCTTCACCCATCCTTTCCCTTGTAAATTAAATGTCCAGTCCACTATTCGTAATATAATTACTGCTAAATAGTAATTTCTTACATTAGGTAAGCCCAGGCCCCCTTTTCCTTTTTCTCTACTCAAGACTTCGTAACTGATTCTTGGTTTCTTATTTGCCCGTATAAATTTAGTAATCATCTTCTTTATCATCCTGAAGAACGATCCTGGGAGGCAAACCGGAAGCATATGGAACTTATGCAAACGTTTTGGCATTATCACCATCTTTACTAAATTTATACATCTTATCCAAGAAGCTCCTCCCTTTGAAAGCCTCTTTAGTTCTTCCTTGATTTTGTTTATTAGGGGGATATCATTTCCTCCCAAGTATCCTATTTCCTTTTCCCTCCATATAAATGGAAACTCTTTTTGCAGATTCAGCTTCTCCAACCTTGGGATATTGATATTTAATATTTCTGTTTTTATTTTCAGGTTTGCTATCTCATCGTACTGTTTTAATACGTTCATTAAATTAGGCGTTAAACGTTATTTTAGGTTTCACAATGTAAAACAACATATCATCTGCATAAGCGGCTATTTTATGTTCCAGTTCACCTATCTTTATTCCCGCTATAGCTACACACTTCCTTACTTTCGCCAGAACTGGTTCCAAAGACAATACGAACAATAATGGAGAGAGGGGGCATCCCTGCTTAGTACCATTATAAAATTCTGAAAAAACGTGAAAGTGATCCGTTAACCTTCACCGCCACTGACAGGTTATTATACAGCCCTTTTATCCATTTTAACATTTTAGGGCCTATTCCTATGGCCTCCAGTGTGTCAAATATAAATCCAGAATTAACCCTACCAAAAGCCTTTTCGGCATCAATCGATAGGAGTATTGCCGGCACTTTCTCTCTCTTAGCTCTTTGTACTAGTACTATTATCCCTACCCTCTCTTCCTGGTACAAAACCCACCTGGTCTAGATGTACCCATTCTGGCATCAGATCCCTCAGTCTTGTTGCCAACAGCTTAGCATATAATTTAGTGTCTACATTTAGTAAAGATATAGGCCTATAACTGGCGCACTGCGTACTATCCTTCCCTTCTTTAAGAATAATTGTTATATGAGCTTGCAATGACTCCTCAATCATTTCCAATTCCTCCCCCAATGCTTTCATATACCTGCACAGGGATAAGAAGATCTTTAAATTTTTTATAATATCCTACCGGCCCTGGACTTTTACCTCCCCCTGTATTCTTTACAGCTAAATTAACCTCTTCACGCCGGCCGTACACAAATGTGCGGCCTTCCGGCGTCTGGGCCTAGAAGCCAAGCGGCCGCACATTTGCTTGCAATTAACAAAAAACATATGTGCTGAGAGTGCGCACCCTGCGCGCTCCCAGCACACGTCTGGTACTCATGGAAAGGTCCCGGTCTGCTCTTTCGATCGGGACCTTTCCCGATCATGTGACCGCCGTGATGACGCGTCACAGCGGTCACATGATCCCTAAACCCTGCCTATCCCGCCTCCCATCTTCTGAAACTCTTAATTCCTCTGGAGTAATGGGTCTGTCGAGGGTCTCTTAGTGTTCTTGCGCTAATCTTGGTAGCTCAACCTCACTTAAATATTTCTGCCTGATTCTCTTCCCTTTCCTTTTGATCACTACAGCTCACATTATAAAGTTCACTATAATATCTTTGGAACCTATTGGCGATATCAGAAGTAGCGTGTAATATTTTTCCTTTTTCATCTCTAATTTTTTCCATAAAATTTTTGGATTTCTTATTCTTTAACCTTCTCATTAAATATTTACCAGGTCTATTCCCATACTGGTATCTTTCCTTTGAAACCCTGTAAAATATCTTCCTCGACTCTTGTTCCATAAGATCTTTTAACTCATCTCTTTTAAGTATTATCTTCTGGTATATATCTATTTTTCCCTTTTTTTTCTTATGTACCTGTTCCAACTTATAAAGCTCTTCCATCACCCTCTTTATTCTTTTCCCTTGTTCTTTATTATGGTCTGCTCCTGCTGAAATCAATATTCCCCTGATATATACTTTATGTGTCTCCCAAACTATAGCCTCAGAGACCTCGTTAGTTTCATTGAGCTCCAAAAATTGTTAAATTTTTCTCCTTAACCTTTTCTCTACTTCGGGATCCTATATGAGCATTTCATTTAATCTCCACATAGTTGTTCTATCTTGCCCTCCTTTTACTCGTAATCTCGTTGTGACAGGGGCATGATCAGACATAGACATAACCTCAATGTTGGTACTAACCAATGACTCCAACTGTCTATGTTCTATCATTATATAATCCAGTCTCGAATACGAACCATGTACACGTGAGAAGAAGGTATAGTCTCTTTCTCTTGGATGTTTCACTCTCCACGTATCCACCAATTGATGTTTATATAATATTCTCTTCAATAGTTTCAACTTCCTACCCTCTTCTCTCTGTGCACATGACGATGCATCCAATTGAGGATCTAATCACAGACTAAAATCTCCCGCCACAACCAGACTTCCCTTTTTAAATTCAGAGAGTTTCTTTAACATCCCCTCTAAGAATATCACTGGATTTTTATTTGGACAATATATATTAGTGAATGTAAATTCCAGACCCTGTAACTTTCCCCTAAGAAATAGGAATCGGCCCACTGGGTCTTCCATTCTACTTTCCAGAGAAAAATTTACATTTTTTGAGAACCTAATTGCCACCCCTTTGGCTCTTTTAACTGGTGAGTCACCATAGTACCACTCTGGATGAAATTTTGAATATAATCTGATATTTGTATCTCGAGTTAAATGTGTTTCTTGGAGAAATACTACTTCTATAGAGTGTTGATGGATTTCCCTGAGTATCTTATGTCTTTTTATCGGGGAGTTCAGCCCTTTTACATTATATGCCATAAATGTAATCAAGATAATTTTTACTGTAGTTACGTTGATCTGCTGACTTTCCTTCAAAAGAACACAGATACATACAGTTTAGGATATGAATCTCTCCTTGGACCCCCTCTTTTTTGTCTCCAAATTTTATTTCAGGGGTCTCTCTGAGCTTTTTCCAGATTTTTTCTCTGTCCTCATAATTGTGGAAGCGGACAAATCACATCTCTAGGCAAGTCGCTGACACTCCTTGCAGTCTCCTTATCCTATGAATTCTCTCCATTTTAAGATGTTCTGTTGGGGGGTCTATCTAACAGAGGGGTTAAGCACTTTTTTTACTTTATCTTCCAATTCTTTCCCATGGGACTCTTCTGGCAAGCCGCGGATCCTTAAATTGTTTCTTCTTTCTTTATTTTCTTGGTCCTCTAATTTAAATGCAAGCTGTCTCTGTTCTCGTTGCATTTCTTCTATCTGCATCTCAAGTTTAGTGATCCAAAGCTCCTATGTCTCCATTTTCTCCTCTACCTCCTCCACTTGTGTCAATATTTGACCCAGATCGTTACATATTGCCACCAGTTCATTTTTCATAGATACCTCCAATTTTGCAAACATATCTGCCATATCGGCTTTTGTGAGAATTTGTGATGTAGCTCCTTGTTGCTCCATCACACTTTGATCCATTGTGTTATCCACATTTGTCGTGTCGTAAGACTGGTGCGCGTCTTGTGTTCCCAGTGACATTCTTGCATGGTCTCCCACCCCTTTTTCTATTTCTCTTCTGTTGTTTCTGAGGGGTTAATTTCTCTGGGATTTTCTCCTGGAGGGGTGGATATTTCTTTATTGTGCTAGTATTCACACCTGCTTTGGGGGTTTTTACTCCCCCCTTTAACGGATTTGCTCCTCATCTCTTATGCTTTGCCACTGAATTTGTTGTAATACACGGCTGCTGTATTATCCGTCCCCCTGAGAGACTTTCCCTCCTAAAAAATACTTTTTGGGAGTAGGAGTGATCTATCCAATACCGCCGCCACTGAGAATCACTGAGTACCCCCCAAATTCAATCCTCTAACCCCCACAATGCTCAGGAGTGCATGTAGACTATAACATTAACAGCAGATGAATCACAATAGAGAAAGTCCTGCCGTTGCTCACGGCAACTCACCAACCCCTTTCATATCGATAAATCTGGATCTCGTCTTCATAGGGCGTACACCGACCCCGCAGTTACTGCCGAACCCGATTCCTGATAGGGTTAGATAGGTTAAGGAAATTAATAAAGGGTCACTGTTTCTTTAAACTTCTGGGGTGTCTCAGGGTCTCCCAAGGTTGCTAGCCAGGTCTTTAATAAATCGTTTTTAAAATGCTCCCTCTTCTTCAGCTGTAAAGCCACATCACTCTTCAGAGGTTTTGAAATTGCCTGTCACTTTTTCAAAATTGCCGCCTTTCATCACATGAGCTGTCACCTGGTAAGTCACATGGGTGGTCACATGGATGTCACAGGGATGCTCTCACTGTCCCCATCTCCTCTGCTGTCGCCGCCTCCTGCTCCCGGACACTGCCGATCCACACCACTCTGCCACCTCTCCCAGGGGCACTGGACCGGACCTTCACCTTTGAGACCAGCTCTGCACCCGGACCCAATGCTGCCATGGCTCTCCTCTCCGCTCCACCCCTGCCCGGCCTCATGGTATGTAGAAACTTTAGGGATACAGAGCAGCAGGAAAGGACTAGCTGAAGGGCTACAGAGCTACTCTTTCAGTTTGTTGGGTGCTTGGAGCTCACGCTGCTCATGGCGCCATGCTCATGCTCCTCCCCCCCATCCTTCAATGCAATTACTGGACTTTGAACTTGTTCCGGAACTGAGCTCCGGAATTCAGCTCAGATTTGCTGGGATCCAATCTCGAATGATCCCAGCAAAAACCCAGACAGATAGATAGCTGTGGCACTCCTCTCAATGCGGCGCCAGGTGGACACATGCCCCAACCCCCTCTCTACCTAGTTCCCATCCTGCTTGTGCTAGAAGGTGGGGTGGAAGGATCAGATATGTGTACTGGAGGGGGCTCTTTGGAAAAGGAGATAACTTGTGCTTGAAGGTGGGTGGAGGAAGGGGCAGATATATACTGAGGGGATACTTTGGGAGCGGAGTAGGCTTGTGCTAGAAGGTGGAGTAGGGGCTCCTTGGAAGCACAGGACTTGTGCTAAAAGTTGGGGTGGAGGGGATCTCAAATCCAACCCCCTCTTCTACTACAAGTCCTCTCCCCTCCCAAACTGCTCCCCAGCACATATCCTCTTACCCCCCTCCCCAGATCACTCCTCCAAGTGTACACTCTTACCTGCTCCACTTCACCCCCCTTTCTGGTCACTGTGTCCACCTTTAATGTAAATCTTCATATAGAAATTCACTGTAGACCTCAGATCATCAGCATGGCTCAACATGCAGAGTGGTGTTTCTCCCCCCTGAGGCGGCTTCAGTCTGCTCTGTGTACTGCAGGCAGCTGGTGGAAAGAAGGTGTAGAGAGCAGCGTGCAGAGCCCTATGCACCCTTCAAGAGATGCAGGGAAGGTGTAGAGCCCCATACACTTCTCAAGAGATGCTCCAATAACTGGCCCCTGCCAAGCCAGTTACTAGAGCTCAGTGCTGAAACTCATTCTAGCACTGGGCTCCGCAATTTATCACAGATTTGCTGGGATGCTGGTATTTAAATCAAATCTAGGGACAGTTCCAGTGAAAATCCAGACACGTGGCAAGCCTAGCTCAATGTGGTGCCCGAGCTACATTATCCCCATAGTTTCGGTCCTGTCTACAGTTCCCTTGTCTCCTTCTTCCATGCTTGTCTCCTGGACTACTCTAGGGCCTCTCACATCCTCTGGAACTTCCTACTCCAATCTGTATTGTTATGTCCAACTCTGTCTTCCTTTAGGCAATCGCTGAAAACTCTTTTTTTCAGGAAAGCCTATCTTGCCTCTAGCCTCTTGGTGCATATAAATCCTGTGTGATAATGATAATAATAATGTGAAAGTTATGTAAGTGCGTTGAGTGCCCAAAAAATCCAAGCAAATTGTGAACAATAAAACAAACAGTGAAACAATAGCTGCACTCAAAAAATACCAGTACAAATACTCAATACATGAAATCCAGTTATTGTTGCTCTATTGATAAAAAATACTAATATCGAGTCACTTATTCTTTTTTTTTTTTCTAACAGAATTTTATTGAGCATAGTGCAATGTTACACATGTGACATGTTGAATAGAAAAGAAACAAATCAGACAATATTGGACAGATCACATGTCACTTCAATAATAATACTTCTGTAAGGCTATAACAGACCATCATATCTAAGAGATCTTGCAAATCAAATGTGAGAAGGAGACAGGGAAAAGAAATAGGTAGTGGGGAAAATAGAAGAATGGAGAATAGAAAAGGGGAGAGCAGAGGGGAAGAAGGGGAGGGAAGGGGGAGGACTGGGAGGAGTAATGAAAGGAAAGGGATGGAAGGGGGGGGGGGGATTACTACAGTATAACCTACACTATCAACTGATTTAAAATCGTATGTACCCTATAGTCATAACATTGAATGGGACATCAACTGTTTCATCAATAACAGTTGATAGTGTTGATAAGTTATACTGTAAGAATATCAGGATATCAGAATTATGGCACTTATAGACATTGGGGGTTGTTGAAACACAATATGAGTGACATTAGTCCTAATCTTAACATATTATTTAACATACTGTATTATTATATTTTAATTTTTAATTTTAATTTATTCCTATTTTATATGTAAAAAAATGATTTTCTTTTTTGTTTAAGTATTGTAAATGGGACATGCACTTTAACTGGTGAGATTTGTTTTATCTATCTTGGTTTGATAGTATGAATCTTGAAGCAAGGTGCAATGATATTTTCTAGGCAGAATGGTTATTTCATTTTCACCACTGAGGGGTTAATACTCAGACTATAAAGTGGTAGGATTTTTATAATTTCTACAACTAAGGGGGAATAAGCATTTGGGTTGGTATTGTGGCTAGATTTTATAAATATTTAATAAATGTTTAGTATAAGATTTCTCCCCATTTATTCAGCAGTGGCTGTTGTACTATCAGTAAATTTTTAATCTTTTAAGTTTGAAATTTGGAGTTTAATACTAGTTGTAGTGTAGGTGCGGTCACTGTAAACTCAGATGTCTGGAGTACTGTCCTTTTTGACCTTTTTGACACAGCGGATCATAATAAGGGGGGAAGAGAGGAGAAGAGATACCAAAGTCTGTCACATCTCTTTTCCATCTAGGATGTTACAAGCAAGATATGTTCAGCATCATGCTCTGTTAGGCCACCTATAATCTAGGGCAGCAGTCACTAAATGGCAGACCATGGTCCGTGAACAGCCCCAGCAGCACCGCTGCAGGGACCACCAGCCCACAATGACAGATCCGCTGCTGAGCAGGGCGGTCATCATGGCAACATAAACTGTGCTTGTCAGAGTGCCCCTTAACATAAAATAATGGGCATGCTGATAGACTTGCTGAGGGGCCCTCTGTCGGGCACATTTAATGTTAAGGTGTACTTTGATGGGCACAACATAGAATGTGCCTATCAGAGTGCCCCTTAACATAAAATGTATCCACCAGAGTGCCCCTTAATATAAAATAACGGACATGCTGATAGACTTGCTGAGGGGCCCTCTGTCGGGCACATTTAATGTTAAGGTGTACTCTGATGGGCACAACATAGAATGTGCCTATCAGAGTGCCCCTTAACATAAAATGTATCCACCAGAGTGCCCTTTAATATAAATGTGCCCATCAGAGTGCCCCTTAACATAAAATATGCTTATCAGCATGCCCGTTATTTTATGTTAAGGATCACTCTGACAAGCACAGTTTATGTTAAGGGGCACTCTAATGAGCACATTTTATGTTAAGGGGCACTCTGATAGGCACATTTTATGTTAAGGGGCACTCTGACGGACCCATTTTATGTTAAGGGGGCACAAATGGGCACATACTTTGGAAAGGGGCACTCTGATGGGCACATGTGATGGAAAGGGTTACTCTGATGGGGAAATATGATAGAAAGAGGTACTTTGAGTGTAAGGGGGCATTCTGATGGGAATACCTGATGTAAGGTGGCAATGTGATTGGGATACCTGATATAAAGGGGCACTCTGATGGGGACAACTGATGTGATAGGAATACCTGATGTAAAGTTGCACTCTGATGGCCAGACCTAATGTAAGGGGGCACACTGATGGGCACACCCTATTTGGACCTTGGTCAGAAGAAAATTTTAGTGACCGGACCTCCTTGAATTTTAATTCAATACCCCTGATCTAAAGTCTAACTATTCGGTAAGGAGCAGTGTGTTTTTTTGTGGTAGTGGGCACAAGAGTCTCTATTTCACCACACACGTGTAGGATTATTGTGGACACAGCTGTTCATAATTGGGATTTTGTCATCAAAAGACATTTTCATTGTTTGGTGTTTCATGCATTTTGACTTAATAATATTATTGATAGGAGCACATTTAAAGTATAAGTGACTTATTATTAGTATTTTTTTATCAATAGTGCTGGATATCAAATAATAATAATACATTGCAATAAAATAACCTAGAAGGTTCATTTTAAATCAGACACAATGATCTGCAGCCAAACTATGTGTACAAGGTAATCCTATGATCTGAAACATAGGAGGAATTATAATGGATTTATAATTATGATTTACTTTTAATCTGTACAGCACATGGTAACACTAATACATTACATTATTATTTTTAGGAAATTAGTACCCTTTGTTTCCCATGAATAAAGAATTCATCTAAAAAATATTTCGAGCAAATATTCCTTATATTTTCAAGTGCAATTTTTATCTTCTTCTTTGGGAACTTTGCTAGCAGCTTTTAAAGAACTTTTTCTGTCACTATTTCTGTCACAGCATTTTTTCCCTTTGGTCTGCTAATTAAGGGGAGTGCTTAATTGTTCATAGGTGCTACAAGTGCTCTAAAACTTTCTGTAGAGCTCACATTAAGCTTGTTCATATTTTGCTGACTAGAACCCCCAAAAAAGCTCACATTAGAGATCTGAAATTGCAGCAACCTTGAAAAGAGTCTTCTACTCATTGAACAGGTAGTAAATGGGGTTGTTGTTAAAGGTGCAGGGGTATGCCGGGATCATCAGGTAGGAAGATAGGTTATTGCAGTTAGAAGGAGTGGTAGGGGCTGAAAGAAAAGGAGAGCCAGTCCTGTGTTTGAGCATCCAAACAAATTTGCCAAGCTGGGTGAAGATGTGGGGGTGGAAAACTCAGAGGTGGCAGCCCTGGAACTCACTGCTACCCCTAACAGCTGGGAAAACAGTCCATCTAGTAGAGGTGGCGAAGGTAGTGCAGATAGGCCAAGACAATTGGTAATAAAAGGGGATTCTATAATCAGGACTGACTGAATAATTTGTCACAAGGACCGCCTCAACTGAATGGTTTGATGCTTCCCTGGTGTCAGGGTCTGGCATATGGTGGACCAGGTTGATAAATTACTGGGAGGAGCTAGGCATGACCCAGCACACAATAACAAGGTTCCTATGCTACAAACAACCCTTGTAAATGATAGTGCTATTTGTCCCACAAACAAATATTCAAACCACAAGTGCAGCAAGCGACAATGAACTAAAGTGTTTGTTCACCAATGCCAGAAGTCCGCCAAACAATATCGGTGAGTTAGCCACTTTGGTGAATGAAGAGAACCATGCATTAATTGGTATTGCTGAATGTTGACTTCATTCTTCACATGAGTGGGCTATTATTATTCCTGACCATGCCCTCTTTCAGAGAGACAGGACAACACATAAAGGTGGGGGTTTCTATGTGAGAAGTGATCTCAAAGCAAGTGTGAAAGAGGGACTTATTGATGGAGAGTATGATGATGCTGAAGCATCATTATTATTATTACATCAAGTTTATATAGCGCCAAAGGGTTTACTCAGCGCTGTACAATAGAGGGGGGGGGGGACAATACAAGAAACAGAACAGCAACAACAACAGTACACGAGGGGTTAGAGGGCCCTACTCTTTCGAGCTTACAATCTAGGAGGGAGGGGGTAGTAGCACAGGAGGAAGTGGCTGTGGGGGATGGAGTGGTAGGAGGAATGAAGGAGAACGGCTGTTAAGTGAAGGAGGGGTAGGCTTCCCTGAAGAGGTGGGTTTTCAGGGAGCGCCTGAAGGTGAGGAGGGAAGGTGACACTCTGATGGATTGGGGCAGTGAGTTCCAGAGGATGGGGGAGGACCTGGAGAAGTCTTGCAGTCATGCATGGGAGGAGGAGACCAGAGAGCAAGATAGAAGGAGGTCCTGTGAGGAGCGAAGGGTATGGGTAAGGTGGTACTTGGGAATCAGGTTGGTGAGGTAGTTAGGGGCAGTGTTGTGAATAGCTTTGTAGGTCAGGATTAGTAGTTTGAATTTGATGTGTTGGGCAATCGGGAGCCAGTGGAGGGATAGGCAGAGGGGGGTGGCAGAGGTGGAGCGTTTGGTGAGGTGGCCGCTGAGTTCAGGATGGTCTGGAGCGGGGAGAGCCTGCACTGGGGTAGGCCGGTGAGAAGCGAGTTGCAGTAGTGAGATAATCAGGGAGTGTACGAGTAGTTTAGTGGTGTCTGGGGTAAGTAAGGTACGTATCTTGGCGATGTTGCGGAGGTGGAGCCTGCATGTGTTTGTAAGTGATTTGATATGAGGTTGGAAGGAAAGGTTAGAGTCCAGAATGACGCCAAGGACTTTGGCTTGCGGGGCGGGATTGATGGTGGTGTTGTTAGTAGTGATGGATAGGATGGGGGGGGGGGGGGTGACTGGGCAGGGGGAAAGATGAGGAGCTCGGTTTTGGAGAGGTTAAGCTTGAGGAAATGGAGCGACATTCAATCTGAGATGTCGTTTAGGAGGTGAGTGATGCAGGCGGAGAATGTGGGGGTGAGGTGAGGGGTGGAGAGGTAAATTTGAGTGTCATCAGCGTAGAGGTGATAGTTGAAGCCGTGGGAGTGTATGAGTTTGCCAAGGGAGGAGGTGTAGATGGAGAAGAGAAGGGGTCCAAGGACAGAGCCTTGGGGGACCCTGACAGAGAGAGGGAGGGAAGGGGAGGTGGCACTGTTGTAGGAAACGCTGAAGGATCGTCGGGATAGGCAAGAGGAGAACCAGGAGAGAGTGGTGTCTCTGATGCCAAGGGAGAGACGTTTATTAAGGAGGAGGGGGTTGTCAACTGTGTCAAAGGCCGCGGAGAGGTCCAGGAGAAGGGAACAGAGCAGTCGACTTTGGCTTTAGCGGTTAGCAGGTCGTTAGTGATTTTGAGGAGGGCAGTTTCGGTGGAGTTTAGGGGACGGAAGCCGGACTGTAGTGGATCAAGGAGGTTGTTGTCAGGTAGGTGGGCGCTTAGGCGATCGTAGACTAGGCGCTCAAGGAGCTTGGAAGTGAGTGGCAGCAGGGAGATGGGTCTGAGGTTGTTTGGGTAAGTGGGGTCCAGGGAGGGCTTTTTGAGTATGGGGGTGATGTGTGCATGCTTTAGGGGGGGCGGGGAATGCGTCAGTAGAGAGGAAGAGATTGAAGATGTGGGTGAGGGAGTGGATGAGGGAAGAGGGGGGTGACCGGAGGAGTTAAGAGGGGATAGGGTCCAGGGGGCAGGTGGTGAGGCGGGCTTCTAAGAAGACCCTGGTGACTTCCTCAGTGGTAGCAGGGCTGAAGGAGTACATTGTTTGGGGGGTTATGGTAAGCGGGGCCTTGGGTGTGGTGGGGGGCAGTGCGATTGCAAAGTCAGAGGAGGGGAGAGATGGGGGGGTGGTGGGGGGGGCTAGGTGGGGAGGTAGATTGCGAGTTGACTATGTCCTTACGGATTGTGTCAATCTTGTTGTGGAAATGAGTAGCAATCTCGTGGGTGGTGAGTGAGGTACTGAGTGGAGGAAGGGGGGGGAGAGAGCAGGGATTTGAAGGTGGAGAAGAGTCGGCGAAGGCAGGTGGAGAGGGTGTTGATCAGGTTTACGATGTAGGCCTGCTTGGCGGCATGGAGGGAGGAGGTGTAAGTGAGGAAGGCAGATTTGTAGAGGGAGAACGCACGAGGGGACCTGGTTTTGCGCCATAGTCTCTCCTGTGACGTTTGAGGCGTTTAGTATGGTCGTTCAGCCATGGTTGAAGTGGTCTAGGTTTGAAGTTGCATGTGGTTAGGGGTGCCAGAGAGTTTAGGGCAGCTGACAGTGAGTCGTTGTACGTGGAGGTGACTAGGTCAGGACATGACAGTGGAAGGATGCTGTCGTGTAGGCGGTCGGCAGCCGAGTGGAGGGGGGCCGGGTTCAGGTTGCGGAGGTTGCGGAGGGTGATGGTTTGGCGCTTTGGGGGGGGGGTTAGGGGAAGGGGAGACGGTGAACGTGAGGAGGTGGTGGTTGGAGAGAGGGAAGGGGGTGTTAGTGCACTGGTTGAGGGTACAGAGGTGGGAGAAGACAAGGTCTAGGGTGTTCCCATCGATGTGGGTAGAGGATTGGGTGTATTGAGTGAGCGCAAAGGAGGAGGTTAGGTGGAGGAGATGGGAAGTAGCCGGGTTGTTGTCGTTGATGGGGATATTGAAGTCCCCAAGGATGATGGTCGGTAGCTCAGAGGAGAGGAAGAAGTGAAGCCAGGCGGTGAAGTCATCCAGGAAGCGGGGTATGGATCAGGGAGGCCTGTAGATCACTGCGATCCTTAGGGGGGGTGGGGGAGAAGAGTCGGATGCAGTGAGCCTCGAAGGAGGAGAATGATAGAGAGGGGGAGTTAGGGAGGACCTGGAAGGTGCTCAGCGGTGATAAGAGCAAGCCAACACCACCACCTCTGCGACCGCTCGGTCTGGGTGAATGGGACCAGACGAGACCTCCATAGGAGAGTGCTGCAGGGGAGGTAGAGTCAGTGGCCTGTACCCAGGTCTCGTTGACCGCTAGGAGGTTGAGGGAGTGGGAGATAAAGAGGTCGTGGATGGCGGTAAGCTTGTTGCATACCGAGCGGGTATTCAGGAGTGCAACTGAGAGAGGGGGGTTGGATGCGGGGAGGAGGGGCACAGGTACGAGGTTGAGGGGGTTGCAGCGGCTGGCGGGAGCAGGGGGTCCCTGGGGAAGGGGGGTGGTGAGGGGCCAGGGTTCGGGGAGATGTCCCCAGCGGATAGGAGAAGGAGAAGGGTGAGGAGGGTGGCATTGGAATGGGAGGTGCAGGAGCGTGTGGGTCTGATAGTGGTGGCACGTGGGTCGACAGGGGAGTGGAGTAGCAGGAGGAGGTGGTGAGTGCCGTAGTGGGGAGAGGGGAGAAGTGAAGGGGCAATGTAGAGCTGTTTTGGAGGGGTAGGCAGGTAGAGGGAGGCGATTTTTGGGACGGAGGAGAGGAAAACGAGGAGGAGGAGTGCAGGTGGCATGTTGGGGTGAGCGGAGTGCTGGACAGGTCGGGGGAGGTGACGGGATACAGGTCAGGACAAGGTGATGTGGAGAGTCTGTATCGCCGTGGAGGAGTCCATTTGAGTCCTTCTGAAGGGGGAGAGTGAGAGTGGAGGGCAGCTGGGTCAGCAGCTGGCTGGTTGCAGTCTGTGGATGCAGTATGCTGGCATCTGTGGGTGCTGTGGCGCGTCTTCAGTGGGTACGGTGATTCGGCGAGCGGAGGGGTCGTAGGGCGCGATGTCCGGGGGTGTTGGTAGGCACGGCGTCTGGTGATGCTGGCGACTCGGTGACTGGAGATGTTGAGGCCAGGCAACAGGTGCTGAGGGCTTGGCGTCGGAAGGCGCTGAAGGTGCTGGAGGGCTAGGCGTCAGGAGGTGTTGAAGGATCGTCATCAGGCAGTGTTGTGGACCAACGTCTGGAGGTGGTGTAGGCTAGGTGTAGCTAGGTGCAGTAGGGCTCGGCGTCCGTGGGCAAAGTGAGCCAGTGCATGCGGATGCTGCGGGCCAGCGACTGAGGGTGCTAGGGGTCCGGCGTCTGTGGGAACAGTAGGGCCTGGTGTTAGTGGGTGCTGTAGGCCGCGTGGCAGGCTTGACTCCGCCGGATTGGACAGGGCTCGGGGCTGTGTGGTGGTAGGTGCCCAGCCATGTGGTACCCGGAGGGGAGCAGGGAGGCAACTGGTCATAGAGGCTTACTCTCTCGGTGGCGGTGGGGGCTTACCCTCTTGGTGTGGGTGGCAGAGGTGCGGCGACTTCTCGACTCGCTGGGTAGCCTGGAGAGGTCCCTGGTCCGAGGCTGGGTGCCAGCTGATGCAGGGTGCTGGGTGGTCTGAAGCAGCCTCTAGGCTGGGGCAGGGTGCTGGGTGCAGGTAGCTGGGTGCCGGTAGCTGGGTGCTGGGTGTACTGAGGTGGTAGCTGGCTGCCAGTTGCTGGGTGCTGGGTGGCCTGAGGTGGTAGCTGGGTGCCGGTAGCTGGGTGCTGGGTGGCCTAAGGTGGTAGCTGGGTGCCGGTAGCTGGGTGCTTGGTGGCCTGAGGTGGACCCAGAGCCGATGGGGAGGGCTCTAGGGAGATGGACAGGTCAGTGGGCTGGGTGGTGGAGCAGCGGTCCGCCGTCGGTTTGGGCTGGTTCCTGGTGGTCAGGGATGGACCCAGGGCCGATGGGGGAGGCCCTGGGGAGGCAGGCAGGTCAGCGGGGGGCCGATGCCCGGCGATTCGGGTCGGCCGCGGCTTCGGGTGCGAGGTAGGCCGCAAGTCTCGGAGCTCCGAGAAAAAGGTCCGGTGGCCTTCCCTGGTTGCTGAGCAGGGACTGGAGAGTTGTGGGGGCCCCGCCAGGGTCCGCTGTCGTCCGGAAGGCAGCGGATTGGGGCCAGGGGTGCAGGAGCTTGCTGCTATGCGTCCAGTCCCACCGCCATCTTGCCCTACTACACCATGGGTTAAACTCTAATAATTACCATCAAAGTTAATTATTGAAGTTCCAAAGTTAAGTTTGTTAATGAAGAGGTGGAAACTCCTTGACAGACAAAAAGGGCTCCAAGGACTAGGACAGTAATAATAACGGGGGATTTTAACTACCTTGAAACTGACTGGAGTAATGGCAGTGCTGGAACAGTAAAAGGGTGGAAATGTGAAAAACCTATTTAAGACAATTTTATGGAGGCCCCAACTAGAAATGATGCTCTGCTGGACATGTTGATCTCAAACCATGCGGAGATTATTACTTATGTTGATATAAAAGAACATCTGGGTAGCGGTGACCATAACATGATTTAATTTAATGAAAGCTGTAAACAACAAACACATACTGGAAAGATAAAAACACTTAATTTTAAGAGAGCAAATTTTCCAAGGCTGTTCAAGATTTGGACTGGGAGAGAATGTTGCCATTAAAGAACACAGAACAGAAATGGGAATGGTTCAAATTGACCGTATGCAAACATACTGAAAAACATATTCCCATGGGCAATAGGTTTAAAAGGCTAAAAATAAAACCTGTGTGGTTCACATTCAAAGTCAAAGTATCTTTAACTAATTAAAAAAAGAGCATTTAAAATATATAACAGTTAAAGAACATTGTCATCATTTAAAAGTTACAAAGAATATAACAGAATATGTGAAGAGTAAATCAGGGCTTCAAAAACTGAAAAGGAACAAAAGTTTGCAAAAGAGAGTAGTTCTTCAAAT
The DNA here is from genome assembly GCF_062004578.1 of Staurois parvus. NCBI lineage: Eukaryota > Metazoa > Chordata > Amphibia > Anura > Ranidae > Staurois > Staurois parvus. Next base: position 661,186 of record NW_028318453.1, read on the forward strand.
ATACTGTAATAACAGTAAAAGGGTCAGATCTAAGCATGTAGGCCCTTTACTCGATACTTTTGTGTTTGTTACTGGGGAATTCTTCAGGTCTGTGTATACAAGGAAAATGGGGACGCTCAAGTCTTTAATGGAGATAGTATTGGCATAGCCCCAGCTGATCCACAATGGCTCAAAACTGACATAGGTCAGAATTATTTGGACAAAATAAAGGTGAATAAAGCATGTGGACCAGATGACTTACACCCAAGGGTTCTTAAAGAGCTGAGCTCAGTTATATAAACCATTGTTTCTAATTTTTAGAGACTCTTTAATGACTGGCATGGTAAAGTTATGAACTTGGGGGCTAAAAACATGCATGCATCATACATTCTATGATGTGTACTGGGGGAGTCAGTGGTGGAGAAGAATCTGGGTGTTCTAGTAGATATAAACTTAACAATAACATGAAATGCCAAGCTGTAGTTTCATTTTTCCCCTGTACAAATCTATAGTAATACCTCACCTGGAATATGCAGTTACAGTTTGGGTACCAGTTCACAAAAAGGATATCAGAGAACTAGAGAAAGGGCAGAGAAGGGCAATCAAACTGATAAGAGGTATGGAAGAGCTCAGTTATGGAGTAAGATTAACTGAAATTAATTTATTCTCTCTTAAGAGAGGCAATTAAGGGGGATATGCTTCTTCATAGTAAGAACTGTGAAAATGTGGAATAAACTCCCTCAAGAACTGGTTCTGGCCAACTCAGTAGTTTTAAAAAAGAGAAGGATGCATTCCTATATGCACAAAATATAACTGGATGGATATATTTAGAGGTAATAATGACAGGGGATGTTGATGTTGATCCAGGGAATATTTGATTGCCTCGTTTGACCATGCTTTATTGGGTTATCTTTTGCCTTCCTCTGGATCAACTGTGGGTATAGGATAGTGTAAATGGAGGTTTTCAATTGTGTGTGTTTTTATTATTAATGTATTTGCTTGTTTATTTATTTATTTATTTATTTATATTTGTTGAACTAGATGGACTTTCAGCCTGGCTAATGATGTAAGTATATGGCTGTCTACATATAAATGTACTATTAGAATTAAGAAACAAGACTTGTAATACATTTATATTAGGCTGATCTGTTTTACATACATACCTGTAACATTTATAAAGATTACCTTCCTTGTTTGCTTTGCTTATGCATTAACACACTGTAAAAGGCAGACAAAAACATGTAGAAAGTTCAGATTATCATTTAATCAGCCACCTTACCTCTATAGCTTCCCCAACCTAGTAGAGGAGCTGCTGACCAAAACAAGGCTGCAATCCATATAAGTACCAGGGACACAGTGATGCTGTTTTTGCTAATGCAGTCGGCTGTAACATTACAGAAACGTGTTATGTAGAATATGTATAATGTTGGAGAAACCGAGAAAGAAGAGAAAAAAAATCAAAAGGAGAATGAATATTTAATAGTTTATAAAGACAGTCCATATGCTTAGACTTTTTATTAGATAACGAAATATTGTTATAATCTCTATACGTCCTAAAAGCCAATATATTTAGTACTGAACACTGAATCATGATTGCATACATATGCAGTAAATTTGTGCATACAGTACAAAGGTTGAGGAAAAGTGAGTGAATGTAAATAGGGACCTCCTTACTGAAATTTGCCATTTAACCTCTTGGCGCCGGCGCCTCCCGGCCCTTAAAAAGTATGTATTTAAGCAGAATTATTGAGAAAGGAACATTATCCATTAACATATATCTTGAATTAGTTACATATGCTTGAGTGAGTTAGAGATTATTTTTGATCATTGTAAGTATGATTTCCACTACCGCCAATAAGTGTGGGAAGCATTTAATAGGAACATAAAAAGTGTTAAGAAACAAATGTATACTAAGTTGTTTCACTCTTCTTACCTCTTTGAGGATGACATCCTTTAATATACCGAGTTACACTGATAAGAGTTAGAGTGTTTATACTGGCCAAACCAAACAGCAGAGTAAGAAAACCATCGATCTATAATTGAAATTCAAAAGTTAAGATTTAGTATTAATTCTCACAGCATCATCCTCAAGAATGTAAAAAGTCAGGAATTTAAATGAATATACATAGATAGACCTCCATGCAAATACTTAACTAGCACTGTATCCACACAGTTCAGTGGGGGCCAAATTAGACAGATCTTAGTGTGTATTTCTTGAAGCTGAAGAAGCGTTATTCTTTGGCACACAATTACAATGGGCATAAGGTTGGGTACACACAGATCAAAATGTGATCAGTTCCACTGTGAGCGGCCAAATTTTGATCTGTGTGTAGCCCTCCCACTTCAGGAGAAGCCGATCTAATGATCATTAGATTGGCTTCTGTCTAATCAGACTGCTGGAAAACCTTGCTCATACAGCAGCTTGCAGTCAATACGCTGCAGTGCTGATCAGTGTATTCTGAAAGGCGAGAGCCTTTGCTCTCAGAATATTTGTCCCGAAAGAGGGGATTCCTGCATCCACATTGCCTGGATGCAGGAATCTGTTGGCTGAACGAAAAAAAAAAAAACTGACAGTGTGTACCTAGCTTAAGTTGGCTATTTTTATCTAATCAGGCAAAAGATAAAACAAACTCGCTGAATTTACAAAAATGGATATTTATGACCAAACATTGACAAATTGATTTTTAAATGTGACAGAAAAAATTACAGTATATGTAAACCCTCATCTTGTAAAACTACCCATTCAGTTTAAAACAGAAATGAAAGGGAAAACATTTGTGTATACACATAAAAAATTCTAAATACCTTGTTTTCCCTTTTTTATAAGTGACCACATACCCTCTGTTCTCAGCTGCATAAAGAACTCAGAGAGCTGGGGGTGGGAGGAGAAACAGCATTACACTGAACTTCCCAGTGAATGGCTGTACAGGAAGGGGGTGTGTCAAGGCAAGTCTGATGACTGGAGGAGAGCACACTGAGTTCTCAGCCACAGCTAGAGATACTTGGAGGTGGGCTAGCGAGACCTTGGAGACACCGTTTTCTACTTATTCTCCTTTTTTCCCTATGGGTTGTATGCTTTATTTTTCTTTTCCTTTTTTCCTCTTAACTCCCTTTCACCCTTCCATGTTATGAGTAGGGAATTAGCTACTTGTTATTATTTGTAACATGTTCCCACTCCTGCAGCCTTTCTTGCTATTTTAGGAAATAGTCCCTGGGTAGTCACCTCCCATGAACACTGACTATTCTTCTAGTCAGTTCTAATACAGTCCAACTTCTGATACAGAGGTTTACATCACTTGGCCCTTGCTGGCTTTCTTTAACCCAAGAAGAAGCTAATTGAAGGCAATAGAAATCCCCTTTTCATTTTAGCCTGTTTTATTGTTAACAGGTATAATGTGTTCACATAAGCCACCATGCCTTGCCTTAATAATTTAAACATACTCTTTTATCTAAATAAAGGATAAAAAAAGCCACCAATATAAAAAAAAACAGGCACCTAGATTTCCCTGCAGCAACTTTCCAAACTCTTATATCACAGCTAAATGCTGGATTGTTCAAACAAGCAAAGCTTCAGCACTTCCTGCTAGTTCCCCACCCTTTCCTGCCTCCTGAACATTCCTGTTGACCATCATGGCTTACCATCATAGTAATGATGAGTGATTCCATAGTAAGGAATACATTGAGAGCGAGTTTTAATAACAAATTCCTTTGCTACTCAGAACTGCTGGAGCTTTGCCTGTCAGAAATAGTTGCAATTTGGACTTCACGACACATATAGTATGTATGTGCTGGAACGTCTAGAGGATTATATTTAAGACTTGAAGCATTTTTTTTTAATTTTCTTAGATGACATGGTCTCTAGGTAAAAGCAAAAAAAATTGTATTTGTAATGACCTTTGCACTATGGCAATGTATTTGTCATCATTGTGCCAGAGGGCATTTGACATTATGACTAAGTGATTATCCGATAGTGGAACAGTCATAAACTATCCCAAAAGATTAACAGAGTGCCTTTCTTTTCCAGTCACATTTCATGTACTGTAACACCAGAGCCTCAGGCAAATAGAATTGTATCACTTTTGTAAAAATAATGATTAATTGCCTCATAGGTAAAGAGTGAATGACCCAAAGCTACTATGGGCGTTACGTAACACATCTTTGACATAATTGATGAGAAATTTAAAACAGCCTTATTCAATGAGGCAAAAAGCAAAAAACAAGATCCCTTTTTTAAAGCAACTAGTCAAAATTTGTATTTCAGAAATCTTTATTGAAAAAATCCAACATAGAAAAAATAAAACAAAGCCATTCATATCACTCTTTACTTTTTAACAGGAGAAAGATCTGTTATAATAGATGGTCAAGACAATGTAACTAGAGAAAGAAAAATAATGTAAAATCAGTGGTGCATCAAATATTCTATTAGTTGCTCTTCTTTTTCCAGTGTTACAATTGTTCAGTTAGTGTAAAAATTGGTAAAACGAAGACTACCTATCAGCTTACTTTTGAATTTTGTTTATACTTCCTCTAAAACAGGAGCAGAGGGACATCACTGCCCTAATATTGATGTACTGTAATTAGGTTAGGATTACACCTGATAAAGAAGTATTATAAAAATTAGTCCAGTGACAATGGGAAAGCAATGGATTCTTGCTCAATACCCCCCTTCAGCTGGGTTACCAGAGATTTTGGTGGCTGCATTTATTTACTGGCAAACATGACTTGTTTAGTTAACCAGGGAAGTTGTCCGCTTAACCTGCAGGCTACATACAACAATAAAACTTGACAGAGGTTCAAATACTTAGTAAGTTGCTTAACAATTTCATAATTAAAAAGAATAATAAAAAGACAAAACTGGACAAAGTCAGAACCAAGGACATAGCTAGCAAAATCAAACTGGAAGACTTGTGAATCATGGCTTTGTTTAAAAATCATACTGCATTAGGGTGATCAATATCACCATTATATACAAGCACACTTTTTTCTGATAAATATAAATTTAAACCGACCGTGAAATTGAGGAGAATGCTGCCTGTGTCATAAGCAACTCACAAGAGTGCACAGGTGGTCAGACAGAACTGAAAGATAAAAAGAAACTTCAAACTGATAATGTATTTTCCTGTTGTTTCCTCTTAGCACAATGCTCTAGGCACTGGGTTGAAACTGACTTTTATTACTTTAAAAAGAAGGCAGGTGAAACACAACAGCAGAGAGGAAGGGACTCGTATTATGGAAAACAAAACAGTTACATGAATATAGGACACCCAAGTCACCTTAAAAAAACTTAGAATTTGGTCTGATATTTACATCAAGCCAGAACTTTAAGAGGTACTTCAACTTGCAGTGGTTAACAATTGCAGTCCTGTCCTGTACTGTTTGTTGGAATATCTCCAATTCTTTTTTTCTAAAATATATATATATACATACAAGCCACCACAAAGAAAGAATGCATAAATATAGTATACTACTATTGTCAGCTGATAAAATAATCGTCCACCAAAATGTAAGTGACTATAGAACATCAGCTAAAATCTAACCAATAATTTGCTGGAACCATGGATGGGGTTCTATTTGACATCATTCTACCTTGAAGAGCATCAATCAAATTTTTCTCCTTAGCAAGCTAAAATGGTCACTGATCTCCTGAAAACTGTGCAAAAAAGAAGGCAAAATACAATATAATCAGCTATGGTGTAACCACTTCCCAACTTGGTCATAGTACATATACTTCCTCGGTTGTAAGTAGAATACCAAGGTAGGGCTGCAGCAAAGTGCGATAACCCCATTATTGTTTTTTTCAGCCGGTGATTCTCTTTGTGCTAAAAGTGGTCTGAGCGCTGGATTCACTATTAAATCACATTTAGAAGTAGCAGGAGGGGACCCCCCCCCCCCCCGCCGCTTTCTGGTGGTCGTGGCGGCTGAGCATTGAGATAAGTGAAGGAAAGATGGTCCCCACTCATCTCTATGACCCTAGGAAGATAGGAGTGACGTCATTACATCATTTCTGGTTCCAGCCTAATATAAACAATGCCATTTTTTAAAGCATTAGATCAATGCTTTTTTTTTTAATCTAATGCTTTACATTATAGAGGAGAGATGTGGGGTCTTATTAACCCCATATCTCTCCATAAAGAGGACCTGCCACTGCTTATTTCTAACACAAGGGATGTTTACATTCTTTGTGATAGGAATAAAAGTGATTAAAAAAATTTATAAAGAGACAGTGTAAAAATAAAAAAATGCATAAAATAAATTAATTTTTTTTAAAGCACCCCCATTCCCCCGTGCTCCTGCACAGTGGTGAACACATATACGTAGGTCACACCCACATATGTAAATGAGGTTCAGACCACACAGGGTATCGCCGTGAACATAAGAACAGGAGCAATAATTCTAGCACTAGACCTCCTCTGTAACTCTAAACTGGTAACGTGTAGAAATTTTTAAACCTTCACCTATGGAGAAGTACCATAGTTTGGCACCATGCCACGAGAGTGCATAATTTTAAAGCATGGCATGTTGGGTATCTATTTACCCAGAATAACATCATATTTCGTATTTTCCAAAAAAAATTAATTATATATTGTGTTTTGTTTTTTTTCAGCGACCACTTTTTTATTTTCAAGGGCCTCTGCTACAAAAAATATATAATGTTTGGGGGTTTTAAGTACTTTTCTAGCAAAAAAAACATTGATTTTTACATATGAGAGAAAAGTCAGAATTGGCCCTGTAACTTTTAGATACCCATCTTAGTTCAAGACTTTGTGTGATAAATCTTAATGATCAGAGAAAGTCTCTCCTGTGACCCTAGTTTTGATGCCCCCCCCCTCCCCCAAGGTGCCCTGCAGTGTTGACAAAAACACTTTTACAGACAGCATTCACAGATATTTCAGCTTCTGAGGAAGCAGGCTTAGCCTGCAAAAAGCATAGAACAAGTTGACTTCTAATCTTCAAAATCTATGTAAACACCAGTGTTTGAAACAGGTTGATATGTAAAATCCTGTATGAGAGGCTTAGTAAGAGCGACAGACTCAGCTGGGAGTAGCAGAACCATGGCCGGATCTAGGGGGTACTCCCCAGAATTTAGTTGCACCCCCCCACCTCCAGGCAATTCCCTCCATGGATATTGTGCTGGGGTAGGGTTGCCAACCACCCATCAGGAGAAGTGCTGTCCATAAACTTAGGTTGCAGCTGTGAACACTGTGACACTAACAGAGCCCAGCCAGCACAGCTTCACCCCCCTTCCAACTGCAAGGACTGGAGAGAAGTATCTATCTGTTCTGCCTCTGTCCCTGTACACTGCCATGATGACACCCTGTTCTCTGCCCTGCTGATCCCTGTACACTGCCCTGCTGACCCCTGCACACTGCAATGATGACCCCTGTCCTCTGTCCTGCTGACCCCTGTACCCTTGTACACAGCACTGCTGACCCCTGCCCTCTGCACTGCTGACCCCTGTCCTCTACCCTTGTAAACCCTGTACCCCAGTCTTGTGACCCCCATTCTCTGCCATGCTGACTCTTACACACTTACCTTCTAACCTCCCATCCTCTTCCCTACCTACCCTTCCATCCTCTGCCATGCCTATCCTCTGCTCTTACATAAGATCCACTCTAAACTAGTGTAGTATTATCCTCATTTATACTGCATTTAACGTGTATTGTTATTGTTCATTGCTGTGTTGCTAACTCATCCTTGTTATTCTAGTTAGAGGTATACAACCTAATTCTTGCTAATTTGTCATACTTATTACTCTGTCTAGCAGACTGTGTCATAAGCTTTCTGTGTGCTGATTTATGTTCAAAATGAACATAAATTGCTATTCTTTCCAACTCGTATCAATAGATTAAGAGTGTTGTATTTGCTACTAAATGGTGTGTGTCTCTTTACTAGTAGTACCCCAGAGCCAGGTCACACGTATTTTACACCTGTGTCTTTACTTGTGCCTGCAGTGATTTTACTCAACCAGGTGCGTCAGAGGGGCTGAGGTTGTTCTTGGAGTCAAGGCACAGAACAGAGAACCAAAATTATCCAGCAGCTCTTTCAAGGGTGGCAATACATATGTTGTAGCAGTCCATTCAAAACAAATGGCCAATGTACCCTAATATGCTTCAAAAAAACAAATGACCTTCTTTCTAGCCCAGCTCACTACTGAGTGTTGCTGTGCGCTGTGGTGTGCTACAACACTGTTGCGTTGCCTTGGGACAGCCTTTCTCAACCAGGGTGCCCAGGCACCCTGGGGTGCCTTTAGGTTTTTTCAGGGGTGCCTTGGCAAAATATCTAAAAATTGCCCAAAACTTGTATACAAGCCAGCAGGTGGAACAAGCCTGCCTTTTAGTTACACAAAGCCACAGGTTTTCATTGTGCACCATAACAACCTTGTAGATGCCGGTGTCCTGACAATCAATGACATCATCAGCTGATAAAGCAGGATGTCGGTTGCCTGCTCAGCATCCTAGTTTGACCCTCCCCTGCCCCTCTCTGTCAGTGCTGGGGTCACATTAGCTCTGTGATGGAGAAAAACTGGGGGGGAACAGAAACACTGGAACACTACTCAGTACCAGTGTGCAAAAGTATATTTTCTTTGGAACAATTCACCTCTAATGTTGGGTTTCCTACATGTGTGGATGTTGCTGCGTTATATAAAACTATTAAAATAGTTTTTCACATTTTAGAATGGGTGCCCTTTTAAAATTATGGACAGTCTTGAGGCACCCTATTTTAGAATGGGGTGCCTCAAGACTGTTCATAATTTTCAAGAGTGCCTTGGGACTGTCCATAATTTTATAGGGTGCCTTGACTGAAAAGAGGTTGAGAAACACTGCCTTAGGATATTGGAGTGTCATTCAAAATAAATACCACTACAATCATGTTATGTGTGTAACTGTATGTTGCAGTAATGAACATGGTACTGCATAGCAGTAGTATTTATGAACACTAACTGTAAGCAATAACAATTAGACTAGTGCAATGTGACTTTGATGCGACTTTCAATGTGATTATGTAGTGTGTCTTTGGTGTGAATTTGGATGTGGTTAGCATATTTATGGAGCCAAATCACACTGAAATTGCACCAAAGTAGCACAGGCACCTTTTACAGAATTGCACTGCAATGAATCGCATTGATGAGAACGCACCATTGAAAATAATGTGATTTCCCTTGTCATGCAATTTTGTGTGACTCAAATCGCATTAGAAATTGCACCAGTGAGAACCAGCACTTACATTTTATGGTTGGGAAGTAGCTAATATTGTTATTGTGACATGACTGTAATTTGACACATACATGACATAAAAAACTACATTTCCCTTTTTCAACAGGATTTGCACATAATCCTAATCATATCCTATCTTAACATTGCACAAAGACAAGTAGATCTCATAAGTAATTACAATATGTTCCTTTGGTTGTTGACATTGTGATTAATCCTGCTTGATGTGATAATTGGGGCTAACTAAGACCATTTAGCATTTGTGGTATATACTGTAAATTGAAAGCATCATGCATTTTTCCTTGCAAGGAGAAAAATTACTTGACCAACCCAGAACTTAATTTTGGTATTGCAGCACATCATAATGCAATTGCCCCAGGTGACTTATAAATCGAATCTATTGCTTGTGAATTTCGCATTGCATATAATTACTTTCTTGTTACACAAAAAAATCCAAATCCAAAAACAAAAGTAGTCACATCACACAAAAAAGCAACAAGAAATTACTATCACATCATTCCATAAATGAAAAGACGGCTTTATACTGAGAAGTTTCTCTTTCACTACCTCTGTTTGTCTATGGTGTGGCAGCTGTCTCTGAAAATGTTTCCAACATTTTTTTCCTAATCCCTTTTTAACAGAGTTAGGATGGATTGAAAACAGATTGCAAAGTAGCTATTGTGTGTCAACTTAGTCTGCAGATCTAATCCTTCCATTATCTGCTAATAAAGCTGCTGCACAAGTCACATAAACCACATCCGATTTTTTCGTCAGTTGGTTTTCTGCTGAGTTTTATTTCCGAACCAGTTGAAAAGACCACACAGTATTATTCTGTAATCAAAGACATTTTTTTAATCTAAATTGTCCAAAATATGACCTAGTATATATTTTTTCACCTGTTCTATAATTTCCTCAAAACTAAATCTTAAAAACATTTATTTAACATGCTGTATACATACTATAATTACAAGAAATAGAAGTCTAAGGAGGGTTCACTGTTAAAGGCCGTTTACGGTTTAAAGTGAGAGGTTCTTGGCTGTTTCTGACTTAATAATTTGAGATACTGGGGTTGATTTAATGAAGGAATAAAGACTCTTCACCTATCAAAGTGGAATGTTCACTTTGCAAGGTGATTGTTAGTAAATGAGGTTAAGCATTGTTTACTTCAAATGCCCAATTATATGCAAGGGAGAAACAAAATATACATGTTTTTACTAGCCTATGAATGGGAGTTCAAAGTGAACACAGCTTCATGATTAATCCCCATGGGCGGGGTGAAATGTGTTGGTGGTGTGGCTTTGGATGAAGCTGGCTGAGGCTGCTTTGTTACAGTAGGTGTGCAGTGTTTGAGACCTTTCTCTATGTATATCCACAGTATGTGAGAAGTTAGATGGACTTCTGCCCAGCCAGTATCCATCGCAGGAAACACAGGGGTTTATTTACTAAAGCTGGAGAATACAAAATCAAACTCACTGCTGCATAAAAATCAATGAGCTTCTAACCTCATCTTGTTCAAATAAGCTTTGGCAATAAAAACTGGAAGCTAATTAGTTTTTATGCAGAAGTAAGCCTTATTTTGCACTCTCTAGCTTTAGTAAATAAACCCCCTGGCATGGATTTACAGGAGCTTGAGACGAGACCTTAAATTTTATGAACATGGCTTTACTTGATTTACTGACATTTACTCTGCAAAGTAAGCATACATTTTGCTAGAATCATAGAATAAATGGTAAGCGCAAGACAAAAAAGGAAAAAGTAAACAATCTAGCACAATGTGGCAAACCCTCTGTCTCCACCAAAACAAAACACTATAATATCAATGTGCAGCGCTAATAAAAATGTGTGTTATAATTAATGACGACCAGTGTGATAGTAAAAAAGAAAGGAAACATCATAAAAAAGAAATAGAGAATAGTGAATACTCCAATGAAGAAACAAAATGGACGGTATAACAAATAACAAATGAAAATATTTAAGTCCTCTAAATGTCACAATAGTGCCAAAAATAGTGATGTGATCAAATCAACAAAATGTAGTGACTTCTGTGACTTCCGCACTGCACCTCCACCATAATGCACTCACCAGAAGTAAGTAGCAAGCAAGCCCAGAGTGGAATTACACTAAGGGGTATTCCTGCTTGTTCCTCCTGCCGGTTGAAGGTGGGATCTCTCCAGAAGCCAGTGATACACCAAATGAACAATCAAAAGAAGAGTAGCCAAGTCTCCGTCTCCAGCCCACGGTGAACCAAGGAAAGGGATTCCTCCTAGAGGATAAGCTCATAGACTGAGCCCGTAGACAGTATCATATAGTGTAGTATATTTTGTTAAAAAGATAGCAACCACGTGGAGCATAAAATCATCAATGGATGAAAAGCACTTACAAAGATGGCCTCCGGACCATCATGTGGACGCAGCAGTGTGACGTCAGCACGTAGGCTCCTAACTGACGCATTTCGTGCGCATGGATGATTTCAAAGGGATCCACCTAGTTATACATTTTGCTAGGTTAATAGGCTCAATTCCATTAGTATACAGTACCATTTCAACTGACTTTGAGACCCAACAAGCACTGAGATAAGGAAAGTCAATAACATGAATACTGAACTACTGCTTTGCAGACTTGTTTCAGGTCAGTGATTCAGAATGTACAGAAGCAAAAATTTCAACAAAACAGCCTTGTGGGCTGGTCTTACCCTCCTTTAGCCTGAGTACACACTCATAAATGCCTAGAACCAGGCAGGGTGGCATTCATGTGGAAATCAACATGGTGGTACTCTGATTTAGAGATTAGCTGTGCACTGTGTGTAGCTGTGTGACCTACAGAATTCCTTCATGAAGAACTCTCTCCCATGTCACTACAAACCTTCCTTGTTGTATGTTGCATTTAGGAGGGACACTGCGGAGCCCATGCCTTCTCCACCTGTCCAGCATATACCTGCCACTTCACTCCCAATGACAGAATGGGGTTCTGCTGTGTACTAACATGGACCTCGTGTGCACTTAGTTAACTTCTTCTGCTCTCCCGTAACCTGTGGCCAGACAGTGGGTCTCCATAACACAGGTTCAGTCCCACACTTTTGGGGAACTGACTTCTGGGGAGGGAGTTAGAGCACTGATCCCCTTGCTACTGGAGGACCCATTGCCACGCCAGGTAACATGCTTCATGAAAGGCTGCTATTCACTTCCACAGTCCTTGGTTACCTGTGGCAACTGTTCTCTTCCTCCACACTTTCTGCTGAGTAAACCCTCTGTAGTGGCCTAGCTTCTGCACCCCATATGTGCTTTGCAGGCCTTGTACTTTCATACGCTAAGAACCATCATGCACCCATTTAGAACAACTTCAGACCAGGCTTTTAAACATTTAACAGCTTTACTTAAGATTCAGCAACACAGTTCAACATCACAGCATACACGAAACAGAGTCCAGTCCTAGCTAACTAATGCAGGCTGCCAGTTCATACCTTAGAGGGAAGCAAAGTCCATTCAGCAAAAGTCTAGTATTTGTAGGTTCCTAGTCTAGAGAGATTCCCAGCAGGGTGAACCAGAAGCGGGCCATGTGCTCCGGTAGGGCTACATGTTGCAGCAGTGCTTCCTTTGACATCCCATGTGGAAGAGCCTGGGAGCTCTGAGCCATCTTCTTATATTTATGTGGCTTATAGTAGGGGGCAGGACTCAGAAAGCTTGGGAAAAGAGTCTAGACACACTTAACCCCTTCCTATCCCAGGCAACCTGTAATTGAATAATTGGTGATATACACCTCACAATGAACTATGAACTGATGTCATCAACACAAGCCCTTAATGGGGACAAAGAAATATTCAATATTGTTGATTCTATAAATCACTTTTTTTTTTTGTAAAATTATTGCATGGTCATTGCACAAACACAGCCCTATGTATAGTTTTCTGATAGCAGCAAACAAAATGGGTACATTTCTCTGGTTTATTCAGGTTTACAGGATAAAAAAAATTAAATTTAACAAGTTTAAATATGTTCATTTACATCTAAATATCTAACATCACTTTTGGAAACAGAGGAAGGGGAAGAGCAAAGAAGAGAAAGGATGACCATCAGTGCACAGGACCTATAAGCATGAAATTGTCTCAGCATATGGGTTCTATCTATTGTCTGTGGGAGTCTTAGAAACACAAATAATTTCCTAGAAGGAAACTACCATTTGCCAGCAGGAAGAACATTCTGAATATCTGTCTTTATTTTACATCAGAACGTTCCCTGGTATTAGGCTGCAATTCAAGTCTACAATTTAATGTAGTTCCACATATATAAATTAATCATTGTCCAACACTTTCTGTCAGATTGTCAGAACCAGGTATGGATTAAGACAGAATGGGGCCCTAGGCAAGGTAGCAGCTTTGCAAACACTGCTCCACCCTCAATCCTTCCCATTAACATTATTAATGATTGCAATAGGCAAGAAGCCACCCTATCTGTATTGTATTGCCATGGCCCATATCGTCAGACAATAACTACCTACACGTGTGTCCTGCCTTGTGAACTGACAGGCAAGTCAACTGTTTTTTGCCCCTGTTTTACAATGGAATCACGGAGGTTGTATCTGGGCCCACTGGACTTTCACTGGGCCTTAAACTTCAGCCTTGTTTGCGTTTTGGATGATTCATCTCTGGTCAGAACAGCCCTGCGTAATGAATATCTAACATGCATTCGGACACTTTAAAGAAGAAGAATCAGTATAATTAGGTTCATCATTCCATGCAACAGTAGGTCACAGAGCCATCATGGTAAAATTGACAACTATAAAAGGCCTCAATCGCAGCCCCTGACAATTCCAGAGAGCCACAAAATAGCAGGGCATTTTCATTCATTGAGGTGCATTGCATCAAGTTAGGCAGCCTATTTAAATGATTGGGTTGTAATGCATCCCAATTGCTGAAAATTTGGATCCTGGTGCTGAGTCATCATTGACATCAATGCATGCATTAAACTTCCTCCCCCGGTGCGGGTACCATTAAATGCAGTAATAACCCTCCAGCACTGTTGTCAACAACAGCAAAAATAACCAACAGCATTGGTGTCAGTGATCACAAAAACACCTCCAAGCATTGGCATCAGTGGACACAATAATATCCCCCAGCATTGGTTTTCGGTGGAAACATTAATAACCTCCAATATTCATGTCAATGAATGCAGTACTTGAATTGATGTCAGTAACTGCAAAAATAACCAGCAGAATTGGTGTCAGTGATCAGATAAATAGCTCCCGTTATAGGCATCAACGACTCAATAACATCTCCCAGCATTGGGGTCAGTGACCACAATAATAACCCTCCAGCACTGGTGTTAGTAATAGCAAAAATAACCTACAGAATAGGTGTAGGTCAGTGGTGGGCAACCTTTTTTTTCAACTGAGCCAAATCTCGCCAAAACCACGATTAAAATTTATTTTGAGAGCCACATTTTTAAAACTGAAAATACATCCTCCATATAGTAATTCATCCCCCATAGTAATTCATCCCCCATAGTAATTCATCCCCCCTATAGTAATTCATCCCCCCTATAGTAATTCATCCCCCCTATAGTAATTCATTCCCATATTGTGTCAATTCACTTACCTGTACTCCGCGCGTTCCTCTCGCCGTGTTCCCGCGCAGTTCTGGTCTTCAGGGCGGACTGTGAGAGGAGAGGAGTTCGTCACGCTGCCCCGCCTACATCCTGACAGCCAATGTTTGCCACGCTCCGCGGGCCGGATTATAAGATCCGCCGGGCCGTAGTTTGCCCATTGCTAGGCTAGCTGCAGAGTCCTGACTTTTGGGGCGGCCGCCCGAGAGGAGGGAGGGGAGCGGGCGCCCGGCACACAGAAGAGCTGCATTAACCTCCCTGGCGGTATGATTCCTTCCGATTTTTTGTGCTGAAAGCGGTACCATTTTTTCGCATGGAAATAGTTTTTTATTGTAGGCTGTAATTTTAAGGAAAATTTCCCCACAAATCATTATCACTCAATTCTGCAAGTGGTTCTGATTTACTATCGCTGTTCTCTAGCCGGTCTAAAACCGCTTTTGACCTAAAGGGACGCTTTTTGGACGCCATGGACTTTTCTAAGTTTCCAGGCAGAAAGAACAGACAAAATGCAGGCAGGGCACAGGACAAAGCACTAGGGACAATATGTATGTGAAATGGGATGAAACAGCAATGTTTTACTATTGAAAATTGAAAAAAAAAAAAAAGACATTTTTTAAATTTTTTAAATTTCCCGCCGCCGGCGGCGCCCGTACGTCCCGACATCACGGGGACCGGAACACAGAAGCCGGATGCCGGCATCGGCCGGAGGAGATGGCCGGGGACGCTGCAGGGGACACATCGCGGGAACGAAGGACAAGGTAAGTGCTGCAGGGACCCCCAGAGCAGCGCCGCATGGTAAGCCCGAGTGTAGCTCGTGGTATAGAAATTCTACCACGAGCTACACTCGGGAAAACTGCCAGGGAGGTTAAAAGAGCCGCGGCTTGCCGACCACTGAGCTACGGCAACCCTATTGCCTGTCACCTGGTGGGCAGTGTGCTCCGGAGCCGCAGCAAAGGTGAAAAAGAGCCGCATGCGGCTCTGGAGCCGCGGGTTGCCGACACCCGGTGTAGGTGAACACAAAAATAGCCCCTAGCACAGGCTTCCATGGACAATATAATAACCCCTAGCCTTGGTTTCAGTGGAAACATCAACAACCACCAGCAATTCTGTCAATGATAAAAATAATAACACTCTAGCATTGGTCAGTAACTGGAAAAATAGCTACCAGAATTGGCATCAGTGACACAACAATAACCCCCAGTATTGGTTTTAGTGGATACAATAAAAAAACCTCAACACTTTTGTTGGTGACTGCAATAATAACCCCAAGAACTGCTGTATGTGATTGAACCCCAGCACTGGTACCAGTGGACACAATAATACCCCTGATGTCTCCTCTGCACTTCACTGAAGCTATTGTAGTTCTGATCATATTCTGTTAACTTCTTTCCTGGCCACAACAGCTGGGTAAAGTGACCTCATTTCTTCCAGGTTCTTACTAGCTGGTAGAAATCAGTGAACGGACATTTGCTGATCTCCTTCCCCTCTACCTGGTGATACTGAGTAGCAGAACCTATTCGGAGGATCTGTGAATGCAATCTGGCTTTTGCCGACATATTACATATGTTGGTGGCAGTAAACAGATTAAACCCCCCTACACACATTTAGCTCCCTCCTGCACTGTTGCTCAGTAGCAGTGCCATTCCCCCACCCCTGCCATTAGTGATCAGTGGCAGTGTTCCTTACCCCCCATTAGTGGTCAGTGATGGTGTTTTTTAAGCCCTTCCACACTGGGAGTCAGAGGCCATATTATTTAACACCCTACATTGGTGGTCAGTGACAGTGTAGCTTCAGTGAAATTTAACCATACCTGGTCATATGCTCACTTGACACTCCACAGGAAAGTCTCCAGTGCTGCCACCCTACAAATTCCACAGGTGCCCAACCAGTGGTGAATCCAACCCAGGAAACAGAGGGCCACATGCAGAGAACGAGCAGGACACATATGACCTGTGTAACACATATTATGCACCAGGGTCTAAAAAGAGTGAGGCTAGGTTCACACTACTGCAATCCAGTTTTGATCCAATTTTCAGTGTGATTATGTAGTGCAACTTGAATGTAACTTTAATGTAACTTGAATGTGACTTGTATATAATATGGAGCCAAAATCTTGCTGAAATAGAACCAAAGTAGTACAGGAACCTTTCCCAAAATCTTTCTGTGCTGAGTTGCTTTGATGTGAATGGATATTGAAAACAATGTGATGTCCAGTGCCAAGTGATTCTGTACGACGTACGACTCAAGTTACAGCTCCATACATTGCATATAATATGGAGCCAAAATCATGCTGAAATAGCACCAAAGTAGTACAGGAACCTTTTCCAAAATTTTGCTGTGCTGAGTTGCTTTGATGTGAAGGGGTATTGAAAACAATGTCATTTCAAGTGCCAAGCGATTCTGTATGACGTACGACTCAAGTTACATCTGAAATTGCACTATTGTGAACAGAGCTTTAGGTCACTTTCAGAGGTGCTGGAGGTAAGTAACCTGTGATACTGTTCATCTTTGCTGTTTATCATAATTTGGCCATTTTCAAGAGCATCCTGTTAATGTAATTTTTTATTTTTAATTTCCAATGCCGGCCAACAACAAAAAAACTAAATTAAATAAAAATAGAGAAAGCCTTTAAAAGTGAAAATTCTACATCTCAACACTTTGGCACCTACCATGGTATCTCAAGATTAACCAAAACCTTGATTACGTGGATTTTCAGAACTGCACAATTGGCTAGACATGCATTCCTATTAGAAGACTTTGATCATGTTTAGCAGAAAATTGTCGTATGCATTGCAAATACAGATCAAAATGCCAAACACTTGGATGTCTGATTGGCCTTTAAAAAGTAATGCAACGAACAATGATACCTCTAAAAATCATTGGTAACATTTTTTCAGAACCTCACATAATGCTTCAGAAAAACACATAGATGAACAAGAAGTTTATGAGTCTAAGTGTAGGGTTAGACAAATAACCATTATAGATTTAAGCCATAGATAAGCTAGTGTACCCTTAATCAGTAAATACATTATTTGTAAAGATTACTATAATTTAATCTTACCTGGCATGTCCATATTGAAGTGATAAGAAAACCATCATCTCTGAAGACATTAAAGATCTCTATGATGCCTCTAGAGTAGCCAAATACAGATACACTGGCATCAGATACTGCCAGGTTAAATGTAAGATAATCTGTGGGCAATAAGTTGGCTCTCTGCTTGTATAATATAAATATTACAATGCTATTGCCAAACCAAGACATCCATCCTGTCAAAAAAAGGACATGTTAATACAAATAGGTGAATACAGCAAATGAATTTAATTTTGTGAAAGGTTTCTAATAACAATAAAATATTATTATAATTCTGTTGCTCATTGTTTTAAAACATTCATATTTTAATATTGCCAGGTAGAAACAATGGTGTGTTCATCCTGTCCTATTGTCAGGGCCAGAGCTTTCACTAGGCAAACTAGGCAGTCACCTAGGGCGCACTGCCACCTAGGGGTGCATGGGCGCAGCACAGGCCGACACTCTCCCAGTGTGGCCTCTTGAATTTGTCATTTCTCTGCAGAGTCCCCTTCTCCTCATACACAGGGAATGATGGTATCTTTACGCTGCACAATTGTCTCACAGCCTGTCCACACACATGTCCATATGTGTAACAGAGAGTGGGCTAGTGACCGAATGGGTCATGTCAACGCTGGCTCTGCCTTCTTCTACAAAGCTGGAGCTAATCAATATGTGGGGGTATGCTCTGGTTGCAAGGTTACCCCTGTGAGTAGAATGATCAGGGCCCGATGTGCATGAGAGGGAAGCGACGTAGAGCTAAGAGGCCACCTGTCCTCACTGAGAGCCACAGCCTGGACTTCGCAGGAGCCATCAGAGGTGATCCAAGCCTAGGAAGATGGCAGGTCATGGAGATGAAAGGAGGAGGAGGGGGGCGGACAATAGTCAGGGTGAGGGGATGCTGATTGATCATGTGGGATGCTGCCACATCATGAATAGTCCTGCAGTGAGGAGAGAGGTGGCGGAGGGGGAGGAAGAAAGGAGAGAGGAAGATGTCGATTGTCTGGGGCCAGTGTAGCAGATGAGCTGCCACTCCTTCCAGTGTTCCTCTCAGACTCAGTCTCTTACTGCAAGCTGGCTGGCGACTGCTGATCACTGTGGAGTTGTGTAACTCTGTCTCTTTTTTTTTGTTTCTCTGTCTGATTCTTTAATACAGGTAATTTATATTTGGTTAATATATACTTTTTCTTTAATTATGTTGCTGGTGGTACTTTATTAGCACTTATTTTTGCTAATTAAAATAAATTTAAAAGCTTCACGTTTTGTTGATTTAATACTTTCTACTGTTTTAAAAAATAGTAGGGGGTGGGGGTGGGCACAAGTAGCTGGTGTTGCCTAGGGTGCAAAATAGTCTAGCACTGGCCCTGCCTATTGTATCTTATCCTATCCTATAGCCATTCCTACAGTTTACGTATATTGCAGGCTGATCTTCTACCAGTATTTCATGAAAATTTTCAAAGCAAAAGCTGATCTTCTTCAGTATTGGTGCTTCAAAGCATCTCCAAAGCCTCCATAGCAGGGGTGGACTGACCATTCGAGCACTCGGGCACTGCCCGAGGGCCTGGGGTCAGTAGGGGGCCCCATGAAATGCCCCTGGTACCTTTTATAGGCTTTTTTGGGTGTGCTTTGAGTGTGGGAAAGGACACAGGGGCCCCATGATCACCTATTGCCCGGGGGCCCCATGAGTTGTCAGTCCACCCCTGCTCCATAGAAGTATATGACAAAGCTTGCTAACAGCACCTGCAGCTTTTGAGCAGCTTTTATTATGCTTTAGCTTCGCTTTGTCTTGGAAGTATAGCAAGTATGTGCATTCACTTCTGGTTCATGTGTATATATTCTTGAAATGTCTGGTGCTGACATCACATCTGGTGTGCAGCGAGGAGCTGCAGGAAGCTAAGCAGGTTCCAGACCGGAGCAGAGCAACTAGCAACTGACACATGGGGTGTGTAACATGGGAATGCTATAGTGGAAGGTGAATGGGGACCAGAGAGAGGACTGGAGCAGCAGAGGATCAGCAAAGCTGGGAGACCGGAGCAGAAAAAATTAGCAATGTCACATGTGGTGCGGAGCATGGGATCAGTAAACTAGAGGACCAGCAGAGCTGGGGGTTACTACTGAGTGTGGGGTCAGAAGAGCTGGGGATTACAACTGAGTGGGGGATCAGCAGAGTTCAGGGCTACAACTGAGCAGGGGATCAGCAGAGTTTGGGAATACTACTGAGCGAGGGATCTGCAAAGCTGGGGATACTACTCAATGGGCCTTCAGCAGAGTTGGGAGTACTACTGAGCAGAGGATCTACTGAACGAGGGTACTAATAAGTTGGGTATATGCTGAACAAGAGTACCAATGAGTTGAGGATCTGCTGAACAGGGGTAGTAATTATCCGGGGATCTGCTGAGTGTGGGTACTACTGTGCTGGGGTTTTACTGGGCCTCTTTAGACTAAATCTAAAATCAACACACACACAGGGCATATGCCAAGCTTCATTACAGCTTCAAAAAATCATCATCGAAGCATCACAGAACCATCAAAAAAGCAAGTTGAAGAGGTAGGCGCTGTAATATGTGTTAAATTTGAAGCAAGTGTAAATGGGCCCTAAAATAACCAAAACATAAGGCTTAAGTGCTTATAGAGTGTTGAGTCTACAAAATAATTGGAGACACAACACAATTGCAGGAGCAGAAGCGTGGATGTTCTATACCTTTCATTAGGATAAAGATATTACTGCAATAAGACTGCAATCATTCTCAACATAGTTGAAATAGAATAACACTACAACATTAGAAAATTGTCCAAAGGAGAGGTTCAGCTATACTGCGACTATACTGCGGCACCTGAAGGCTAGAGCGCTGAAAGGGTTCTTGGACCTTTAGTCTGCCTAGCGAGTTGGCAAGGTCAGCCTTCAGGTACCACTGTTTTAACCTGGTAAAGAAATGTGAGCCCAAAGTTTTGTACGATGTTATCCAGTTTCTCTAAGTAGAGCAAAGACTTTAGTCGTGTGCAAATGTCTGAATAAATGACTTGTCCAGGGACTAAATTGGGGTCCCAATCTACTTGTCCCTCATGACAATCTACTTGTTCAGATAAAAAAATACATTTTAACCAAAACCGTATTTAAATCTGAGGTGCTTTTTAGGAATGTCTGGAGCTTTTTATCTCCTCCTCACCTCACTGCCTGTCTCCAGCACCGCACCTGGGGACTAGCAGGGAAGGGAGAGACCTTGCAGTATAATGAGCACTGATTGGGTGCTCATCAGGAAGGAGAGAGTTGGGCTCTCTTAAACCTCAGCAGAAGTGCATCTGTCAGTAAATGAGGTGCTGGCCCAAATTAGAAAACAAAAACTTTATTCCTTCAGGTTATCCTCACACATGGAAGCACTTAGGTGCTCAGTACTAGCGTGTGCTGAGCAGCCAAATCAAGCCCCAGTGTCCACTCCATTAAATGATAGGTTCACCTTTAAAAAATAAATAAATAAATAAGGAGCCTAGAAAGCATTGCACCAGCGATCAGCAAATCATTGGTGCCATGCAGGACTCCTGCAGACTGTCCGTGTAAGCTGTCTGCTCGTACATTGTACAGGCCGCCGTGGTAGTTCATTGAGAACTACAAGCCGACATCCGCAAAGGATGTTGGTACTCATAGTTGATTCCATCACAGAACTCTGTGAACGGGTGACGTGTTCGTGTGGGTGGAGTCCCGCTCTTTTCAAAAGAGCTTCTCCCTGTACTTCTGTCACACAGAGGACTAGGATCACCGAGCCACTGCAGGAGCGGGAACATTTCACATGTTCCACCCTAAAAACGGATGGAACATATTAATGTTTCTGAAGGTGAACTTGTTCTTTATCCTTTTCGCTGTCTGATCATTTTTGCGTTTTTTGCAAACGTTTAAAAAATCTGTTTAGTCTGAAGATTGCATAAACCCCAAAGCATGATATATTTCCTGAAAGCAGAGACAGTAGAAAACAAAATACTGGAAGTTCCAATTTTTTATGTAACGCGTTATTATCACAAAAAAACACTTAAGTTAATTTTAGGGCACAAAAAAATCATTAAATTAATCAATTTTATGGTACAATATAAAAGATGAGGTTGCACTGAGTAAGTAGATATTCAACATGTCAAACCTTCAATTTGAGGGCTCTTGAAATGCGGCAAACTTTAGTATCCTATATTTTCTATAGGTGACACTTTTAAAACCTATCAGTTTAGCGTTACAGAGGAGGTCTGGTGCTGGAATTATTGATCTCATCTCGGTGTGCACCGATATGTAACATGTGCATCTCAATTGACGTTTTAATGCGTAGGCATCCCGACGTCTGCGTGTGCATTTACGTTTGTACATGCATATAAGTAGGAGTGGGGGGGCCCTCAACATTTTTGGGAGGGGTTATGTGCTTGGGTGTATCCTTAATTTTTTACAATTAAAATTTTTTTGGGATAACTTTATTTTTTTCATCACATAGGGGACGAAAAGTTCCCTATGTGATGATTTTTGGAGACAGATTCTCTTTAAGGAGCAATCCAGGGTCTGAAAGACCTTGCATGCATCCCCTGTACTTCACTGCACGCTGCATTACATTCTTTCCCAGCCTGGAAGGCCATGAAATCTGTCAACGTGGACCCGGAAGTGACATTATACACTTAGACGTGTCTGCGAGCTATAAGCAGACAAATATAAGTCCTGGCTCAGATTTTAGTGATCAACCCCAATGAACTATTAAATCAATAATATCCATTTACATTGTGCATATTGTTTCAATTTCCTAATGGTCAACATTTATAATAACCCCTACCTTTTCTGTTTTGGAAGCACACGCCAGTTTGTATAATCTTTACCTGTCATGCAAAAAATTATTGGGCTGCCATTTCCGAGATTCTAGTTTCCTGGCTGTCTTGCTGACTCTTTGGGACAACAGCTTGAGTGAGTGACTTACAGGAATTTGAGTTGCTGACTGCCTTGCTGATCCTCTTGCTGCAACAGCTTGAGCCTGGGTTCACATATATGCGGTACGGTATATCACATGTGATTCACACAGGAACCGCACTGCATTTCTGTGCAAATCACATTTTGTATGGCTCTAATCGCACCCCACCCACACCAAAAAGGTGCAGGTCGCTTTTTTGGGGCGTGCGATCCGATTCTGCACATCGCACTGCATTTTGCGGACCAATGAACTACCAGGACACTGTTGAGCCCTCTAAGTAGTTAATTGTTTCTTCTTGTACTTGTGTAACTGCCTGCTTGTATAAGGTATGAGCAGACAGTTTACACTGACAGTCTGCAGGAGCCCTACATTGCACTGGCGATTTGCTGATTTTACCTTTTTTTTTTTTTTTTTTTTAAAGGTGAACTTATCCTTCAATCTAATCTGATACAAAAGCTCAAGAAACTTTGTAAATATTTTGTGAGAAGATATCTGAGAAAACAAAAAGTTACTCTTTCGACTGAAGCAAAGATCTAAAATTCTTTCATACAAATCTGAGCGACAACAATTTCATTTTTAACACAAGATATTCTTTCTGGCACCTGTGGATATATAATGGACACAGAATCTTTGTACTGTGTTGCACATTATCTCTTAGTGCACAGTTTGTATTATGATATAATAGCTTTGTATGATTATTATTATTATTATTATTATTGCAATTAGTGCACAGTTTGTATTATGATATATTAGATTTGTATTATTATTATTATTACTGCTATTATTATTATTATTGCATTTAGTATTTATTTGAGATTGTAGCACTGTATTCTACGTATAGCTGCTAATTTATGTTTTTTTTTTATTTATAGCACAATAAAGTACAGATACAAGTTTTGGGATTTGGTGCAGCTGGCTACCCAGCATGTACCTCCCAATCTTGTGCCTGTGCAGTTAGGACACAGTGTTGCGCACTGTATTGATTGTAGGTTGCCATAGCAATGGCGTCATTTGACAGAAGTTCCCGTTGTTATGGCAACCTGTCAATCAACACAACCTGGAAGGAAGGGAAGTGTGTTCAGGGAAAGCAGCTTGGTATAGTGTCATTTCCCATTTTGAAATAACATGATGCCAGAAGTGGAGGATGCTGATGACTCCTGGGACTGACGATACACATATCCCAGGAGTCAATGGGATACTGGAGATGACGTACATGGCAGTGGTGACTAGGGAATTTTGAATAATTAAAGGTAAATAAGCAAAACAAAAACAATTCCCAAAGATTACAGGCACGGCAATCAGCTACCAGTGGGGCCATGGTTGTTAGATAGGGTGGAACTCCGCTTTAACATCATTATCTCAGAGAATAGAAGGAGAATTCTACAGGTTATTATGGGCAATTGTCCATAAGAGACATTTGTAGTGTGTTGGCCCTCATACATCTTGTTTTTAAACAAAACCTTGATGTCCTTTTCTTGTAGTGAGCAAATAACAAAATATAAGTTGTTGATTTTACATAGTAAACATCAAAAGGGCTGTTGACTTGTCATAGAAGTTTGTATTGTTTTCTTATGGCTGTGTGAGTTGTTGGCCCCACAATCCCTTATTTCTAAAGTAATAAC
This sequence comes from Staurois parvus, assembly GCF_062004578.1. Lineage (NCBI taxonomy): Eukaryota > Metazoa > Chordata > Amphibia > Anura > Ranidae > Staurois > Staurois parvus. Next base: position 685,591 of record NW_028318453.1, read on the forward strand.
AGTTTTTTTTATTAAATGAAGCCTCCTGTACTATAAATGACACTATGGATTATTTCTCAACTGGAAACCATCTGGATCTCCACATTTAATTGTACACCTATTCTTGTATGTCCTGAATTGACTCTAACATGCCAGTTTCCATCTGACAGCTGGGTAGGGCAGAAACATGTCTTGTTATATAATGGATATATATAATGCACCTACTTGGGTGTTTAGCATTTGGACAACTGGAGGGAGAGTATTTACATAAACTTCAAAGCTTACAAAACAGATGCCCACACCACTTTTCAGTTAAAGATTCCTAAAGCTAATAAATCATCTACTGTATGTCTTCTTGTAAGCAGAAACAGCAATCTCACCTATAGGATGTTATTTAGCAAGTATGTTTTATGGTCTTTTTTAAATAGTTCACAGAAGTATTTCTGCTGTATGATTACTTTTGTTGACATCATTAACAATGCAGTTTGTTAAATACATTAATTAAAATAATTGTAACATTTATAACGCAGATAAATAGGGAGTTGTGTACATGTAAACACAATGAAGTTAATTTACTGAAAGTAAATAGACCTTTCACTTTGCATGGAAAGTTTCATTTTCCCCAAAGCTTTGTGAATATGGTAAAACTTTGCAAAGAATACCCAATCATGTGCAAAATATGTGCAAGTGATTGGACAATGGCAGTATGCAGAGATTCTTCTCATTTACTAAGCTCTGGGGAAAATTCCCTTGCAAAGCAAAGCTTCCCTTGGAAAGTGAACAGCCATTTGCGTTTAGTAAATCATCCCCAATGAATAAACGATTATTCATACTGAATTACCCTAACAAGGCAAATGGAGCTACAATACACAAAGCTACAGCTGTTATTGCTTATATGATTAACAACTTTTATGGAGCTGATAAATGTTTTTACACCTGTAAAAGAAATTATTATGCCAGAAGAAAAATATTTATTTCTTAATTTTGATTTTATCTCGTATACTAGCAGTGGGGAAGTGTATACAAGGCTATGGGGTTGATTTACTAAAATCAATTAGGCTGTTCACTTTGTAAGGGAATTCACCCGGAAGCTTAGTGAATGCGATGAAACTTCACTTTGCAAAGAATCACATGCTAGGAAAATGTAAAAGAAAAAACAAACAAAACATTTTTTCTTGCACAAGATTGGATAATGGAAGTCAGCAGAACATCACTTAATTAACTAAACTCTGGTGAAAATTCACTTGCAAAGTGCAACTTCCCTTACAAAATGAACAGCCTTTAGTAAATCAACCCTTATGTCTACAGAACATGTGCCTGTACTCACAAGAAGCAGGTAGGAGAGACATTTACAACCATAACTGGGCCTACAGTCCTCTGATGGTATAGATTCAATTTGCTAAATCATTAAAAATCTTTAAATCATTATAAAAACTAAATTTCCTTTGAAGACTCTGTCCTTGCTTTCTCTTTTCACCTGTGCAGTGTAACGACATAATAAAATACACAGAACTTCCAACAGGCTGTTGTAAAACAATCTGCCATTCATGAATACAAATCGTCTCAGGGGTTCTACAAGTGTCTAATTACAATGGTTATGTAAGTCAAGATTAGCTATTAGTTTCGCTAACTCCATTTACGTAATCAGATATGAACATGGTGCATCAATTTGCTGCTCAGTCATTTTGACATATACATTTATGTTAATGACAGATACTCTTGATTGCAATTATGCTTATATTATACCTTAAAAAGAATTACTGACCTTATCTATGTAAAAAACAAATAAATAAACATTTTCACACAAGATTCACACAACTTTCCCCCAGGATTCACACATTTTGAATACAGTTACAAAATGTATGACTCTTGAATTAAAGTTGTGCAAATCTTGCATGAAAACCATTATAAATAGAACCCTATTAATGTTGTTCACAATGGAATTAAAATTATTAATATATCACATGAACAAATTATAGTTGCCATCAGGCATTACATAAAATAAAAAAGTACTATGAAACTACTTTAACACAACATTATATGCCACTATCAAAACCAGGAGTAAAAAACTGTTTTACTAAGAATTAAAGAAGCAACTTTTGCTTGAGGTGATTGTAGCTGTATTAGTAGCCGTATTAGGTAGTACTGCTTGGACCTTGAAGAATGGGACACTCCCCGAAAGCTTTTCCTCAAAATTGTATGTTAGTGCAAATAAAAAAAGTATCACGGACAGTACTCAATTGTTTCAGAAGCAATTTTTAAAATGGTATCTATTTAAGTAGTACAATCTATAGCAGTATAATTAGTGAAGGACTGATTTTCCTGCAATACATACCCAGGGTTAGTAGATATATTCCTATGATAGTTTCTCCTTGCTCTGATATTGGATTTTCTTTTTGCGGTAGAGTCATGCTGTTGTTCCTCCATGGTATTGTACGTGGAAGCTGTATAGACATTTTTACTGTTTTACTAATTCTAAGCAAAATAACAATTCAGCTTTTTAGACACATGAATGAAGTAAATGTTCAGATGTCCAGTAATTAGCCAATGCTTCTGCCTTCTGCATTCTAAGATTAACACATTAGGAAAGAAAATCTTCTCAAGCGACAGAGAGCTGGGTAAACGATTGACCCCCCCTCCCCCCCCCATTTCTAATCCATTCTATAAATACATCGGTGACTGTCACTGAATAGCATATGTAATAGATGGCTCTAGGAAAAGATGTCTTCTTATACCTGCTTACTAGGGATGAGGTATGGGTTCGCTGCTGCCATGCGTTTGCGGCTAATCCTGTTTGAGGTTCACAGTCCTGACAAAATAATTGAGAAATTTGCCATAAACATAATGCACTACCTGGCATTTGAGCTTGGCCTATAAGCGGGCTTTTGGATAAGCCAGACATCCCATGTAGGTAGCAAAAACCTATCGTAGAGAATTGGAGGGAGGAGGGGAAGGAAGGGTTTTCACTTTATTTATTTTTGTTACATCTTAATGCTGCTGATATCCTGCAGCCTTTTTATAGCTCATCCCTGTCCACACACACTACAGTAATAACAAGCTGCATGTGTTTTTTTACAGGGCATATTTCCTAATTGTTGATGGCTGCAATCGTTTTTTACAGGCCTTTTTCTAAATGGTGACAGCAATGGAATTTGTCTCGGCAATGTGCATCAGCAAAATAGCACTTAGTTTCCTTTGAGAGAGCATGTGACAAACTACAGGCAGGAGGTTGTGGGTGACGGGGCAGAACATTGTCACACCCATAACACAAGCAAGAACCTTTATATCAGTCATCGGCTGTTATTTTTATGAATGCTAACAAATAAAATTAAAATGGGCTTTCTAATAAAAAATAGACTTTTCCATGTATCATCATAGTTAAAGCTTATAAAAAATTTTAGTGGTTGGGTTTACATCTACTTTAAACTCTTGCAGACTGGCCACTGTACATACAAAGTGACCATTTGATTCTTGCAATGCCCACAGCATAGCACTATGGTGGGGAGACACTCAGCCATTCACACTTGAGCATGTTCTGAGATGTTCTAACTTGCAATCACCTGGGTCGCAGACTAGTTAACTCAGTCTTTAATGAGCAGTTGAAGAAATAACACTTATGTGCGTTGTGCTGTTGGCAGAAAATGAGTGAGAGGATTCTGGAGCAGCGGATTAACATCAAATTTTATGTAAAAATTGGCAAAAGTGCAAGTAAAACTTTAAACTTTAGCTCTGTTACAACTGGCCTATGGTGAACATTCCATGAAGAAATCAATTGTTTTTGAATGGCATAGGCAGTTTAACCTCCCTAACGGTATTACCAAGTGTAGCTTGGGGTAAAATGTCTGTACCAAAAGCGGTAACCCCGAGCTACACTCGGGCTTACCATGCGGCGCTGCATAGGGAGTCCCTGCAGCACTTACCTTGTCCTTCGCTCCCGCCATGTGTCCCCTGCAGCGTCCCCGGCCATCTCCTCCGGCTGATGCCAGCATCCGGCTCCTGTGTTCCGGTCCCTGTGACGTCGGGACGTACAGGCCCCACCGGCGGCGGGAAATTTGAAAATTTAAAAAAAATGACATTTTTTTCAAAACGATTTTACATAGTAAAACATTGCTGTTTCAACCCATTTCACATACATTTTGTCCCTAGTGCTCTGTCCTGTGCCCTGCCTGCATTTTGAATGTTCTTTCTGCCTGGAAGCTTAGAAAAGTCCATGGCGTCCAAAAAGTGTCCCTTTAGGTCAAAAGCGGGTTTAGATCGGCTAGAGAACAGCAATAGTAAATCAGAACCACTTGCAGAATTGAGTGATAATGATTCGTGGAGAAATTCGTCATCAGACACTGAAAACAATTTTGCGACTTTGCTCAGCAATGTGCAAACTTGGCGCTATATTTCAAATTTCAGTGTTTTTGGTTTGATTATTTTATTGAATTAAATGTAATATTATTATATTATTATTTTTTATGATTATTTATTAAATTATAATTTATGATTTTGTGTTTCAAATTTTATCATACCCGGGATGTTTACTAGACTCTTGTTCGGACAGATTTCAGTGAGTTATTCCTAAATATTACAGCCTACAATAAAAAAAACTACATATTTCCATGCAAAATAATGGTACCGCTTTCAGCACCAAAAATCTGAAATAATCATACCGCTAGGGAGGTTAACCGCTTGCCGCCCGCCCTATACTGTGTATATACGTGTGCAGGGCGGCAGTGGAGCGCAAAACCACGTATAAAAACGCTTTCGCCGGCAGGGGGCGCGCGCTCCCGCCGACCCGCGGGTGATCCGATTCGATCCAGGAGGGATCAATCATTAGATTTCAGCCAGTGATTTCTGGCTGAAATCGGATGATCGGTCCCTGTCCTATCCTGTCCTGTGTTGATATTTACACATGGCAGGATATGATGTCATTCTTCTCTGCCTGTACACATTCCGTTCCAGACAGAGAAGAAGAGACATTTAAACGTGAGTAAAACAGCACACTGACAGTTAGAACACAGTCTAGGACACATTTAACCCCCTGATTGCCCCCCCCCCCCAGTTAACCCTTCACTGCCCTGTCACCAGTGTCACTGATCAGTGAAGCGATTTTTATTGATCACTGTATCAGTGTCGCTGGCGACTTCCAATAGTGCTAGCGCCCCTCCCAGATAGCGCCAGTTTGCCCGCCAGTACACCAATAAAGCCATTTAACCCCTTAATCCCCCCCCCAGTTAACCCCTTAACTGCCCTGTCACCAGTGTCACTGATCAGTGAAGCGATTTTTACTGATCACTGTATCAGTGTCGCTGGCGACTTCCGATAGTGTTAGTGCCCCTCCCAGATAGCGCCAGATTGCCCACTAATACACCAGTAGTCCCGTCTAACCCCTTGATCGCCCCCCCCCCCTCCCCGAGTTGACCCCTTCACTGCCCTGTCACCAGTGTCACTGATCAGTGAACCAATTTTTACTGATCACTGTATCAGTGTCGCTGGCGACTTCCAATAGTGTTAGCGCCCCTCCCAGATAGCGCCAGTTTACCCGCCAGTACATCAGTAATCCCATTTAACCCCTTGATCGCCCCCCCCCCCCAGATAAACCCTTCACTGCCCTGTCACCAGTGTCATTGATTACAGTGAACAGATTTTTACTGATCACTGTATTAGTGTCACTGGTGACTTCCGATAGTTTTAGCACCCCTCCCAGATAGCACCAGTTTGCCCGCTAGTACACAAATAATCACATTTGACCCCTTGATTGCCAGGAACACGCTTACTTGCACGCTAAACCTTGATTGCTAGTATAGTGTCTGATTGGATCAATATCTTTGATCAGATCAGCGCTATACCAGCATTCACATTACTTTAGTATCCCCAAAAACGCAGTGTTAGCGGGATCAGCCCCAACACCTGCCAGCACCTGCGTTTAGCCCCTACGCCCCCCCTTCTCCCCCGGCAAGTGCAGTGTCAGTAGATAACTGTCACTTGATACATATTACACACAAAACCGCAGTGTTCACAGAATCAGGCCTGATATCTGTTAGCACTTGTCGGTAAATTTTTTGTAGCGGTTCAAGCAGTCCCTGACAGCCAGGCGCTCTTTTTCCCGTGAGTTGCACTAGGTACCTGTAAATTTAGTGGCCAAAATGTCTAAGCAAAGGTACACTAGTGAAGAGGCCTATAGGATTCTGAGCATGTCAAGTGAGAGCGAAGGGGTAGACTCACTGGCAGACCAGGCTCAGAATACGAACCTATAGACAGCAGCGGCACCCTGACAGCTAGCTCAGACGACGAGGAAGTGGTCCCTGCTAAGGTCAGGTGTACCCGATCCCATTCACAGGTTGCTGAGGTGGTACAAATGCATGATGACTCTCATATGCAGCAGAGTGCCAGTACTAGTGCCGCAGTATCTTTTGGTGAACTGGCGAGCACCAGCGGCCTAGTACGTCCTGGTCGTAGGCATACCAGCACTGCAGTATCACTTGGTGACGTGGCGAGTCCCATAAGTGCAGTACAAGCTGGTGCGGTGGCGAGCACAAGTAGTGTCCCGCGGTCACCAAGAATCCGCAGACAGGCCCGTAGAGCCCCTAGTGTCCTTCCGGATGTGCTTGCAAATCCCGATTGGCAGCCCACAAATTCTGCAGCACCCGTACTTCCCCCATTCACTGCCCAACCCGGAATTCAGGTGGAAACAGCAAATTTAAATACTCCCCTTAATTTTTTTGAGCTGTTTTTCACAGAAGATCTTTATGCATTGATTGTGGATCAAAGCAATTTATATGCACGACAATTTATCGCCGCCAACCCAAATTCAAACCTTGCCAGACCATTCGCATGGAAACCCATTACGGTTTCCAAATTTAAAGTTTTTTTGGGCCTAACCCTCAACATGGGCATTAATGATAAAAATCAATTGCGGTTGTATTGGTCCACCGACCCTCTTGTTCACATGTCCGTGTTCTCTGCTGCCATGGCCAAGCATAGATATGAGACGATAAGGTGTTTTATGCACTTCTACGACAACTCACTCAGTCGTCCTCAGGGTGACCCTGAATTTGACCGGCTCCCCAAAATTCGGCCCCTCGTAAATCACTTTAACCAAAAATTTGCAGATGTGTATACTCCCCAGAAAAACATCTGCATCGATGAGTCCCTCATTCAATATTCCGGCCGCCTTGTAATCAAACAATATCTCCCCAGCAAGCGTGCCAGATATGGGATCAAGATGTATAAGACCTGTGAGAGGGCAACAGGCTATACATGTAAGTTTCGGATTTACGAGGGAAAAAATAGTTACTTGGAGCCCCCTGGATGCCCAGACTACATGGGGAGCAGTGGCAAGATAGTTTGGGACTTGGCGTCATCCTATTTCCATATGGGGTACCACTTATACGTGGACAATTTTTATTCAAGCGTGCCACTATTTAGACATTTGTTCAATTTGGGAATTTGCACATGTGGCACTGTGCGATCTAATCGCCGAGGCTTCCCCCAACGGCTTGTAAATACCCGTCTTAAAAAGGGGGAAAAAGCCTGCTTGAGAAATGAAGAATTGCTCGCAGTGAAGTGGAAGGACAAACGGGATGTTTACCTCCTGTCTTCCATTCACGCAGATACGACCGTTGAGAAGCCCCTCTGTGTCCACGATTATAACCTTAACATGGGAGGGGTGGACTTCAATGACCAGATGATGCAGCCATATTTAGTTTCCCGAAAATCCAAACGCTGGTACATAAAAGTGTCAGTTTATTTATTTCAATTGGCTGTATATAACGCTTTTGTTCTCTATAAAGCAACTGGACGTAGTGGATCATACCTAAATTTCCAGTTAGAGAACATCAGGGCCCTTTTGTATCCAGAAGGTGCTGCGCCCCAAATCCCTCTCCCAGATGCAGTTAGCCGTCTGCATGAGAGACATTTTCCCGATACCATTCCTGGTACCCCAACCCAAAGAAGACCCCAAAAAAGATGTCGTGTCTGCAGCAAACGTGGAATTAGGCGTGACAGCCGCTATTGTTGTCCCTCCTGTCCTGGCCAACCTGGCCTCTGCATCAAGACCTGCTTCCGCCTCTACCATACACTAGTGAACTATTAGTATAGGGTACAGCACGGCACAGATCAGGGCACATTTACACAGGGTCTCAAAAGATGTTAGGTAGTCAGGAAACTGGCTATCGCATTTGGAGAGACCCTACCAGCTGTTTAAATGTTTGAAGTTTGGAAAAAAAAAGTTAAAAAAAAAAAAAAAATAATAAAAGTACAAATACCCTCCAAAAAAATAAAAAAATGTAAAAACCAAAAATAGATATAGTTTTTTTTGTTGTCATTTTTGTGATTGTTCGACTTTCACTGGTTTATTGTTGTTTTATTGTTAACCATTTCTGTTTGCAGGAATGCTTTCAGCTGCAGCGCTGACCTGTTTATTCTGACAGCAACAGGAACTTGCTCTCAGAATAGACATAAGTCAGCGTGGGCAGCGCTGTTGGATGAGATTTTTCATCCGCAGTTATAAAAAACAGAATATATGCCAAAGCATGGGGGCCTGGGGTGGCCAGTGGGGGGATGGCCCCTATGCTTCGGCATATATATTTTATATTTGTTGGCACATTTCATGTGTGCCCACCATTAGAAGTGGGTGGACTGAGGGAGGTTTCTAATGGTGGGCATACCACCACACACTTTTCCTTATAAAGTTGTTTTATTGAGTTTGTTTTATTGTTAACCATTGTTGATTTCTTTGCAGGAACGTCAAACTGCAGCACTGACCTGTTTATTCTGACAGCAACAGGGTCTTGCTTTCAGAATAGACATAAGTAGGTGTGTGCAGTGCTGTTGGATGAGATTTTTCATCCGCAGTTAAAAAAAAGAGAATATATGCCAAAGCATGGGGGCCTGGGGTGGCCAGTGGGTGGATGGCCCCCATGCTTCGGCATATATATTTTATATTTGTTGGCACATTTCATATGTGCCCACCATTAGAAGTGGGTGGATTGAGGGAGGTTTCTAATGGTGGGCATACCACACACTTTTTCTGGCAGAGATTTCTTCTCTTTTTTTTCATTCAGCCCACAGGCTGCATAAAGAAAAAAAGAACATAGCATATACACCCAACAAGGACCAGTGACGTACTGGTACATCACTGGACTTTGAATGGTTATACCAGGGTGATGCCTGCAGCTGCAGGCATCATCCTGGTATCATTTTTTTCAGCCGGCAATGGGCTTTCATGTAAAAGCATTCCTAGTGGTTAATTAGCTGCAGAATTGCCTTTACAAGCAGTGGGAGAAAATGGCCCCCCCTCCCCCTCCCTGAGATAGCATTAAAAGTGATTAAAAAAAAAAAAAAATTAAAGGGACAGTGTAAAAATAATTAAATAAATCAGAAAAAAAAAAAAAAAAGGACCCTCGCCCATCCGCGCACGCGCACACCTGCGGTCGTGAGCGTTGACCCTTTCCCAGTATGGAAACAGCGACTGCACCATGCATGTGAGGTATCGCCATGAACGTCAGATCAAGGGCAGTAATTATAGCTCTAGACCTCCTCTGTAAATCTAAAATGGTAGCTTGTAAAGGCTTTTAAAGCGTTGCCTATAGATATTAAAAATGTATGCATTTTTTCGCCATTGCACAGGGCATGCGTAATTTTAAAGCATGTCATGTTTGGTATCTATTTACTCAGCATAGCATCATCTTTTATATCATACCAAATAATTGGCCAATATATTGTGTTTTTGTGCATTAAAATTAAAAAAAGTGTATATTTTTCAAAAAAATTGCGTTTGAAAAATCGCTGTGTAAGTAATATGTGAGATAAAAAATTGCAACACCCACCATTTTATTTACTAGGGTGTCTGCTCTAAGAAAATATATAATGTTTGGGGGTTCACTTTAATTTCCTAGCAAAAATACAGATTTTTTTAATGTGAACAAAAAGTGTCAGAAAAGGCTTGGTCTTCATGTGGTTAGAAGAGTGAGTGATGTGTGGCATAAACCTCTAATGCTGGGCATAAAATGCCCCCACCCCTCAAAATGACCCCTTTTTGGAAAGTAGACACCCCAAACTATTTGCTGAGAGGCATGTTGAATCAATAGAAGAATTTATTTTTTTACCACAAGTTTTTGGAAAATGAAGAAAGAAAATAAAAATATATTTTTTCTTTTCTTTTTTATATTTCAAAACCTTGTGAGAAAAAATTAGATCTGAAAAATACTTACCATGCCTCTTTTTAAATTCCTTGGAGTGTCTACTTTCCAAAAAGGGGTCATTTGGGGGGGTTTGGTGCTATCCTGGCATTACAGGGCCTCCGAAACTGATAGGTAGTGGGGAAGTGAAATGAAGAAGTTACGCACCTTCAGGCTTTCAAAGTGCTCATTGGATTTCAGGCTCCTGTATGTGGCTAGGCTCCCAAAAAGTGTCACACGTGTGGTATCCTCATACTTGGTAGAAGTAGCAGAATGTATTTTGGGGTATAATTCCACATATACCCATGGCTTGTGCAAGAAATAAATCATTTAAATGACAATTTTGTGTAAAAAAAAAACAAAAAAAAAACGTTTTTGTCATTTTCCAGAAACTTGTGGAAAAAAAATAAATCTTCCATGGACACAATATGTCTCTCAGCAGATAGCTTAGGGTGTCTGCTTTCCAAAAAGGGGTCATTTTGGGGTTTTTGTTCTATCCTGGTATTTTAGCACCTCAAGAGATGTGATGGGCGGTCAGAAAGTAAAAGCTGTGTAAATTTCAAATTATCTATACCATAGTTTGTAGACGCTATAACTTTCACACAAAGCAATCAATATACACTTATTGGGATTTTTTTTTTTACCAAAAACATGTAGCAGAATACATTTTGGCTTAAATTTATGACTAACTTTGAGTTTACAATATATTTTTTACAGCTGAAAGTAGAAAAAATTGTTTTTTTTTCAATATTTTCATGTTTTTTTTGTTTGTAGCGCCAAAAATAAAAAGCGCACAGGTGATCAAATACCACCAAAAGAAAGCTCTATTTGTGTGAAAAAAAGGACGTAAATTTCGATTGGGTACAGCATTGCATGACCGCGCAATTATCATTTGAATTAGTGCAGCGCTGTATAGCAAAAAAAGGCATAAATTACAGTATCTATACCATAGTTTGTAGACGCTATAACGTTCACACAAAGCAATCAATATACACTTATTGGGATTTTTTTACCAAAAAAATGTAGCAGAATACATTTTGGCTTAAATTTATGACTAACTTTGAGTTTACGATATATTTTTTATAGCTGAAAGTAGAAAAAATCGTTTTTTTTTCAAGATTTTCGTGTTTTTTTGTTTATAGCGCCGAAAATAAAAAGCGCACAGGTGATCAAATACCACCAAAGGAAAGCTCTATTTGTGTGAAAAAAAGGACGTAAATTTTGTTTGGGTACAGCATTGCATGACCGCGCAATTATCATTTGAATTAGTGCAGCGCTGTATAGCAAAAAAAGGCATAAATTACAGTATCTATACCATAGTTTGTAGACGCTATAACGTTCACACAAAGCAATCAATATACACTTATTGGGATTTTTTTTACCAAAAGCATGTAACAGAATACATTTTGGCTTAAATTTATGACTAACTTTGAGTTTACGATATATTTTTTATAGCTGAAAGTAGAAAATATTGTTTTTTTTCAAAATTTTCGTGTTTTTTTTGTTTATAGCGCAGAAAATAAAAAGCGCACAGGTGATCAAATACCACGAAAAGAAAGCTCTATTTGTGTGAAGAAAAGGACGTAAATTTTATTTGGGTACAGCATTGCATGACCACGCAATTATCATTTGAATTAGTGCAGCGCCAAACAGCAAAAAAAGGCCTGGTCATTAAGGGGGGTAAATCCTCTGGGGCTCAAGTGGTTAAGGAAGGGCAAGAAAATGTCCACAATGACTAAAGAAGTTGGCAGCCAAAAACCCGAAGAATGGATGCAAATATGAACAGAGTGTGAACCTTTGTACGCTCAGATCGAAGATTGAGTGTCCGACTGATGGCAGAAGAATTAAACATGAGCAGGAAATAGTGCAGCAGATTCTATCGAAGGATATGGGAATGAGAAAGATTTCTGCAAAGTTGGTGCCTCTAATCTTGAGAGAAGATCAAAAAGAACGTTGTCTTCAAATTTCATCCAAACTTTTGAAGAATTCAGAGATGTTTCATAGAGTTATTACCAGTTCATTCCGGGAATTACTTTGTCACACCTCATATATAGTTGGACCACTATTATACTGTTCTAGAGGACATATCTGTACATCCTCCCAGAACTGAGCTCATGTGAGTATCTGCATACACAGTCCTGTAATTGCTTCTGATTAGACCCAGTGGATCACAAGGAAAGCATACTGTTCCACGTGACCAATCACAGCATCACAGAATGTAAGCAGCTAGTAAATGTGTGTCATATACTGACAGGTGATAAGGATGTACAGTTGGTGGGAGGAAAAAAGCCTCCTGAGCAGGGGCGGTCTGACCATTCGAGCACTGCCCGAGGGCCAGGGTCAGTAGGGGGCCCCATGAAATGCCCCTGGTACCTTTTATAGGTTTTTTTGGGTGTGCTTTGAGTGTGGGCAAGGACACAGGGGCCCCATGATCACCTATTGCCTGGGGGGCCCCATGAGTTGTCAGTCTGCCCCTGTTCCTGACCACCAGCCAGCACCTCTGCACTGAAAACCAGTGCAAAGAATTATACATCCCTCTGTCATTCCCCTATACAGTATATGTCAGTCCCCTCCTATCTCTGATTTAACCTGTATAAAGTATATGTGTAAAATATTTCTAAAATATTCCAATCCTTTTTGCCATGCTTCAGTCATAAAGTATAACTCCTCTTTCAGGCTGATTCAGTCTCCACCAATAACACCACAAAATGCTCACCAGATTTGTAGACCCCAGAGTTAGAGAGGTCAAAGCATGTCTGTGTATGGAGTTATGCCCATACAGAATACCAGAATGTGCTGGCTATAATGGCTACAATCCAGAACACATCAATCAATGGATACTTCTGTATGAAAGAAAGGAAAAAAAAACCTTCAAATGGTGCAGACAATCCAAGAGGTTTTTGTTTTCACTGTTTGAGTCGAAATGTGTTAATTGGGGACCATGAACTAGGGAAGGGGGCTGTTTTCACCAGTTCTTCATCATATATGGTTCAGTTGACACTATTCTTGTCATATAAACTCAGCTCCCTAGGGGCCTTGATTATGCCATAACCACATAACAGGAGAAGGAAAAGGATGAAAAAGGGAAGGAAAGAAGGGGGTCTTGAAGGAAGAGGAGGAAGAGGTGAATAAGGTATAGGAAGAAGAGGAGGAGAAGAAGAGGGAGGAGTTGGAAGAGGTGAATGAGAAAGAGATTAGAGTAAGGAGGATGTCACATTAGCAATGCTTGGTTACCTCCATGTGACATCACCTCTGCCTCTCTTTTTAGATTTGCTTGTCTTTTTTTGGATGGTTGTAATTTGGGAAGGGTGTGCACCCTCTGGTCATAAATGCAACACGTACTTTTGCTTCTGCCTGCCCTTCCCCCTAGCTGTAGGTGTCCTCCTCTACTTGTTGCTCCCTTCCCCCTGCATTAAAAAAGGACCAACAGCCTATGGCCATAGGTTTTGTCCTTGCATGTATTCCTCAAATGATTTAACTATATATAATGATATAATATATATTTAAAAAATACAACTGGCTGTCAAGTAGGGGGAGTAAAATTATGCTGGCAAAGCATTGGAATTGCAGAAATGATTTGTGCAGCAACCAAGGGCTACTTCTGTATGAAAGAAAGGAAAAAAAACTTCAAATGGTGCAGGTAATCCAAGAGGTTTTTTGTTTTCACTGTTTGAATCTAAATGTGTTAATGGGGGACCATGAACTAGCGGAGGGGGCTGTTTTCACCAGTTCTTCACATATATGGGTCAGTTGGCACTGTTCTTGCCATATAAACTCATTTCCCCAGAGCCCTTGATTGTGCCATAATCACATAAAAGGAGAAGGAAAAGTAGGAAGAAGGGAAGGAAAGAAGAGGGTCTTGAAGGAGGAGGAAGAGGTGAATGAGGTATAGGAAGAAGAGGAGGAAGAAGAGGAGAAGAAGAAGGAGGAGTTGGAAGAGGAAGAGGTGAATGAGGAAGAGATTAGAGTAAGGAGGATGTCACAATAGCAATGCTTGGTTACCTCCATGTGACATCACCTCTACCTCTCTTTTTAGGTTTGCTTGTCTTTTTTTGGATGGTTGTAATTTGGGAAGGGTGTGCAGTCTCTGGCCATAAATTCAACACGTACTTTTGCCTCTGCCTGCCCTTCCTCCTAGCTGTAGATGTCCTCCTTTACTTGTTGCTCCCTTCCCTTTCCTCTGCATTGAAAAATACATATGAAAATAAAAAATGGAAAAACATAACATAAAAAACACAATTAAAAAACAATAAAGAGAAATCTTTTACTCTGGAGCAACCCAAGTCAGGAAATTTGAGAGAGGCTGCAGCGCAAGGAACTTTGACAAAGTGGCATCTGATGCCTTCTGTTATCAGGGACTGCAAGGTACAGCCACTGTACAATATTTGTGCCTATTATATCCCAAATAATACACTTTCATTATTATTGCAAGATAAAACCTGCCTTGTCTTCTATTTTCTGCCTATTCAAGTCTTCACATACTACCTTGATAACCGACATCCATCAATTTATGCTAAAAAAAATGGAAAATTTCCTATCACATACTTACCTCCTGATTGACTCTCAGCATACGTATGGGTTAGTCCCACCCTCTCTTCTCCTATAGGACCCCACTCCCATAAATCCTGCTACCATGGAGTCCATCAGGAAAGGAAAATTACCGAAAGTATTTGATAGGAAATTTTCAGTTTTCCTGACAGACTCCATTGCAGCATACGTACTGGAAATAACTAGCCATACACACACAGGTGGGCAGTTACTCAAACAAAGACTGTAATTTGCCCCATCAACTAACAGGACTTTCAAACCAAAACTAACAGAGGATAAGAAGGCAGGCTCTACACAGTAATGAGCCATACAAATGTTGATTGAGGACAATGAGGCCGCTCTGCAGATCATCGCAGAGGCAACATGCCAGGAAGATGCCCAGGACGTAGCCACACTTCTGGTTGAGTGTGCAGTCACTGTCTCCGGAGGTGCCAAGCCCTTAGCTCTGTAGGCCATTGGATGGCCTGGATGATCCTGACCTGAGAGACGCCTGGTCGTCTTTACTCTTTCCATGGAAAAGGATGAATAGATCGTCCGACCTACGGAAGGATGCTGTAACCCGTAAGTATAGCCTTAAGGTCTCACCTACGTCTAGGGGGTGAGCATTATCGACTTTAAATGTTGGCAGGACAATCTCTTGGTTCTCATGTTCTTTGGTGAGTAACGGTATCTGATGCTGGGTAGCAAAACTGAGATCAACAAAGCAGCTACATGCCCCGGAGTCAATAATAGCCGTCACCTGTATGCTTCCTCCTGGGAGCTGAAAAGACACAGGTACAGCCAAGTGAGTGGGGTTGCCTGTGCACACAGTAGATATATTAGAGAAAATAGAGGACTTACAGTATTTCTCCGGACAGGAGCGCACCATATGACCCGCTGCTCCGCAGTACAGACACAGGTTGTTTGCCCGACGCCTCTGTCGTTCCTCAGTAGAAAGGGAAGGTCGCATCAAGCCGAGTTGCATAGGTTCGGCTCCCTCTGATGGCTCTGGGCCCCGATTGCCGACACTGACCCTTGGCATGACTGATACTCTTGGCAGCATCCATGAGGTTCTTTGCCCCTGGCTGGACCTCTCCTGTCTCCTTTCCCGCAGTCTGCGATCGATTTGGATCGCACGATCTATTAGACCTTCCAAGGAGTCTGGAACCCCTATTCTTGCCAACTCGTCCTTCAGTGGTTCCGACAGTCCCAACCGGAACTGGTGGCGCAAGGCTGCGTCGTTCCATTGTGTATCTCCACTCCAGCGCCTAAACTCCGCAGCATAATCCTCTGCAGCCCGGCGTCCCTGTTGTAGAGAATAGAGGGCTGCCTCAGCCGAGGCAGCTCGATGCGGGTCATCGTACAGCTGTGCCATTGCCTTAAAGAAGGTGGCCACAGTGTTCAAATGTGGGTGGTGGGCCTCCATCAGGCGATGGGCCCATCCCTGAGGTTCGCCCTGCAACAGGGATATAACAAATCCCACCTTCACCGATTCTGAAGAGAAGGTCCGGGGTTGCAGGTCAAAGTATAGCTGGCAGGAGTTTTGGAAGGCCCTGAACTTCCCTCGATCCCCACTGAACCGCTCAGGGGTCGGTACTCTTGGTTCTGGCGGAGGCATTGTAAATGCTGCTCCAGTGGAAGGCCCTGCTGAACCCGTGGCGGGAGGTGTTCCCACTGAGCCCAATGTTGTGGGTGTTGGTGCGGCCAGGCTCTGAACCTGTCCCTCCAGGTGCTTGTATCCCTCTTCCAGGGTCTTCACCGCTCGTGTGAGTGCTGCCAGATGTTGGCACATCTCTTCCCAGGGTGAAGGTCCTCCTCCAGACTCTGTCATGGCCGTATGGTTCTGTCAGGGATCCTACAGCGGTAGCCTCTAGCACTCCACAGACCGGATTCCCCCAAGGCGCGGAATCTAAGTCCCTACCTGCTTGTTCACCAGGGCCCCTGATGGTGGGGATGGACTTGGAGCAGGCCGAGACCAGGTCGCGGCCCTTGAGTTCACCCAGCTGTGGTAGAAGCACCGTTGGAGGTGTATAGCAGGTGAGAGTCTGATGTGAGGAGGTCACAAGAGCAGCGTCAGGCAGGCTGGGTCGGTAACAGTGGTGGCAGCGTGGTACAAAGTCAGCAGGCAGAGGAATAAACTGGTCACAAGCTGGGTTCGTTAACAGGAGATCAGAACGTGCAGGGTTAAGCAGGAGAATGGTCAGACAAGCCAGGGATCAGAGCAGGAGAAGACAGCAGTATCAGGAACAGGCTGGGTCGGCAACAAGGTATTCAGGAACACTGGATCAAACAGGAACACAGGTAACAGGTAAGACCATACGGCACTTGAGCATTGCAAGAGCTGGGTTTAAATAGGCCGCCCAACTCCTGACAGGCGCTCCTGGGTCCTAGTGCCTGCCCGGCGCAGTCATCGGTGACAGGCGCGCCTGGGTCCTAGTGCCTGCATGCCTGTATGTCTTGTCAGGATTCTACGCATGTGCAGATTCGATCGCCGAGGCGATCTTCCCATTCCCTGACAGAGCCTCTGAAGAAACCTGAAGATGACAGGGACTGGGGGAAATGCATAGGCCGTGCGAAACCACCACTGATTTTTCAGAGCATCTACCCCGAAGACCTGGGAACAGCGATTCCTGGTGTAGTACATTCCCAGTTTGCTGATGCACGGGGAGGCAAACAGGTCGACTTCTGGACTGATCCCGAGGGTCAGTACCCACTTGAAAACTTCTGTGTTGAGAGACCACTTATTGTTGTCCAAATGAACCCTGGATAGGAAGTCTGCTTGTGAGTTCTGGACTCTGGGGACGTATACTGCTGATATGTTGGACAGGTTTCTCTGAGCCCAAGCCATGATTGGCTCTACCTCTCATAAGAGGGACAGGCTGTGGGTCCCACCTTGTCTCCTTATGTAGGACACTGCTGTCGTGTTGTCGGACCTCAGGAGGACTGATTTCCCCTTTGTTAGGTGCTGGAAGGCCCGTAGGACACAGAGCACTGCTCATAATTCCAGGACGTTCGACCCCAACCTGTGGGAGGGAAAGCTCTCTGACTGGCAGAGAGCACCCCATCCGGAGTTGCTGACATGTGGTCCCACTAGCATCAGGGAAAGATAAAGAAAGAATAACAGGGAAACGTGAGACCCGAACACGGCAAGGAGCACTGCTTACCAGCCCCGCAAAAGCCATGACCGCCTGCCTTGGAGACCACCTCGCCCATTCGGGGTGCTACATAGCCACCTGCTGTTAGCATTTATCTCGCCCACCATTGGCAGACCTAATCTCTTCCAGGCACCGACTCTGCTTGCCCATTTCCACCCCCCTATTAGCTGGGAAACACTGGAATTGATAAGGGGACACCTGCTCCCCCACTTCTGGTACTGCATCCATATGTTGAGTCCAATACCTTTAGCTGGGGACCAATGGAAATGACAAGCGGTGTGTCACCTCGCATCTCCCGGAGGGGCTCTTCACGCCTTGGTAGTGGACCATCTTGTATATGGGAACCAGGTAAGACTTGCACTAGGTCCATAGGAGGAGAACAAAAAAGGAACACAGCCTCTGGCGAGGAGCAAAGATTTATGGGAGTGGGGTCCTATAGGAGAAAAGAGGGAGAGACAAACCCATATGTATGTTGCCATGAGGTCTGTCAGGAAAGCCTTTTTTTCAAGTTGATATAAATCAGATTTGGCTGCTGCTTCTGGATTTAAGCCAAGTTAAATGTAGTATTTAAAAAAAAATATTTGATGCCAGATAACAGTGTCAATAAAATTGTCCTTAAAATGTTTTTCTTAACACATACAGCTTAAAGACATGTCCCAAGCAAGTAATTTAAAAGACTGGTGTTTTCTACTTTTGTTTGCCTTAAAAGGATCATCTCCCCACTGTACGGTAGTTACATTGTTTGCTTTGTTAAATGTCCCCTATGGCAGTGCCCAGCAATCCATACCCTATTGACCTTGGAAGAATTTAGTATCTAGGTTTGCCCCACATAGACTTCAATGGGGTTTATAGCTAAGTTTGGGTTTTGCAGATTTCTAGCTATATATTGTCCATCAGTGTAGGATTCTCTACTACTTTATGTAAGATAGAAAAGTTCACTGAGACCATTCTGCAATCGCTTTGGTCAGATCATTCCTTCTTGCTATTACTAACTTAATTAGAAGCATGATTCTGAGGCAGGGGTAGACTGACCATTTGGAAACTCGGGCACTGCCCGAGGGCCCGGGGTCAGTAAGAGGCCCCATGAGATGCCCCTGGTACCTTTTTCATAGGCTTTTTTGAGCTTGGGCAAGGGCACAGGGTCCCCATGATCCCCTATTGCCTGGGGGCCCCTGTTCTCAGGGTTGTTTTTACAAACCAAGCTGCTTCACAGCCAGAGACACTTGCCTGAGGACAGCTGGGAGGAGCAAAGACCTATGTGAGAGGTTGTTCCCAGAGAGACTGAGCTTAATGTTGGAAATCTGTGTGCGACTGCAAAGACCAGAAGTGTGCTAGAGAGAGGAAAAAGCATCAAAGGCCAGGGGTGTGGGGTGGTTTCAAGGGGAAGGTGAGAGGTGACCATCAGAGTGAGCTGCAGTATTGAAGAGCTGCTTGCTTGAATGTTCCAGATGCGGACACCTGCTGAACAGGCTGTACTGCCTTATAGCTGACATGTGTGGCTTTTGTGGATTCCACTACAGAGCTGCCATCTTCCACTTCTCTTTCTCCCTCTGACTGCACTGCAGGGGGATCAGTTCTAAGATCTAAACCCATCCCACCTGCTGTCAAGCCCTCCTGTGTGCACCCTTCCAACCCAGCTCTGCCGTTTTTCATTCTCTCTTTATCAGCCAGCTGCTGTGGGCACACAGGGAGATCGTTTGAGGATGGAGAGGGGGATGGGGGGCAGTAAATATGTCACATTTACCAGCAGTTTCCTGAATGAATGAACACAGTGAGCGGTCGGTACTGACCACTCCTGTGTCCATTCATCACTGAAGAATAGTAAACTTGAGTGCTCCAATGAAGAAACTTTACTGTAAAAACTTTCTATTAAACTTTAAATAAACTTTACTGGCCAGTGGGAGGGTTTGGAAACACTGAAGAAAATTTAGCCAGTTATATTCTGTGTATCCAAGAAAGAATCCAGGCCTTTTTTAAACAATCCACTTTTCTGGCCACAACCAATTCTTAAGGCAGTCTATCCCACATTTTCACAACTCTTACTGTGAAGAAACCTTTCCGTGTTTGGAGAGTAAATTTATTTTCCTCCAGACGTAAAGAGTGTCCTCTGTGATGACCTCAGGGTGAATAAGCCTACATCGAGTTCACCATATGAACCACTGATGTATTTATGCATGTTGATCATATCCCCCCTTAATCTCCTCTTCTCAAGAGAGAATAAATTCAGTTCCTCTAATCTTTCTTCATAGCTGAGCTCATGCCTGTGGGATTCCTCTAGAAGTTGGAAAGCACTGTATTGAGCACTGCTACTACACTAATCTCTACCAGCTACCTCCATTAGGTCTCATATTGAGTGGTTGCCCTGCTGTATTGTGGACACAGGAGGTCAGCCAATTGGCACAAGTACCATTCTTTCCATTTTCTCTAGTTAAGCAAAGTGTGAATGAACATGGCTTTTTTTTCAGCGGAGGAACGCACCTCCAGCTCTGAAAGTATGTAATGGCAAAGGATGGCAAGGAGTGCCGGGGGTGTGCTGGAGAGTCTATTGATGCTGGCTGCTGGAGGATCTATTGTTGCTTGGGGGATATCTTCATTAGGTAAGGGTCTATTGTTGTTTAGGATCAATTGTTGCTGGAAGGGATCTACTGTAAAAGGAGCGCTCTGTTGTTGTTGCTGGCTGCTGAGAGATATATTGTTGCTGGCAGGGGTCTATTGTTGTTGGAGTGGGTCTATTGTTGTTGGCAGCTGAGGATCTTTTTTACTGCTTTTTATGTTTTCTTTAGAAAATTCCATACAAATTACTTAACACCACAAAATGATACTTGATTCTGTATTCACTAAAAAGGGTGGTACTTGTTGGTGGGTAGGCAGTGGAACCAAAGGATGGTGCTCGAAGGTGGGTAGGGGGCGAAGACAAGTGGAGACTCAGAAAGGGAGAGTTCATGCACCTATTCTCTGAGAAAAAAAAGCCCTGTGAATGAGGTGGAAAAGTGGGGTGGTGATGTCACTGCTGGGCACCAAAAACAGAAGCTAGTGGAGAGCACTGTATTAGCTGTGTCGTCCACCATTATTTCCAGCTTCTAGAGGGATCCCACAGGTTTGGTTTATGGATAGTTATATTGGACCACAGAGGACCAGTGTGTCTATATATAAAATGCCATACCTGGAATTCTTCTAAATGAATGTTTTTTCTTAGGCTAGGTTCACATTGTAGCGGGTGGTTGTGAGTGTGGGAATTGCACCTGTGCCCACAACCACCTGCAGCCAAAACATGCTTTTCTTTAGAGACGCATGGGACTGCAATTCATTCCTGATGGCACCCTCACGCATCTGTGTCTTCCACCAGTATTAGCTGTGTCTTTCACCATTATTTCCAGCTTCTAGAGCGATCCCACAGGTTTGGTTTATGCATAGTTATATTGGACCATACTGGACCAATGTAACTATGTAAATAATGCCATACCTGGAATTCCTCCAACTCATTCTTCCAACTTTCTCACTGAAAATGTCACCCAGACAAATGCTATAAGTTACACAATCCAATAGATAGGTCTGCATTATAGCGTGCTGCTGCCTTCGTTCTGCCCATAATGGTCTGGTTTTTCCATTCACCCTTGTCTAAAAAGGCCATTTTGCTTCTGATTAAGCTGTATACATATTATAGAACTGAATAACAAACACTAAGCCTTTTACAGCATAGAAATGTTTATCTCACAGGGATTTTGTCAGGAAGAAATATTGCTGTTGCAATGAAAGCATTTAAGCACATATATTTACATAGACATAAATATTTTAAACAGTTGTGATATATACTGACGACTATTTATATAGCACATAGTTAATATTGCATAGTTAGAATTGTATAGGATCAACCGTGTCTGCATTGTATACAGTATGGTACAATGTTTGTAAGCTAAATAATTTACCGCTTCCGCGCTGCCCTATAGCAAAAGTACTGCTACAGGGTGGCATGGGTACGCAAAATCACATATATATAAATGATTTTGCATTTCTCAGGTAGGGTCACGCATATGACATCAATCACCGGGTCTCGGCCAGTGATTCCCCACTGGCACCTGCAGGGGTGGACTGACAACTCATGGGGCCTCTGGTCAATAGGGGATCATGGGGCCCCTGCGTCCTTGTCCAAACTCAAAAAAGCCTATGAAAAAGGTAACAGGGGCATCTCATGGGGCCCCCTACTGACCCCGCCCCCTCGGGCAGTGCCCGAGTTTCCAAATGGTCAGTCCGCCCCTGGGCACCTGGCGATCTCCGAGGACTTCCAACGGGGGAGAGACCTATATGTAAACAATGCAGAACTCTCACCTGTCAGCTCCAGTACACTGCTTTGTATAACTCTGCATAGCACATAGTACACACAGACCACATAGTAAAACAGCACACAGTTAACCCTTTGATCACCCCACATGTTAATCAGAAAATGACAACTGGCAAATCAAGAGCAAATATTTATATTATTTATACATGCTACCTTTGATTATAATAAAATATATATATATATAGGGCGGCACAGTGGCTTAGTGGCTTAGCACATCTGCCTTGCAGTAAATGGGTCATGGGTTCGATTCCCGACCATGGCACCTCCTGCATGGAGCTTGCATGTTCTCCCTGTGCTTGCGTGGGTTTCCTCTGGGTACTCCAGTTTCCTTCACACTCCAAAGACATGCTGGTAGGTTAATTGGATCCTGTCTAAATTGGCCCTAGTATGTGTATGTATGAATGTGTTAGGGACCTTAGATTGTATGCCCCTTGAGGGTTAGAGACTGATGTGAATATATGCAAAAGCGCTGCGTAAATGGATAGCGCTATATAAGTACCTGAAATAAATAATATATTCATTACATGACTCCTTTCATTTATACAGTAAGATGTATTAATGCAGAGCTATTTTAGTAGAAAAAGAATCAGGTAATCTGCTGGCCAAAATGTATGTGATCACTGGCTATGTGTTTTATCCTTTTTTTCCCCAGACTCATGTCATTATTATTATTATTATTATTATACAGGATTTATATAGCGCCAACATTTTGCGCAGCGCTTAACAAAATGAAGGTAGACATTACGGTTACAATACAATTTGGTACAAGAGGAAACAGAGGGACATGTCATGCTTGTAACCATAAGAATCCAAGCTCAAGGACTGTTTGATGTCTCCAGTGTGCAAGGTCTGAAGAAAATGTGTGTCGTCTGGCTTTTCAGGACTATAGGGGGACCCAAAACTCAGCAACTCCTAAGGGGGTAGTGTTACATAGTGGTGAGATTTTCCTAAAAAGGACATTGCAGAGTACATTTACTAAATGGATAGAAACTTTTCGTTTAACAAAGTGAATATTCACTAAGCTTGGATAAGGTGGAATTGTATTCACTTACAAAAAAAAAAAAAAGATATAGCAAAAATGATTTTTCTCTTTTTAATAATTTCCCTGACACATGATTGGATATTCAAAATGAATAAAGGTTCACCTTATTTACTAATATTCACTTTCTCATGTAAACCTTCACTTTGCTAGGTGAAAAACCGATACTCAATACCAAATAATAAGTGCGACCAATTAGAATTTAAATGACAGCAGATCAATTAAAGTGACTTTGAATTCTTTCTGTGGATTATGCATTTTGGTATTTTTTTCTCTTTGCAGTTGATTACTTAAATTCAGTGGTATACTAAGGGGAGTAGGTGGGTGCACCTCGCACCAGGTGTGGACTCGCTAGGAGGGCTGGTATATTTTCTTGTGTTACAGAGCAGTTCCATGCAACACAGAAATGTCAGGCAGCTGGGCACTAGCAGGGAGTATGCATCCAGTGCTTCTATGACAGGTGGAGCTCAGTGGGAGGAAGTCTTCTCCCCTTCCTGCCCATATGACAGAGCTGAGAAGGATTCCTTTCATTCTGAGCTTGGGTGCGTGTACCAAGGATTCTGTATTTGGGAAGGGGGATGAGGGGTGTCACTTTTGAGAATTCTGTATTTGGGAAGGGGAGGGGAGGGATTGGGTGGTAGCTTTAATGAGGACTCTGTACTTGGGAAGGGGGGGAATGGGGGGGGTTTCTTTAATGAGGATTAAGTGCCTGGGAAGGGGGAATAGAATAGGGGTGTCATTAATAAAGATTTTTATATTTGGGAAGGAGGGAATGGGGGTATTAATAAGGATTCTGTATTTTGAAAGGGGGGGGGGATGAAGGGTGTCTTTAATTAAGATTCTGTACTTGGGAGGGGGGGAGTGGGAGGTATCTTTAATGAGGATTCTGTACTTGGGAGGAAGAGGGGAATGGGGTGTCTTCAATGATTCTGTACTTGGGAATTGGGGGGATGGAGGTGTCTTTAGAAAGGATTATGTATTTCAGAAGGTGGGGAATGGGGGAGGGGAGTGTCATTAATGAAGATTCTCAATTTGGGAAGGGGGGAATGGGGAGTATTTTTTATGAAGATTCCTTCTTTGAGAAAGGGGGGATGAAGCAGGGGCAGACTGACTATTTGGAAACGCGGGCACTGCCCGAGGGCCTGGGGTCAGTAGGGGGCCCCAAGAGATGCCCCTGGTACCTTTTTCTCAGGCTTTTTGAGTTTAGGCAAGGACACAGGGGCCCCATGATCCCCTATTGCCTGGGGCCCCATGAGTTGTCAGTCCACCCCTGGGATGAAGGGTGTCAAACACCCTTACTTTTGACTTAGACCTTAGCTAACCTGCTAAGGAGGGCCCTGCTCCAGGGAGGTTACAATCTAATAGGGAGAAGCTGGTGGAAAAAAGGTAATAACTGTGGGGGATGGAAGAAATAGAATATTTGGTTATTAGCTGAAGGCAGGATAGGCTGAAGAGGTTTTCAGGGATCACCTAAAAGGTGACAGAGTAGAAGATAGACAGATTTGGGTAAAGGGTTCCAGAGGTTGGGAGGGGCTCTGGAGAAGTCTTGGAGATGAGCACGAGAGGAGGAGACATGGGCGGTAGAGAGCAGGAGGTCTTGGGAGGAGTGGAGAGGAGGGTTTAGGTGATATTTGGAGACAAGATTGGTTATATTGTTTGGGGCAGAGTTGTAAATGACTATATATGTTATTGTTAATGTTTTGAATTTTATTTGTTGGACAATGGGAAGCCAGTGGAGGGATTGGCAGAGAGGGATGGCAGACATGGAATGGTTGATAAGGTGGTGAGTCTGGCAGCAGTATTCATGATAGACTGAAGAGGGGATAGCCTGCAATTAGGTATTCCAATGAGAAGAGAGTTACAATAGTCAAGATGAGAGATAACAAGGGAGCAGATAAGTTGCTTAGTGGTTTCAATGATTAAAAAGGGGCCTATTTTGGAGATGTTGCGGAGGTGAAATCTACAAGATATGTACAGTGATTGGATTTGGGGCTGAAACGACAGGTAAGAGTCCAGGATTACACCTAGCACCCTGGCATGAGGGAAGAGACTGATGGTTGTATTATTGATCTTGATGGAGAACTGAGGGGAGGAGGCACGGATAGGAGGGAATATTTTGAGCAGTTTTAGAAAGATTGAGTTTGAGGAAGTGGTGTGACATCCATGCTGATATGTCAGTTAGTAAGTTAGTAATGCGAGAGGTGACTGAAGGAGTGAGGTGAGGAGTAGAGAGGTAGATTTGTGTGTCATCAGCATAGAGATGGGGCTGGAAGCTATGGGAGTTTATTGAGTGACCAAGGGAGAAGGTGCAGAAAAGAGGTCCAAGGACAGAACCTTCGGGAACCCCTACAGAAAGAGGGAAGTTAAGATGAGGAGACAGAGTTATAGGTAAATCTGAAGGAGTGCTGTAGAAGGTTGAGATGAATCAAGAGACAGCAGAGTCTCAAAGGCCAAGAAAGTGGAATTTTTTTTGTGGAGGGGATGGTCAACAGTATCAAAGGATGCAGAGAGGTATAGTAGTAAAAATATGGAGTGGTGGCCATTGGTTTTAGCAGTTAGTAAGTAATTAATGAGCAGGGGCGGACTGCCAACTCATGGGGCCCCCGGGCAATAGGGGAACATGGGGCCCCTGTGTCCTTGCCCAAACTCAAAAAAGCCTATGAAAAAGGTACCAGGGGCATCTCATGGGGCCCCCTACTAACCCGGGCCCCTCGGGCAGTGCCCGAGTTTCCAAATGGTCAGTCCGCCCCTGTTAGTGAGTTTTAGTAGGGCAGTTTCAGTGGAGTGTAGTAAGCGAAAGTCAGACTATAAAGGGTCAAGAAGATTGTTGTCAGTGGGGGAGGAGCTCAGATGATTGTAGACTAAGCATTCTAAGAGTTTAGAGGTAAACAGGAACAAGGAGATGGGTCTTAAGTTGTTCAGGTTGGTGGGATCCAGTGAGGGCTTTTTAAGTATGGGGGTGCTAGTAGAGAGGGAGAGACTGATGATGTGAGTGAGGGAGCAAAGGATACAAGAAGAGGGTGATTGTAGTAGTTGTGAGGGAACAGAATCCAAGGGACAGATGCTAAGACAGTCTTCTGAGAAAACTTAAATGTCTTCTTTGGAAGCAGCAAGGTCAGAAGAGGAAAGTGTTGAGGGTGGTTTTGTATAGGGTATGCTACATGGGATTGATATCTGTGCAATGGACATGCCCCCCCAGTAATTGCATCAGTCTTGTTTTTGAAATGTTTGGCACTCTCTTGAGCAGTGAGTGAGTTACTAGGTGGCGGTGGTGGTGGAGAAAGTAGCGAGTTAAAAGCAGAGAAGAGACAATGAGGGTTGGATGACAAGGTATTAATAAGAGTGACAAAGTAGGCTTGTTTGGCAGCATGGCGGGAGGAATTGTATTTTAAGAAGGCATATTTATATAGGGTGAATGCTTGCTGGGATTTGGGTTTACGTCACAATCTCTCCAGTGCACGGCTATGTCTCTTCAGATTTTTTGGTGTCGTCAGTCTGCCAAGGTTGTAATGGTTGGGGCCTGATACTTTGTGTAGTTAGAGGAGCAAGTGAGTCTAGTGTGGATAAAAGTGAACTGTTGTAGACAGAAGTGGCCAGCTCAGAGCAGGAGAGCGGAGAGATTCTGTCATAGAAGTGGTCAGTTGCAGAGTAGAAAAGAGACTTTTTGACTTGCCCAAAATTGATAGTTGTAAAAGGATAGATAATTATGCACTGATTTGCATGTTCATGAGGGAAATATGTATTTGATCCCCTTCACAAAACATGACTTAGTACTTGATGTCAAATCCCTTGTTGGCAATCACAGAGGTCAGACGTTTCCTGTAGTTGGCCACCAGGTTTGCACACATCTCAGGAGGGATTTTGGCCCACTCCTCTTGGCAGTTCCTCTCCAAGTCCTTAGGGTTTGGTGGCTGACGTTTGGCAACTTTCAGCTCCCTCCACAGATTTTCAATCAGAGTAAGGTCTGGAGACTGGCTAGGCCACTCTAGGACCTTAATGTGCTTCTTCTTGAGCCACTTTGTTGCCTTGGCCGTGTGTTTTGGGTTATTGTCATGCTGGAACACCCATCCATGACCCATTTTCAATGCTCTGGCTGTGGGAAGAAGGTTCTCACCCAATATTTGAGGGTACATTGCCCCATCCATTGTCCCTTTGATGTTGTGCAGTTGTCCTGTCCCCTTAGCAGAAAAACACCCCCAAAGCAGAATGTTTCCACCACCATGTTTGACAGTTGGGATGGTGTTCTTTGGGTCATAGGCAGCATTCCTCCTCCTCCAGTGGAGTTTTTGCCAAAGAGCTTGATTTTGGTCTCATCTGACCACAACACTTTCAACAGTCCTCCTCTGCATCATTCAGATGTTCAGTAGCAAACTTCAGACGGGCCTGGACATGTACTTTCTCGAGTAGAGGGACCTTGCGGGCACTTCAGGATTTCAATCCTTGTCGGCGTAGTGTGTTAGCAATTGTTTTCTTGGTGACTGTGGTCCCGGCTGCCTGGAGATCACTGACAAGATCCTCACGTGTAGGTCTGGGATGATTCTTCACTGTTCTCATGATCATTGACACTCCAGGAGGTGAGATCTTGCATGGTGCACCAGACCTAGGGAGACTGACAGTTGTTTTGTGTTTCTTCCATTTGCGAATGATTGCATCAACTGTTGTCACCTCCTCAGCAAGCTGCTTGGAGATAGTTTGGTAGCCCAGTCCAGACTTGTGTAGGTCTACAATCTTGTCCCTGACATCCTTGGACAGCTCTTTGGTCTTTGCCATGGTGGAGAGTTTGGAATCTGATTGTTTGATTGCTCCTGTGGACAGGTGTCTTTTATACAGATAACAACATGAGATTTGCAGCACTCCCTTTAAGAGACTGCTTCTAATCTCAGCTTGTTACCTGTATAGGGGATCAAATACTTATTTCTCTGATTAACATGCAAATCAGTGCATAATTTGTTAGACATGCATTTCTTTTGAATTTGTTGCTGCTATTCTGTCTTTCAGTGTTACAATACACCTACCATTCGATTTTTAGACTGATCATTTCTTTGTGAGTGGGCAAATATTCAAAATCAGCAGGGGATCAAATACTTATTTCCTTCACTGTATATGTTTGTAGTTTTTCAACTGGGATAAGAATACATTTTAATTGGTTTTATAGTATTAAGCTTTTTACTTTTTTCATGTTTGCTGCTTGATGGAGAATTTTAAAAGTAAAACACAGATTGGAGGTGAAATAACAGATGAACATTTGGAGCTAACATCTAATAAAGAGCATTTCATGCCAATCATATTTATGAGATGCATATAAAATTGGTACTAGGAAGAGGTGGATCACAAGCACATGGTGTATTGGATAGTGATGTTTGACCAATTTGGTGTTTATATATGGACAATAATTGTTTAGCACAGTAAAAACACTGTGTGGTGGACTTTTTCTTGAAATTTGGTGATTCACACTGGACTATTACTGGTATGTGTGTTTTATAGAAATATTTGTGTTAACTGCTGATCGCTTAGCGCCACCTTAGATTTGTAATTTATTGCAAATGTAATGGTATAAAAACCAATATTATTCCGCTAGAAATTGTAAATCTGTAAAAATAATTACTGTAAGTGTCCTAGGTGCAGTATAAGTATCCCTAAGGATATATGTATGGATAGATAAATATAATACAGTGCTAAAAAATAACAATAAATACGTAATGCAAAATATTAAGTGATAAATCTGTGCCAAAAGTCCCTAAACATAAACGCATAGACATTAAGTAAAACAAACAAAATGTTAAATAGCCATGTTGAGCTACTTGAGCTGTCAGGGTGACTTTGCTCCATTGAAAAAGAATGAATTTATAAGTGAAAGCAACAGAAAAAGTTTCAACACTTTCTCCTGAAGAAGCTGCCAAGTTGCGGTTGCGCTACTCATCAAGCAGTCTCTTTTACATTCCTGTAGACTTCATAGCAATTTCCCTGGTTGTCAGCCCCATACAAGTCTGAGTATTACTTTGTTTCTTGAGCTTTCTCTGCATTATTTCTATTCCCTTCTGTTGCCCTGTTGTGTTTATTGTGCACACATGCTGTGGGCCTAATTATATATATTTGCGTATTATTCATATCACATGTTTAATCTCATCTTGTATGAGAATTTTCTTCTTAAAGACACAGCCTTTTCTGTATTTTTATATATGTTTGGGCTGTTTAGTCAGAGCTCTGCATCTTACAATCACATTGTTATCTTTCTTTTTTATGGCTTTTTTTTTTCAATTACATTGTTTGGGATGGTTGCATTTTCTTCTTTTCTGGAGTTTCTTCCACTCATAGGTGAATTGTTTTGAATTAGGGCGAAGTCACTTTAGCTCAAGCAGCTCAGATTAGCTCTTTAATGTCTTGTTTACTTTTGTTTAGTAATGGTAAAGTCACCCTTGCACTGGGTTTACTAATAGGGCCCTTTCCCACTGATCAGTTTTTGATGCACTTTTGGGGTTTAGAGAGAACCTTCTACTACCACCGCACCCCCTTATAAACCCACCACTACCCCCTTCCCCCTAGTGGGAAAGAGAAAGACACTCACCTTCAAAGGTCCAGACATCGCTAGTAATGAGAGTCGGGCTCTGCATACACCATCAAACAGTTCACAGCCTCTCTCGGATCCCACCTGGTTCCCATGCCGCGTGTGCCCCTACTTCTGGGGGGTGGCGCCACCCCCCTGAAAAATGCTGCTTCAGGTAAACGCCTTGTTTGCCTCACGGTAAATGGGCCCCTGAAATGCACCATGCTGTGAAAAATCCTGCATGCTGCATCTGTGGTGCAGTTTTTCAAAAGCCCCTTTCATTGTAAGTCAATTGGAAGCGCATCAAAAACTGATCAGTGTGAAAGAGCCTTTACTGTATTTATTCCTACATTTACTTTTTATTGCCAAAATATTCATTCTATAAAATGCATTTAAGTGACAACATTATCAATAAGTATCACATCATTAAAAATGAAGAAAACCATATATCACAGGTAACAATACAATACATACACTGCTGTAAAACAATTACTCGGCAACTGGAAGGTGGAAACTGAACCTTGGGATTAAAGAAAATATACCCCTGGACTACAAGGGTTAAATGCTTGCTAAGTCTGGGAGGATTAAGATGCAATACTTACCTTATTCTTCATTCTGGCAGTCCAAGGGCTCCATTACTCTCCAATGCTCCAGTTTGAAAGTAGGCCCTTAGAGTCCTCATGTACAGTGCAGGACTGTTGGTCCTGAATTGCACATTGGTTCTGTATTGTACATAATGATTTCTTATTGGTCTTGTATTGTATATGATAGTGTCAGAGTCCATCTGCTGTCTGGAGCACCTAAGAGAAGCAGCTTGGGGGGGTCGTCATTGTGGTCCTGATGTCAGTGAGAGGAATGGCATCCATCAGTGGTGTCAATGGGACGAATTATGTCCCACCATTGGTGTCATTGGGCCCTATTGTACAGTTATGAGTACAGTATATTTTACCAAAGGAGGCTTAATGTTACGTATACAAAATTGAGTGATACAATTTCAGTTGGTTTATATATTTATAAATATATTTCATAGGGATTAGAGAATTAACCATCTGGATCTAGATGCTTTGGCCAGCGGTTCAGGTGAAATCCAGTATTTAGAGCCTTTGTCTCTAGCTACAAGCAAATGTTTTCTAATAGTTTTGAGTTAAGAAGTAGAGAGCTAAAAATCATCCAGGTAGCTCAAAAAAAGGGTAGCAGGTGAGGTTTTAGCATGATGAAAAATACAGAGATAACTCCTGCATCAGATTCTACAAATACCTCTGAAATCTAGGACATTTCTTTTACATATGTATACATAAAACAGATGACACTTACGACACTTTAAGTCTAATTGTAGTTCAGTTTTAAATATTTCTTGGGGTTAAGTAAAGCTTATACACAAGAGATCATTGAGTGAGCCTTTATGGATAACATAGAGCAGGAGTGTCAAACTGGCGGCCCTCCAGCAAAACTACAAGTCTCGTCATGCCTCTGCCTTTGGGAGTCATGCTTGTAACTGTCAATCTTGCAATGCCTCATGTTTGGCAACAGCTGGAGGGCCACCAGTTTGACACCTGTGACATAGAGGATTTGGTGATTTCTTTGAGTATGGTGGACCAGTGGTGATTTGTAACCTCACCAATATCTGCTGTCCTGGACTGTGTAATATTATAATATCAACCATTATAGGAGAGATAATCTCCCAGGAAATGTGCAAAGGCATGAGTGATTATTACTTTGGTACATGTAGCCGAATGTACTTCTGTGGCAAGGTAGATTGGTGTAATCTGTAGTTCTTCATGAGGATTGCAACATATACTTTTGACTTTGACTAGGTATCTATAAAAGTGTGTGGAAGGGAGACTGAATTCAGTTTGCAATATAGAAAAAGATTTAAGAACAGAGTCATTATCTAAATGTGATAGATAAGAGACATCACAAGACTGCAAAAGAATGCATGCCTCCAAGCAGGATAGTTGGGAGAGATCGGGATTATTCCATAAACTGGTAGAACTAATACATAAAGTATATAAATATATATGTATTTCCAGAATTATAGGATACTCTTACAAACCTGACCCAATTTTTTTAGTAGACAGGCAATAGGGTAACACATAAGGGCCTTTGAAGGCAACTTCATATATAGGCAATGAAAGTAGGTAGGTGGTCTTTTTCCTTTTCCTTGGGGGCCCCCTCAAGATACCAACGGTCACACCTGGACACAGCTACGAGATCTCGGAAAGTGAATGCACTCAAATCACCTCAGTTGCGATTGCAAACACTTCAGTTTTATTGGCATAACATCAGGGTTATTATACTGTAGTCTTTAGGCAGACACACCCTCAGACCTTCCAATCAAATACATGTACATTGTTTTACCTTAACTCAACAATTATTTGTATGAGGTTTGCATTTTCACTCTTCTGCTTTATCTATCATACCATATCTGCTCTATCGCCCAGACCATGGCTGTAATCTGACCCAACGCCCAGACCATGGCTGTAATCTGACCTAACACCCAAGTTGTGGTTAAAACTTTTCAGAAGTGAGAGTAAACCTTATCTGCTTTTTTGTAAGGTTTGCAAAAACACTCATTTCTACATGAAGCTGACATAGACAGTTTTGTTAGTGTGCACATATCTCATATATGTATATTAAAGTAGCATCTTGTATTAGTGTATACAAAATGGATTCAGTTATATTCCATTTAATCCTTTCAGTCCCCTCTTTTATCACATAGTGATAACACTTTTCATTGACTTACTCTCCCTATCGTCTCAATCCCATGCATTTCCTCATATTGTTGAAGCAAAAACATTTCCTCCCTTTCCTTCTCATTAATTCTCATTTTGATACACATGATCATTCGGTATAACAGATATCCCATAAAAATCAATAAGAAAAACATAATCATGAGGGAGATCAATTTTCTAAAGCTGCTGAATATGTTCCTAAACCAGGAACCATCTCCTATGCCCTTAAAGGGATTCCACCCATCCTCAGCTATAGCTCTAGCTTCAGCCTGGAGATCCTCCACCTTTACCCTATGCTTATTAATCATTTCATAGTAATCTGGTATTTCAGCGGTTGTATTGTGTACCCAGGTACAGCACTTATAATCAGTGGTGGATTCACAAAGCCCAGTCAGTGCTGCACCAATTTGTTCTACCTTCATCTCATTAATAAGCACTTGTTTTCTTAAGGCCCGTAATTCTACGTTAATAAGACTTATTTCAGCTTGTGTTTCATTTATTATTTGATCCATCATAAGTGAGTAGTTATTAAGTCTCCTCATTAACTCTATTCACCATCCAGTCCATGTAGGAAACCATGACCAAGCCTGGTCTTCTACCTTGAACAAATCTCTCTTATATCTATGTTTCAGAGGATACCAGGGATGATTACTGGCAAATAGGGCATCACTATGTTCTCCTCCTATAACATCCATCACTGGTACCAAAGTGGCCAAATAGCACCAACCCTCCTGATCCCAGGGAATCCATGGGTAACAAACTTTCCCACAGCACACCTGGACTCCCTGAGTAAAAGCTACTGATTGGCTTTTCCATCCTTTGCTTACATTGGAGTCAGGGTAACCCACTAGGGCTAAATTAATAAAAACTCGTCCTAATCCGTAATGTTTCGGGTGATCTTTTTGGTCAATTATTTTTTCAATATAGTTCTCCCATTCTCCCTCAGTTGTATTTATTTGTATAAAATGACCACCTGTAGGTTCCTTCCCAGTAATATTTAATTCAGATTTACTGCAAAACTCTTCCCCTTCTCTCGACCCCTTACCCAGATGAAAACACCATTTGGGTTTCATAACAACCCCCAATACCTCAAATTTAGGTTGGGTGGTAACATTAGTTAATATAATACTCAGGTTACCCTCCAACATAGTTGTGACATTTAGGGGTACTGCATATATGGGTATGCTCATAGTTTCAGGGTGGAGCATGCTACAAACCCAACAACTTTTAAACCCTGAGAATTTAGCATACTTATATTTAAACTCCAGTAATTACATATTTTCAGTTGTGGACCTCTTCTGTCTTTTTACAGGTATGGTACACCCAAAATTAGCAACCACTTTGCTTCCCTTCTGAACATGTAACAGTAAACTTTCATTCCATGTACAAGTTAGTGCCTGACTACACTCATCCATAATGCAACATGTAAAGTTATGTGTAGTACTAATGTCTATTTTACATTGACCTTTAAAAGGTATCAGATGGGTATATGTTTGGTTAGCTCCTTTTACCATATGTGATTCAGATGGGCTATTCCATATTAATGTAGTACATGACTTATTCTCATCCGGTTGTGATGAGGTACAATTCCCCACCCATCCTGAACTCCCAGAGGGTTTTTGAACCACTGGCCCCTTTCTATCATATGGATTCTCCAATAGAAACCAGAGTGGGACGATGATAATAGTCACTATTGATAAGATAATAATCAGGTTCATCCAGTCCTCACGGGGATCCAATAGGTTGGGTAGCAAAGTTCTTGGCTCCTTCTTCTGTTGGTTGATCAGCTTGATTGTGTCTCTCATCTTGGGAAATCCTTTTTACTCTTGATGCATGGATCCAGGTGCCTGATCCTTCAGTAAGAACAGCTGTACGTGTAATGGCTACAATCACTGTAGGTTCTCCAAACCGGGGTCTCACCCTTGGATCCAGTCTTCGGATCACCACTTGATCACCTACCTCGAAGGGGTGGGTTGGTTGATCTGCAGGTAAAGGAAAAGAGGCGGCAACATCACAATATTCCCTATTCAGCTTTTCACACAATGCTTTTACATATTCTGCCTGTATCACCTCTAAATCTCCTTTCTGCCACAGAGGGGGTTGCTGTCTAGTCCAAGGGGTAGGGAATGGTCTGCCCATTAGTATCTCAAAGGGAGACAACTTACTCCGTTTATAAGGTGTCATCCTTATTTCAGCTAGTATAGCAGGTAACACAGCTGGCCAATTCTTCAGAGTCCCTCCCGTAGCTTTCACTAATTTATCCTTAATTGTTCTATTCATTCTTTCCACTACTCCAGAACTCTGAGGGTGGTAAGGAATATGGAGCTTCCATTGAATACTCAAAGCCTTTGAGACTCCCTGAGTCACTGCTGCAGTAAAAGCTGGTCCCTGATCGCTTTCTATGAACAAAGGACAACCCCATCTAGGGATGATTTCCTTACACAAAACCTTGACCACTGTCTCTGCTGTTTCATTCCTACATGGGAAAGCTTCCGGCCAACCTGAAAATCTGTCTACTACCACCAACTTATCTCCTTCTTTTGATTTAGGGAGATGTGTAAAATCTATCTGTAGATGTGTGAATGGTGCCTCAGGGGGTGTTAAATGTTCATGTTTCCCATGCTGGCCATGCCCAGGGTTGTTTTGTAAACAAGTAAGGCACCTTCCCAATGTTTCCTCCACCAAATCATGGAGAAACCATACACAAAATTGTTTGCGCATTTCTTTCTCCACTAACTGTTTTCCCTTATGACCTACACCATGAAAATTTTGAATGAATAATACAGCAGCTGCCTGTGGAAGTCCTACAATCTCCTCTTTTGACATAAGACCATGTTTGTCTTGTGTCAAACCTCTGCTAGCCCAAAAATCAACTTCACTCTCAGAGGCTTGTGCCTGCAGTGTACCTAAAAGCTCATTTGACAGTAGGGATGGAGTTGACAACATTACCATAGATAGATCTGCTCGATTATGCAGTTGCCCTGCAGTTTTTGCAGCTGCATCTGCCATAGCATTGCTTTTGTGACTGGGTCTTTGGCATTAGTATGTGCCCGCACTTTAATGACCGCTATCCTTCTTGGAAGTTGGAGTGCAGCAAGCAAATCCTGGATCAAAGAATGATGGGATATTGACTTGCCATCGGCCGTAGTGAAACCACGGCGTTGCCAAATACGGCCAAAATCATGTACAACCCCAAAGACATATTTAGAATCTGTGTATATGTTAACATCTCAATCTTGATAAAGAGTGCAAGCTCGTGTTAGGGCCACTAATTCAGCTGCTTGTGCACTGGGGTAGGGGATGGAACCTGTTTCAATAATAAGAGGTGGTTCTACTACTGCATAGCCTGTGATGTATGTAGCATCACTAGGGCGTGTACAAGATCCATCGACAAACACATCAGGGGCTCCAGGAATCGGAGTCTCCAACATATCTAGTCGCGGAGAAGTGTCAGCTTGGATAACATCCAGGCAATTGTGCTCCTCCTGCAATTCTGGTGACCTTGTGTTGTGAAGATTAAGCAGGGAGGACAATAAAAGAGATGGTCCTGATGTAGATGGGCTGTATTTAACTGTGAGATTATTGGTGGATGTCAAAATTACTTCACATCCCGCCAGGCGTTGTGCTGACATGTGTTGAGTGTTAATGTGTTTCAGTACATGTAGGACATGATGAGATGTGTGTAATATCAATGGGTTCCCCAAAACTATGATAGATGCCATTTCCACAGCCAAGGCACACACAGAGAAAGCTTGGAGACACCCCGGCATGCCCTGGACTGGGATGGGCATTGTTTTTGATAAATATGCTACCGGCCTCATGGCACCTCCGTGCTCTTGAGCTAGTACTGCAGCCATGGTTTTACATGCAGATTGACAATACAAATGAAAAGATTTAGTATAATCCGGTAACCCTAATGCGGGAGACGAGACCAGTGCTGTCTTCAAATATTCAAATGCCTGCACCAATGGCAGCGTCCATTCAATACGGTCTGGCTGATCTTTCAGTGTCACTTGGCGTAATACATTATCATAATAAGAACAGTCAGGAATCCACTGTCTACAAAAGTTTACCATACCTAGGAAGGATTGCATCTGAACCTTAGTTTCTGGTTTTGGTTGTTGACATATTGCTGCCACTCTCCTTGGGCTCAGCCCCCTCTGGCCCTCAGACAATACAAATCCTAGGTACTCAACTTGTGGTGCCACAAACTGCATCTTTTTGCGAGAGACTTTCTGTCCCTGATCAGCCAGAAACCGTAACAATGATAATGAATCAGCCTGACACGCCTTCTCGTTCACAGAACTAAGCAGTAAGTCATCCACGTATTGGATAAGTACTGAACCATGGGTGGGTACCCAGTCATTGAGCATGGATCTACTGGCCATGGTATATGCTGCCGGCGAGTCTACATAGCCCTGAGGGAGACGGGTCCAGGTTAGCCTCTCCCCTTGAAAACAAAACGTAAACAATACCTGTGTCTCCGGGTCAACTGGGACACTAAAAAATGCATTTGACAGATCAATTACTGTAAAATGTGTGGCGTTGGCAGGTATAGCATTTACCAAAGTTGTTATATCTGGGACTACAGGGGCAATAGGAATGACCAGATCGTTAATCGCCCTGAGATCTTGTACTAATCTCCACTCACCATTGGGCTTTTTTACCGGAATAATGGGAGTATTGTAGGGGGATACTACCAGCTTCAGTATTCCCCTCTTTTTAAAATCCTCCACAATAGGTTTAAGTCCGTCTATTTTTTCTTTGGACAGTGGGTATTGTTTATGATAAACAGGGTTCCTGGTTTTAAGGGTGGCTTTATACGGTGTGCAGTCAATGAGGCCTGCATCCATTGTGCTCTTAGTCCATAGGTTTTCAGGGAGCTTATTTAAATCATGATCCATAGCTGGACAGATTAGGAAGGTGTGTCCAATTGCATACCTTCCTCTGTGATAGACATCACGACTTTAAGGTCAGCTAACAAATCTCGGCCCAATAGGGACACAGGACAATGCGGGAGTACATGAAATTTATGATACCAGACCTGTCCATCTTTTGCTTGTACCAGGAGGGGAGGTGTAATGCAAGTGGGGGTTTCCTTTCCCTCGATCCCTATTGATCGAGTGTTACTCGAGTAAATATCCAGGGGGGTCCCATACTTACAATGCCATTGTTTTAAAAATTCCTTATTTAATGTTGAGGCAGTGGCCCCTGTATCTACTAAAAAAGTGCAGGGGACTTCACCCACTGTAAGTGTAATCATGGGATTTTCCGAAAATGAATCGGAACAACTAAAAGATGGAAACAAAGGCACTGTTGAAGAAGCATGCTCGAGCGGACCCTGGCCTCCCTATTTATTTTTATTAGTCCAGTCCACAATGTACCTGGGACGTTGTCCCTGAGGATACTGTTGTTGACCTCGCCTATTGGCGGCTGCCTGTTCCCTTCTCACCTCATCAAATTATCTCTCCTCATCCGTGGGCTCCCTTCTCTGAAACTGTACTCCTGGAGCAGTACACTCCCGACGGAAATGCCCCTCCTCCCCACAATTGTAACATCGTAGGACCCGTTTAAAGGGCCGGCGCTGGTACTGACGCCGCTCCCTGGGTCTGTCCTCCCAGTCATCCCTATGTGCCAGTGCCTGTACTTGGGGCTTCTTTGTTCCCTTCTCAAAAATTCCTGCTGCATCTTTACTAAGAATCCATTTTTCAAAATCTAGTGCAGATTTATCTTCCCAACCATCATACAATTGTCTAATTGCTAAACTAACATATGGTAGTGCCCCATTCATCCAAGATTGGATAAAAAGTGATCCACACTCTCTACCAATCAGATCCATTCCCCCTTCCTCCAACCAGACTTTCTTAAACCTTTTAATAAAGTTAGTAGCAGTCTTAGTGACATTTTGTCGACATGCTACTATTGGAGCAAATGATTTCCTTTGTTTGTACAGCCTAAACAATTCACATGTCACCTCCTCCCATGCAGCATCCCATTGTGCTCTAGTACGTAAAGGATACTGATCTACTCCCTGTGATGGGTCCCACTTTTTGTAACCAGCTCCATCTTCATTATTAAAAATTTTACAATTTTCCCATTCAAACTCTCCTGTAATATCTCCCAATACTTTCTCAATTATCAACCTGCAATCTTCCATTGTGTAGTTCCTTCCTACACATGTCCTTTTTAGCCAGGATACCGCCCCACCCGGGGATTTCCTTGGATTAGGGCATCCCTGTACTATAGCATCCAGCTCCTTGGGATCTATTGCCTTTAAAATCAGCTGCTCCCCAATCATCATGAATGGAAAGGCTGAATTCATCATATCTAGCTCAGCTGTCTCATCTTTAACTTCCCCCTTGTTACTTTCTGCTGACCTAAGAATTCTATCACTCTTTTCTACCTTCTTTATCTTCCTCTTTACTTTCCCTTTACCCCTCTCATTATCCCTTTGACTAACACTCCCAGTTTCCCCATCTGAGCTAGATTCTTCTGACTCCCCTGTATATATCTGGGAAGCAGCAATAAGAACCTCTTCATCTTCATCTACTTGTTTTACCTGTGGGAGTGCTGGGTATAATGTGGCTGCATGTGGAGCTGTAGGGGCAGGACATGCCTCGCTGTGTTTGTATGGCGGTGGTGGTGTGAAATCATTTGCTACAATTAGAGTCTTATAGCCTGGTGCATACTTCAACCAATTCTTACCCCCTTCATACATATAATTCTTCTCCCAATCTGGATTTCGAGTCCCTTAGATACCTACCTGAGGCTGTTCATGCAAACATTCCTCTAATCATATCCATACACATAGTGTCATTTCCCCCTTCACAAGGAAAACTAGCTCCACCCAGTCTTTTTGACCATCCCACTAAATTACCCACCCAGGGATTAACATAATAAATATCATAAGGGGATACCCTTGCTACATATTCTTTACAAGTTTCATTTAAGGTAGATGTGTTCTTTCCCCTCAGCTTTCTAGTTTTTCTAAACAACTTAATCAACTTTTGTGGCGGCACATGACGAGGTCCTTCCTCCTTACCTGAGGAATTACCCATAGCAGTAAATTAGTAAACTAACAAACAAGACAAAAAAACAACAATAACACACTTTTTACAAATTATACAAAGTGCTGTGCCAGGTGTGTCCTGGTATTATTCCCCGAGCCGAGAATCCCTTAGTCTCGCTCCTAAAACTCCAACCACCAAATTTCCCTGAAGTTCAGAATAATTACCTCGGTAAAGAAAGCATTAAAAAATAAAACTCTCACTTACCTTGGCAATTATCCCACTTTCTGACACCACTGAAAGTAGGTAGGTGGTCTTTTTCCTTTTCCTTGGGGGCCCCCTCAAGATACCAACGGTCACACCTGGACACAGCTACGAGATCTCGGAAAGTGAATGCACTCAAATCACCTCAGTTGCGATTGCAAACACTTCAGTTTTATTGGCATAACATCAGGGTTATTATACTGTAGTCTTTAGGCAAACACACCCTCAGACCTTCCAATCAAATACATGTACATTGTTTTACCTTAACTCAACAATTATTTGTATGAGGTTTGCATTTTCACTCTTCTGCTTTATCTATCATACCATATCTGCTCTATCGCCCAGACCATGGCTGTAATCTGACCCAACGCCCAGACCATGGCTGTAATCTGACCTAACACCCAAGTTGTGGTTAAAACTTTTCAGAAGTGAGAGTAAACCTTATCTGCTTTTTTGTAAGGTTTGCAAAAACACTCATTTCTACATGAAGCTGACATAGACAGTTTTGTTAGTGTGCACATATCTCATATATGTATATTAAACTAGCATCTTGTATTAGTGTATACAAATGGATTCAGTTATATTCCATTTAATCCTTTCAGGCAACACAAAAGGTCAACATTATGTGTAATCTCAAATACATTACGTGTATCTCTACCCTGGTGTAAGTTTTGAAATTGTCCAGGTACTTAATAAAGGTATCGATATGGAACTGCCAGGCGTACCTTACCTCTCTGCAATTTCCCAACAAAGTTTTTCACCCTCTTACCCTTCCAAAAAGAGGGTCGAAATAGAGATTGTAATCTTTCTGAAAGATACTTGGGGAACCAGACAGGAGAGTTTTGTAAGATATGCAACAACTTGGGCATAAGAACCATGTTCAAATTATTTATGCGTCCAGCCACAGATAGAGGGAGTTTGTACTATATGTGAATACATGGTGCAGAAGGTGGAAGAGCTTACTATCTATTCGAGTATAAGTGAGGATACAGAAGGGTTGATTTACTAAAGGCAAATAGCTATTCACTTAACAAGGGTAGTTGCATGTTTCAAGGGAATTTTCCCCAGAGCTTAGTGAAGTGGTGAAATTTCACATTGTAAAGACTTAATTTTTACATCAAATTTCAATTTAATTTAGTCATAATCTTTTAATTAAAATGTCATTTTAGTTTTATTCATATTTTAGTCATCTCAATTGTTTTAGTTTTACTCGTATTTTAGTTGACTAAAATCTCTAGTACATTTTAGTTGACTAAAATCTCCAGTATCATAAACAAACAAATAGATTTCTTTTCGACAAATCAGAAGTGCAACTTTAATATATATATATATATATATATATATATATATATATATATATATTTTTTTTTTTTTTTTTAAATGGTAAACTGTATTGGCTGTAATGCTCTTGCACATTTTACCTGAATATAAAAACTTGAACAGTTCTCTGTTAAAAATTAAAACAAGTATCAAGTGACTTCTTTATAAATAAAACCACGTTTCGTAAACAAACAGAAATATTGCTTTTAACCACTGTTAATTTTGATGTCAAATTTCATTGTTGTGTTAGTCATAGCCTTTTGACTAAAATGCCATTTTAGTTTTAGTTGTATTTTAGTCGTCTGAATAAAAACTGAATTTTATTTTCATTTAGTTTTCATCACTGAAAACATGCAGCTGCTGAAAAACTATGATGAAAATATTTTCGTCAACAGAATTAATACTGTTTGTAAAGAATAGCCAATGATGTGCAAGGAGAATAAAAAAAAATGATTGCACATGATTGGATGATGGAAGTCAACAGAGTTCTACCTCATTCATTCACTAAACTCTGGGGAAAACTCCCTTTCAAAGTGCAACTTTGCGTGCAAAGTGAACAGTCTATTTGCCTTTAAATCAACCCTAGAAGGTTGAATAATTTACAATCCATTGGGTTATCACGAATGAATAATAGAAGGTAGAAGATATTACACTTCATTAGGGTATAAGGAATGGATAACAGAAGGCGGACGAGCTTACCATATATTAAAGGAGTATGTACAGGGTTAGAAACCTTTGTCAGGTTCTATTTGCTCTCTGTGTCCCCACCAAGGGAAATTAACAGAAATAACTCAGAGGTATGGATATAATGTTTTCTTTATCAGAGCAACTGAAAAACTTCATTTGTTACATGTTGTCTGACAAATATCAAGTTTTTTTAGTATTTTATGGTAAACAAGCCTTTGGATCTACTAAGAAATTATGTTTTCTTTGTTAGATTTAAATATAAGGACTAATACCAATAATCTGTCATTCAGTTTTCAATACCTAGTTAACACATCTTGTACTGCTCAAAGGCCAAATACGCAGCTGGGAAATCTTGTACCAACTGTTGATGTATGTGAAGAAGACAAATGACACTGTGTTTACACTATTTTAAAAGAACATGGTGTTGGATAACCTCTGCTAACCTCCTATGTATCCCTTTATTTCTACAGTTTCTTCTACTTTGTATTTGATATTTCAAAGACTTTTGTTTATTCGTATCCTGCCAGTTTGTATTATGCAGCTGAAGAAACCGAATATCTGAAAATTAGAAAAAATATGCATCTCCATTGTAGTATTGATGCCTCCTTGGATCACAGACTGGATGGCAGATCTTTGAGTCAAGAAAGGATTGAGTGGCAGAAGCTCTAATGGCTGCACCCCAGGCTGACAGGGTCAAAATGATTTTGTGAGTGCAGGTCCTGACCATTATGACCTTTTGTCTTGAGGCTCATTAAAGCTATCTGTTACAATGCACAATTAACCTTTTGAAGTAGTCTAAGCTCAAATAATACTTGGTATCTTTGTGCTATACCAAAAGCATCTTTCTTTTTAAATCAGAATGGGTTTTGTGAAGATAAAAAGGCAAACAATCTTTCTTCTAACATGTACCTTAAGCATACTTACATCATAGCGAGTTTATATGGTATGTACATAAACCAAATTAAATGCCCATGGGACATTGAGTAGATCATATATAAAAAAGATCGATTTATTGACCTTTTCATGAAGATCTCACAGATTAAAACAACAAGCTGGTTAATTATATTCAACATACAGCAGCCTAGGGTACACATTATATTGATACAGGCGTACCTTACTTTACGAATTTAATTCTGCAGGACTTTTCGTATTTCGAAAAATGTGTGAACCGAAATGTGGTTTCCCATAGGAATGCATTGAAAACCAATTAATCTGTTCCAGAGGTCCGAAAAAAGTTTAAAAAAGTCTTTTATCTGTTCAAAACTCTTTAGAAAGTGTACTTTAAAGGCATAAATACTGTACAGGGACATGATTAAAAATTTATTTTTAAATGCATTGAAAACCAATTAATCCATTCTGGAGGTCAGAAAAAAGTCAAAAAAAGTTTTATCTGTTCAAAACTCTTTATAAAGTGCACTTTAAAGGCATAGCACTGTACAGGGACATAATTAAAAAAAAAGTGTAAGTGCATTGAAAACCAATTCATCTGTTCGTATTGCGAAAAAAATTTGTAAACCAAGGCATTATTTTCAATGGATTTCCCTTCATAAACCGAAAATTACATTAACCGAAGCGTTCATAAACCGAGGTACGCCTGTAAAATTAATCCATACATATATTGTCACATAGTCAAATTACTAAAAAGCAAGGCATCATAAAAACTTGACATGTTTCGTGAATCTTCACTTCTTCAGGAGTAGATACCACCAGTATAAATTCTGTAAGCTAGAGAACAGGTTTCAGAGTATATTTGAGTACTCCCTAAAAAAGGGAGAGATTTATAATATTGTTCAATAAGTGTCATTGATTGATAAAAGAAAATACTTTCTAGCCAGCTTGATATCAATAACAATGATCTTGTTATCAAGCTGGTTTGTAAGTATCACAACCTATGTATGAGTTTATATGGTATGGACCATGTTCTGGAAACCTATTATTAAATAGCAGGCATTCCACACAAGGCCTCAATTGTAAAAACTAGGGAAAATGGATAGGACTTTTTACAGAAACCAATCAGATACATGCATTTATTCTTTACCCTTTAAAGTTGCCTCCCATTGGCTCTTTAAGTGGGCTTTAATGACCAGGAGCTAGAATGGCTTCTATATCCTGTGGCCGCTGTGATTGGCTCTCAGAGCAGTCACATGATCCAGAGTCCATCAAACTGGCTCTCTATCAGAAGTCTTGATTGAGACTAGAGATGAGCGAAGTATTCAAAAATTCGATTCGACTGATTCGGCGAATTCGTGGAAAAATTTCGATTCGAGTCGAATATATTCGCTGTGAATTTAACTTAAAAAAGGGTGTTTCTAGGCTTCAGAGAGACTTAATATTAGTGCTGAACACTGTACCTTTAATTTAAATGCCCTTGGAGTCTGCTGGGGAAGAGAAATAATACTGTCAGGCAGTATGACATGCAGATGAGTGCCGTCGATCTTAGAATCACCGCACACTTCACTCATTTGGGC
Source organism: Staurois parvus (assembly GCF_062004578.1). Taxonomy (NCBI): domain Eukaryota; kingdom Metazoa; phylum Chordata; class Amphibia; order Anura; family Ranidae; genus Staurois; species Staurois parvus. The sequence continues at coordinate 729,818 of NW_028318453.1, forward strand.
AGTCACGGGGCCAAAACCAGAGTGTGGAGCCACAGTGTGGCGGTGGAGGCAGCAGCAATGGGAGGCCATACAGCACCCTATGACAAAAATGGAAACCACCAGCAGTGTGAGGAGACCTGAAAGTGGCACATGGCAGAGTGTGGCGATAGAGACAGCAGCAATAGGAGGCCGTACAGGGACCCATGACACACTCTGGACCTGGCAGCAGCATGAGGAGGCGGTACAGGGGCCCATGGCAGATTACGGGCCTGGCAGCAGCATTTGGAGTCGGTACGGGGGCCCATGACACACTCTGGACCTGGCAGCAGCATGAGGAGGCGGTACAGGGGCGCATGACAGATTACGAGCCTGGCAGCAGCAACTTGGACAGGAGGACGTTCAGTTTCTGCACCGTCTGGTGCATGCTCGCAAACTGTTGTCTCTTGGAAACGGATTCCAAGAAAGACTGCTGACGGAATCCGTGAAGAGGAGTAGGAGAAGGAGCATCTGAACGAGCGGAATATGCCAACAAGCGACAACAGGGGCCCATGACAGATTACGGGCCTGGCAGCAGCATGAGGAGTCGGTACGGGGGCCCATGGCAGATTAGGGGCCTGGCAGCAGCTATGGGAGGCCCGTAATCTGCCAGCACCCTATGACAAAAAATGGAACCCACCAGCAGTGTGAGGAGACCTGAAAGTGGCACATGGCAGAGTGTGGCGATGGAGACAGCAGCAATGGGAGGCCGTACAGGGACCCATGAGAGACTCTGGACCTGGCAGCAGCATGAGGAGGCGGTATAGGGGCCCATGGCAGATTAGGGGCCTGGCAGCAGCTATGGGAGGCCCGTAATCTGCCAGCACCCTATGACAAAAAATGGAATACACCAGCAGTGTGAGGAGACCTGAAAGTGGCACATGGCAGAGTGTGGCGATGGAGACAGCAGCAATGGGAGGCCGTACAGGGACCCATGAGAGACTCTGGACTTGGCAGCAGCATGAGGAGGCAGTATAGGGGCCCATGGCAGATTAGGGGCCTGGCAGCAGCAATGGGAGGCCCGTAATCTGCCAGCACCCTATGTCAAAAAATTCTACACACCAGCAGTGTGAGGAGACCTGAAAGTGGCACATGGCATGAGACACTGTGGACCTGGCAGCAGCATGAGGAGGTGGTATATAGGGGCCCATGGCAGATTAGGGGCCTGGCAGCAGCTATGGGAGGCCCGTAATCTGCCAGCACCCTATGTCAAAAAATTCAACACACCAGCAGTGTGAGGAGACCTGAAAGTGGCACATGGCATGAGAGACTGTGGACCTGGCAGCAGCATGAAGAGGCGGTATAGGGGCCCATGGCAGATTAGGGGCCTGGCAGCAGCTATGGGAGGCCCGTAATCTGCCAGCACCCTATGTCAAAAAATTGAACACACCAGCAGTGTGAGGAGACCTGAAAGTGGCACATGGCAGAGTGTGGCGATGGAGACAGCAGCAATGGGAGGCCGTACAGGGACCCATGAGAGACTCTGGACCTGGCAGCAGCATGAGGAGGCGGTATATAGGGGCCTATGGCAGATTAGGGGCCTGGCAGCAGCTATGGGAGGCCCGTAATCTGCCAGCACCCTATGTCAAAAAATTCAACACACCAGCAGTGTGAGGAGACCTGAAAGTGGCACATGGCAGAGTGTGGCGATGGAGACAGCAGCAATGGGAGGCCGTACAGGGACCAATGAGAGACTCTGGACCTGGCAGCAGCATGAGGAGGCGGTATATAGGGGCCTATGGCAGATTAGGGGCCTGGCAGCAGCTATGGGAGGCCCGTAATCTGCCAGCACCCTATGTCAAAAAATTCTACACACCAGCAGTGTGTGAGGAGACCTGAAAGTGGCACATGGCAGAGTGTGGCGATGGAGACAGCAGCAATGGGAGGCCGTACAGGGACCCATGAGAGACTCTGGACCTGGCAGCAGCATGAGGAGGCGGTATATAGGGGCCTATGGCAGATTAGGGGCCTGGCAGCAGCTATGGGAGGCCCGTAATCTGCCAGCACCCTATGTCAAAAAATTCTACACACCAGCAGTGTGTGAGGAGACCTGAAAGTGGCACATGGCAGAGTGTGGCGATGGAGACAGCAGCAATGGGAGGCCGTACAGGGACCCATGAGAGACTCTGGACCTGGCAGCAGCATGAGGAGGCGGTATATAGGGGCCTATGGCAGATTAGGGGCCTGGCAGCAGCTATAGGAGGCCCGTAATCTGCCAGCACCCTATGTCAAAAAATTCTACACACCAGCAGTGTGAGGAGACCTGAAAGTGGCACATGGCAGAGTGTGGCGATGGAGACAGCAGCAATGGGAGGCCGTACAGGGACCCATGACAGACTCTGGACCTGGCAGCAGCATGAGGAGGCGGTATATAGGGGCCTATGGCAGATTAGGGGCCTGGCAGCAGCTATAGGAGGCCCGTAATCTGCCAGCACCCTATGTCAAAAAATTCTACACACCAGCAGTGTGAGGAGACCTGAAAGTGGCACATGGCAGAGTGTGGCGATGGAGACAGCAGCAATGGGAGGCCGTACAGGGACCCATGAGAGACTCTGGACCTGGCAGCAGCATGAGGAGGCGGTATATAGGGGCCTATGGCAGATTAGGGGCCTGGCAGCAGCTATAGGAGGCCCGTAATCTGCCAGCACCCTATGTCAAAAAATTCTACACACCAGCAGTGTGAGGAGACCTGAAAGTGGCACATGGCAGAGTGTGGCGATGGAGACAGCAGCAATGGGAGGCCGTACAGGGACCCATGAGAGACTCTGGACCTGGCAGCAGCATGAGGAGGCGGTATATAGGGGCCTATGGCAGATTAGGGGCCTGGCAACAGCTATAGGAGGCCCATAATCTGCCAGCACCCTATGTCAAAAAATTCAACACACCAGCAGTGTGAGGAGACCTGAAAGTGGCACATGGCAGAGTGTGGCGATGGAGACAGCAGCAATGGGAGGCCGTACAGGGACCCATGAGAGACTCTGGACCTGGCAGCAGCATGAGGAGGCGGTATATAGGGGCCCATGGCAGATTAGGGGCCTGGCAGCAGCTATGGGAGGCCCGTAATCTGCCAGCACCCTATGTCAAAAAATTCTACACACCAGCAGTGTGTGAGGAGACCTGAAAGTGGCACATGGCAGAGTGTGGCGATGGAGACAGCAGCAATGGGAGGCCGTACAGGGACCCATGAGAGACTCTGGACTTGGCAGCAGCATGAGGAGGCGGTATATAGGGGCCCATGGCAGATTAGGGGCCTGGCAGCAGCTATGGGAGGCCCGTAATCTGCCAGCACCCTATGTCAAAAAATTCTACACACCAGCAGTGTGTGAGGAGACCTGAAAGTGGCACATGGCAGAGTGTGGCGATGGAGACAGCAGCAATGGGAGGCCGTACAGGGACCCATGAGAGACTCTGGACCTGGCAGCAGCATGAGGAGGCGGTATATAGGGGCCTATGGCAGATTAGGGGCCTGGCAGCAGCTATAGGAGGCCCGTAATCTGCCAGCACCCTATGTCAAAAAATTCTACGCACCAGCAGTGTGAGGAGACCTGAAAGTGGCACATGGCAGAGTGTGGCGATGGAGACAGCAGCAATGGGAGGCCGTACAGGGACCCATGAGAGACTCTGGACCTGGCAGCAGCATGAGGAGGCGGTATATAGGGGCCTATGGCAGATTAGGGGCCTGGCAGCAGCTATAGGAGGCCCGTAATCTGCCAGCACCCTATGTCAAAAAATTCTACACACCAGCAGTGTGAGGAGACCTGAAAGTGGCACATGGCAGAGTGTGGCGATGGAGACAGCAGCAATGGGAGGCCGTACAGGGACCCATGAGAGACTCTGGACCTGGCAGCAGCATGAGGAGGCGGTATATAGGGGCCTATGGCAGATTAGGGGCCTGGCAGCAGCTATAGGAGGCCCGTAATCTGCCAGCACCCTATGTCAAAAAATTCTACACACCAGCAGTGTGAGGAGACCTGAAAGTGGCACATGGCAGAGTGTGGCGATGGAGACAGCAGCAATGGGAGGCCGTACAGGGACCCATGAGAGACTCTGGACCTGGCAGCAGCATGAGGAGGCGGTATATAGGGGCCTATGGCAGATTAGGGGCCTGGCAGCAGCTATAGGAGGCCCATAATCTGCCAGCACCCTATGTCAAAAAATTCTACACACCAGCAGTGTGTGAGGAGACCTGAAAGTGGCACATGGCAGAGTGTGGCGATGGAGACAGCAGCAATGGGAGGCCGTACAGGGACCCATGAGAGACTCTGGACCTGGCAGCAGCATGAGGAGGCGGTATATAGGGGCCTATGGCAGATTAGGGGCCTGGCAGCAGCTATAGGAGGCCCGTAATCTGCCAGCACCCTATGTCAAAAAATTCTACACACCAGCAGTGTGAGGAGACCTGAAAGTGGCACATGGCAGAGTGTGGCGATGGAGACAGCAGCAATGGGAGGCCGTACAGGGACCCATGAGAGACTCTGGACCTGGCAGCAGCATGAGGAGGCGGTATATAGGGGCCTATGGCAGATTAGGGGCCTGGCAGCAGCTATAGGAGGCCCGTAATCTGCCAGCACCCTATGTCAAAAAATTCTACACACCAGCAGTGTGAGGAGACCTGAAAGTGGCACATGGCAGAGTGTGGCGATGGAGACAGCAGCAATGGGAGGCCGTACAGGGACCCATGAGAGACTCTGGACCTGGCAGCAGCATGAGGAGGCGGTATATAGGGGCCTATGGCAGATTAGGGGCCTGGCAACAGCTATAGGAGGCCCATAATCTGCCAGCACCCTATGTCAAAAAATTCAACACACCAGCAGTGTGAGGAGACCTGAAAGTGGCACATGGCAGAGTGTGGCGATGGAGACAGCAGCAATGGGAGGCCGTACAGGGACCCATGAGAGACTCTGGACCTGGCAGCAGCATGAGGAGGCGGTATATAGGGGCCCATGGCAGATTAGGGGCCTGGCAGCAGCTATGGGAGGCCCGTAATCTGCCAGCACCCTATGTCAAAAAATTCTACACACCAGCAGTGTGTGAGGAGACCTGAAAGTGGCACATGGCAGAGTGTGGCGATGGAGACAGCAGCAATGGGAGGCCGTACAGGGACCCATGAGAGACTCTGGACTTGGCAGCAGCATGAGGAGGCGGTATATAGGGGCCCATGGCAGATTAGGGGCCTGGCAGCAGCTATGGGAGGCCCGTAATCTGCCAGCACCCTATGTCAAAAAATTCTACACACCAGCAGTGTGTGAGGAGACCTGAAAGTGGCACATGGCAGAGTGTGGCGATGGAGACAGCAGCAATGGGAGGCCGTACAGGGACCCATGAGAGACTCTGGACCTGGCAGCAGCATGAGGAGGCGGTATATAGGGGCCTATGGCAGATTAGGGGCCTGGCAGCAGCTATAGGAGGCCCGTAATCTGCCAGCACCCTATGTCAAAAAATTCTACGCACCAGCAGTGTGAGGAGACCTGAAAGTGGCACATGGCAGAGTGTGGCGATGGAGACAGCAGCAATGGGAGGCCGTACAGGGACCCATGAGAGACTCTGGACCTGGCAGTAGCATGAGGAGGCGGTATATAGGGGCCTATGGCAGATTAGGGGCCTGGCAGCAGCTATAGGAGGCCCGTAATCTGCCAGCACCCTATGTCAAAAAATTCTACACACCAGCAGTGTGAGGAGACCTGAAAGTGGCACATGGCAGAGTGTGGCGATGGAGACAGCAGCAATGGGAGGCCGTACAGGGACCCATGAGAGACTCTGGACCTGGCAGCAGCATGAGGAGGCGGTATATAGGGGCCTATGGCAGATTAGGGGCCTGGCAGCAGCTATAGGAGGCCCGTAATCTGCCAGCACCCTATGTCAAAAAATTCTACACACCAGCAGTGTGAGGAGACCTGAAAGTGGCACATGGCAGAGTGTGGCGATGGAGACAGCAGCAATGGGAGGCCGTACAGGGACCCATGACAGACTCTGGACCTGGCAGCAGCATGAGGAGGCGGTATATAGGGGCCTATGGCAGATTAGGGGCCTGGCAGCAGCTATAGGAGGCCCGTAATCTGCCAGCACCCTATGTCAAAAAATTCTACGCACCAGCAGTGTGAGGAGACCTGAAAGTGGCACATGGCAGAGTGTGGCGATGGAGACAGCAGCAATGGGAGGCCGTACAGGGACCCATGAGAGACTCTGGACCTGGCAGCAGCATGAGGAGGCGGTATATAGGGGCCTATGGCAGATTAGGGGCCTGGCAGCAGCTATGGGAGGCCCGTAATCTGCCAGCACCCTATGTCAAAAAATTCTACACACCAGCAGTGTGTGAGGAGACCTGAAAGTGGCACATGGCAGAGTGTGGCGATGGAGACAGCAGCAATGGGAGGCCGTACAGGGACCCATGAGAGACTCTGGACCTGGCAGCAGCATGAGGAGGCGGTATATAGGGGCCTATGGCAGATTAGGGGCCTGGCAGCAGCTATGGGAGGCCCGTAATCTGCCAGCACCCTATGTCAAAAAATTCTACACACCAGCAGTGTGTGAGGAGACCTGAAAGTGGCACATGGCAGAGTGTGGCGATGGAGACAGCAGCAATGGGAGGCCGTACAGGGACCCATGAGAGACTCTGGACCTGGCAGCAGCATGAGGAGGCGGTATATAGGGGCCTATGGCAGATTAGGGGCCTGGCAGCAGCTATAGGAGGCCCGTAATCTGCCAGCACCCTATGTCAAAAAATTCTACGCACCAGCAGTGTGAGGAGACCTGAAAGTGGCACATGGCAGAGTGTGGCGATGGAGACAGCAGCAATGGGAGGCCGTACAGGGACCCATGAGAGACTCTGGACCTGGCAGCAGCATGAGGAGGCGGTATATAGGGGCCTATGGCAGATTAGGGGCCTGGCAGCAGCTATAGGAGGCCCGTAATCTGCCAGCACCCTATGTCAAAAAATTCTACGCACCAGCAGTGTGAGGAGACCTGAAAGTGGCACATGGCAGAGTGTGGCGATGGAGACAGCAGCAATGGGAGGCCGTACAGGGACCCATGAGAGACTCTGGACCTGGCAGCAGCATGAGGAGGCGGTATATAGGGGCCTATGGCAGATTAGGGGCCTGGCAGCAGCTATAGGAGGCCCATAATCTGCCAGCACCCTATGTCAAAAAATTCTACACACCAGCAGTGTGAGGAGACCTGAAAGTGGCACATGGCAGAGTGTGGCGATGGAGACAGCAGCAATGGGAGGCCGTACAGGGACCCATGAGAGACTCTGGACCTGGCAGCAGCATGAGGAGGCGGTATATAGGGGCCTATGGCAGATTAGGGGCCTGGCAGCAGCTATAGGAGGCCCATAATCTGCCAGCACCCTATGTCAAAAAATTCAACACACCAGCAGTGTGAGGAGACCTGAAAGTGGCACATGGCAGAGTGTGGCGATGGAGACAGCAGCAATGGGAGGCCGTACAGGGACCCATGACAGACTCTGGACCTGGCAGCAGCATGAGGAGGCGGTATATAGGGGCCTATGGCAGATTAGGGGCCTGGCAGCAGCTATAGGAGGCCCGTAATCTGCCAGCACCCTATGTCAAAAAATTCTACGCACCAGCAGTGTGAGGAGACCTGAAAGTGGCACATGGCAAAGTGTGGCGATGGAGACAGCAGCAATGGGAGGCCGTACAGGGACCCATGAGAGACTCTGGACCTGGCAGCAGCATGAGGAGGCGGTATATAGGGGCCTATGGCAGATTAGGGGCCTGGCAGCAGCTATAGGAGGCCTGTAATCTGCCAGCACCCTATGTCAAAAAATTCTACACACCAGCAGTGTGAGGAGACCTGAAAGTGGCACATGGCAGAGTGTGGCGATGGAGACAGCAGCAATGGGAGGCCGTACAGGGACCCATGAGAGACTCTGGACCTGGCAGCAGCATGAGGAGGCGGTATATAGGGGCCTATGGCAGATTAGGGGCCTGGCAGCAGCTATAGGAGGCCCGTAATCTGCCAGCACCCTATGTCAAAAAATTCTACACACCAGCAGTGTGAGGAGACCTGAAAGTGGCACATGGCAGAGTGTGGCGATGGAGACAGCAGCAATGGGAGGCCGTACAGGGACCCATGAGAGACTCTGGACTTGGCAGCAGCATGAGGAGGCGGTATATAGGGGCCTATGGCAGATTAGGGGCCTGGCAGCAGCTATGGGAGGCCCGTAATCTGCCAGCACCCTATGTCAAAAAATTCTACACACCAGCAGTGTGTGAGGAGACCTGAAAGTGGCACATGGCAGAGTGTGGCGATGGAGACAGCAGCAATGGGAGGCCGTACAGGGACCCATGAGAGACTCTGGACTTGGCAGCAGCATGAGGAGGCGGTATATAGGGGCCCATGGCAGATTAGGGGCCTGGCAGCAGCTATGGGAGGCCCGTAATCTGCCAGCACCCTATGTCAAAAAATTCTACACACCAGCAGTGTGTGAGGAGACCTGAAAGTGGCACATGGCAGAGTGTGGCGATGGAGACAGCAGCAATGGGAGGCCGTACAGGGACCCATGAGAGACTCTGGACTTGGCAGCAGCATGAGGAGGCGGTATAGGGGCCCATGGCAGATTAGGGGCCTGGCAGCAGCAATGGGAGGCCCGTAATCTGCCAGCACCCTATGTCAAAAAATTCTACACACCAGCAGTGTGTGAGGAGACCTGAAAGTGGCACATGGCAGAGTGTGGCGATGGAGACAGCAGCAATGGGAGGCCGTACAGGGACCCATGAGAGACTCTGGACCTGGCAGCAGCATGAGGAGGCGGTATATAGGGGCCTATGGCAGATTAGGGGCCTGGCAGCAGCTATAGGAGGCCCGTAATCTGCCAGCACCCTATGTCAAAAAATTCTACACACCAGCAGTGTGTGAGGAGACCTGAAAGTGGCACATGTTTGAGGCATGATTCATGGCGGATTTAGTCAGTTGTGTCAGGAACTGGTGGTTTGAAATCCAGACTAATCCACGCCTGATTCATTTTCACAAACGTGAGTCTCTCCACACTTTGGGTGGACAGTCGTGTCCTCCGCGGAGTTACAATACCTCCTGCCGCACTAAACACGCGCTCTGATGCCACGCTACTGGCCGGGCATGACAGCCTTTCAAGGGCAAATTCAGCTAGTTGGGGCCAAAGGTCAAGTTTCGTTGACCAGTAGTCAAGGGGATTGTCTACCTCGGTTGGCAGGGTGCTGTCCAAGTAGGCCCAAGCCTGTTGTTTGAGGTCCTGCTCCAGGTCCACCTGATGCTGCTGCTGCTGCTGCTGCGGCTGGTTAGTAGTTTCCTCACTGCGCTGGTGAAGAAAGCTACTCATCATCGACTGCAGACTGAGGCAGCCGCTGCTGGTGGAGCTGCCACTGCTCCTACCACCCCACCCCTCCCCTGCTGCCATGGCAGCGGAACGCGAGCGCACAGGGCCCACAGTGTCTGAGGATGGACGTTGGCGCACAAAGGCAGAGACCAACTGACTACATAGGTGGTTTTTATAGTACGTTATTTTGGCCTCCCTCTCAGCAGGTGTGAAAAAGGCCACCATTTTGGAACGGTAGCGAGGGTCCAACAAGGTGGACAGCCAAAAGTCATCCCTCTGTCTGATGGTTATTATTCGGCTGTCGCTACGCAAGCAACCGAGCATGCTATGGGCCATTTGTGCCAAGGAATGCGAGGGACTCCCTGCCTCCATCTCCACAGCATACTGCCACGGTGCGTCTGGGTCCTCTGTCTCCTCCTCCTCCTCCTCTACCAGATGCTCCTGCTCCTCCACTCCTGTCCGCTGAGTGGAAAAACCACCCATTTCACTCAATAATTCCTGAGCACAAATGTCCTCCTCTACCTCCTCCTCTTCTTCCTGTCCTGCCCCCACAGGGGTCATGTGGCGTTGAGATCTGTGCGCCACGTCTACCGCACCCTGACCAGCCATTGTTAACAGCATTTGTTCAAGGACGTGCAACAGAGGAATGACGTCGTTCATCCCATAGTCCTGCCGACTCACGAATAGCGTGGCCTCCTCAAAGGGCCTGAGCAAGCGGCAGGTGTCACGCATGAGCTGCCAATGGCTGACATCGAAGTTACACAGGGGAGTACCTTTATCCGCTTGTAACATCAGGAAATCGGTGATGGCCTTTCGCTGCTCGTAAAGGCGGTCTAACATGTGTAGGGTTGAATTCCACCTTGTTGCAACGTCGCAGATCAGGCGATGCTGTGGAATTCCGTTCTGCCGCTGCAGCTCAAGGAGGGTGTGCTTTGCGGTGTAGGAATGGCTGAAATGCATGCAAAGTTTACGTGACATTTTAAGGATGTCTTGCAGTGGGATGGTGGATTTTAGGAACCGCTTGACAACCAGATTGAACACATGAGCCATGCATGGCGCATGGCACAACCTTCCTTGACGCAGAGCAGACACCATGTTCTTTCCGTTGTCGGTCAACATGGTTCCGATTTTCAGTTTGCGCGGAGACAGCCATCTGTCGATTTCTCTGTTCATTACACTCAGAAGTTCCTCCCCTGTGTGACTACGTTCGCCAAGGCATACCAGGTGCAGAACAGCGTGACACCGTTGCGCCCTGCACATGTGATATGCCGGTCGGGTAATGGGACTTGGCACGGGGGTGGCGGCTGAGGACACGGCGGAAGAAGAGGTGGTAGAGGCGGACATCTTTGCCGGACCAAGGACGTGCAAACGTGGAGGCAAAAGCGGCGTGACCTGTCCAAGTTGCTGGTGCGGCTGTGACGGCACCACGTTCACCCAGTGGGTCGTAAATGACATGTACTGTCCCTGACCGTAGTTACAGCTCCACACGTCGGCGCTGCCGTGCACTTTGGCAGAGACCGACATGCTCAAAGACTGGCCCACCATCTCTTCTACATGTGAATGCAGGGCTGGCACTGCCTTTTTGGCGAAGAAATGACGGCTTGGCACTCTCCACCGCGGCGCGGCACAAGCCATCATTTCTCTGAAAGGTGCTGAGTCCACCACTTGGAAAGGGAGGGACTGCAGCACCAGCAACTTGGACAGGAGGACGTTCAGCTTTTGCACCGTCGGGTGCGTGCTCGCAAACTGTTGTCTCTTGGAAACGGATTCCAAGAAAGACTGCTGACGGAATCCGTGAAGAGGAGTAGCAGGAGAAGGAGCATCTGAACGAGCGGAAGATGCCAACGAGTGACAACTCCCCTCAGCAGAGGTGTTGGAGCCTTGACTGGCTGATGGAGGGCGATTGACGTCGGGTGACGGAGCAAGTAACGGAGCGGGTGATGGAGCGGGGGCTGGGGCGGGCAGAACCGCCGTATCTTTATCACGGTTTTCCCAGGCCACCAAATGGCGATGCTGCATATGCTGCCGCAACGCTGTAGTCCCAACATGGGCCCCCTGGCCACGCTTGACTTTCTGGCCACATAGTCGACATACGGCTACGTTTACTTCCTCGGGCGGCTTGACGAAAAATTGCCACACCGCCGAGTAGGAAACTTTGCCCCCGATACTCCTCACTGGCTGACTGCTGCTTCCTCCGTGCACACCGGCACCACTACTGGCCGTGGTGGTAGGCTGCAGTGGAGCTGGTGCTCTACTCCGTGGCCATTTGGCTCCACTGACACTGCTTCCACTGACACTGCTGCGACCCTGCTGCTGTCTCCTGGGCAACCCACCGACTGTTTCGCTCACTGCCAAGCTGCCACCCTCTTCTCCTGATGATGCGGAAGAAATTGCCTGATGACGACGAGGCTGCCAAGTGCGATCAACCTCCTCATCATCAAGTAGGGTCTCCGCCTCACTACTAGCCCCCTCGGCTGCGTCTGGGTCAGGAGACAGACCTGTCTCTAGACCGGCTACCGGGCCACTCTCCTCGCCACTACTTCTTCGCCTAGCTGCTGAAAAGGCGGATGTCTCCCCCCGTTCCTGACCGCCCTCTGTTAGCTCTTCCTCACTGTACAGTGGGGCTGAGCCCACAGCATGCGATACTTCGCTTGGTGAGGGAACACCAAAGGACAGGGGCAGGTAGAGGACACGTGATTTCAGTGGGCTTGGTCCTGGGCCATGCCAACTAACGGTTGTGTCTGACGTACCCACCGACCGTTGGCTGTAGGTGTCAGAGGTGACCTGGGAAGAGGAAGACGACCGAGCCAACCAATCGATGACGGCAGGGTTGTCGGTGGAGACACGACCGCTGGATGACACCGGGAGCACTGGCCTCTGGCTGCGAATAGTGCTGCCTCGACCCCTTCCTCTGCTGCCACGTCTGCTCGCTCCTAAAACATTGCCTCCTCTGCCACTCCTCTGCATGTTGTCTGACATACTCTTTAATTAAACGATTATGTGTCCCTGAGTAACAATTCTGTGTCCCTGAGTAACAATTCTGTGTCTGTGCGAGTAACAATTCTGTGGCCCTAAGTAACAGTTCTGTGGCCCTCAGTAACAGTTCAGTGTCCCTGAGTAACAATTCTGTGTCTGTGCGAGTAAGAATTCTGTGTCTGTGCGAGTAACAATTCTGTGGCCCTAAGTAACAGTTCTGTGGCCCTCAGTAACAGTTCTGTGTCCCTGAGTAACAATTCTGTGTCTGTGCGAGTAACAATTCTGTGTCTGTGCGAGTAACAATTCTGTGTCTGTGCGAGTAACAATTCTGTGGCCCTAAGTAACGGTTCTGTGGCCCTCAGTAACAGTTCTGTGTCCCTGTGTAACAATTCTGTGTCTGTGCGAGTAACAATTCTGTGGCCCTAAGTAACAGTTCTGTGGCCCTCAGTAACAATTCTGTGTCCCTGATTAACGTTTCTGTGGCCCCAAGTAACAGTTCTGTGGCCCTCAGTAACAATTCTGTGTCTGTGCGAGTAACAATTCTGTGTCTGTGCGAGTAACAATTCTGTGGCCCTAAGTAACAGTTCTGTGGCCCTCAGTAACAATTCTGTGTCCCTGATTAACGTTTCTGTGGCCCCAAGTAACAGTTCTGTGGCCCTCAGTAACAATTCTGTGTCTGTGCGAGTAACAATTCTGTGTCTGTGCGAGTAACAATTCTGTGGCCCTAAGTAACAGTTCTGTGGCCCTCAGTAACAATTCTGTGTCCCTGATTAACGTTTCTGTGGCCCCAAGTAACAGTTCTGTGGCCCTCAGTAACAATTCTGTGTCTGTGCGAGTAACAATTCTGTGTCTGTGCGAGTAACAATTCTGTGGCCCTAAGTAACAGTTCTGTGGCCCTCAGTAACAATTCTGTGTCCCTGATTAACGTTTCTGTGGCCCCAAGTAACAGTTCTGTGGCCCTCAGTAACAATTCTGTGTCTGTGCGAGTAACAATTCTGTGTCTGTGCGAGTAACAATTCTGTGGCCCTAAGTAACAGTTCTGTGGCCCTCAGTAACAATTCTGTGTCCCTGATTAACGTTTCTGTGGCCCCAAGTAACAGTTCTGTGGCCCTCAGTAACAATTCTGTGTCTGTGCGAGTAACAATTCTGTGTCTGTGCGAGTAACAATTCTGTGGCCCTAAGTAACAGTTCTGTGGCCCTCAGTAACAATTCTGTGTCCCTGATTAACGTTTCTGTGGCCCCAAGTAACAGTTCTGTGGCCCTCAGTAACAATTCTGTGTCTGTGCGAGTAAGAATTCTGTGTCTGTGCGAGTAACAATTCTGTGGCCCTAAGTAACAGTTCTGTGGCCCTCAGTAACAGTTCTGTGTCCCTGAGTAACAATTCTGTGTCTGTGCGAGTAACAATTCTGTGTCTGTGCGAGTAACAATTCTGTGTCTGTGCGAGTAACAATTCTGTGGCCCTAAGTAACGGTTCTGTGGCCCTCAGTAACAGTTCTGTGTCCCTGTGTAACAATTCTGTGTCTGTGCGAGTAACAATTCTGTGGCCCTAAGTAACAGTTCTGTGGCCCTCAGTAACAATTCTGTGTCCCTGATTAACGTTTCTGTGGCCCCAAGTAACAGTTCTGTGGCCCTCAGTAACAATTCTGTGTCTGTGCGAGTAACAATTCTGTGTCTGTGCGAGTAACAATTCTGTGGCCCTAAGTAACAGTTCTGTTGCCCTCAGTAACAATTCTGTGTCCCTGATTAACGTTTCTGTGGCCCCAAGTAACAGTTCTGTGGCCCTCAGTAACAATTCTGTGTCTGTGCGAGTAACAATTCTGTGTCTGTGCGAGTAACAATTCTGTGGCCCTAAGTAACAGTTCTGTGGCCCTCAGTAACAATTCTGTGTCCCTGATTAACGTTTCTGTGGCCCCAAGTAACAGTTCTGTGGCCCTCAGTAACAATTCTGTGTCTGTGCGAGTAACAATTCTGTGTCTGTGCGAGTAACAATTCTGTGGCCCTAAGTAACGGTTCTGTGGCCCTCAGTAACAGTTCTGTGTCCCTGTGTAACAATTCTGTGTCTGTGCGAGTAACAATTCTGTGGCCCTAAGTAACAGTTCTGTGGCCCTCAGTAACAATTCTGTGTCCCTGATTAACGTTTCTGTGGCCCCAAGTAACAGTTCTGTGGCCCTCAGTAACAGTTCTGTGTCCCTGTGTAACAATTCTGTGTCTGTGCGAGTAACAATTCTGTGGCCCTAAGTAACAGTTCTGTGGCCCTCAGTAACAATTCTGTGTCCCTGATTAACGTTTCTGTGGCCCCAAGTAACAGTTCTGTGGCCCTCAGTAACAATTCTGTGTCTGTGCGAGTAACAATTCTGTGTCTGTGCGAGTAACAATTCTGTGGCCCTAAGTAACAGTTCTGTGGCCCTCAGTAACAATTCTGTGTCCCTGATTAACGTTTCTGTGGCCCCAAGTAACAGTTCTGTGGCCCTCAGTAACAATTCTGTGTCTGTGCGAGTAACAATTCTGTGTCTGTGCGAGTAACAATTCTGTGGCCCTAAGTAACGGTTCTGTGGCCCTCAGTAACAGTTCTGTGTCCCTGTGTAACAATTCTGTGTCTGTGCGAGTAACAATTCTGTGGCCCTAAGTAACAGTTCTGTGGCCCTCAGTAACAATTCTGTGTCCCTGATTAACGTTTCTGTGGCCCCAAGTAACAGTTCTGTGGCCCTCAGTAACAATTCTGTGTCTGTGCGAGTAACAATTCTGTGTCTGTGCGAGTAACAATTCTGTGGCCCTAAGTAACAGTTCTGTGGCCCTCAGTAACAATTCTGTGTCCCTGATTAACGTTTCTGTGGCCCCAAGTAACAGTTCTGTGGCCCTCAGTAACAATTCTGTGTCTGTGCGAGTAACAATTCTGTGTCTGTGCGAGTAACAATTCTGTGGCCCTAGGTAACAGTTCTGTGGCCCTCAGTAACAATTCTGTGTCCCTGATTAACGTTTCTGTGGCCCCAAGTAACAGTTCTGTGGCCCTCAGTAACAATTCTGTGTCTGTGCGAGTAACAATTCTGTGTCTGTGCGAGTAACAATTATGTGGCCCTAAGTAACAGTTCTGTGGCCCTCAGTAACAATTCTGTGTCCCTGATTAACGTTTCTGTGGCCCCAAGTAACAGTTCTGTGTCCCTCAGTAACAATTCTGTGTCTGTGCGAGTAACAATTCTGTGTCTGTGCGAGTAACAATTCTGTGTCTGTGCGAGTAACAATTCTGTGGCCCTAAGTAACAGTTCTGTGGCCCTCAGTAACAGTTCTGTGGCCCTCAGTAACAATTCTGTGTCTGTGCGAGTAAGAATTCTGTGTCTGTGCGAGTAACAATTCTGTGGCCCTAAGTAACAGTTCTGTGGCCCTCAGTAACAGTTCTGTGTCCCTGAGTAACAATTCTGTGTCTGTGCGAGTAACAATTCTGTGTCTGTGCGAGTAACAATTCTGTGGCCCTAAGTAACGGTTCTGTGGCCCTCAGTAACAGTTCTGTGTCCCTGTGTAACAATTCTGTGTCTGTGCGAGTAACAATTCTGTGGCCCTAAGTAACAGTTCTGTGGCCCTCAGTAACAATTCTGTGTCCCTGATTAACGTTTCTGTGGCCCCATGTAACAGTTCTGTGTCCCTCAGTAACAATTCTGTGTCTGTGCGAGTAACAATTCTGTGTCTGTGCGAGTAACAATTCTGTGTCTGTGCGAGTAACAATTCTGTGGCCCTAAGTAACGGTTCTGTGGCCCTCAGTAACAGTTCTGTGTCCCTGTGTAACAATTCTGTGTCTGTGCGAGTAACAATTCTGTGGCCCTAAGTAACAGTTCTGTGGCCCTCAGTAACAATTCTGTGTCTGTGCGAGTAACAATTCTGTGTCTGTGCGAGTAACAATTCTGTGGCCCTAAGTAACAGTTCTGTGGCCCTCAGTAACAATTCTGTGTCTGTCCCTGAGTAACAATTCTGTGGCCCTAACTAAAGTTTCTGTGGCCCTAAGTAACAATTCTCTGGCACTCAGTAACAATTCTGTCTGTCCCTGAGTAACAATTCTGTGGCCCTAATAACGTTTCTGTGGCCCTAAGTAACAATTATCTGGCACTCAGTAACAATTCTGTCTGTCCCTGAGTAACAATTCTGTGGCCCTAATAACGTTTCTGTGGCCCTAAGTAACAATTCTCTGGCACTCAGTAACAATTCTGTCTGTCCCTGAGTAACAATTCTGTGGCCCTAATAACGTTTCTGTGGCCCTAAGTAACAATTCTCTGGCACTCAGTAACAATTCTGTCTGTCCCTGAGTATGAATTCTGTGGCCCTAACTAGCGTTTCTTTGTCCCTAAGTAACGATTCTGTGGCCCTAATTAACAATTCTGTGCCCCTGAGTAATAGTTCTCTGTCCCTAAGTATCGTTTCTCTGTCCCCAAGTATCGTTTCTGTGGCCCTAACTCTGTCCCTGTCCCTAATACAGAGCGGTCTGCCTCTGTTCAATGACTGCAGGCAAATGAAGAATTCCAAAATGGCCGCTATTTATAGCTCGACCATTACACAGTGCTAGCTGGCTGGCTGCTGATTGGCTGATGCGATCACATGTCGTTGAGGAATGCATTATGGGTCAGCGCGCCTTGTCTGCGCGCCTTCCCAGACATCCCCGCTCCGTCGCCGCACATGTCAGCCGCCATTTTCGAAAAAATTTCGATTCGCGCGTCCGAATTAGGCTATTTTTCGGATTTGGCGCGAATCGAAATTTTTCCGATATTCGACTCGAATTCCACTTCGGCTACTTCGATTCGCTCATCTCTAATTGAGACCTGTTGGTAAGAGCTCAGTCAGCGTGGAAGTGCTCAGTGTGCGCACTCTCAACATACAACCTCATGCCTCTCTGGATGCATATGTGTTGCGGCTGGGCTGTTACATATATGCATTATGGAGTCAGCAAGAAGGTAAAGATATATTGCACTATTTAGGCCACACCTTTATTTTCCCATTTTGCAGCTTTTTTTTAATGAAGCAACGATTCTTAGATGTTGTGGATGCATTCGGTCTTCCATGTACTGTACATTACTTGGGGAAGGAAAGTAGCAGTTTACAGATAATTTTAAAAGCAAGATAAGATTGTTTTAGTTCAGTTTACAGGAAGTGACAAGGACATTTAATTTCTAGCAAGATCAACACATATTTTCTGTACCTGCTAAAAAGTTTTAAGCTTGAAAAGTGAAGATGAATGAAGACACCATGTAACTGTTTTGGTTACATGATTTATTTATGTGGATGGAGAATAGAGTAGAGAAAGATTACAACAATTATCAAATTATTATTTCTGTAACCATTGGAGAAATGCATCCCTCTGTCCTTTGACCATTGTCACTGAGATAAAAAGTGAGAAATGCGAAATCCAAGATTGAACAGTTGTCCCCAAAAGAAGAGTTGAGGGGAAAATCTTCCATTGGTGATACATGTTCCAATGACAATTGTATACAGTGGGACAAAAAGTATTTAGTCAGCCACCAATTGTGCAAGTTCTCCCACTTAAAAAGATGAGAGAGGCCTGTAATTGGCATCATAGGTAGACCTCAACTATTAGAGACAAAATGAGAAAAAAAATCCAGACAATCACATTGGCTGATTTGGAAAGAATTTATTTGCAAATTATGGTGGAAAATAAGTATTTGGTCAATATCAAAAGTTAATCTCAATACTTTTGTTATATATCCTTTGTTGGCAATGACAGAGGTCAAACGTTTCCTGTAAGTCTTCACAAGGTTGGCACACACTGTTGCTGGTATGTTGGTCCATTCCTCCATGCAGATCTCCGCTAGAGCAGTGATGTTTTGGGGCTGTCGCTGGGCAACACGGACTTTCAACTCCCTCCAAAGGTTTTCTATGGGGTTGAGAACTGGAGAATGGCTAGGCCACTCCAGGACCTTGAAATGCTTCTTACGAAGCCACTCCTTCGTTGCCCGGGTGGTATGTTTGGGATCATTGTCATGTTGGAAGACCCAGCCATGTTTCATCTTCAATGCCCTTGCTGATGGAAGGAGGTTTGCACTCAAAATCTCACGATACATGGCCACATTCATTCTGTCCTGTACATGGATCAGTCGCCCTGGTCCCTTTGCGGAGAAACAGCCCCAAAGCATGATGTTGCCACCCCCACGCTTCACGGTAGGTATGGTGTTCTTTGGATGCAACTCAGCATTCTCTCTCCTCCAAACACGACGAGTTGTGTTTCTACCAAACAGTTCTATTTTGGTTTCATCTGACCATATGACATTCTCTCAATCCTTTTCTGGATCATCCAAATGCTCTGTAGCAAACTTCAGACGGGCCCGGACATGTACTGGCTTAAGCAGGGGGACACGTCTGGCACTGCAGGATCTGAGTCCCTGGTGGCGTAGTGTGTTACTGATGGTAGCCTTTGTTACGTTGGTCCCAGCTCTCTGAAGGTCATTCACTAGGTCCCACCGTGTGGTCCTGGGATTTTTGCTCACCGTTCTTGTGATTATTTTGACCCCATGGGGTGAGATCTTGCGTGGAGCCCCAGATCGAGGGAGATTCAGTGGTCTTGTATGTCTTCCATTTTCTAATTATTGCTGCCACAGTTGATTTGTTCACACCAAGCTGCTTGCCTATTGCAGATTCAGTCTTCCCAGCCTGGTGCAGGACTACAATTTTATTTCTGATGTCCTTCAACAGCTCTTTGGTCTTCACCATAGTGGAGTTTGGAGTGTGACTGTTTGAGGTTGTGGACAGGTGTCTTTTATACTGATAAGTTCAAACAGGTGCCATTGATACAGGTAATGAGTGCAGGACAGAGGAGCCTTTTAAAGAGGAAGGTACAGGTCTATGACAGCCAGAAATCTTTCTTGTTTGTAGGTGACCAAATACTTATTTTCCACCATAATTTGCAAATAAATTCTTTCCAAATCAGCCAATGTGATTGTCTGGATTTTTTTTCTCATTTTGTCTCTCATAGTTGAGGTCTACCTATGATGCCAATTACAGGCCTCTCTCATCTTTTTAAGTGGGAGAACTTGCACAATTGGTGGCTGACTAAATACTTTTTTGCCTCACTGTATGAGTGAAATTGCCCTTACTTACGAATCTCCTGGAAAGGAGGCAAAGAGAGGAAGCAATAAAAACAAACTGACAAATGTTACAGTCCTGGCCCCACTTCGAAATCCAAATACATATTAAAGCATCAAGGCAAGGCCCAGTATTTTTTTTTTTAATTAAATGTAATATTTTGGCAAAACCAATATTGCACTCCCTTACTAAATAAATCATTTTTTGCCTCATTTTGTGACTTTCCTTAGCTACATTCCTCATTTGCAGTCCTCAAATATCCCCAATGGATTATGTTTCCATGGCTTCCCTAATCTTACACAGGTGGTATAACCAGTAAGGCCCTTTTCACGTGAGTGTTCTGATCAGATCTGCCTGTCCATTTTTTAGGTGGACCCTATTATTAACCTCCATTCTCCTCCATGGAGCAGCATGTGAAAATGAACATGTGTCCATTTACACCCACCTGCATCTAATCCAATCCAGTCCACCAAAAAAAGATCCATTCCCCCTCCATGCAGCGGATCAGTCCATTTACATCAAACTGCCCATAGAGGAGAATGGGCTGTATCATTGTGTCCGCTCCGCTTATGCCCTTAAATAAGAAAAAAACCCCAAAAAACAATACTGTAGATACGTTGCACATACAAAGAATAAACTCCACAGGGGTGCTTTAACCCTTTTACTGCAAACTCCATAAGGTTTATGAAGGTAGCAGTTGAGGGTTTTGTACTCCACAAGTCAACTATCACCTTTCTAATGAAAGTGATTCAGGGTCTGTACAATGTGCTCCCCCGACACAACATCCCCCGTTTTTCCCAGACTCCGATGTCCCACCTACAGGCCTAATGGAGCACTATCTATCTCATCTGGAAGGCAGAAGACCCCTGATGTTCCCCTGATGTCTCATTAAAGAGCACCTTTAAAGAAAACTTTTTGACTCCCATTTGATAAAAATAAAGTTTCAGTAAACATAAAGAAATCCTCCCAGAAAAATATATATACTGCCCTGCGCCTACGTGCATGCGCATGTGAACTAAATACACCCATCAGAAGAATCTACGTTCGAAAATGTCAATTGCAATTTACATATTACTTACTGCTGTACATGTCAAAGTCAGAACAATAATTCTAGGGTTATTATTCACAGTTAATTCTAAACTGATGACCTGTAGGGGCTTTTAAGGCTTTGTATATGAAAAATAGAATATACTGAAGTTTGTTTTCATTTTGCACGCATAAGCAAATTTAAAGCTTAGCATGTTGGGTAACGTTTTACTCAGTGTAGATAGATTTCTGTCAAATTAACACACTGGAAAACATTTTTCAATGAGCAGCTATAGGCAATCAGCTGTGGCTGCTGATCAGTGTATTCTGGATACAATGTCCTGGGAAGGGGGGGGGTCATCCATTCACCTCACTTGTATGGATGGAGAAATCTGTTTCTTGTCCAGCTCTCTGGCTCAATAGGAAAAAAACTGTCTATACCAAGCTTTAGTTTCCCACCCCTACTAACAGTGTTTTGCTCATGTCTCTTTAATGGCAGAATTTTAGTTCCAAGTGTAGCACCCTCCTATCGTTAGATGCTAGGTAAATTAAATTTTGGCCCCTTCTGTAGTTGATGGAGTGGTGACTGTTTGGTCTTGTCTGTTCAGGGTTTCACAGGCTGGAAGTTTTATTGCTTCCCCCTGCCTCTAGAACAAGTTTCTAGAGTTAAGGGAGGGAGAATTCAAATAACCAGCCTGAATATTGACCAGTGCCTAGCCATTCCTTGGAGAAGTGTGCTCAGATGGTGGCTGGGAAACAGTTCAAGGCTCTGGAGAGCTTGTCTTTCCTCAGCAAAGAGAGTTCCAAGCCTTAGGGGGCTATTGCTCCTGAGGCAGCCTGTGGACTGTTTTGCTGTGTTGTAAGGTCTCAGTATTGGCAGAGCTGGGACCTGGACATGATCTGGAACTGACTGCAGGACTTCACCAAAGGGATCTGATCTGGAGAAGGACTTTCTCATTCACAGGACCATGTCTGGAGAAAGCTGAAAGGGGGCAGCTGTCCTGGGTATTTATGAGTAAAGACCCTGAATTGATTCCTGATGACTGTGTGCTTTTGGGATATAAGTGCCAGAGGTTGCTTGTACTAAGACTGCTCTCATAGGGTTTCAAATACTGGCCATTCCTCATACAGTATCTTGGACTGTGAACTTAGAGAAGAGTGCCCTCCTGTACTGTGCAGTGTTCCTGAGATTGCACTTGGTACCAATAGCTGTGCAGTGGTGCAAGGTAACCAGATGCCAAGAGACTTGACTCATGGTCCCCAGCTGTGAGGCCTTAAACAGTCTAATATTCACAGTTTTTTAAGGAAAAGATTGTCCTCTCACAGGCAAATGCTAATTGTTTTGGAGTATCTTAGTACCTAATCCCTCTCCTGTTTTACCAGCAATAAATCACAACAAGATAACCCCAAGACTGTTTATTGGACTGTTGCTTTGGTGGCTGGTGGTCTCTGTACTGTTTGGGGGAAAACCAGTTAAAATCAGCAGCCCCCGTGGGGTAGCACTACACAAGTTAAATTTACTAGGAGTATACTATGATTTTATTTCCATATTTTCCATACTTTGCAGATGCAACTACCTGACAAATAGAAGTGCATGGGGGTTGCTTGTATCACTGACAAACATATTTACAATAAGACCTGCTATATCATTCACTTCTTCACAGAAAAATACACATGAAAATACAAAGCTGCGCCACAGTGTGTAAATACAGAGGATAGAATGACCTTATAATGCCTTGATGGTAAAAGTTCATTGTGTGCTTGAAACAACAGTTATGGATTTCATTTCATGATGTCTGCAGTGCATCCATGGCTAACGGCAAGAAAGGCAATCCTTCGCAGTGCCCATCAACTGGCCATACAAGTTCCCGCATGAGAAAGGAGCTACAGGTCCTGGAAGTGGTGGGGGAACATACATTCATTAATACCATTCTTTTTTACTTTCACAATCTCTCTACTTTAAAGTTCATATGTTAAATAGCTGTTGTCTACTGAGTTACATGTGTCAAGTTTTCTTTAAAAGCTTAGTTCTAATGAGACAATTGTGGGCATTCATATCATAGATGAAGAAGAAACAGACCTGCTTCAGTTGAAAATCTTCATTGTGGGTAAGAGTGCTCTTGTTGTCATTATCCTGTTGTTTTTATAAAGAATAAAATATGATTCCAGTGAGTTTCTTTTCTTTGTTTGCCTATTTTAAAACTTTAGATATACAGAAAAGTATACAGAATTACATTTTCATGTTTTATGCATGACTCACTTGTCCAGTATGCACAATTCACAGTGATAAATGTCTACCACCTTGCGTAATACATACCAGAGTGAAAGATATCTTAGCAAGAAAAGCAAAAAAAAAAACTATTATTTTAAAAAGGAGCCCAAGGGGAGAATGGTAGGCAGGGACAAAAAAAAGGAGGAAGACCAAGGAAGGCAGAAAGGAAGGAAGTAAGGAAGGAAGGATGACAAAGGGAAGAAAAAAAAAACATGAAGAAAAAGAAAAAGAAAAAAAAAGAGAAAGAAAAGAAGGAAAGGGGAAGGGAGGAGGGAATGAAAAAAAGAAGAGAAGGAAAGGGAATGAAGGAAGGAAAAAAGAAAGGGAAAGAAGAATAAAGAAAGGAACAATGAAGGAAGAAGGAATGAATGAAGGAAGGAAAGAAAGAAGGAAGGAGAGTGAAAGAGAGACATATGTAACACAAAAATGTTGCAGCTACATTGCAAATACAGTGTGATATTTACAGTATGTCTCCAAACAGCCTACCAGTACATAAAAGCTAGCAAGGTAATATTCTGGCCATAAACTCTAAACTCCAACAGCCAGGAACTACAAGCTGATCAGTATAGTGAGGCTATATTGCCTATATCGATCCAAACCCTACAGTGGTATCCTCTTATATATTTTAAAAACCCCAATACATACAACCATAAAACAGCAATATACAGTAAAATAAATCAGATAAAACTAAGACACATATAAAAAACCTAAAAAGTCATTATAAACTTAAAAAAGATGAATTTAGAACAAATAAGTTTAAAATGAAATCTCACATATTACCAATACAAAAGGAGAAGCAAAAAGGGGGGTATACTAACAGGAGGGGTGCTTTTTATTCACTATAGTCTATCGATAAACTGGAAAAAATATAAAATTCTGTGAAATTCCAATCTCAAAAATTAATAAAACAATTAATTTTAATATTTCAGCATCCCTTGTGTCAATACATGGTGACCTGTGGTCTATTAAGGCTTGTACACATTGGCTGGTTTAACAAAAACCAGGGGACATTAGGCCACTATGTACAGCAGCCTCTCCGACAGGAGCCGGCTTAACGAAAGCTGGCTGGAAAGCTAACAGCCAACCGACATGTGATCAGAGCTAGCACCCAATGGCTGCCAGTGCTGATCAGTGTCCTGGTGGGGGGGCGGCCACTTGTCAGAACAAAATAACTCGGCAAGGGAGATCGATTGACCTAGTACAGTACCTTGTATTAGATACTCCCTTCTGTCATTTGGAGATGTGGGACCACATGGAGTATGTTGAAGAAATGATGGCTTACATAGACTGTTTTTAAAGTAACTAAAGAAGAGAGATTGGAACACCTGTCAGTTTTTATTGCTATCTGTGCCCCCATTAAGGAGATTCACCTCTCTAATTGTCCTGTTTATCGTTATCATCGAAAGTGAAAGTAAAATAAAATCCCAAATTTGGGGTTATTTACATAAGAGGAGAAATCTTCCATTGGGGATACTAGTTCCTAGGGGTCTCCAAGGAATTTCCTTAATTAGCATGAATTTCATCTCACTTCCTGTTTGGCTGTGGGACAGTAAGTGAATGGAAATTTCCGCAATGGGACACAGATGGGTGAAAAAAATCTGACGGGGATTTTAACCCCCCTTGCTCTATTCAAAGTGAAAAGAGAACAAGTTTTTCCTATTGTTCTACTTTAAGGAACATGAACAAATATGCCTCCACAATTAAGCTCCAAAAAGGGTGAAAAGCAAGTGAGGGGTTCTCTACAGGTGGAGAATAGGAGCTGAAGTGATCTTTTACTCATCTCATTCACATTTATACAGCAAGGAGTCAGTGTCTGTGTGCCACCACTTTGTTGAAGTTTAACTTTTAATTTGTTTTGAATTTTGTGTTGCCCCAATTTCCTTTTCGATATGTTCTTAAAAGTCTGCTAAAAAAAACAAACTTTTTTTCATTGTTTATGAACCACTATAACAAAAATATTACAGGTATATTATGTTGCTGATACATGGAGGCCAAGTTGCAGTGCTTACAATTGTGAACTTTTTATACATATAAAAATGAATTTTCCAATAGAAATACTCATCTACTTAAGAACTTCAAAACCACCATTTTTCAGTTTTTAGCACTGTCACTCATCGGGGTTGATTTTCTAAAGACAAACAGACTGTGCACTTTGCAAAGTGCAGTTGCACTCTGCAAGTGCAGTTGCTGTAGACCTTAGTAAATGAGGCAAAGCTCATTTATTAACCACTTCAAGTCCGGACACTTTTATCCCCTTCTTGTCCAGGCCAATTTTCAGCTTTCAGTGCTATCACACTTTGAATGACAATTGCGCGGTCATGCAACACTGTACCATATGAATTTTTTAGCATTTGTTTTTGAGACAGATAAAGCTTTAGAAATTTAAAACTTTTTTTTACATTTTTATTTTGTTTTTTTATATTATTATTTATGTTTTTTTTTTCTTACATATTGTCCTCCTAGCAGTACAGTGACACCATGGTGACACTGTACTACTTGTGGGGGGTAATGAAGATTTTTTTTTTTTTACACTGATTGCTTTTACACCCATAAAGGCTGTAAAAGCAATCATTTCTCCTTCTCTCTGGCTGCATTCTTGCAGCCATTGAGAACTACTGTGTGAGCTGTGATTGGTCACAGCTTGTCACATGTTGTGAATAGCCTTGTACCATGTGACCTCTGTGATCATTCACAGATTTCACACATAGTAAGCAATGATGTCAGAAATGACATCTTGCTTACTACTCTGCATGTGATCACTGATTGGCCAATCAGTGATCACATGATCGGGACCTCGTACAGAGGTCCCATACAATGATCGGTGTTCCACTGTGTCCGGAGGACACAGCGGGCACCGGATCGCGGTGCTGCGCGCTCCCAAGGAGCGTGCACAAGCAGGGGCAGGGAGGCCATTTATAAACGGCCACCCGACCCTGCACTGCCACCGCCTGGCCGTTTACATACAACAGCCGGACGGGAGGTGGTTAAGCTCTGGGAGCAACTGCTCTTGCAGAGTGCAACTGCACTTTGAAAAGTGCACAATGTATTTGCCTTTAGTAAATCAGCCCCATGACTGCCAATTACTTGTGATGCAACACTATACCCAAATTAATTTTTTATATTTTTTTTGAGACAGATAGAGCTACGAACAATTTTTGAAAAGATTTTTGCTACGAAAAAAAACGATTTTGAAGAAAAAAACATTTTCATGTTTATGTTATAAAATTTTGCAAATAAATAGTCTTTATTCATAAATTTAGGCCAAAACGTATTCTGCTACATTTCCTTGGTGAAAAAACAGGGGCATAATGTTTAGTCTGTGTGAAAGTTATACAGTCTACAAACCATGTATATATACTGTATTTGAAAATTGATCAATCCTGATGTACTGACTGCCTATATCCTTTCTTGAGGCCTTAAAATGCCAGGACAGCACAAATACACCCAAAATGAACCCTTTTTAGAAACTAGACAGTCCAAGGTATTTAATAAAAGGCAGGGGCGGACTGACAACTCATGGGGCTCCCTGGCAATAGGGGATCATGGGGCCCCTGTGTCCTTGCCCAAACTCAAAAAAGCCTATGAAAAAGGTACCAGGGGCATCTCATAGGGTACCCTACTGACCCCGGGCCCTCGGGCAGTGCCCGAGTTTCCAAATGGTCAGTCCGCCGCTGATAAGAGGTGTGGTGAATTTCTTGAAGTTTAAATTTTCTGCCACAATTTAAAAAAAAAAAAAAAAAAAAGACATATTTTTTTCACATTGTTGTCATTTTAACAAGTTATTTCTCACACACAGCATGGGCATACTTACTATTACACCGCAAAACTCATTCTGCTACTCCTCAAGTGTATGGAGATACCTTACATATATGAGACTTTTTTTACACCGTAGAGGGACCTAAAATACAAGAAGCACCTTTGAGTGCCCAAGGAGCATGAATTATGCATTTAATTTCCTGACTACTTATAGCATTTCTTGAGTCTTGAAGTGCCAGGACAGGAGAAACATCCAAAAAATTACCACATTTCTCAAAGCAAACATCCCAAAGTATCTTCTAAGAGGCATGGTGAGCCTTTTGAAGACATCAGTTTTTTGACACAAGTTTTCAGAAAATGTGGAATGAAAAAAATTGTTTTTTTTTGCACAGTTTGCAATTAAGAAGATATTTCTAACACGCGACTGGAGACACTGTGACTGGTGTGGTGGTGACTGGGGACACTGACTGGCTGCACTATTGGGGCTCATTCACAACTTCTCTCCCCTTTAGCTTCAGAGGCCAGGAGTGTGCATATACCATGGTTGCAATGCTTTGATCTGCAGCTAGGGCAGACATTATACCCCTTGTTACTTTTTCGCGCGCTAGTCATAACCCATTCAAGTGTATGGGGGTGCTTTTGCAGGGTCTTTGGTTTGAACACCAACCATGGCACCACCTGCCTGGAGTTTGCATGTTCTCCCTGTATCTGCATGAGTTTCCTCTGGGTTCTCCGGTTTCCTCCCACACTCCAAAGACATGCTGGTAGGTTAAATGACTCCTGTCTAAAATTGGCTTTAGTATGTGTATGCAAGTTAGGGACCTTAGATTGTACACTCCTTAAAGGTTAGAGTCCGATGTGAATGTACAATATATATATTTATTTCAGGTACTTATTATAGCGCCGTCAATTTACACAGTGCTGTACATATATATTTTGTACATTCACATCAGTCCCTAACTCTCAAGGGGCATACAATCTAAGGTCCCTAACTAACATTCATACATACACACATGAAGGCTGATTTAGACAGGAGCCAATCTACCTACCAGCATGTCTTTTGAGTGTAGAAGGAAACCAGAATACCCGGAGGAAACCCATGCAGGCACAGGGAGAACAAGTAAACTCCAGGCAGGTGGTGCTGTGGTTGGGATTTGAACCAGCGACCCTAATACTGTCAGGTGGAAGTGCTAACCATTTAGCCACTGTGCTGCATGTGAAACTGAAAGCACTATATAAGTACCTGTAATAAGTATATAAAATGGCTGCTGCTGCTATTCAAGTGCTGTGTGAAAAGGAAAACAGGGGAGAATATGTGAAGCCATGCACAGCGTTGGTTCTGTTCTCCCCTCTCTTCTCCTTCACACAGGGAAGGGGGAGGACAGATAAACAGAAAACATGTTTTACCTTAAAGTGTTACTTAACCCACAATAGTAAAATCCGTCTGTGTATGCAGTAAAGCATGCTTTTTATACTTACTGTGGAACCTAAGGGGTTAATCCTCTGCATTGTGTAAAAAGGCTATTTGATTCTGACTTCTCTGTTCCTCCCCTTTTTCAAGCGACCACCTTTTATCTCCAGACTCAACTGTAGGCATGCACATGCTCAGTTTTGTGTGTATTGCTAGAGAGGTTTTTTTTTTTCCTGGGAGAGTGCATGTGATCAGCACAGGGCCAATCAGCACTGGTCAAACAGAGGTCATGGGATTTGTATCCCCCTAGAGCAGAAAGGAAACTCCTCCTACAAGCTTTAGCTAGTGGCAGGCTGGACACTGATAGAAGTCACAAGACAGCTCTAACTGCTGATGAGAAAAGGTATTTAGCAGTTAATATTTACTAAAATAATTGCATTTCCATGTTGTGTGTACTGTGGGAGACCAGATATAGTGAATGCAGGGTCCTGGGTTTAGTAAACAATTTAATGCAAAGAAAGCATGCTTCTGACCATTTTTAACTTTATGGTCCATGGTATCTGGTAAGAGGCCTTTTGGCTTTATTGCACGTGAGTGGTGGTGTTGAAGAACACTTTGGGAGACATATTTGATTTGCACATAAAGTTGGCATCTTTACAGTATACTCAAAAGTGATAACATTTACCACTGGATTTTTATTGGAGTTGTTTGTTTCAGTTCAGTTGGTGGTTTATGATGGACTTTGTTTACATTTTGCACGTGGCACTTTCTGTATATGAATTTTACTTACTGTATATGGATTGATTTACATTTGGACTTTCACAAGGCCTTTTTTTTTAATTTTGGTATTTTTAATTTTTCTTGTACTTTGTTTTTGTGTGCATATAGAGCACAACCCCAAAAAGCAAATAGCACTACTCTATGCATTTTATTTTTATATAGTACAGTGCCTTGAAAAAATATTCATAACCCTTGAAATTTTCCACATTTTGTCATGTTACAACCAAAAACATAAATGTATTTTATTGGGATTTTATGTGATAGATCAACACAAAGTGACACATCAGTGTGAAGTGGAAGGAAAATGATAAATGGTTTTCAAAATTCTTTACAAATAAATATCTGAAAAGTGTGGCATGCATTTGTGTTCAGCCTCCCGAGTCAATACTTTGTAGAACCACCTATCCCTGCAATTACAGCTGCAAGTCTTTTTGGGGTTGTCTCTACCAGCTTTGCACATCTAGGGAGTGAAATTTTACCAATTCTTTGCAAAATAGCTCAAACTATGTCAGATTGGATGGAGAGCGTCTGTGAACAACAATTTTCAAGCCTTGCCACAGAATCTCAATTGGATTTAGGTCTGGATTTTGACTGGGCCATTCTAACACATGCATATGCTTTGATCTAAACCATTCCATTGTAGCTCTTGCTGTATGTTTAGGGTCATTGTCCTACTGGAAGGGGAACCTCCGCCCCAGTCTCAAGTCTTTTGCAGACTCTAACAGGTTTTCTTGTAAGATTGCCCTGTATTTGGCTGCATCCATCTTCCCATCAACTCTGACCAGCTTGCCTGTCCCTGCTGAAGAAAAGCATCACCACAACATGATGCTGCCACCATTTGCAAGGGTGTGGGACACACAGGGTGTGAGGTAAGTAAGTTCAGGGGTCAGAAGTACATAATGCAGTGATTAGGTAGTTTGTAATGTACAGAGCGTAGGCGTCAGGAGTACATATAGAGAGCAGTTAGGGTGCACAGATTGCATGAGGTCAAGGGTACATAATTCACAGAGTGCAGGGATCAGGGGCTATTAACCACTTGCCCTCCAGAGGATTTACCCCCCCCCAAATGACCTGCCCATTTTTCATGATACGGCGCTGCGTTACTTTAACTGACAATTGCGTGGTCATGCAACACTGCACCTAAATAAAATTTATGTCCTTTTTTTCCCCACAAAGGGAGCTTTCTTTTGGTGGTATTTGCTTGCCTGTGCAGTTTTTATTTTTTTGCGCTATAAACAAAAAAAGACCAACAATTTTGAGAAAAAAACAATATTTTTTACTTTTTGCTATTAAACATGTCCAGTAAAAAAATGTAATAAAGTTAGGCCAAAATGTATTCTGGAACATGTCTTTGTTCAAAAAAAATCCCAATATGTGTAAATTAATTGGTTTACGTGAAAGTTATAGTGTTTACAAATGGCGGAATATATACTGGAATTTTTTATAGAGGGACTGCGGGACTGCAGCGAGCATTCTGACACTGGGGGGGAACTGACTATCACTGACATCCCCAGTGACACTAATACAGTGATCAGTGCTAATAAAAAGCACTGACACTGTACTAATGGTACTGGGCAAGAAGGGGTTAACATCTGGGGCGATGAAAAAGGGTTAACTGTGTGCTGTGTGCTACGCAAAGCAATATAAAGCAATGTGCAGGAGCTGACGGGGAGAGATCTGTATTGTTTACATACAGGTCTCTCCCCCGTCAGTGATATTTGGTGATCGCTGGGTGCCGGCAAGGAATCACTGGCTGGGACCTGGTGATCGACAGCTGAAGCTGCCAATGGCGGCACGGGTAGGGTGCGTACGCTCCCCCTACCCGGAACTGTATATATACATGATTTTGCACAGCCATGCCACACTGTAGTGGTATTTCTGCTATAGGGCAGTGGGAAAGCGGTTAATGTACGAAGCGCAGGGGCCAGGAGTGTGTAATGGGCAGAGTGCAAGAGTCAAGAGTGTGTAATATGCAGAGTGCAGGAGGCAAGGGGTTGTGATAAGCAGAGTGTAGGGGCTGTGAGTGTGTAATGTTCAGAGTGCGGAGGTCAGGAGTGTGTAACACAAAGAGCGCCCCCTGTTTTTTGTATTTTACAGTTCTCCTTCTGGGTCTCCCTGGCCCTCTAGTTGGCAGCAAATCCACTGCTTTTACTAGATCAGTTGAAGAATCCATATTGATTGCCAACCAGTGCACTTCTCTTAAGAACAGGAGTTTGTGTCTTTTTTTGTGTGTAACACACAGAAAGCAGGGGTCAGGAGAGTGCAACATTTCACCTGCAATCAATACTGTCTTCCAATTCCTCTCTCAGCAAAAAATCCCCCACTCCCAAAGAAATGTCAGTGCAAACTTCATGCTCACCCACCAACAAAAATCCCAAAAGTTTCTGAAAGTCAAAATTCTCCCCAAAAAACAAGTCAAGAATCCCTCTCCTCCCAGTACAAATCTCCAGCTTCTGCTGAAATTCTGCTACCCAGCACAAATCTTTATTTTCCACCAGATTTCCCCCTCCTAGCACAAATATTCTTGACACCCCCTTCCTCAGTTCAAAATCTCCTCTCCCTGCACAAATCTTTATCTCCCCCAAAATCTCTCCTCTCAGCACAAATCTTCATCCCCCCTCTTGTAAAACTCTCTCCCCTGCACAATTTCCCTCTCCTCCTCTGAACTCATCAGACCTCAGATGCAGCACAGTGATACCTCTATCTACATCTATGCTATCTGCATGGAGTTTGCATGTTCTCTCTGCTTACGCAGGTTTTCATCAAATTGTTGCCACTATATAAACACCTATAAGTGTAAGAATGAAGTTCCTGGTTTTGCTTGCTTTTAACTAATGTAGGCCCAGGGTTGGACTGACAACTCTTGGGGCCCCGGGCAGTAGGGGATCATGGGGCCCCTGTGTACTTGCCCATATTCAAACCACACCCAAAAAAACCTATGAAAGGTACCAGAGGCATCTCACGGGGCCCCCTACTGACCCCGGGCCCTCGGGCAAGTTCCCAAATGGTCAGTCCGCCCCTGTGAAGGCCAGTCGTCTGTATTTGCTGCAAAGGCTATTTCTGCAAGACCTTAATGTCCCTTTACCATATTTTAAAGGCAGCAGTGTTTCTAAATGAAATAATACATTCCCTGTCATATTAGCAGTTGTCACATTACAACTTCATTAGAGTTTCTTAAATGAATGGCTGTTCTTTTTCGATCAGCCATGCTACAGGGATGCTAACTTATTTTTAATAGTTATTCACTGCAGTCATGAAATTCATATGTTACGTTTATTTATGCTTTAAAGTAAACACACCATTTCCTTTTCAGGGAAGAGGTGATTAGCCCATGGGAAATTGGAAAACGTTTGCACCAAATGCAAATAAGAGACGTGAAACCTCAGTATAGCCGGGTTTATTAACACTTTCTTGTTTTTAGATGAATGTAAATTGCTGTAAATCCTGTAAGACTGTATGCATAGATGAAGTGTTATTTTTAGCTCAACAGTAAGGCCTGTATAAAATAGTGACATTGAAAAGTATGAACAGAATATCCTCGGGTGAGATATACTTGCTTGGATTTTTCCAGGTATTTCCTGTTTTTTTTATAAACTTCTACATAAAGCATTCTAAATTTCTCTTTGACTTTGTACGAGCATCTGACAATAAATCTACCAGGTATTTAAAGGGAAATGTGTGGTCTATACTTAGGCAACATTATGACTGTTTGCACTGTAAAGCCCTGCTGCTGTACAAGTACACTAATTAAAAAATGTTTTATTCATTTACTTTGCTATATATATATATATATATATATATATACAAAGGCCAGCTTTTTTTCCGTGGCAAGAACCAAGATCCCAAGATTTTCTGTAAAGTTTCTGAGTGACCTCAAGATTCATAGATTACTAGTATCCCTGATTTTCCACGAAATTCAGACTTCCTGCACCTATGTGACCTCTGTGAGTTTCAGCCCGCCTTTCATTATCAGCATCTGTGTTTGCAGCCTACTTCAGTGTCTCCCTGTGTATTTCTAGTCTGTTTCCTATTCTGTGTCCATGTGCTCTTCTGCCTGCTCTGAGTGATTCCTGTCTGTCTCTGTACATTACTACCCACTCCTGTTTCCATTGCCCTGGTGTGTTTCTGTGCTCTCCTTCAAGTTTGGGCTGTACTACCTATTGGCCTGTGGACCTTCTGGAGGTCTGAAGAAGATAAGGTATTCCTTAACTCTGCGCCAGACCCTTTCAAGGACCCTCACCTTAACTGCACATGCACCAACACTGTTTTTTTTCTAATTTGTACCAACAGGTATTCTACCTGTCCTAGATTCCATGTGTACTCCAACTGTATACCTGCATTCTCTCGGACCCCTGTGCACCTCCATGTTCATCCCACATACTGATACTCAGGGCCGGATTAAGGGCCTGGTGGCAGGATTAACAATGGGTGACAATCGGGCAGTTCTAATGGAAACCTGATATTTAGCTTCTGTAGTGTTGTGTTAGGGCTGTGTGACTGCACCCTTCCACCTCACTTAGGGTGTGCTGCACTAGCCGACACAGGGCTCTTAGGGAAGCCTAGGGCTTCAGTAGCATTGGGCCTGCCCAGCTGCACCCTTTCGCCTCAGGGCGCATGCCAATGCATAGCACTTACGGAAGCCTGTCAAATCAAGTGCCAGGCTTCCGTGGTGTTACGCTTGAGCAGCTGTGCCCTTTCACCTCAGAGTGCATGCCAATACATGGCCCTTAAGGCCCACCAAAATCCTCAGCACCAGGCCCTTGATGCTATTAATCTTAATACCCCTGTGTGCCTCTACACCCAGCCTCCCACTGCTGTAAGAGACTCTATACGCTTGTCTCCATGGGCTGGGTTTTGTTGTTCTATTAGGGGAATCCAGCTTTGATAGGGAAATAGGGATTATATGATTCCCAGTTTGGCTTGAATCAATGGAAGGGGGGACACTTCCTTCCTATGTACAAAAGCAGATCCTGGAATGTTCTTTTCCTGAAAGCCATCAGTCGTTGCAGACCTAGGGGACCCCTCATAGGCAACAGCAGCCTCCTCAGCACCCCATATTTCACCTGACTCCTATGTCAGCCTGACTCCCCCATATTTATAGGCCAGTCCACCACTCTGCCATGGCCTCCAAACCTGGGATTGGCCTGAACCCCCATGAATATGCAGATTAGGCTTCCGCCCCTTCCTTCTTACTGACTTCTGGAAGCTTCTATGGTCCCCCAGAGTCAAGAGGAGGCGATAGAGCCACAACCTGTTCAGTCATCCAGCTGACCTGCAATAACCCGACCTTACCCACATGACTCACACAACTACCATGAGTCATCCACACTGATTTTGCCTATAATACTCTACAGTATTCTAGTAGCACACTAGAGGGTGATACACCTGTAAGTATTCTGTGCTGGCCCAGATCCTCGTCTCTTGTGCTTCCCTGTACCTTGTCAGCTATAGTCTGCATATGTTTACATATGTTTGCATGTTTGCACTCGGAGTACACCTCCGTTTAGCAATGTGAGTAAGAGTCCATGATCCACAACTTTACATTACATGCTCATTGTTCTGTTAGACACAACTGTCCTTCACATTAAATTCTAGCCAATGTTGTGAGAAAGGGAGCTGCTCTCTTAATGAGCAAAGACTCCATCTAATGTAATCCAGTGCCTGACTGTGACATTAGAGCTTTTTCAGTTGGGCCTTCTCGTCTGCATCTGCTAGTCAATGGGAATCACACCAACTTTTAGAGAACAATGGAAGTAGGTATACCTATATTGTCTTTTTAATATTCATATTGTATTGTTCTCCTCCACAAAGGGCAGCTAAAGTAAAAATGAGCAAGGAGCAGGTTGGCAAGAATGAAAGATTAGCCACACTGAATTTATTCACCTATAAGAAGAGGGGATCGAGGGGGGAAATGATAACCTTGTATAAGTGCCCATTCAGTAAACTTTGTGCAAAGTTGTCATTGCAAAAGACAAGGGGGAATAGTTACTGTGACTTTGAGCCCAGAGAAAAAGAAATTCTAACTACTACTTATGGAAAGGGCTCTTTACAGTAACTATTCCACCGATGAAAATGTGGAATAGTCTTTGATGGAGCTGGTCCTAATAGACTGCTTCAAAAAAACAGTTGGGTGTGTTTCTAAATGTGGAAATGGCTAAAATATTTATTTCAAATAGTACTCAGATTGTTTATCCAAGGGGTATACAGTTGCCTTTGGGGATGAAGAAGCAAATTTTGGAGCAAATATTTTATGGAATTTTTTTTATTCCTCTGAATCATATGCAGTGTGGGGTAGATGTTTCACATATTGTATATGAAACAATGTGAAATAGCTAATACATAAGAAATCAGTGTATTGATTAACAAAGTAAAATATTGGTAAATTAATTATGTGGGGTGGGGGAAGCAAGTTGGGTAGAGTTTCAAAAATAATAAAAAATCTAGCTAAAGTGTCCCATAAAGCGTGTGGAATTCTAGCAGTATTTGACATTAAGAAGTAGTAGATATGCCAATGTTTAAGGGGCTGCACAGGGCCCGCAGGACTCATACAAACTTTTTATTACATTTGCTTGGAATGCTGGCAAATCTGCTGCTTGTTATAATGCTTAGAAACAACTCTATGTATTCATACAAGTGTTATTTTATTTACTGTAAATTAATGGATGTGAATGTAGCTCAAAGCAGAACTGTACGTAGATGTAAAAAGTACAAATTAACACACAGTTAATCGGCTTGAAAAAAGACCCAAGACTATTCAGTTCAACCACTAGAAAAAATGATGAAGAAATAGAAAACCTTCATATGAAAAATATTATTCTCACAGTTGATCCAGAGAAAGGAAAAAACCTTATAAGGCATAGTCCAATTTGCCTTAGCAAAGAAAAAAATAAATTCCTTCCTGATACCCCAAGGCAATTGAATATTTCCTGGACCATCAATCTTTTGTGTGCATTTAAGAATGCATCCAGCATTTACAAAAAAAAAAAACATTCAATTGAGCTGTCCAGAACTAGTTCCAGCGGGATTCTTTTCCACATTTTAACCGCTCTTTCTGTGGAGCAGCATTTCCATTTGTGGAAAGCCTACCTTGTCCTTTGCAATGACCTTAAATTCCTTTACACCAATTTTACTATATGGACCATTTATGTATGCATATCTAGCACCCTCTAGTGTGCTACTAGTATAGTGTAGTGTATTACAGGTAAAATCATTGTTTATAGCTCATGATAGTTATGTGAGTCATGTGATTAAGGTCGGGTTTTTGCAGGTCAGCTGGATGATTCAACAGGTTGTGGCTCTTTTTTCCTCTTCCTGACTCTGGAAGAACATAGAACCTTCCAGAAGTCAGTTAGAAGGAAGAGGTGGAGGCGTAATCTGCATACTCATGGGGAGTCTGGCCAATCCCAGGTTTGGGGTCCCTAGCCTATAAGTATAGGAGAGTCAGGCTGACAGAGGAGTTGGGTGGAAGATGGAGTGCTGGGAAGACTGTCGGAGTCTGGGAGGGGTCCCCTAGGTCTGGGGAGGGGCGGCCTCTAGGCTGGGCACGGGCTGGCTCAGGAGTAGTGTCGGTGTAGAAGTTAGAGTCGAATGTAAATTTGACTCAAACATCGGCCTTTTGTGTGTTCGCGAGCACAAGAAAGGTTAGGGCATTCAGCCCACAATGCACTGTGCCATAGGTGAGGTGCATTGCTTTGGGCAATCACACCGCATGATGACATCATCACTGTATTTAAGAACTATCATCCCGATGCAGCTGTCAGATGGCGGGAGCCAGCGTTGAGAGTGGAGCATTTTTTTTCCTTTTTTGGGTCGGGGGGCATCGTGATTGACATTGGATCTACTTTGGGGGACTTTTTTATTTTTGTTTTTAATAAAGGACTTGTCAAAAACTGTTTATTGTCATTTTTTACACTACACTTTTTTTTCGTGAATGAGCAGTGGTACCATGTACTCCATACTCATTCACATAGGGGGGGCAGGATCTGGGAGACCCCTTGTTAAAGGGGGCTTTCAGATTCTTATAAGCCCCCGCCAGCAGACCCCCAAAACCCCCGACCACGGTTGTGTGGAAGAGGCTCCCCATCATCATGGGGACAAGGTGCCTTGGGGGAGGCCCCCTGCCACAAAGTACCCCCCATGTTGAGGGCATGTGACCTGGTATGGTTCAGGAAGGGAGGCGCTCATTCGTTCTCCCCCATTTCCTAACCTGCTGCATGCTCGGATAAGGGTCTGTTATGGATTTTTGGGGGGACCCCCACACAATTTTTTAATATAATTTTGACCCAAAGGGCTTGGTATGGATGGGTAGGGGACCCCTTGTGTTTTTTTTATTTAATTGTAGGGCAATACCAGCAATTCATTTAACATTCAGCTGTCAGGGGGGAACCCGTTTTTAGTAGCTGTGCTGTATTTTACTGCATACTCAGATGCGGTAAGATACCGCTTAGTGAATTGTTCCCTCTGTTCGAAGTTCACCATCGAACGTTCATTAGGTTCAAATGTTTGACCGCGAACAGAACAGGGAGTGTTTGGCCCACCACTACTCAGGAAAATACGTTCTGTGTGGAGGCGCAGATGGGAGCAGCAAACAACAAATCACCCACACTCAGGTGCTAAAATTGTGTTACAAAAAGTATATATAAAGTGTTGCTGCGGCTCAAGTGGTAAACACTATAATACGCAAAACATATAAACCATAGTGCATAACCACAAAATGTCCAACCTGTTCAGTTTCACAAATGCTCCTTAAAAGTGTCTTGGCGCTCAAATACACCAAGAACTTTCTGGAATTATTTGAGCACCAAGACACTTTTAAGGACCGTTTGTGAAACCGAGCACATTAATTGGAGGATTGGTTAGAAAATATGAGCATGGAGCACTGTTTGAATGGACTCACATTTACTGCAAATAATTAGACATTTTGTGGTTATGTGCTGTAGTTTATCAGTTTTGCAGATGAGATCAGGTCTGGAGCAGCAGGGAGCAAAGAGGACAGTGTGAGTTTAGCACATTTGGGATCTACAAGGGGAAAGATTGCCAGATGTAGTAAGCTTTCTAAGGACAGCATTGGGCTCAATTCTTTATCCTTGTCCCGAGAGATCTTCTGAGAGGCCAGGAGGGCTGGTAGTGCTTGCAGGCTGTGAAGCTGGAAGCAGCTCTATAAAGGGGAGATGAGACATCTCTACATGCAGGTACAAGAAGTGAAGTGATTTTTGAGGGGCTGCTAGTTCCTTGTCCGTAAGGGGCAGATGCTACTGATCTGCAACGACTGATTGCTTTCAGGAAAAAAACAGTCCAGGATCTGCTATGTACTTAGGAAGGAAGTGTCCCCCTTCCATTGTTTTAAGTCAAAATGGGCATCCCATAATCCCTATCTCCCTATCCAAGTAGAATTCCCCTAATAAAACAACAAAACCAAGTTTATGGACTGGTCACTGTCTTTGGATATAAGTCTGTGTAAGAAATACCTGTTGCCTGCCTGTGCTGAGGGTAGCTTAGGGATACCGACAACACAGCAGCCCTCACGAGGGTAGCACTAAACAAGGGAGAATAAATTCACTTCAATTAATTTACTCTCATAGCTGAGGTTCTCCATGACTCTTATCAGTTTGTTGCCCTTTTCTGCTCTTTCTCGAGTTCTCTGATATCCTTTTGTGAACTGGTGCCCAAAACTGAACTGCATATTCTTGTTGAAGTCCTACGAACGCTTCTCAACCATTGACTTCCCCAGCTGTAATCTCCTAGAAAGTATAATATGCATGCATTTACTCCCCAAGTGCATATCTTTACATTTATCAACATTAAACCTCATTTGCCAGCATAGTTGCCCAATTAAATAGTGCATTTAGGTCTGCTTGTAAGTCTGCTTATAACACAGAAATTATACTTTCATACCTAAATTCTATATTTTTTAGAAATAGGTTAAGAAGTAAGATTCCCAACCCTGATCTTTGCGGTACACCTGTAATAATCTTAGACTATTCAGAGTATGAATCATTAACTAGTACTCACTGCATATGGTATTTTAGCCAGTTTTCTGTTTATTTACAGACTGAATTTTCCAAGCCTAGAGATTTTAACTTGCACATGTGTGGGGAATTGTGTGGAATGATTTTGCATCCAAACTACTATATTCACAGCTACTTCTTTGTCTAAGTTTTTGCTTACCTCATAAAAATCAGATTTGTTTTACAACTTCAGCCTTTTGTAAATCCATGCTGATTATTGTTCATAATGTTGTTTTCTTGTAAAAAAACTTATCTATGTGGTATTTTTTTTATCAACCTCTTCCCACTAAAGAAGTTAAGATAGTAGGTCTTTAGTTACGGTACTTGGTAAAGGCTTTTGATCCCTTTTTTATTATAGGTGTCACATTGATGCCAGTCATTAAAGAGTCTTTAAAAATTAGAAAAAATAACCAAATTCAACCTTTTGAGGGCACATGTGTGTAAGCTTTCTGGTCCAGCTGCTTTAATCACCTTTATTTTGTCTAAATGTTTTTGGATCATATTGAGTTTGAGCTGTTGTGGTTCTTTTCAGGCTATTGTGGTTCTTTTCCCTATTGTGGAATTGAGCTCTCCCATTTTTTTTGCATACACAAAGCTGAAAAAGGTATTTAACAAATGTGCTTTCTCTTTGTCCCCAGTCACCATATGAATTATATTGTAAATGGCCTACATGTTCAGACCTGATCTTTTTATTATTAGTGTATTTAAAGAATTTTCTTTATTTCTTTCATTAATACATAATTTTTATATGTACCAAAATTTTATATGACCTTAGTCCCTGGAGTCTCTGTACATGAGAACTCTGGGGGAGAGAAAAGCATCACAAGGAACCAACCAGTTCATGTGCTGACAACAAGCATGCTAAGAGAAGGAAAAATCAGAGTGACAAATTATGAACTAATCACGGTAATGCTTCACCTTCACTGTCCAAAAACAGACTGCGGTTGGGTCTATAACAACCTGGGCTCAGATGAGGTGAATTGAATAATTCTGTGCTTCATTCCACCTGGAAATGAAGGTCAACCAGTGGTGCAAAATAAGTACTGTGTGGGACATCACTTTTGAAATGAGTGTGCAGCAAAAGCTGCCATTTTATTTTATCTTTTAATGGGCAATTTCTTTTTCATTTTTGACTGAAGTACAGTTCTTTAATTAGAATGTGTGCTTCAACACAAGCAGACTACAACCATATCTTGCAATTAGTAATTGCTGAGCAGTACATACCAGTATAAGCCCTGCACATAGAAAGAATATAATCTTTTTCAAAATCAAATTATGTTTTTAGATTTTGGAACAATAAGACCAGAATACAACCCATGCGCCACACACTGTGCACACCTTCTTCATATGGAACATCTAAATTTACTTAAATCTAAATTTATTTTAAACGGTTTCATAAAGATGTTTATAAGTTCCACACAGTGTAATTTTTTAAAATATGGATTTTAGAGTATTTAATTTTTTTATCCTTTAATGAGCCGAATAACAGCTAACCAAGGTTTCATAAACAAGATAGAAACCTTGAACATTAAATACAGAAATACTGTTACTCAATATTTTTTCATCAACTTCTAGGACTTAGAGGTTATGTTAAATAAAGACATCTGTATATGAAAGAAGCTCTTTCAAGAGTGTGTCTGAACTTCTTCAATTGGCACAAATTAAATAAGATGAAGATATAAACATATTATGTATGAAACATTCTAGCCAGAGCTAAGTTGATACTTGTCTTTAGCCAAACCTCTGAGTCCTCCACCTCAGAGAGCAGAGTACCAAAACATATGATCATCTGGGAAATGGTCTTCCTGTCAAATAGGCGTATGTAGAATGCATACCTCACTTATTAACACAGTTGCACTGATTATTGTTTGTTTTGCTATTCAGGAGTGAGTTGCCATTCAAAAAGCTATAGCCAACATTCACACATTCCTTCTTTAGCCACAATTTAAATAGCTGAATCACCTCTACATGTTAATGTTTATACACTTGAACAAAAAATAATAATATGTAATGTCATTGACAATATTTAAAATAAATCAAAACTAAAATCCATATTATATATGATTTTAAATCAAGAGAAAATAGTGTAACCTTTATATTATATTATATTAGACCCACTCATCGAAATATATATTATACTTGGATGTTAAGTACTTAGCAAACTACACATATTTATATACAGTATATAAAAGGAAAAATAGTGCAGCTCTACTCTTTAACCGCTTCCCGACTGCCATACAGCAGTAATACTGCTACAGGGCGGTACGGGTGCGCAAAATCACGCCCGGTGATTTCTGAGGATCTCCGACGGGAAGGAGAACTGTTTTGTTTACTAACAGTTCTCCTCCCTGTCAGCTTGGGCACACTGCTTTGGATGGCTGTGCACAGCACAGCCATCCAAAGCAGTATGATTACAGTGAAGCACACTGACATCGCCCCCTAGTAAAACACTCCCATCACACAGTTAACCCTTTGATTGCCCCTCATGTTAACCCCTTCCTGGCCAGTGCCATTAGTACAGTTTCAGTGCTTTTTTTAGCACTGATCACTGTATTGGTGTCACTGGGGATGTCAGTAACACCAAGTCAGTTCCCCCCAGTGTCAGAATGTCCGCCGCAGTCCCGCTATAAGTCGCTGATCACTGCCATTACTAGTAAAAATAGAAAATTTAAAATAAATCCTAGTATATATACCACCATTTGTAAATGCTATAACTTTCACGTGAACCAATTAATTTACACATATTGGATTTTTTGTGCAAAGACATGTAGCAGAATACATGTTGGCATAAATTTGTGATGAAATTTGTTTTTTTTTTTTTTTACTGGATATATTTAATAGCAAAAAGTCAAAAATATTGTTTTTTTTTCTCAAAATTGTCGGTCTTTTTTTTATAGCACAAAAAATAAAAAACGCACAGGCAATCAAATACCACAGAAGAAAGCTCTATTTGTGGGAAAATAAACGATGTAAATGTAATTTGGGTGCAGGGTTGCATGACCGCGCAGTTGTCAGTTAAAGTAACGCAGTGTCGTAAAGCAAAAAACTGCCTTGGTCAGGAAGGGGGTAAATCCTCTGAAGGGCAAGTGGTTAAAAAGATTCAAAAGATAAGAGATCGCACCACACCAGAGTGGGCAAAAAGTGTGCAATCACCAAAGCAGTCTTGAATTAGTCCATTCACAGTTCTCATATAGTAACCAATGGATAGTAGGTGATGTAGAACAAGCCAAAGGAGTCCTCCACCGTCAATGGTTAAACACAGCTTCCAACCAAATGTTCTTGACCACTAAAAAGGAAGCCATCAAAGAGCGCAGTTAGAACCCAGTGGTTATGGCCAGACTTCCAGAAGGTTCGATCACAACATTTGCACCACTCTGCCCAGAATATGTAGGTAAGTATAGATGGCGCTACAAAAGAATATACAATTAACACACAATATCCTGCAAAAATATATAACTAAATAAATATACCAGCTGCAACATCCGCCCTATAGTAGGTGCATAAATATTACAAACAAACAACATTTGCACCACTCTGCCCAGCATCAGGATCAATTCACCACCAAAGAGCAGTATCTCTCCAAAGAATATAAATGAAAGAGAGAGCAAAGCCATCTCATAGTGTAGTAGATGCAGAATCTCCCATTTATTGAAAAGTAATGCACTCACATAAATCAGTATAAATCCAGCATATCAGTAAAAAGGTATTGTTTCAAACCAACAAGATGGCCACAGTCCATTCTGGTGCATGATGATGTCACACGCCGAAGCTCCCCCTGGCACTGCACTGTTTTTCCTTTTATATTGTTTTTAATTTGTTGCCTGCAAATCCTGTTAGTTGATTCTTTTTATACTTTATTATATTGTGCCCTAGCACAGGTATTATTTTGACAGTGATATACAGTATATCATTTGATGGCTGCATTATTCACTTGGGTTCTACATGGATGAAACAATAGAAAGATTTTTAATCCTTTTGTGTATGGCAGTGATCTTTAAGATCTTTGCAGATTTTTTTTTACAGCATGCTGAAATATACTGTATTTATATGCTGTGTAGGGTGGAGGCATTGAAGATTGCAATGAGTCATAATAATGTGTCATTAACCCCTTTGCACCTAAAGGTAAAACAAATCTAAATGGCTAAGTAATTTTGATAATTGTGTTAGTAAAACCACATATCATCACAACCAGTTTGTGCATCCAGGTGGATTATACCTTGTCTTTTTCAGGAAAAATAAGGCTTTCATTTGTTGGTGAATGGTAAAGAACATCTCCTGATTTTATTATATTATCAAAGGAAAACTGGCCGAAAATAGTAAAAAAAAAAATTTTTTTTTCAATTTAGCTGTGTATTTCCTGCTACTACCATAGAACAACTCAACAAAATGTGCATTTATTATTTTTTATGGAAAGGTAAACTTATCCTTTATGCCTTAACCACTTCAAGGTCGGACACTTTCACCCCCTTCCTGTCCAGGCCAATTTTCAGCTTTCAGTGCTATCACACTTTGAATGACAATTGCGAGGTAATGCAACACTGTCCCCATATGTATTTTTTAGCATTTTTTTGAGACAGATACAAGTTTATTTTGGTGGTATTTATTCACCACTGGAATTTTTATTTTTTTGCTATATAAATGAAAAAGTCCAAACATTTTGAAAAAAAGTGTTTTTCTTATAACATTTTGCAAATTAATAATCTTTCTTCATAAGTTTTGGCCAAAATGTATTCAGCTATCTTTTTAGTAAAAAAAATAAATAAACCAAATTAGTTTATAACCAAAAATTATAATTTTTTAAAATTTGCTTTTACATTTTATTTTATTTTTTTATATTACTCCTTTATCTTGCTTGGCTCATGATGGGTCAATTACTGTGTGCCCTTCCGATGGCGTTTGCTGGATTTGTGGGGCTGCAGCATTCACAGGAAAACTATTGT
The DNA here is from genome assembly GCF_062004578.1 of Staurois parvus. Classification (NCBI taxonomy): domain Eukaryota; kingdom Metazoa; phylum Chordata; class Amphibia; order Anura; family Ranidae; genus Staurois; species Staurois parvus. The sequence goes on from NW_028318453.1 coordinate 773,394, forward strand.
GTGCAGCCTGCCTGAAATAGACAGCAAGAGATAAAGAGGATGAATCTAGGGAGGTCAAGGCCTACATTGACCAGGCCATTACGGATGGTATGCAAAAGTTTCTACAGACTTCACTATCACGCAAGAGAAGTAGTCCCATAGCGGTCTCCGATGAGGATCCTGGCCCTTCTTCCCGGATAGATCAGGGGGAAGACTCTTTGCAAGGGGATCCAGAAGACACGACTTTTAATTTCTTTGACATCTCTTTGCTCTTTCCTTTTGTGGAAACAGTACGAGAGGCCACCCACTGAGAAGAGGAAGATCCAATGCCTCCCAAGAAGATTAAAAAAATACTTCTCTAGCCTTGAAAAAGAAGTTCTGTCTTTTCCTCTGATGGAGGAGATTAAGGATCTAGATCAGGAAGAAGGGGAAAGAGAATCTCCACATCAGGATCGCAGTGTAGGAACCTCAGTGCCAAAGAACCCAGAGAAATAGAGGGTTCTAGAATCTTATGTGAGAGAGTTATTGGAAGAAAGGGTCATTACTTTGGTGGCTCGGGGCAAAGAGGCCACAGGTTTCTATTAAAGGGTTTTTCTGGTAAACAACTTTATCATAGTCAGTCATTTTCGTATGGAATCCTTGCAGACAATAATGTCTGTAGTGAAAAAGAACAACTGGATGATTTCCATAGATCTTAACAATGCTTATCTCCATGTTCTGGTTCTGGTTAGACATGCAGTATCTGCCGTATGTGATTTCTAGTCAGCATTTCCAGTTTACCTGTCTCCCATTCAGGTAATCCATGGCTCCCTGCACTTTTCCAAAAATCTTTGTGTCGGTGATAGTCCGCCTACATCTGCTTAATGTGAGAATGTACCATTATCTGGATGATGTCCTCATCCTGTCAAACTCTCTGCAGATCCTGATGGGACACAAAATCCTGGTATTACAGACCCTAGTGAGATTTGGCTGATTGGTCAGCTACCAGAAAAGCCAACTAATTCCTTGGCAATCATTGGAATATTTGGGCATCATCTTTGGCACAGTCAGAGAGAAGGTGTTTCTACCTCAATGGAAAATCGCACAGCTGAGGGCCTATACTAGCATGGTCCTCAAATCCTCTTCTCCATGGTGCTTCTGGGTATGATGACAGCTGCTACCCCTGCGGTCCCATGGGCCCTATGGCATATGAGATGTCTTCAGATCTGTTTTCTTCAGCATGGAATCGATCATCCTTGGATCAGGAGATCTTCATTCCCCAATCTCTTCTCCAAAATCTGGTCACGGGAGAAGTTGACTCGAGGGACGCCCCTCACCCCTTGAGATTGGATCACTGTTACTTCGGGTGCCAGTTTCCAGGGGTTGGGGCACATTGCCTGGGATACCAAGCCCAGGGGCAATTGCATTCCCCTCTACCTCCTCAATGCAGCTTGCTAGAACTCATGGCGGCATCTCAGGCACTAAGGGCATTTTCCAGACTTCTGAATGGGGCCTGTGTCAAACTCCTAATGGACAACAGAACAGCTGTTGCTTATATAGCAAATCAATGAGGTACGAAGAGCCTTTCCCTTCTGAGAGTGATGGCAGGAATTTTTCCTTGGACAGAAGAGCATCTCTAAACCTTGACTGCGGCCTACCTTCTGGGCAAGGAGAATACCCTGGCAGACAGCTTACTGTATGTGTTCCCATCAAGAGCCCTAATTCTGAGGACCCTCCTGAAAATCAGCAAGAAGGCAGAGAAAGTGATCATTGTGGTACCATTCTGGTCAAGGAGACCTTGGTTTCCACTATTAACCCAGATGATGATAGCTCCTCCCTATCACTTGCCTGGCAGGAGAGACCTGTTGCTCCAGAGGCATTGGCAACATCCAAATCTGCAGAGGCTCAGCCTGACTGTGGTCTTATTGAAAGGGAGAGTCTTCCTCTATCAGTATTGCAAACTATGCTTCAAGCAAGAAAATCTTCCACGAACATCACTTATCATAGGATATGAAAGAAGTTTTTCTCCTATGCAAAATCAAAAGGGTTCAATCTGGTTGTTCCTAAAGCTGCAGAAATCCTGTGTTTTCTTCAGATGACTACAAAAGCTTGAAATTACAAATCTCAGCCTTGTAGGTGCTTACAGGAAAGAGGTAGGTTGAAGAAGTTTTGGTATGGCATTTTCTCTGAGCAGCCATGAAAATAAGACCACCATGCAGAACACTCTTTCCTTCGTTGGATTTAACACTTGTGTTAGAAGTCCTCAGAGGCCCCCCTTTTCATCCTATTGAGTCATGTTCCATTGCGCGGCTAATGCGGAAGGTAGTCTATTACTACGGCTTGTAGAACATCAGAATTTAGAGCAGTTTCCTCTGAAGAGCCTTATTGTATCATTCATTCGGATAAAGTCCTTCTTCGGCTACCTACAGAGTTCAGACCCAAAGTTTTATCTTCTTTCCATCTTGATTGGGAAGCAGTTCCACCCTCACTACAATCAGGTCTTTAAAGTTTAGTAACACTTTAAAGTGTTAGTAAACCATAACAATAAAATCAGTCTGTATATGCAGTAAAGCATACTTGTTATACTCACTGTGGAACCTAAGGGATTAATCCTCTGCATTGTGTAAAAAGGATGTTTGATCCTGTCTTCTCTGACCCTCCCCTTTTTCTACTGTCCTCAATTCATCTGCTGATAGCACACAGCCTTGGGGGCAAGCTGCACATGCTCAGTTTAGTGTGTATTGCTACAGAGTTTGTTTCTTGGGAGAGTGCATGGGATCAGCACAGAGCTAATCAGCACTGTCCAGACAAAGGGTCAGAGGTCTTGCAGCCTCATAGGACAATCAATGGAGAAAGAAAACTTTAACCAGTGCTCTGCTGGACACTGATAGAAGTCACAAGATTGCTCTAACTGCTGTAAGAAAAATCATTTAGCAGTTTATATTTATTAAAATAATTGCATTTCCATGTTGTAGGAATAGGCTTGATGTTTGAGTCGCTCATAAGTTCGGCGCTAACATAGGTTGTTCATGTGTTCGCTGAACACATGAACAGTAAGGACGTTGTTTTCATCTGACCGGCAAATGTCAGATTGTGGCGAGTGCTCGGCTGGTGGGGACGGGTTGGCGGGTGGTTTTTTTTTTTTAAATTTCGGTGAGTTGGCGGCGTTGTGACAATGCTGGATGTCGTGATTGACAATGGATTACAACGTTGGAACCATTTTTTTGGCTTTTTCTTTTTTATTAAAGGACTTGTCAAAAACTGTTATATTCAGTTAAAGGAATTTTTAAAAAATCTGGCATCTTTATTTTTTACTGAATGTAACCATTTAGTGAAAGGGTAGGGGTACAAGTATAAGTACCTTTTACTCATTCACAAGGGGGGAAGCATCCCCCTTATTTACACGGGTACCCTGATGCTAATGAGGCACCTTCCTGCAGACCCCCACAACCACTGGGACAGAGTTGTGGGGAAGAGACTTGGTAATCTGCAGGGTGGAGGGGGGACCCCTCGATCGTCCCCCCCCCCCCTTTCTGCCCTGCCAGGCCTGTGCTCGGATCAAGGGTCTGGGAGGAATTTAGGGGGACCTCGCGCTCCCATTTTATAGGGGTGGGGTTCCCCTAAAAGTCCTACCAGGCCCTTTAGGGCCTGATAGGGCTTTTAGGAGGAACCCCATACACTTAAAAAAAATATATAAATACTGTGGGGTCCCTCCTAACCTTCCTACCAGACCTAACCTGTGTTTTTTTTTTTTAATAAAAATGTCATTTTAAAAAAAAAAATGTCAGTCCTGCTGCAGCAGGTTCTATACATTTTACAGATGTGCAACTTTGCAGGTAGTTTAAGGGGACCCCAAAACATGATACTTAATGCAATTTTTCTTGAAAAATGACTGCCCCTTTAAAAATGGTACTTTTGGAGAAAAAAAATTTCACTGATTCATGTCTCCCAGGGCAGTACCCAAGTCGAACATTCGAACATAATAGATGTTCGACCTCGAACTTTAAACTCAATGCAAGTCTATGGGACTCGAACTTGAAAATTCAAAAGTGCCCATTTTGAAGGCTTATATGCAAAACAACTTCATTCGTAGGGTTTACATATTTATTATGTACTTAAGTGCAGAGGCTGGATGCTAGATTTGAAAATTAAAATTTATTTTAGTAGCTGTTCTTTGGATGTTAGCATCATTGCCAGCTCAAGGTGACCAGGCCAATTCCTGGGAAAAAAGAAAAACACATCTGAGGTGTTAAATTATATGTTCTGCCAAGTTAAAACCTACAGCATGGAGAATCCCAGTCAGCAAACACCAATCATCAACAAATATTATTGATGGGGGTTTGGCATGCAGTGTAGCAATCTTTTTTCAGATGCTCATTGCAATTTTTAACACTTGAGCTCACCTGCAGACCACCCACTCCACTACAGATGTGTATAATCCTCGTATCTACACTGAATATGTCTAACCTCTAATTTGTTTTGCTCAAAAAAGGATTTTTACATTCCAAAGTGGTACAGAGTGCATTGATGTTGTTCACATGGAGTAGAGCCAATTCCACTATCGGTTATGTGGGCAATATGTAGACAACAAACATAGCTCAGGCTACAGTGGACTTACAGTATGTCTAGACAATAAAAAGTAGAGTGCTAGTATTCAGGTTGTTGATTACCTCTAAACAATAGAATAACAAACAAGTATTCATATTTTTGCATTCCTAGTCATATTGTATATTGTGAGGTACTGACTAACAGAATTGTGAATTGTATACACATCAGGTTTCTCACATACACATGGTAAAGGACTCCAGAGTTTGTGTCTGCTACGGAGGAAGCAAACTTAATTATTTTCTCAGATCATAAAGCGGAGTTCCAGTAATTTTTTTTTTTTTAAAGTTCCTCTGTGACAGTCACAGCTTATGCCATGCAAAATGGCATATGCTGCAGATGTAATATTTTGCCTTGCTTGTTTTTTTAAAGATAAGTACTGGCCCCTTATGATCCTGTGTTCTTCCATCTTCACTGTGGGCATCTCAATCCCAGCTGCACTTTCTTCCGGGATACGGTGCAGCTGGCTACCCAGCATGTATCTCCTGATCTTGCACCTGCACAGTGATAAGAAAGCAAGGTGCACTCATTGCAGAGTGAGGGATGCCCATTGACTTCTGGGATTGATGACACATACATCCCAGGAATCAACAGGCAGGAGGATGTGACGTATTCGCCGCGGCGAGGCAAATCGGAAGCGCAGTGGTTCAAGTACCCTAAAGGTATGAAAACTTTAGGAGAAAAAAAAAATGTGCGAAACATTGATGGGACTGCAGGAAGCAATACATGGGGCCAAACTTTAAAAATCGGGTGGAACTCCACTTTAAGAAGTTCTGGTCCTGAAGTACAGAGGCTTTGTAGAACCTAGGGTTGGATAAAGCCTCTTGTCCTAGGTATACATTTTAACCCCTTCCTACTACCGCTCCTGGCCCTTTAACAAGATCTAAATGTCGGGCATTCTGATCATGTGATCGGTGTGATTGGCAGTGACAGGGGTTACATGACTGAAAAGCTCCCAATCGCACAGGGGCACTCATGGGGCCCCCGGGCAATAGGGGATCATGGGGCCCCTGTGTCCTTGCCCAAACTCAAAAAAGCCTATGAAAAAGGTACCAGGGGCATCTCATGGGGCCCCCTACTGACCCCGGGCCCTCGGACGGTGCCTGAGTCTCCAAAAGGTCAGTCCACCCCTGCAATCGCAAGTATGCAACAGGAGTTTTATGGTATCTGCTCAATACTCTGCGCTCAGCACAGTAAAGTGTTTACCTCGGGATGCATATACAGGCGTACCTCGATTTACGAACGCCTCGGTTAACATACTTTTTGGTTTACGAATGAAAATCCGTTGAAAATAATGCCTTGGTTTACGAATTTTTTTCACAATACGAACGGATTAATTGGTTTTCAATGCATTTACAATTTTTTTAATCATGTCCTTGTACAGTACTATGCCTTTAAAGTGCACTTTATAAAGAATTTTGAACAGATAAGACTTTTTTTAACTTTTTTCTGACCTCCAGAATGGAGTACTTGGTTTTCAATGCATTTACAAATTTTTTTGAATCATGTCCCTGTACAGTATTTATGCCTTTAAAGTGCACTTTATAAATAATTTTGAACAGATAAGACTTTTTTTTACTTTTTTCTGACCTCCGGAATGGATTAATTGATTTTCAATGCATTCCTATGGGAAACAGCGTTTCAGTTTACGGATTTTTGCAATATGAAAAGTCCAGCAGAACCCATTAAATTCGTAAACCGAGGTACACCTGTATGTGTCACTCAGCCCTAAAGCCCACCTGCTAAGAGGCTGCAGACTAACATGCTTGGAGTGTTCTTTGATATCCCTGTCTTGTGCATGGTTCATCACTGCCAATACAAGTTGAGTCTGCTCCACTTACAATATTTTGTTGATTTTTCTCAGTGAAAGAAGTTAACACAATCTCTGCATGGAACAAACCTAAGGGATAGCTGTACTTTTTAACAGTTACCCCTTATAGGTTTACTCTTCTGCACGCAACAATTTCTTTAAATTGTACTTACCTGTCCCTACTCATTTCACAAGACTGCTGGTCAGGCACTGTTTCTTCCACTATTGCCTGCCAAAATCCAAAATTTGGGAATGCCATCTATATTTTATCACAATGGTAGATGGCCTTCCCATTCAAATAATTGTGCTAGACTGTTGTGAATGATGTGGCATCTTTTATTGTCTGATACTGCAGTAGAGAATCTATTTCACAATCTGAACCTACTGCCAGCCTCAAAACTGTGGAGTGTCTGTTGTGTGGTGACTTACCTGGCGTTACAATTGTTGTTTATATGCTATGTTGCAGCTCAGATCCCATCATATTATTGTCATACTCATCTTGATCCTGGTGATGAGTATTAATTATAATATTGTATTTTATTATTGTAACATACTGTAACATATTGTAACATAACCCCAGAGACTACTAAACAACTCGTTCACTCCCTTATTATCTCACATCTGGACTACTGCAACTACCTTCTCTCCGGCCTACCTCATCGCAGACTATTCCCGCTTCAGTCTATCCTGAACTCATTGGCCAGACTCATCCACCTTACCAACCACTCCTCTTCTGCCACCCCCTCTGTCATTCCCTCCACTGGCTCCCAATTGCACAATGCATTAAATTCAAACTACTAACACAGACATACAAAGCCATTCATAATGCTGTCCCAAACTACCTCACCGACCTGATACCCAAATACCACCCTACCCGTAATCTTCGCTCCTCACAAGACCTCCTACTTTCTAGCTCCCTGGTCTCCACCTCCCACGCCTGACTACAGGACTTCTCCAGGACTTCCCCCATCCTCTGGAACTCACTACCCCAATCCATCAGACTGTCACCTACCCTTCTCACCTTTAGACGCACCCTGAAAACCCATCTCTTCAGGGAAGCCTACCCTGCCCTCACCTAACAGCTGATCTCCTCCACTCCTCCTACCACTCCATCCCCCACAGCCCTGTACCACTATCCCCTCCCTCCTAGATTGTAAGCTTGAAAGAGCAGGGCCCTTGAACCCCTCGTGTTTTGTTTTGTTACTGTATTGTCTCATGTTCTGTCCCCCACTATAATGTACAGCGCTGAGCAAACCTTTTAGCGCTATATAAATACTGTATAATAATAATAAAAAAATAATAATACTGTAGTAAGCACACATTGTGAATAAATATACCAGGGCCCTGACAATTGTAACTATTTTTAGTATTTCAATAGAGGTTAATAAAAATATAATATAATTAAATATTTACAAGTAGTTTATGAAAATGTATATAACTTTGGGTTAATATGTTATAATTGTATTGGATTTGGAGTAGTGTTATTCGCCAATTTTAGGACTTCATATCCTGTTCCATAACGATACATATATAAGGAATTGAAAAAAAAACTTATTGGTACTGTTGGAGTGGCAACAACCTTTTTTTTACCTTTTGTGCATATTTTGTAGTATACTTAGCACAAAAAGCTGCATTTTTTTATTGAATGAATATTGAAAACAAATACAACCTTCTATTACAGTGATACATTTATTCTGTTATATATTGGGAGATTTGATTAAAGAGATGCTTGATGGTTTTTGAGCAAAGTTTTTGAGCAAAAGTTGATGGGTACTGTTTACATGCATACATGATAACAAGAGGAACTGTGTCAGTGTGGACATGCGGCATTCACCTACAAAATTTGATCCAGGAAATCATGCTGCTAGAGTCTTGCCAAAGTAAGGGACTGGCTGTAAAGCAAACACACACTGTAGCTCAGGAAGCATGGCTAAACCCTTCAATTATGAGTTGATTTGTATGTGATCACTTAAGACAGCTGCAGCTGAAGGGTCCAGCCAACAGCAAATGAGTTTCCCCAAGTGCTGAGGCCTTGTTACAGTTAGACCTCAGCAAAGGTTAGGAACTTACAACACAGCAAGGAGAAAATGGTTTATACCCTATTCTGTAAGTATATATTTTAATTGGATAAGTGAGGTTTAGGATTAGGTAAGAAGTTAATGTAAGATTAAAGTTAGGGATAAGGGTTTAGGATTGTAATGTTTCATTTAGGAGTCAGTGGCATAGAACAGAGGAAGCAGAGACAGTTCTTTCTCTGGGGAGGTCCATGGAGCCTAGCTAGCCATATACAGTATTTATGAGTGGGCAGCACAGTGGCTAAATGGTTAGCACGTCCACCTGGCAGTACTAGGATTGTTGGTTCGAATCCCAACCACAGCACCACCTGCCTGGTGTTTGCATGTTCTCCCTGTGCCTGCATGGGTTTCGTCCAGGTACTCCGGTTTCCTCCCACACTCCAAAGACATGCTGGTAGGTTAATTGGATCCTGTCTAAATTGGCCCTAATATGTGTATGTATGAATGTAAGTTAGGGACCTTAGATTGTACACCCCTTGAGGGTTAGGGACTGATGTGAATGTACAATATATATGTGTAAAACGCTGTGTAAATGGACGGCGCTATATAAGTACCTGAAATAATAATAAATAAATAAGTCCTATTGATCATCTTCAGCAAGGGTACAGCTAAATTGAAGCAATCTTTCATGAGAAAAATAATGAATTGTTCTGATGAAATTTGACAAAATCATTTTCAAGGGAAATATCAGTTAAAACACATAAACCTATGTATAGCAATATGATTCACCTACCAGATCTGATTAAACACTGATTATTGGCAGGTATTTCCTACTTTTTGTGTCAAAAAGATATATAGTGAGCTCAAAGAAAATGATAGAAAAGCAGCTAGCACAATGTGGCAAAGCCTCCTGTTCCACTGAAACATAAATATATATACAAAGGTGCAGTGTTAGTATCAAGTATCAATCTATGTGAAAAATGCAAATAAATGAGAACTAATATCTAGTATTGTGCAAAAAAATATATGAGATGAATTATAAATAAAGTCCAAAGAAAGGTGCAATGTCCAACAATATTGTGTGAATCAATGGTGATCAACGTTGTAAGGTGAGTCTTGTGACTGGTATTTGAGCTCTTTTCAGGATTTGCCACATCTGGATTGATCGTTTCAGTGTATGAGAGCTGAGAGATCCATCATAAGGAATGCCCATATAGAGCTCAGCAGCAGTGGATGTTATTTGGCCATATACCTACTTCCTGCAGTGGAAAGGTAACATCCCATGGAATGCATAGTGGTGGAGGATTGTCACAGATGTACCCTTCACAAGAGTCACCTTACACCGTTAATCACCATTGATTCACACAATATTGTTGGATATTGCACCTTTCTTTGGACTTTATTTATAATTCATGTTATATTGTTTTGCACAGTATTGGATATTAGTTCACATATTTATTTCTATTTTTCACATAGATTGATACTAGCGCTGCACCTTTGTATATATATTTCCTACTTTTTGTTTCTTTATGAAAAATCTCACATGAAATGGAAAAACTGTGATGATGCTCAAATCCACATGTTGCAGAATCAGACATTTTCAGATGTTTCATACTGAATCCAAAACCTTTATCCCCTCTGACGTCTGAGTGCCTCGAGCACAGTTTACATATCGTCCTAGGAGGAACAGAGCTAACATTTAAAGCTTTCCATTCTCAGTGCCTAATATCCTGGCCTGTCTGACACTGGTCTTATAGTGTAAAACCAATTACGTGGTAACCAGTGCTGTACGTCTTTTTAGAAAATTAAGAGAAAAATAAATGTTATAGAGTTCACTGTATCGCAGAATAGAAGAATTTAGATAAAATACCAATCAAACCAATCCATACTTTATATCCTTAATTAATCAAAATCTAGGTTGGATGGACAGATAGAGAAATTTTTAAAGTACTGGAGGTTGACCCTTTTTTGAGCGACCTATTTCACCATCCCTTTTAATGTAGAATGTGGGCTATCAATGTGAAATGGCTTTTAGATAAAATTCAAAGAAAAACCTGCCAATATTACATAAAACAGCCATGTAAGAAAACCGTATTGTTTGAGACAATGAGGGACAAAAAGTACTGTATATAAGGTATGTCACATTAATACAAGATCTCCAGATTATGAAATATAAGTTAAAACTGGCAGAATCTCAAACTGGCAAACAAAACAGTTACAACAGCTTCCAAATTGAAGCTTTCATAAATATATTAAACAGTTACTAAACCAAAGACCCTGCATTCACTACATCTGGTCTCCCATAGTATGCAGAACATGGAATTTCAATTATTTTAGTAAATATAAATTGCTAAATACCTTCTCTCATCAGCAGTTAGAGCAGTCTTGTGACTTCAGCAGAGCACTGGTTAAAGCTTGTAGGAGGTGTTTTCTTTCTGCTCTAGGAGGATGCAAAACCCCTGACCTCTGTTTGGACAGTGCTGATTGGCTCTGTGCTGATCACATGCACTCTGCCAAGAAAAAAAAACCTCTCTAGCAATACACTCTAAACTGAGCATGTGTATGTGGCTAAGGTTCAGTCTGTCTTATCAGGTGGACATTTGAACAAGAGGAGGGGCAGAGAAAACAAGATCAAAAGGCCTTTTTACACATTGCAGAGGATTAACCCCTTAGGTTCCACAGTGAGTATAACAAGCATGCTTTACTGCATATACAGACTGATTTTACTGCTGTGGGTTTAGTAACACTTTAAGTCAAAGTAAACAAAAAATGTTTAAAATCATAAAAAATAGCACACTTTTTTTAAACATGTATATATAAGCCCTATGTGAGCAATGTAAATTCCTTTGTCAAGAATAAAGGTGAGCTGGTGACATACTGTATGTCCTCTTATGTGGCTGGGTGACCCCCAGTATTACAGGATCCAAGCATGTTGTATGGCAGGGGTGTCAAACTGGCGGCCCTCCAGCTGTTGTGAAACTACAAGTCCCATCATGCCTCTGCCTTTGGGAGTCATGCTTGTAACTGTCAAACTTGCAATACCTCATGGGACCTGTAGTTTGGCAACAGCTGGATAGCCACCAGTTTGACACCTCTGTTGTATGGTGTGCAAATAAGAAATTATAGATAGATAGATAGATAGATAGATAGATAGATAGATAGATAGACTGAAAGTACTGATCACAACCATCGATATGAATACTTTGAAAATATAATCTTTAGCATTTGCATGATGTAACATAAACGCTGTAACATTGTAAGACAAGTTTTAGCTAATTCTGAGGTTGCCCCATTGCAGGTTTGTTTTCATTACTAGAATACATGTTGAGTTACCAAAAAATGTCTTTCTCAGAAAAGAGAAAAAGTCAAATAAGCATAAATAAACCAAGAAGCTTTGCTCTATGCAGAATTATGTTTGTATGCCATGTAATCGCACACAGCTAGCGTTGCCCTGGGATGTGTGTGACTCCCAGTTGCCAAAATATGAAAAAGGTTCATTTTTCTTAAATTCATGACAGCTAAATATCCAGTATTTGTAGATGTCATTAAGTAATTATTTGGCCTTAGACTGCTGGAGGAAAATGGGTCATCATGCCAATTTCCTCTTGAATGAATATAGCTGTTTCATAGAAATTTGTACATTTTCCCACTGAAATAAAAGTGTTTTCTTAAATCGAGCTATTTCCTTGAAACATTCATTAATATGTACAGAAAAATCATATGCAGTTGAACTATTCTAAAGGCCTTATTTTTAGACTGTCACATACAGGTGACATTTACCAATAAGCAGTATTATTTGGGGGCTTAATTAGGGTTTTAGTTAAAGATGATGGCTAAGCAAATGTAATAGCTACTATGTAGTCCTCATTAGAGATGAATGTACACATTTTAAAATCATTCTGACACATTTACCTGATCTGCTCTCTTGTTCCATTTTGACAGGTTGCAAAACAAATCTCTATTTACTTGGTGATATTTTTTTCTGTAACAAAACTTGTTCTTGCAAATTACACACTCCACCTCTCCTAAACAAAATGATCCTGACAGCATGCATACGGGTGAGCAGGGCTGCTGTTAGAAAACACGTGGCCCCATGCAGGCAACCTGACAGCCCCCCCACACAAAAAAAAACACAGTTCACGGTGCTTGTTATGAATGAACACAATTAGTGATCAGTACCAATCGCTGATTGCGTTAATTCAGGATACAAAGGGGCTGGTAAATGTGATATATATTTTGTGCTTTCAGCTGCTGGTGGGAAGGTGAGGAGGGAACCCGACAAAGCTGCGGGGGTGGGGGCACACAGGAGGGCTTGGACAGCAGGGGGAAATGTATGGTGCATAAGGAGGGTGATGGGTAAGAGGGCGATGGGGGCAATTACTGGAACCAGTCCCCTGTATGGCTCTCTCTGCAGCAGCTAAAAGTTAGTGGGAGAGGAGAAGAAGTCAGCCAGTAATTGCCCCCCCACCGTGCCGATCACCCTCTCTGCCCACATTCGATTCACCCAGCTGCTTGGGCCCCCCAGCTGGCCTGGGCCACATTACAGTAGGACTGGTGGTACCCCCTTATCCACAGCCCTGTGGGTGAGGATTCATGTCTGGAACATCTGCTATGTGGATACCAGACCATATGTTTTTTAGCATTAGGTAGGTGCTTTAAAAGGGCCAGCAAGGATAGACCCTCGCCCTTAAAAAGCAGCACCAGGCTCAAGTACCCATTCCTAACAAAGGTGATCCCATGAGTTTACATGCACAGAAAAGTTCATATCCTCTGCCTGGCAAAATGACACTGAGGACCTTTGAACCTTTTTCACGTTCATCCCATGGAAAATTAGGCAAAACAAAGGCAAAACAAGTCCTTTAAATTAAAGCAGAACTGAAGTTCCACTGTAAAGGAGGCCATACATGGGTCAATTTCCAAACGATTTTTCAATTTAAATCGAAAACATTGTTTGTTCTGTAATTCGATGGACCACCAATGATTTAAAAAATTGGGCGTTTTTTCACAAATGTTCCAGCATGCCTGATAAATCAAATGGGGACAAACCACGAAAATCAGCTGGTGCCATTGCCCCACTAACAGAGCGAAAATTGACCGATTATTCTTAGATCCGATTTTCGAAGAATCGTTCGTATGTATGGCTGGCCTAACAAACAGAGAGCTTTTATTGCAGATAATACATGACATGTCTCATATGCAATAAAATGCCCCTATCTGTCTGCCTGCTGTCTTCTCTGGCACTGTGAATTGAGCTGATACAAAAAACACATGTAATTAGCAATAAAGGTCTGCACACCACTATTAACTACACCATCCAGCAATTAACAATATATTATTATTTAAGGTGCTTAAACCTCTCCACGGTGCATCAATCTGTTAGTGAAATAGTTTTTAATATATAAAGCACGTACACCATATAGCCAAACTGCTTTAGCAATACGTCTTTATTAAGCATACACGTACAATTTTACAACAGGTACAGATACTTGGTTATTTGTACCTGTTGTTAAATTGTATATGTATGCCTAATACAAACATATTGCTAAAGCAGTTTGGCTATATGGTGTGCTTACCTAATATATTAAAAACTGCTGTAAGTTGAGCTGTTCATGAACAGTTCAGCATCAGGCAAGTCTCTGTGTTCTGAAATGACGGTCTCCTGAGAAAGAGCTGGTCCATGAAGATGGCTGAAGTCCGACATACAGGGGAAGATGCCGGCCCTGGTGAGGGACCATTGGAAAAGTGAGTATTAAAGTGTTACTAAACCCAGGACCCTGCACTCACTATATCTGGTCTCCCACAGTACACAGAACATGGAACTGCAATTATTTTAGTAAATATAAACTGCTAAATACCTTTTTTCATCAGCAGTTACAGCAGTCTTATGACTTCTAGCAGTGTCCAAGAGAGCACTGGTTAAAGCTTGTAGGAGGAGTTTTCATTCTCCACTGACTGTCCTATGAGGCTGCATAACCCCTGACCCTTTGTCTGGACAGCGCTGATTGGCCCTGTGCTGATCACATGCACTCTCACAAGAAAAAAAAAACTCTCCAGCATTACACACCAAATTGAGCAAGTGCAGCTTGCCCCCAAGGTTCTGTATTATCAGCAGATAGAATGGGGACAGTAGAAGAGGGGGAGGATCAGAGAAGACAGGATCAAACACTCTTTTTACACAATGCAGAGGATTAACCCCTTAGGTTCAACAGTAAATATAACAAGCATGAGATTGATTTTACTGTTGTGGGCTTAGTAACACTTTAACCCCTTTAATTCCCCTTTAAATTACTATTATTATTTAAAGTAGTAAATAAAAAATTCACTAAAACATTGGGGTTGATTTACTAAAACTGAAGAGAGGAAAATCTGATGGAGCTGTGCATAGAAAGCAATCAGCATCTAACTTCAGCTCTGATAATAAAACCTGGAAGCTGATTGGTTTCTATGCACAGCTCCATCAGATTTTCCTCTCTCCAGTTTTAGTAAATCAACCCTATTGCCTGGTAGAGTATAAATTATTGTCATTTACAACACATGGGCCTGGGGCATCCACCAGGAGAGATGTTTGCCGAACGTCAGATGCTCTGCTTTATGAATATGCCCATAAGTGATTCCTTTATTGATAAATTATAAAAACAGCATTCTGAATAAATTCCACCCTCATTCCCACACTGTCTTTCTGAATGAACAAGGTAACAAGAGTTTTTTTTATAAATCTCACTGCCTCATCAGTTATACTCACCTTCACAACATTTCCCCACTGATCTTTTATCCCCAGGTATGGGGAAGCATGTGACCTCCTCCTATAATACAGTGTTCAGGTGTTGTGGATAATTGCTAGGACCGAACACTGTGATGGAAGAGAAGGGGTAATATCAATGCTTACTACAAGCTCTGACAGCAGCTGAAGACAAATATTTTGTAAAGGTTACAAAGGTGGGCAATAGCTGGGTGGGTTTTGAGAAAGGTTGCCATATATTTGCAGCTTACTTTTTAAAGACCCTATCCGCTGCTATAGAGTATAGGGCAGCATAGTAGGGAGCCTGCACACTCAAGTCAGTAGCAGTATTATTTTAAATAATGCAGAAAGAGGGATTCAGGTAACAAAAACTCTCAAACTGAGGCTGGATCATCCTCAAATTAGCAAATCCTGCAATACAGTGTATAGAGTGTACATATATTAGGACAGGCTAGCATTCTGTCACTGTGGGAAGAGGCAATTAGAACACAGTTTAGTATGCATGGAGTAGTGATGAGCCGAACACCCCCTTGTTTGACCCCCTTGTTCGACCACGAATTTCAAACTTCTTGGAAATTCAAAAGTGCCCATTTTGAATGTTTATATGCACGTTATTGGCCATAAAAGGGGTATGGGGACTTGGGTACTGCCCTGAGGGACATGAATCAGTGAAATTTTTTTTTTCAAAAATACTGTTTTTATAGGGCAGTCATTTTTCATTGCTTAACCAAATGCCGCCCAGCCACTGTAGAAATACGGTGGCAGGGCGGCACGGCTGGGCAAAACCACATTTTAAAACGTGTTTTTTCAAAACAGGTAGGGGGTGCGCGTGAGGCGCGCCACCGCCCTACCTGTCCCGCCGATCACGGCCACAGATGTCAGTCGCCGGGTCAAAGCCGGTTGTTACCGGCTATGTCCCGGCAATTAGAGGCAATCAGTGACAGAGAGCAGGGCTGCAGTAGCTGTGCTTTCTGTCAGTTCCCTGACAGCTTCTGACACGCTGATCGGGACAGAAGAGTTTATCTGTCCGGATCAGTGTGTCTCCATGCAGTACACACCCCCACCCCCTAGTAAAACACTCCCCTCACACAGTTAACCCTTTCACTGAATAATAAAGTTAACCCCTTCCTCCCCAGTGCCATTAGTACAGTGTCAGTATTTTTTTTTTTTGCACTGATCACTGTATTGGTGTCACTGGGGATGTCAGTGACCCCAAGTCAGTTCCCCCCCAGTGTCAGAATGTCTGCCGCAGTCCCGCAGTCCTGCCATAAGTCGCTGATTGCCGCCATAAGTCGCTGATCGCCGCCATTATTAGTATAAAAAATTTTTAAAATCCCAGTATCTTTCCCGCCATTTGTAAACGCTATAACTTTCACGTAAACCAATTAATTTACACGTATTGGGTTTTTTGTAGCAAAGACATGTCGCAGAATGCATTTTGGCCGAAATTTATGACTAAATTTGATTTTTACATTTTTTTTTACTGGACATGTTTTATAGCAAAAAGACCAAAATATAGGTTTTTTTCCTCAAAATTGTAAGGCTTTTTTTTTATAGCACAAAAAATAAAAAACGCACAGGCAATCAAATACCACTGAAAGAAATCTCAATTTGTGGGGAAAAAAGGATGTAAATTTCATTTATGTACCGTATTGCATGACCGCGCAATTGTCCGTTAAACTAGCGCAGCACTGTATAGCAAAAAAATGGCGTAAATTGCAGTATCTATACCATAGTTTGTAAACGCTATAACTTTCACACAAAGCAATCAATATACACTTATTGGGATTTTTGTTAATATAAACATGTAGCAGAATACATTATAACTAAATTTATAACTAACTTTGAGTTTACTATATATTTTTTATAGCTGAAAGTAAAAAATATTGTTTTTCTTCAAAATTTGTGGTCTTTTTTTGTTTATAGTGTGAAAAATAAAAAGCGCACAGGTGATCAAATACCACGGAAAGAAAGCTCTATTTGTGTGAAAAAAAGGACGTAAATTTTGTTTCGAAGCAGCATTGCATGACCGCGCAATTATCAGTTGAATTAGTGCAGCGCCGAGTAGCAAAAAGATGCCTGGTCATTAAGGGGGGTAAATCCTCAGGAGGGCAAGTGGTTAAAGTAAAAGAAAAATTCCTTTAAATATCATACCCGGGGGGGTCCCCTTAAACTACCTGCAAAGTTGCACATCTGTACAATGTATAGAACCTGCTGCAGCAGGACTGGCATTTTATTAAAAAAAAAAAAACAGTGTGGGGTCCCCCCCCAATCCATACCAGGCCCTTTAGGTCTGGTAGGAAGGTTAGGAGGGACCCCACAGTAAAAATTGTTGTTGAAAAAAGTGCGTGAGGGGAGCGTGGGGTCCCCCCTTAATTCCAACCAGACCTTTGATCCAAGCACAGGCCTGGCAGGGCAGGAAAGGGGGGGGGGAATGAGCGAGTGCCCTCCCTCCTGAACTATACGAGGCCATATGCCCTCAACATGGGGGGGTGCTTTGGGGTAGGGGGCTCCCCCCCCAAAGCACCTTGTTCCTATATTGATGGGGACAAAGGCATCTTCCCCACAACCCTGGGCTGTGGTTGTTGGGGTCTGCGGGGGGGTGACTTATCGGAAACTGGAAGCCCCCTTTAACAAGAGGGACCCCAGATCCCGCCCCTCCTTGTGAATGAGTGTGGGGTACATAGTATTCCAACTCATTCACCAAAAAAGTGTAAAATGTGAATAAAAACACAACAGTTTTTGACAAGTTCTTTATTAAAAAAAAAAAAAGCAAATAAAAAGGTTCCATCGTTGTAATCCATCATCAATCACGGCATCCAGCATTGTCACGGTGATGCCGACTCGCCAAAATTAGGAAAAAGCCGCCCCCGACCTGTCCACAACCGCAGAGCACTGACAGGTCTGACAGTTGCCAGTCAGATGTAAACAATTGGGCAGAAATAGCAGTGACATCACAGCCCAATTGTGCTGTTATTGGACAAAGCACTGCACCTGACCTGTGGTCAGGTGCACTGCTTTGGCCAATCACAATGCACTGTTACAGCGCAGTGCATTGTGGGGCGCGGCGAACGAACAGCCCACCACGCGCCCTTACCGCTAATGTTCAAACTTACGTTCGACTCGAACATCACTAGTATGGAGTCCCTGATCAAACGTGAGGTACTGGTTTGCAGATTGTAGATGTGTCACCTAGGTCTCTAACCTACACATGGTAAGGGGCTCCATGGACAACGATTGATGTAAGGGAAACAACCTTGTTGGAACTAAAAACTCCTATCCTTTACAGCCATAGAAGCTGCCATTTTATTCTTTGTTTCATCTAAAGTTGCCATGGTGCTGCAAGAGAGATTTCCTTTGACACCATCCAGTTGGTGGCTTCACAGTTCAATTAAGAGTTCAAATAGGCCACTAATAACTGTAACAGTTATCCTTCAAGGTATGATTTGAATGTAACTGTTTTGTGAAATAGTAAAATATGTGGGTTTAGTTCCACTTTATGTCATGGTGTGGATCCTGGCACTCGGAGGCTTTGTAGAGCTTTGGGTGAGACTAAGTCTTCTCTTGATTATGCAGTTGTGAACAGGTCCTTTTGCTTGGTAGCTAACTAAGACACAAGGCTCTTCTTTCAGGAAACTGGTGTGATGCAAGTGAGCAGCAGATATGTACAATCTGTGTGTCTGTGTTCTGACTAGAAGACAGGTAACCTGACAAGGCCATTACCCGAGAGTTATTGTAGTTCCTGTGTAGAGACTTTAAGACAAGGCAGTCCAGATAGCCTGGAGGCTATTCTTTGCTTTTTATCCTGTGTGATGCTGAACCCTTGTGTGGAAAAACATGCTGTAAAAAAACAGTTTTGTTGAAAAAAATGAGTGAACACGCCATTAAATGATAGTCGCCAAGTGGACTTTGTGAGTCCCTTAAAACTCTTGACTCTAAACCCCCAAGATATAAAACCTAACCCCAGGATTAGAATTGTGAAAGCTGTCTTTTATATTTTTACAGCTGTTGGACTAATTATTTTTTAGTTTTAAAAGAAATGGAGTGGGGATTTAATTATAAAATCAGCCTATTATCTAAAATGTCAAATCATATGACCAGTAAGAGTGACTGTACTGGAGGCTGACATAGAAAATATAGAATAGGGATAAATGACAAAAAAAATCAATCTCCAGTAAGGTATGGTTCAACTTTATACACACAACAACATCGTGAACACTCTTCTTTGACCACTTGCCTACCGGGCACTTTCACCCCCTTCCTGCCCAGACCAATTTTCAGCTTTCAGCGCTGTCGCACTTTGAATGGCAATTGCGCGTCATGCAACACTGTACCCATATGAAATTTTTATCATTTTTTGAGACAGATAGAGCTTTCTTTTGGTGGTATTTAATCACCACTGGGTTTTTAATCTTTTGATAAACAAACTAAAAACAACTGAAATTTGTGAAAAAAAAGTGTTTTTCTTAGTTTCTGTTAAAAATGTAAATGAGTAATTTTTCTCCTTCACTGATGTGCGCTAATGAGGCTGCAGTGATGGGCACTGATGAGGATGCACTGATGGGCATTGACAGGCATCACTGGTGGGCATTCAGAGACATCACTGATGGGCACTGAAAGGCAGTACTCATATTTGGCACTGATAGGCGGCACTGATAGACGCCACTGACTGGCACTGATAGGCGGCACTGATTGGGCACTGATAGACAGCACTGATAGGCTGCACTGACTGGCACTGATAGGTGGCACTGACTGGCACTGATAAGCGGCACTGATGGGCATTGATAGGCCGCACTGATAGGCCCCACCGATAGGCCGCACTGACTGGCAGTGATAGGTGGCACTGATTTGCAGCACTCATAGGCAGCACTGACTGGCACTGATAGGTGGCACTGACTGGCACTGATAAGCGGCACTGATGGGCATTGATAGGCCGCACTGATAGGCCCCACCGATAGGCCGCACTGACTGGCAGTGATAGGTGGCACTGATTTGCAGCACTCATAGGCAGCACTGACTGGCACTGATAGGTGGCACTGACTGGCACTGAAAGGCAGCTCAGATGGGCACTGATATGTGGCATTGATATGCACTGGTAGGCACTGATATGTGGCATTGATGTGCACTGATATGTAGCATTGATGGACACTGACAGGTGGCATTGATGGGGCTACACTGTCCTGATGATCGGTGTAGATGTACCTTCTGAGGAATGCCGATTACCGGCTCTCCTCTCCTCATGAGCTGGAGAAGAATGCAGATAACTGGCATTTCCTTATTTACATGCGATCAGCTGTGATTGGACACAGCTGATGACATGACAGAGTCATCAGCTATTTCTGCTGATCGGTGATCCGCTGTGTCCCAGGGACACAGCGCACCACCGATCGCCGTGCTGCGTGCCCCCGGGGGTGTGCATGCGCGGTTAGAATGGGGGGACAAGAGAACCGCCTTGCGCCCATCATTTCCTTATATGGCGGGCCGGAGACGGTTAAAGATCACTGCAGGTTAATTATACTTCACATGTAGCACTACCTTCATGAGGGCCGCTGTGTAATGGGTATCCCTAAGCTTCCCTCCTCACAGCCAGACAACAGGTATTTTTCACACAGACTTGCATCCAAAGACATTGACCAGTCCATGTACTTGGTTTTGTGGTTTTATTAGGAGAAATCAACTTGCATAGCAAAATAGGGATTATGGGATACTCAATTTGACTTGAAACAATGGAAGGGGGGCACTTACTTCCTATGTACAAAGAAGAACCTGAACTGTTCTTTTCCTGAAAGCCGTCAGTTGCTGAAGATCAATAGCAGCTGCCCCTTTCGGGCAAGGAACTAGCAGCCCCTCAGAAATCACCTCACTTCTTGGAAGATCTCCCAGAGCAAAGATCAAGGATTGAGCCCAATGCTGTCCTTTGAAAGCTTGCTATGTTTGACAGTCTTTCCCCTTGTAGATCCCACAGTGTGCTGCTGTACTCACACTGCCCTCTTTGCTCCCTACTGCTCCAGGCCTTGATCGAATCCCTGCCTCTCCACAGAATGTATCCTTCTGAGCCAGCCCGAGCCGAGTCTAGAGGCTGCCACCCCCCTCAGACCTAGGGGTCCCTCCTAGACATCGATAGTCTCTTCAGTACTTCATCTTCCACCCGACTCTCCTATCAGCTTGACTCCCCCATATTTATAGGCCAGTCCACCACTTTACCAGGGCCCCTAAACCTGGGATTGGCCGGACCTCCATGAATATGCAGATTGGGCCTCCACCCCTTCCTTACTTACTTCTGGAAGGTTCTATGGTCCCCCAGAGCGAGGAGGAGGTGATAGAGCCACGACTTGTTGAGTCATCCAGCTGACCTGCAATAACCCGGCCCCATTCACATGATTCACACAACTACCATGAACCATCCACACTGATTTTGCCTATAGTACTTTACAGTCTTCTAGAAGCACACTAGAGGGTGATACACACACAACACCATTACTCCAAACTGTCCTTCGTTTGAAGGAACTATCCTTCTTTTAGAACAAACTCCCAGTGTCTCTCTTTCTTCCTGAATTGTCCCTCTTTTTGATCTAATGTATAAAAAAAAAATAATATTTAACTACCATTATGCTACAATAAACCTTATATCTCACCTCTAATTTATTTCAATTTTGAAAAGCCAGTGGTGGTAAACAAAAGCACTTGTGGATTTAAACAGTCATTTGAAACAAATAAATTATTCACGATCCATGCAATTGGGGGCACGACAGGGGTATATTCTTTGCCCACAAATTTTGTGCTTAAAATTGCCGCTGTTTCCCAAATCAAAATGTTAGGAGGTATGCAACAAGGCAAATATACTGTATAAAGATCAATTCAGTTAAGGCATAATATTATATTTTTAGTTCAATGGTTTTATCTCTTCTGACATGTTCACTGATGGTGCTATAGCCTCTCTGGTAACTTGTACAGAATAAAAAAAAATATTTTGAGAAAAATATAGGGAGTTAGTTATTCTATGCTTTGTTTTCTGAGTATCCAAAAATGTATCTTAGCTGAAGTTCTTACCACAGCCACAAAAAACACAAGCAAGGTACAAGCGGAAAGTATTGCAATTTTATAGTCAGCTTAAGTGTTATAACCACTACAATACAATCTTTTTAAATACCAGGCATACCAAAGTGCTTATTTTCCTTTCCCTTTAACAGCCTGTTGTATTGCTCTCTACTAGAATTATGATGTGTAAATGTATAATTATGAGTACACTGTAAAATTACCCTTCTTAGTAAAAATACATAAACACATGTTTTGGGGTTGTTTTACTAGCTGAAAGTACTGGGCTCCAGGGAAAATTTTTCCAGTGATACTTAAGTAAATACCTCCGCTATTACTGTTTTCTAAGCCCTGCGGGCAAACAAAACTTCACAAAGCATTTGTGTTTTGGTAAGATTCTTTCTGAAATCAGAGGAATAAAGGCAGAAGCTTTGTCTTAAGTATACCTTGAATGAACTAAGTCAACAGAAAAAGAAGCTCCTTGTTTTAGAAAAATACATGTGAAAATGGAAATAACCTGCCTTCCTGTATAGGCAAAACCTACAAAGTGAGCAGAATTCCCCTCTTAGACAGTTGTCACCAGAACAGGTGTTCCCATTGAAAGACAAACCTTCTGTTTTTAGGGATCACTGTAAAATTTTGGATTTCTCTCCACTTTCAATTTTTTGTCTGTTGATGACGGTCACTAAGACAAAAGGAGGGAATGAATCTAACTATTAGGAACACAGCAGTAAAAACTTGACCAGGATTCTAATTCTTCTCCACTTTTCCCAAAATTATAAAAAAAAGGTTTTGGCTGTATTTATACTATATTTACCAAGACATAATTTCATCCAAGGTAAAGTAAATGTGCTGTACATTAGAAAAAAAAAATCTACAGTGGGCTTTTAGTATATATACTGAAGTCAATGTACAGCTCATCCAACCGCTTCAGAAAACCAAAATACTACATTGACAGTCAGTCTATTTAATTGCACACAAATACCCATCAGATTCATCTCTTACTGCAAACATCAGCATGCCTCTGATGAAGAGCTGGCATTTGTAACTGTTTTTTAGTTTGTTTTACATAGATCAAAATTACACTATGCTGGTTTATTTTTTGTTTTAAACTCTGTGACTGTGTCAAGCTCCTGCTCAATATACTGGATGAGAGATGGAAAGCCCCAGGTGATGTTAGCCCCAGGTTCCTCCTGTACCACTATCCCCTCCCTCCTAGATTGTAATCTCTAAGGAGCAGGACCCTCAAAACCCTCGTGTATCGCATTGTATTGTTATTGTACTGTCTCATGTATTGTCTCCCTTTGTAATGTACAGTGCTGAGCGAACTATTGGCGCTTTATAAAAACTGCATAATAATAATAATATTATACATGATATAAATCCTAAATATTAACAATATTAATCATAATATGAAGCTGTAATCCTGGTTGGCTGGGCTGTTGTGGAGCTAAAGAGTAACCAAAGCGCTAGGGAGAGGAAGAGCAGCACAGGGAGGTTGCTATTGCTTGGCAATAACTTGGAGAACTGATGATCAGAAGGCTACAAGACAAGCGTTTATAGACCATCGGAAATGCGACTCTGACATTGCCAAATCTGATGGGTATTTGTATGTAATTGAAAGTGCTGCTGTTGGAGTACTATTATGGTTATGGGATGCAGATGTGATGTATGTAGTAAAAGAACAAAAAGCCACTAGATTTTATTTTTTTTTTCCATAATACATTTTTATTTGGTTTTACAAATATAGTTACAACAACAAAAAAAAAAATAGGACAACATCACAGTATAGGTTCTGCGGTAGAGTTTAACAAAGAAAAAAAATTAAATATTGAATAATTCCTAACAATCCTAGTAGTTCCACGAAATAATCATTTGAGTACCCAAGAAAAGGTTAAACATAATAATATCTTAGGTTACAATTCTGAACCAGTCGGACCAGGGTTTCCAAGCTTTGTTAAAAATCCTGGGGTGCCTTGAGGTCTCTTCAGGGGTGCCTTGGCAAAATGTCTAAAAATTTCCCAAAACTTGTATACAAGCCAGCGGGTGGAACAAGCCTGCTTTTTAGTTGCACAAAGTCACAGATTTTCATTGTGCATCATTACGACCTTCTAGCCACTGGGGTCCAGACACCCAATTACATCATAAGATGATAAGGAGGATGTCAGTTGCCTGCACATCATCCTAGTTTGACCCTCCTCTGCCCCCTCCATCAGTGCTGGGGTCACATTAGCTCAGTGATGGAGAAAAACTGAGGGAGAAGAGAAACACTGGAATACTACTCAGTACCAGTGTGCAAAAGTGTATTTGCTTTAGAAGAATAAATCACCTCTAATGTTTGGTGTCCTACATGTGTGGATGTTGCTGTGTTATATAAAACTATTAGAATAGTTTTTCACATTTTAGAATGGGGTGCCTCAAGACTGTCCATAATTTTATAGGGTGCCTCGGGACAGTCCATAATTTTAAAGGGTGCCTTGACTGAAAAAAGGTTGAGAAACACTGGTTTAGGTAAGCTAAAGATTTCTCATAGATGAAGTGGGTCTGGACTAGCTCAATGACTTCTTTTAGAGAAGGGACTACATCTTTTTTCCAGTGTCTAGTAATGGTAAGTCTTGATGCTAGAAGAATATGTGTCACTAAAAGTTGATAATGGATTGGATATGTGTTTATATTTATATTCAGAATGGCTAGGGTAGGATCAGGTTGTTTTTATATCCCAGTAATTTCTGATATCATGTGGAAAACTTTGTACCAATAGCTTATAATATTTTTACATGTCCATAATATATGTAATAGAGTACCAATCTGACTGCAGTTTCTCCAGCATTGAGGACTATGTTATTCTGAGAATTTGGCCATTTTGGTAAGGAGTTAGATACCTTGCCCAAGTTTTTTGAAGGATCAGTACCACCAAAACTGATATTTCAGTCTAAAAAAATATAGGGAGGCCATTTATAAAGCAGTGACATTTCCGTCTAATTCTAAGGAAGCACAAATCTTTCTACTGGATTTAAATTAAAGTAAAATTGTGCAGCAAAAAACGATTATTTTTAATCATGCTGGGCTACATATTTAAATACTTAAAACAGGAGACCTGCTTTAAAATGATTCAACTTGCAGCCAGGTGACAAAAAAGCAAACTAAATTCTAAACTCTGAAGCCTATCTTAATTTTGATCAAACCGAATCATTAAATAAGGAAGCAATAATATTGGCTAGTGCTTAGCTTTCTTTTTTTCTGCAAAGCTTGGTAAAAGTCTGGTGTGGATGTCAAGAAGGGCTCCACACCAAAAAAAACAGGGTCAATCCATAGTTCCTTGAGATCTGTTATGGATTTTAAGGGGGAAACCCACACAAAACACAAGAACAATTGTGAGGCCCTCTTGAAATTTATACCAAATCCTTATCCAAACATGCAGCCTGGCAGGCCAGGAATGGGGGATGAGCATGTCCCCCCTCCCATAACTCCTGAACCATACCAGGCCACATACCTTCATTAT
Organism: Staurois parvus; assembly: GCF_062004578.1. Taxonomy (NCBI): domain Eukaryota; kingdom Metazoa; phylum Chordata; class Amphibia; order Anura; family Ranidae; genus Staurois; species Staurois parvus. The sequence goes on from NW_028318453.1 coordinate 799,058, forward strand.
AGGAAGGATGCCTTGCCAGGGGGAAGAGGATGGGGGTTCTCTTCCCCACAAACCTGGCCTGGTGGTTGCAGTGGTCTGTGGGTCAGGGACATATTGGAATTTGGAAACTTCTTTAAAAATAAGGGGGCCCCCAGATGCGGACCTTTACCATGTGAATCACTAAGGAGTACATAGTATCACTACATATTCACAAAAAATGTAAAGTAAACAATGACAGCACAATTTTTGACAAGTTTTCTATTAACCGCTTCCATGCCGCACTATAGCAGAAATACTGCTACAGGGTGGCGTGGGTGTGCAAAATCACGTATATATATATGTGATTTTGCAGTTCTGGGTAGGGGGCGTGCCCTACCCATGCCACCATTCACGGCCTCGGCTGTCAATCACCGGGTCCCGGCCAGTGATTCTCCACAGATCTCTCCCCTGTCAGCTCCTGCACATTGCTTTGTATGGATTTGCATAGCAGAGCCATACAAAGCAGTGTGCTTACAGTGAAATAGACACACAGCCCTCATAGTAAAACAGCACACAGTTAACCCTTTGGTCGCCCCACATGTTAACATTAGTACAGTGTCACTGCTTTTTATTAGCACTGATTATTGTATTGGTGGCACTGGGGATGTCAGTTATACCAAGTTAGTTCCCCTCAGTGTCATAATGCCCGCCACAGATCCGCTATCAGTCGCTGATTGCCGCCATTACTAGTAAAAGAAAAAAAAATCCAATATATATACTGTCATATGCAAAAGCTATAACTTTCACATAAACCAATTAATATACAGGTTTGGAATTTTTTTCTAGCAAACACATGTAGCAGAATATATTTTGGCCTACATTTATGATAAAATTAGATTTTTTACATTATTTTACTAGGCATGTTTAATAGCAAAAAGTCAAAAATATTGTTTTTTTCCTCAAAATTGTTGGGCTTTTTTTATAGCGCAAAAAAAAAAACCACACAGGCGACCAAATTCCATCAAAAGAAAGCTCTATTCGTGGAGAAAAAAGGACGTAAGTTTCATTTGGGTGCAGCATTGCATGACTGCGCAATTGTCAGTTAAAATAACACAGTGCCAGGAAGGGGGTTAAATCCTCTGTAGGGCAAGTGGTTAATAGCAAAAAGTAAAAAATAATGTTTTTTCTCAAAATTGTCGGTCTTTTTTTTATAGCGCAAAATATAAAAAACGCTCAGGCGATCAAATACCACCGAAAGAAAGCTCTATTCGTGGGTGCAGCATTGCATGACCGTGCAATTGTCAGGTAAAGTAACACAGCGCTGTATCACAAAAAATGGCCTGGTCAGGAAGGGGGATTAAATCCTCTGGAGGGCAAGTGGTTAAAAAATGAAACAAAAAAACACCCAAAAATGTCCCATATTGTAAATCCATCATTAACCATATCATCCGTCTTTGTCAATCACAATTAATGAAACTCACAGACATGTCTGTTCCTGTCACTACACTTGCTGCAAATGATAGCTCACAGTCCCTGCCACTACATGTAAATTAAGGAGGAGGGTCTCCAAGGTGATGTCATTAACCAAAATTAGATCTGAATGGCTGGAGTCCCCCTTAAAATCTATACCAGATCTGAAGGGTCTGACATGGATTCTGGAGGACCCCAGTCCATTTTACCGCCTCTTTATTTACATTCACCTGTAAGTTGGGAATCCCTGACTGACAGCTGAATGATCCCAGCAGGGATGAGCCACTGATTGTCAGGACGCTAGCAGTCACAGGCTCTCTAACAACCATGTGACCTGAGAGTTAAGCTGTTACATTAAGCCGCTCAGTTATGAAAATGACTATCCTATATTTTCTATACTTTTGAAAATCTCTCTATACTAACCCTACAAAGCACCCTAAATAATTTTCTTTGAAATGATAAAGCTTGTAGGATGTCTATCTCAGTAATTTTGGCTATTTTTTAGCTGTTCCTGAGTTAGTTAATCATTTGTCCTTCTGAGGATTTACCCCCCTTCCCGAACAGGCCATTTTTTGCATTACGGAGCTGTGTTACTTTAACTGACAATTGCACGGTCATGCAATGCTGCACCCAAATGAAATTTATGTCCTCTTTTCCCACAAATTGCGCTTTCTGTTGGTGGTATTTGATCGCCTGTGTGTTTTTAATTTTTTGCTCTATAAAAAAAAGAAGTCCGACAATTTTGAGTAAAAAACAATATTTTTTACTTTTTGTTAATAAACATGTCCTGTAAAATAATGTAAAAATCTAATTTCAGCATAAATTTAGGCACAAATGTATTTTGCTACATGTCTTTGCTTAAAAATAATCCCAATATGTGTAAATTCATTGGTTTACATGAAAGCTATACCGTTTACAAATGGCAGTATAGATTCTGGAATTTTTTTTTCTTTACTAGTAATGGCGGCGATCAGTGACCTATAGTGGGACATTCTGACACTGGGGGGGAACTGACTTGGTTTCACTGACATCCCCAGTGACACCAATACAGTGATCAGTCCTAAAAAAAGCACTGACACTGTACTAATGGCACTGGGCAGGAAGGGGTTAACATGAGGGGCGATCAAAGGGTTAACTGTGTGCAGTGTTTTACTAGGGGACGGTGTCTGTGTGCTTCACTGTAAGCACACTGCTTTGTATGATTGTGCTGTGCACAGCCATCCAGAGCAGTGTGCCCGAGCTGACAGGTAGGAGAACTGTCAGTAAACAAAACAGTCCTCCTCCTCATCAAAGATGCTTGGTAATCACCAGGCGCCGGCGGGCAATCACCGGTTGGGACCCGGTGATTGACAGCTGCGGCCACGAATGGCGGTGCGGGTAGGCCGCACACGTGGCTTGCGCGCCCTCTACCTGGAAATGCAAAATTACATACATACACACATACATATATATATATATATATATATATATATATATATACACACACACGTGATTTTGCACACCCCTGCTGCCCTGTAGCAGTATATCTGCTATAGGGTGGCGGGAAAGTGGTTAAATGTTACTACGCTGTCCACTTAAGACATACACCATTCAGGTTTACCCTCCTAACCCATAATAGCTGAATGGAAATTTATTCATCTTTGCTATCTAATCTGGCCTCCTAGTGAAAGAAGATTTGATATTCCTCTGCTATCTCCTATAGACTTCAAAGAGCACTTCATAGTCATTTAACCATTTAAAATTGTTGTTGGGAGAAATTTCCTCTATCCAAAGTCCTTTCTCTTCTTACTAATACCTTGCACAAACCTGTGTAGCTGGGTTTCTGCCCCTCCCTTTCCTCCTGTCAGCAATTCAGAGTATAACCACAAGACAGACTATGTGTGTGGACTCTTCCCCCTCTCTCACAGCAACAGCAATGGAAAATTTTGTATGTAAATGGATAGAAAACTGGCTAAAAATCATATTCAGAGGAGTAGTGGTTAATGATTCATACTCTGAATGGTTTGGGGTCACCAGTGGTGTACCCCAAGGTTTCGTGTTGGGACCCTTACATTTTAATATATTTATAAACAATGTAGGGTCTGGGATTAAAAATCTCATTTCAGTCTTTGCAGATGACACCAAGCTGTGCAGGGGAATAACGTCCTTACAGGATGTCTTCAATTTACAAGCCGACCTCAATGCACTGTTTAATTGGGCAACTATGTGGCAAATGAGGTTTAATGTTGATAAATGTAAGGTTATGTACTTGGGGGTTAAGAATATGCATGCATCATACATACTGTGGGTGGGGGTACAACTGGGAGAATCAATGGTGGAGAAGGATCTGGGAGTTCTGGTAGATCACATGCTTAATAATGGCATGCAATGCCAAGCTGCGGTTTCTAAAGCGAGCAAAATCCTCTCTTGTATTAAAAGAGGTATAGACTCCAGAGAGAGAGAGAGATATCATATTACCCCGGTACAAATCATTAGTAGTCCCTCATCTGGAATATGCAGTTAAATTTTGGGCACCAATTCACAATAAAAACATTGGGGAACTGGAGAAAGTACAGAGAATGGCAATCAAACTGATAAGAGGCATGGAGGAGATCAGCTATGAGGAAAGATTAGAGGAACTGAATTTATTCTCTCTTGAGAAGAGAAGATTAAGGGGGGATATGATCAACATGTATAAATACATCAGTTCTTCCTATAGTGAACTCGGTGTGGAGTTATTCACCTTGAGGTCATCACAGAAGACAAGGGGGCACTCTTTACGTTTAATCTCGAAATACGGAAAGGTTTCTTCACAGTGAGAACTGTGAAAATGTAGAATAGACTCCCTCAAGAGTTAGTACTTGCCAGCTCAGTGGATTACTTTAAAAAAAGGCCTGGATTCTTTCCTAGATACACAGAATATAACTGGATACTAACATTTATAGGCAAAGTTGATCCAGGGAATATCCAATTGCCTCTGAGGATCAGGAAGGATTTTTTCCCCTGCAGGAGCAAATTGAGTCATTCTGTGCTGTTTATTTTTGGCTTCCTCTGGATCAACTGTGGGTATAGAATTATAACTTTTTTTTTCTTTTTTAATGGTTGAACTGGATGGAGTTTTGTCTTTTTTCAGCCAGACTAACTATGTAACTATGACCAATCAGCAGTAAGGAGGGCAAAACCAGATGTTTCTGGAAAATGGATTCTCCTCATTTTGTGACAAGAGAGGGATGTGACGGGGACAGTGCTGAGGAGCTCCATTTTACCAGAAAGATAGCCTGTCAGATGTGCATTCTGGATTGGCGTGTGACCAGAGCTGAGTATGACAAGAGCTGAGTGTGACAGGACCATGTCAAAGAGCTCCATTTAAGAGAGAAAGAGCCTGTGTCAGCAGACTACCAAAAGCTACAAATTGTGACCAGATTTAGTGGACAAATAAGGCTGCATACCAGAGTTACCACAGACCACCCAGAGTGAGCGGATACCTGATCGGAGGGATCATTTCTGCTGTGTTGCTCGGTCTAGTGAGAAGGCCTTGTAGCCACTACTTTTTACCACCTTAGAAACTGAGTTGTACTGGGCTGCTTGTTACCACCATTACAGACTGAGCCATGAGGAACTACCTAATCAGCTGTTTCTCATCCCTAATACTGTCTGCAGGCATTATTTACAGCTATAATGCGCGCCCACGAGCCCCAACGTTAAGCTTAGCTGAAGAGTCAGGACTAAAGACAGTCCCTAACGATTGCTGCCTTAAGTCCTTGGTTTTTTTTTTAGTTAAGAGGTACCTCTTAAAAGACTCTGCATTCCAGCCAGTCCCTTGGAGTGCACTATAACCTAGTGTAGTGTTATCACAATTTATACTGCTTAATATACATTTATACTGCTTAGTAGGAATTTAGGAAGAATTTTGTAAGTTATGTTGTCTTTATGTGTTCTAATTACAAGTGAAAAAGTGTCAAACCAAAATAACTAAGCATTTCTGAAAATTTTGTGAAATAAATATATATCCAGGCAGCTGCCCCTTTAAGTGCAAATTACACATACCATATAAAAGCAGGCACTTACAGTTATTTATTTCACATTGTGTTTATGTGTGCTAATAAGGATTTTAGTGGGAATTTTTTTGTGAAAATAGCGATTTGATAAACATTTATGCAACTATTATGGGGCCTAAAAAAATCAGTAGCACTTCTTTTTATTGTAAGGTCGTGTGCTTTCAGAAAATATGTTTTTTGGATCTTTTACAAACCCTGAAAGCTGTAAACTAAACTAAACTAAAACCTCCAGCTTTTTGGAGAAATTTGTGTGTACATTTGATTTTCACCATTTCAGAAAAAGGTGCAATTTACAAATACATGTTATTTATGAACTTAATACAGGTTAAGCTTTTATATTTAATATGAAGTATTTAGTATTTAGCAGGAATTTTTAAAAAATGCTTGTATCTGCAAACAACAGTTTTAGTGTATTTTTAAAAAGCAAATTTGTCTTTATTATATTTTTTAGCAAATTTAACAGTACAAAGCATTAAAATAATCATAACATAGACAAGTAAGTGGACAGAAAAACATCACAGGTGTGACTATGATCCATGTGGTGAATGAAAATGATTCTAAACAACATCAGGATGGAGGGATCGATAACACATATTACAGAGATATGAAAAAACATAGATGCAAAGGGAGCATCCCCAGGCAAAAACGTATGAAACAAAAATGAGATAACTCTGTATAACCAAGAGTATAAACCCAAACAGACAAAAAAGAGAAAAGAATCTAAAGAGAAGAGAAAAAAGAGAAGCCAGTTGTAAAGATAGTGAAGGAGAAGAAGAGAGAGGGTCGGCAGAAGGATACGGCAAAAAGCAGAGTCAAGGTGGCCCCCCACCAGTATCCTATCGGAGTGACCCTGCCGCCCGCACCCTGGTACAGCCCTCGGGGCCAAACCGGTGAACATGCCAGAATGAAAAAGAATCGGGGGAGCAAGGTTCAACTCCTTTAAGGCACAACAGGGGAACACAAATCTCTGAGAGTCAAAGAGGAGGAGAAATGGAGCCAGACCGACCACAGTAACTTATGTTTATCATAGGTATCATTGGCAAATGCAAGCATTTCCTCCATTCGCATGGTATCATTAAGCACAGAAACCCAAATCGGAAGAGGTGGGGGAGTGGCCGTTTTCTAAAAGAGAGGTATCAATTGGCGGGCCACGGATAGAAAGAAACGCAACAAATTTCTGGTGAAGGGACCAAGAACTCACCATAGATCCTGTCATATACAGCAAAGACTTATCGCCAGAAGGGTTGTATTAGGTCACAATCCCACCAAATATGGAGCTGTGTACCAACAGCTTTAGTACAGTGCCAGCAGAGATTAGTTGTAGAAGGAAATATTTTGTGTAGGGAGAGGGGGGTCCCTGTACCATTGAGAAAGGAGCTTAAAATTCTTTTCTTGTGAATAACAAGAAATAGATGATTTATGACAGAAGTGGAATGACGTGGACCAGTCTTCAGCCGATATGTCTTTACCTAGGTCTCAAGCCCACGCCTTGGTGTAGGAAGGAAGTTCGGAATGAAGAATGTTGTACAGCACTTTATAGAGGGAGGCTAGGACATGTCTTGACGGTTCAGAGAAGGAGCACAGCCGCTCAAACTCAGAGAGTGGACGATGAGTGTAGGAGGAAGAGTATAAGTGTTTGCAAAATGAGGAAAAATGTAAAGTGGTCAACCAATCCTTAGGCCCACCCTGAAGGAGTGAAAGACCTGATTAAGGGCAAATAAAGTCTCGAGCTATGGGCCAGGAGGCACGCGTAAAGGGACCAATGGTAGAAGAGCCCAACCCCTAAGGAAGAGCGGGGTTGTCAAATAGGGGTGATAAGGGAGAGGGATCAGAAGATAAGAGAACAATGGTGCCCCGTTGATACCACAATCACAGTACAGCCACAGTAAATGGGGACAGGCTGGGAAAATGCCGATGGTCCTGGCTATAACCCCATGGTAAAGCCCAAAGATCAACCGGAGAAAAATCTTGTTCAATCATATAAGAGGCTTTACAGAAGGGTCTGAGAAACCAATCAAGCATCCGGGATAGCAACGTGGCTCTATGATGTAGCTCAAAGTCAGGAAAACCCACTCCGCCTTCGAATTTTGGGTAAATAAGTAATCTATATTTTAACCTTGAGAACCCTCAGTGTCAAATAAATCTAATCAAAAGGGAACATAGGGAGAGGAAGAAACTCTTAGGGACAGCAATCGGTAGAGTCTGAAAAAATATATAGTAACTTAGGTAAGGTATGAATCTTGAGGGTGTTGATGCGGCCAAACCAGGCCAGTGCAGAAGCACTCCATCATACAAGAAAGCAAGGGTAAGTAATTAAGGGAGTACAGAGCAGTAAGATTGGCAGAAATCATAACCCCCAGGTACGTAATAGCCTTTGGTCGCCATTGAAAAGAGAAATTAGAGCGTAAGTTCACCAACACATGGGCAGGTAAAAGTATATTCAAGGCCTCCGCTTTAGAGATATTAAGTTTGAAGTTACTGAAGAAACCAAATATGTGGAATTCATGGAAAAGACTGGGGAGTGAAATAAGTGGTTGTTGGACGTAAAATAAAATGTCATCTGCATATAAGGATAGTTTGTGGTGTGTGTAGGGAGTACGGTTGCCCAAAATTGAGTCATTCACTCGTATGGCTCATGCGAGATGTTCCATTACTAAAACAAAAAGAAGAGGCGAGAGGGGACAACCCTGTCTAGTCCCATTCGATATAGGGAAGGGCGAAGAGACCGTACCATTCACCAGGACAGACGCCGAAGGACGAAAAAAGAGGGACATAATCTGAGCGAGGAATCGCGAATCCAACACTATTAGTTCTAAAGTAAGATGTAGAAAACACCAGTCAACGCGATCGAACACCCTCTCAGCGTCAAATGAAAGGAGGCAAGCCTTTAAGCCATGTTGCTTGATATAAGAGATAAGATGGATTGTTTTAGAAGTATTATTCCTAGCTTAGCAACCAGGGACAAAGCCAACCTGATCATGGTGAATCAAGGTTGGTAGAAAAGGGGAAAGGCAGTTTGCCAGATGCTTAGCAAAAAGCCTAACGTCCAGATTAAGTAGAGAAATTGGGCTATGGCTACCGCAAAGAGAAGGGTCTTTACCTGGGTTAGGGATAACAGAAATATTGGCAGACAAAAAAGCTGATGAAGGCATGTTCATATTGTCGATGACATTAAAAGCTTGGGCCAAAAGTGGGGCCAGTTGGGCAGTGAATGTTTTGTAAACACGTCCGGGCTCGGGCACTTACCAGTTTTCAGGGCCTTAATCGCCCCAAGAACTTCCATAGTCGAGAAAGGCTCCTCCAGATCGAATGCATCTTGGGCATCTAGAACAGGTAACACTGTCTCCGTAATGTATTGGGACATAACCGGAAGAGAGGAAGCGGAAGGGGCATCAGAATTCACCGGGGGTAGATTATAAAGTTGAGAATAGTAACGCTAAAATGCAGAAGAGATTCCCTTATTGTGGTAGAGTTTAGCATTGTCAGGCGCCTTGATGTGCTGGATCGGACGACGGGACAGAGGGGGGTGGAGTACACGCGCCAAGTGTTGGCCACATTTATTAGCTAGGGAGTAGTGAGTGTTGCGCGCTTTGTCTTGTGCAGCAAGAGAGGAAGAATCTAAAAGTTGGAACAAGTCTCTACGAGCATTAGATAAGTCCAGCGCGAGCACCGGGTCCAACGTGAGTTTGTGAGAAGATTCCAGGTGCGCAGTGAGTGAAAATAAGTGAGAGCCATGTTTAATAAGAACCCCTCTAAGAACACATTTGAGGGTCTCCCATTGAGTGAGAGGGCCGGTAGTGTCCAATGTGTGATCAAAAACAAAGTCTTGAATAGTCTTCACGACCTCTGCGATACATAAAGAATCTTTGAGCAGGGTATCGTTCAAACGCCATGAAAAGTGATGCAAAGATAATGGTTGGTCCTGAATCGTGAGATGGATTGGGGTGTGGTCCAACCATAAGAAATGATGAGAGGATGAAGTTGGACAATCTAGAAAAGACTGTGACACAAAGAAATAGTCTATATGACTGTATGATGCATGAGCTGCAGAATAATAACTATAGTCTTGCTCCGAAGGGTGTTAGATATGCCAAATGTCCACTAAATGTAACTAATGCAAACACAACTTAATTTTAGATAAGACCACTAAGGAGAGAGAAGATTTACCCACGGAGGTGTCCAGGTCTGGAGAGAGAGCCATGTTAAAGTCCCCTTCCGACAATGAAACAGGGACCCACAAATCGGACAGCTTAGAGAGGACTGTTGCAAGAAATGGAGCCTGATCTTGACTGGGAGCGGAAACGTTCACCACCATAAAAACAAAATCTTGGAATTTCAAGTTGAGGAAGATGTAGCGACCAGCTGGATCAATTAGAGAGTCCAAGACCTCCAGGCCAGAGGTATGATGAAAGGCCACCGACACCCCCCTAGACCTGGCCTGCGGATTAGTACTATGATACCACTGAGTGTAGTAACGATTGTGGAGGACTGGGATACCATCAGAGTGAAAATGAGTCTCCTGAAGGAGCAAGATCTGCGATCCATGTTTATGGAAATGATAGAGCATCTGGCTCCGCTTCTTCGGAGTGTTAAAGCCCCTACAATTAATAGAGGAAAATTGAATCGGAGTCATATTTATCTGTGGTGGAGCAAATAGGAAAAAAGCGCGTCACCGACAGCGCTTCGCCAAACCTCCCCCAAACGTCAAAGGCGCATGTATCCAATTTCGACCCAGGCCTCCTACATGCAAATGATAACTTTGAGGAAGGTCACTCTCAGATGAGGATGCGCACCCCCCCACAAAACATATTCAATAAACCCTCAAACAGGCATGAGAAAACAAGTCCCTTCCCCAGACACATAGACATAAACATAAATACCACCTGGCAATAACAGGGTGTAAATGCAGCAAGTAGTTGGAGGGCCCAAAACCCCTGAGGCTATGGCCGGAGCCATCCCCGCCCACCATAGCAAGTGGCAGAACTCAGGAACTAGCCCCAAGCCACAGCCCCAAGGCCCAAAAGACAACAGGCACAAGTATAAGTCACAGATCCAACAGGAGTAGCAAACAGAATGCATAAAAACTGTAAGAAAAAGTAAAAAGGGAGAAACTTCCCAAATTACATGGATAGGGGATCATCTCTCTGGGATCTTCTGGGAGGAAGATCTGGAACGCTTTTTCTTCCTTCGATCGGACCGCTGCCAGGAAGAGAGAAATGGAAGGCCTGGGTTCTGGAGCTGGAAGAGCCAGTCCAGGAGGGTCACCTGGGGTAGCTTGAACACACCGAGAAATGTGGGCAAGTCCCCAAGAGTGCGGCATTGAGAGGATTTACCTTTCTGTGAGGCGTGGATTTGAAACGGGAACCGCCACTGGTAGCGAATATGCCTTTCCTCTAACATCTGAGTGAAGGGCCCTGCGCATGGCCAGAATCTGGTGGGAAAGGTCAGGGAGGAGCATCACCGGCACTTAGTTGAATAGAATGGTATCCTGCATGCTGGTTGCACGCATAATGGCGTCCTTGACCTTTAAGTAGTGGACTCTGCACAGGTTATCACAAACAAAAGATGGATCAGGATTCCTGGGGCCCATCGTGCGATGTACGCGGTGCAACTCAATATAGGTGTCTTTAGTTTGCTGTAGTAGTTGATTGAAGATGGTAACGGCCGCGGCTAAATCTTTAGATTCAATGGATTCTGGTGTCCCCCTGATCCGTATATTATTACGGCGGTACCTGTTCTCAATGTCATCTTGTTGGTACATGAGTTGTTGTATTAAAACCGTATGGGAGTTAAGGGTCTCTTCATGGGATTGTAAGGTGTTACTTAGACCATCAGCAGTATTTTCAATCTCTTCCATACGCGTACAAATATCTTGTTTAAGAGCAGAAATTTCTTGTTTGTATGTACTTTCAATACGTTTCACACAAAGTTCAAAATCCACCTTTGTAGAAAGAGATTTGATGTAAGTGTGCAGGGACCGTATGTGGGACTGCAGATCCCAGCCATCCTCAGAACAGAGAGATGCTGGAGATTGGCTGCAGGACCCCTGTGGCCCTGTGGTCTTAAAATAGGATCCCCAGGAAGAGAATAAGAGCCCCAAGGGCTTACCTGCCCGTAGTCAGGAAACTCTGTGTCCAGGGGGGATTAGGAGGGGAGAGATGCCAGCGCCATCTTGGATGCCGGAGCACCCGAGGCCTCAGCCGAAGATCGGGTCAAAAACCAGCTCATATCGCCGCCGGACCTGCCCTCCGTTGCCCCCCGAGGGGGCCGGTGCTGTTTCTTGCCCATGAGGAGGGTGGAAGAGAGCCCCTGGGGAGAGATCACCCTGCAGCGGAGGTCTGGGCCAGGAGCTGTGCAGTGGTGCTGCCTAACTTTCCATGCGCCTTTTGTACATTGTATTTTTAGAGGAAATATTGTTTTGATAACAATATGCACAAATATCGCCAGGAGGCCTTAAAAATCAGTATAAATCAAGTTTAGGAGGTCTTTTACAAACTCTGAAAGCTGTAAGTCAAAAATTAAAACCTTCACATTTTTAGAGAAGTTTGTTATTTACATTTTTGTGTACATTTGATTTTTACTGTATCACAAAAGGGCACAATTTAAAATTTACATATTTTTGTTATTTATTAACTCAATACAGGTTAAGCTTTTTTATTTAGTAGGAATTGTCAGGAATGGACTTGCCAGTGGTGGTGGGACTCACCTGCCTTGTGGGCTGCAGTACCAGGGCTGGCCAGCGGGTGCTCTCAGCAACCAGAGGCTCACTCCTGCAATGAGCCATCACCTGAAGCTGATTACAACAGGTGTATTTAAGGAATGGCCATGCCTGTGATCAGGGCCTTGGTGTATGTTTCCCATGGGCCCCTGTACCTGCATCCTGTCTGCTTTCTGCCTGATCCAGATTCTGCTTCGATCCCTGACTCTGCATGAACTCCGCCTGTCCTGACCTCGGCTATTCCTGACTACTCTTCCGCCTGCTCCTTGTGCCCTGCCTGCCCGTTTGCTACCGACCCGGCTTGCCCGACTACGCTTAGTATTGTTTCTATTGTTATCTGTTGGAGGTTTGGTTTGGTTTGTTTGCACTGTGTTGTTGTTTAGTCTTGCATTGCGTCTATGTTTTGTTTAGTCTTAATAAATTGTCTTATTCACACTATACCTGAAGTCTGCGTTTCCTAGTGTCAGTCCACACATTTCTGGTCATACCCGGATCCCTAATAGGAATTTAGCAAGAATTTTGTAAAAGTTGCTGTGTTTGTATATGCTAATAATGATTTTAGTGTATTTTTAGCGAAAATATTGATTTGATAAACATTTGTGCAAACATTGCGGGCCTTCAAAATTCAATAGCACATTTTTTATATTCTACTAGTCATGTGCTTTCAGAAAATATATGGTTTGGTGGGTCTTTTCCAAACTCTGAAGGTTGTAAGGGAAAAATTAGAGCCTCCAGATTTTTACGAAAATTTGTTAATCTACATTTTTGTGTACGTTTTGATTTTCACCATTTCACAAAAAGGCGCAATTAAAAATTTACAAATATTTTTTATTTATTAACTCAATACTGGTTAAGCTTTTATATTTAGTAGGAATATAGCAGGGATTTTGTAAAATTTGCTGTGATTGTACTCTCTGAAAGCTGTAAGGGAAAAATGAAAAAGCAATTGAAAAAATACAAAAATGGTCTGACCACCTGAGTTTAAAAGTGGAGCGCGGGGCATGGCAGCAAAAGTGTTTAAGGTATTTTACAGTTGTGTATTTATCCGTGCTTGCAGTGATTGTTAGTCAACTAGGTTTGTCAGAGGGGACAAGGATGTTCTTGGAGTCTAGGCACAGAACAGAGAACCCAGAGTTATCAATCGGCTCCTTCGTGGGTGGCGCTGTACCTGCTTTGCCTAATAACTTTTACATAGCCATAACATCATTATGGCCACAAGCAATTTTCTTTCAGCATAGAATTGTCACCTGCCCAGTAACATATTGGCTTAAAACACTTGGAGAATTATGCACCAAGCATGACTAACCTAAACAATTATTCTACTTCTATTTACAATTTAATTGTTTGGCTGTTAGATTACCAGCCTACAGTTAGAGCTCTCCACTGTTTTGAAGCCTACATTCGCAAGACCCTTCTCAGCCTTATATGATTACCAATTTTAACCAACTACTCTTTTCTACTTCTGATGCTAAGGAATAACAACACCTATACAGGATAAAAAAGGAGAACATTCTCCTTTTTTCAAAATTCTCCAACAATCAATACCTGTAACATTATGGAAAAAGATATAGTATATAGCTTGTGAATCTTCACTCTACACCACTCAAACTACATATAAAATACTCATGTTTTGGTACAAAACCCCAGATCTCTTACACTCATACAATCCTCTTATTTCCAAAGATATCTTATATGGAAGTCAGGTGGCACAGTCTACCATACTTTTTGGCAATATCAGTTTATTCAAGTTTACTGGAAAAGGGCAGCTGATTTACTACACCAGGCTTCGTGTCTAGAGTTTCTTTTGAACCCTCTACACAGGGGTCTCAAAATGTTCTAAACAAAAGCTATTTATCTTTCATTCAGACTTTAAGGGCACTGGATTGTGGCCAGTGGGGATAAAAAATGCCCCAGGTCCCAGGCTTGGTGGTCAGTTATATAGAGCCTGTGGTCAGTAGGAGGAGAAATAGTGCCCTATCATTGATATTAATGGGAGGAATAGTAACCCATGGTTGGTGTCAGTGGGAGGAATAGTACCCCACATCCTTGGTATCAGTGGAAGGGATAATGAACCAACATTGGCACTAGTAGGAGGAATAGTAACTCATCGTTGTTGTCAGTGGCAGGAATTATGCTCCACTGTGGGTGTCAGTGGGAGGAATAGTGCCTCATATCAGTGGGAGGAATAGGGCCCCAAAGGCTAGCAAAGTGCTGCATCTGACCCTCGGGCCCAGTTAGAAGCTTTACATTTTCTGGTGACCAGAAGATCCATCTCAGCTGGAGAAAAAAAAACAACCCCTTCACAGATGATTTAATCAATAAAATCTCAAAAGGCTTGAGGAAATAACTGCTTTATTGTAGGATAGGACAAGTACATTTCCTAAAGTCTGAGCCCTTTGGGTCCAGTCACTTTATGGTTCTCACTTTCTTTCAGCTATATCAGGTACACACTAGCTAAAAACCACTGCACTTCATTTTGGTAACATGTTTACAGTTTTAATTTTTTGTTAGTATTTTTATTTTATATAGAATTACCAAATGTATCAGATAATGTTCTCAATTATCTACTTTTCATAACCTTTTCCTGTGATTTTATTATCAGATCTACTACTAGAGCTAGTTGGAGATTCTCTGTGTAGTTCTATTGAATGCCACATTGGTATAACTACTATGCACTGTATATCACTCCTGTTGTTATATTTCTATTCAAATGCTGAATGTATCTTAAAGGATAGCTTTACCCTTGGGAACATGTTGCACGTTCCACCCATTTTTTGGGTGGAACATGTAACATGTTCCCACTGCCGGAGCCACTGCCCTCTTCACTGTATCTAGTGACAGCTAGCAGGAGATCTTCTCCCCCTGCTAGCTGCCAGCCAGGCTACATCCTTCATTCACAGAATTCTGTGAATTAAAAACTACTCTGTGGTTGTCAGCTTGTAGTTATGAATGAACTAACACTACTGAGCACTGTGGAAGTTCATTGTCTCTTTCTGTCAGTGTGTTCTGCTTGTCTGTACAAAGTATGAGCACAAAGATACACTGACAAGTCTGTAGGAGTCCTGCATAGCACCCTCAATTTGCTGATTGTTGGTGCAATGCTTTCTAGGCTCCAAGTAAAAAAACAATAAAAGCTAATTTTTTTTTTACCTGCAAAAAAAGATGTGCATTTTTTTTGTAGCGCTAACCCCATAGGAGCCGCTGAAATAAAGCCCAGGTATTCCCCACTTTAGTCTAACAGCCAGGCACACTGTAGTTTTACAGCCAGGTGCACACCCACATCCACTTGTTGTCTTCAATGATCAGTCTAGGTGGATTTAGTAGGATACTCCAAAAATAGAACTATTTACAATGAGGACATATATCTGATCTCTGGTTGAGCTCTAGGTGAAGTCCTTGCTGAAGCAGATGGCAGACTTCTTCTCGTAACTAGTAGTGAAACAGCTGTAAAGTTGAGAAAAGTCTCTAAGCAGCAGTGTTAGCTGGACAAAGCTCTTCGAAACGTTAGCCAGTGTTCCCTTGTCTGGATCCTTAGCTGACTCTAACACACCAGAGGGGGTTAACAGCAACAGTCTATGAAATCCTTAGGATGTCTGTACTCACAAGGCCAAAAAGAATAGCCTGTAGCCTGTTCTCCATGATACCGGACTTGGTCCTCAGTAGACATGCCCTCAGCCAGCTTTCTCAAGAACCAGGGTCACTCTGTTTCTCTTGCTTTAGGCTCTCAGGTCACCCACCTGAGGCCACTTGGCAGCAGGTGCCTGGGGAGGCAGCGTGCCTTCCCCTAGGCTGGTGCAATCCTCTCCAGGAAGGACCCCAGGCTTAGTGTGCCCAAAGAATAAATACCTTCTCAATGCTTGCCACCCCCTGTGTAATATTTATATATTATACACTATATTGCCAAATGTATTGGGACACCCCACCGAGTCCTTGGATTCAGGTGTTCCAATCACTTCCATGGCCTAAAAACACTTGCGAAAGAATGGGTTTCTCTCAGGAGCTCAGTGAATTCAAGCATGGTATCGTGACAGGTTGCAACCTGTGCAATAAGTCCATCCGTGAAATTTCCCTGCTACTAAATATTCTATGGTCAACTGTTAGTGGTATTATAATAAAGTGGAAGCAACTGGAAACAACAGCAACTCAGCCACGAAGTGGTTGGCCACGAAAAATGATAGAGCGGGGTCAGCGCATGCTGAAGTGCACAGCGCCCAGAGATTGCCAACTGTCTGCAGTCAATAGCTAAAGACCTCCAATATTTGTGTGGCCTTCAGATTAGCACAACAGTGCACAGAGAGCTTCATGGAATGGGTTTCCATGGCTGAGCAGCTGCATTCATGCCTTACATCACCAAGTGCAATGCAAAGCATTGGATGCAGTGGTGTAAAGCTTGCCTCAACTGGACTCTATAGCAGTAGAAACATGTTCTCTGGAGTGACAAATCACGCTTCTCTGTCTGGCAATCTGATGGATGTGTCTGGGTTTGGCGGTTGCCAGGAGAATGGTACTGGCCTCACTGCATTGTGTCAAGTGTAAAGTTTGGCGGAAGGGGGGTTATGGTGTGGGGTTGTTTTTCAGGGGTTGTTCTTGGCCCCTTAGTTCCAATGAAAGTAACTCTTAAGGCATCACCATACCAAGATATTTTGGACATTTTAATGCTCCCAACTTTGTGGGAACAGTTTGGGGATGGTCCTTTCCTGTTCCAACATGACTATGTACCAGTGCACAAAGCAAGGTCCATAAAGACATGGATGAGTGAGTTTGGGGTGGAGGAACTTGACTGGCCTGCGCAGAGTCCTGACTTCAACCCGATAGAACACCTTTCGGATGAATTAAAGTGGAGACTGAGAGCCAGGTCCTCTCATCTGACATCAGTGCCTGACCTCGCAAATGTGCTTCTGGAGGAATGGTCAAAGATGCCCATAGACACACTCCTAAACCTTGTGGACAGCCTCCCCAGAAGAGTTGAAGCTGTTATAGCTGCAAAGGGTGGACCAATGCAATATTGAAACCTACGGACTAAGATTGGGATGCCATTAAAGTTCATGTGTGTGTAAATGCAGGTGTCCCAATACTTTTGGCAATATAGTATAAACAGAATATATATATATATATATATATATATACAGTTGCAAGAAAAAGTATGTGAACCCCTTGGCATTACGTGGAGTTTTGCATGAATTGGGCATAAAATGTGTTCTGAACGTCATTTAAGTCACAACAATAGAAGAACACAGTCTGCTGAACATAATACTACACAAACATTAGATGTTGTCATGGTTTATTTGCACATAACATGTAAACACTCACAGTGCAGGGAGGATAAAGTATGTGAACCTTTGGACTTAATAACTGGTTGACCCTCCTTTGGCAGCAATAACCTCAACCAAACATTTCCTGTAGTTGCAGATCAGACCTGCACAATGATCTGGAGTAATTTTGGACCACTCCTCTTCACAAAACTGTTTCAGTGTAGCAATATTCTTGGGATGTCTGGTGTGAATCGCTCTCTTAAGGTCATGCCACAGCATTTTAATCGGGTTGAGGTCAGGACTCTGACTGGGCCACTCCAGAAGGCGTATTCTGTGCTGTTGCAGCCATTGTTTTGTTGAATTACTTGTATGCTTTGGGTCATTGTCCTGTTGCATCACCCATCCTCTGCGGAGCTTCAGTTGGCGGACAGATGGTCGTACGTTTTCCTGCAAAATGTCTTGATAAACTCTGGAATTCATTTTCCCATCAATGACAACAATCCGTCCAGGCCCTGAGGCAACAAAGCAGCCCCAAACCATGATGCTCCCTCCGCCATAATTTACAGTGAGGATGAGGTTTTGATGTTGGTGTGCTGTGCCTTTTTTTCTCCACACATAGTGTTGTGTGTTCTTCCCAAACAACTCAATCTTGGTTTCATCTGTCCACAGTATATTTTGCCAGTAGTGCTGTGAAACATCCAGGTGCTCTTTTGCAAACTTCAAACGTTCTGCAATATTCTTTTTGGACAGCAATGGCTTCCTCCGTGGTGTCCTCCCATGTACTCCATTCTTGTTTAATGTTTTTCTTATTGTAGATTTGTCAACAAAAATGTTAGCATGTGCCAGAGATTTCTGTAGGTCTTTAGCTGACACTCTGGGATTCTTCTTTACCTTATGCAGCATTCTGCACTGTGCTTTTGCATTCATTTTTAAAGGACGACCACGCCTAGGGAGAGTAGCAACAGTGCTAAACTTTCTCCATTTGTAGACAGTCTGTCTTACCGTGGACACATGAACATCAAGGCTTTTGGAGATACTTTTGTAACCCTTTCCAGCTTCATGCAAGTCAACAGTTCTTTATCGTAGGTCTTCTGAGAGCTCTTTTCTGCGAGGCATGGTTCACATCAGACAGTGCTTCTTGAAACCAGTAAACCCAAAACAGGTGTGTGTTTTTTAAGGGCAGGACAGCTGTCAGCAACACATCCAATATCATCACACTGATTGGAGTCAAGGTTGGCTCACTCCTGGCTCCAATTAGCTCTGGGAGAAGTCATTAAGCTAGGGCCTCACATACTTTTTCCTCCCTGCACTGTGAATGTTTACATGTTATGTGCAATTAAACCATGGCAACATCTAATGTTTGTGTAGTATTATGTTCAGCAGACTGTGTTCTTCTATTGTTGTGATTTAGATGATGTTCAGAGCACATTTTATGCCCAATTCATGCAAAACTCCACGTAATCCCAAGGGGTTCACATACTTTTTCTTGCAACTGTATATATATATATATATACACACACACACTGTATACATATTTTATATACATACTGTATATAAAACAAGCTACATAGAGATGCCAAGGAGCCTTTGCAATACTTAACTCTCCTTGTTTACACTTGTGATTGAGCTCCATTTTTACCACCCCAACCACTCTTTAGAACACTAGTGTAAACCAGGGGTGGACTGACAACTCATGGAGCCCCTGGGCAATAGGGGATCATGGGGCCCCTGTGTCCTCGCCCACAATCAAACCACACCCAAAAAAGCCTATGAAAGGTACCAGGGGCATCTCATGGGGCCTCTTACTGGCCCTGGGCCCTCGGGCAGTGCCCGAGTTTCCGAATGGTCAGCCTGGTGTAAACTAGCCTTTATGGTTCATAATATGCAACTGGGGTCAGAGAACACCTCTTTCACTTTCGACCCAGATGGTGCCAAGAGGAAATAGGAGAATATTTTTTTGGTCTCAATGTCAGTAGAGCAGCAGGTGAAGAAAGTGCTCAGTGACCAACAAAGCTTAGATATGACAAACTGGGAGCACAGTTATCATATTGTCAATAAACCTCATGCCTCTCATTTTCCATGAAATTAAGTAAAGTCAAGGTCTTTGTGAAAAAGGCACAGTACCTGCCCAACCAACGTCTAGAATAGATGGATCACTAAGTCTCTGAGGACCCCTGTTCTACTGTACAGTCTACATAAATTTTATGTCTGTCCCTGGCTGATCTTCAATGAGTGGTTCGTGTTATGCTGATGTGCACTTACATCACCAGAATGAGAAAAGAGATGGCCATAACGGTTTTATTCTCTACAGCCCGTGTTCTGTATATCATCATTGTGTTGAGTAGGGATTCATATATTGGGCTTTCACTGCAATTGCACCCTTATCAATAAAGAACAGGAAGTGTCTCATGTTTGTTAAGAATAAAGATTTCCCATAAACCATTGCAGCCTTTTTAGCTTCCTGAAGAACACCAGTGAAAGTCTCCTCCATTCTCCCTTCAATACACATATATCTTTAAGTTCTTTCATTGTGTTTGTTAAAGTCACATACATAGCTAGATCACGTTTCAATGTATTCAAATGTGATTTGTAGGTACCTGTTTGCAAGAAATGTGTTCATTGTATACATTTGAGAGGGTCGTGTACAAACAAAAGGTAATTTCAGTCTATGTGATTGTATATCAGTTTTACAGAACTATTCAAAGCAACAAATTCAGTTTGCTTCTGTCTGTTTTGTTAGCTAGCTGTCAGCTGACCATTAGTAGGACAGCACAGCCAGACTAGGCAGAAAAATAAGAGCTCAGCTGAAGGCTTCACCAACAATTATAGAGAGGAAAGCACTTGTGCTAATAATTTTTTTCAAATAGTGAAGTGGCATTTTTGGAGTGATTAGATATGTTTCTTAATTTGCTCATCCAGATTTCAGTTTTAAGTATATTTAATCTATATATTTATATCTAATTTATATCTAATGCGCTTTTTACATCATGGACTATGTTCTTACTTTTTGGATGGATTTATATTTTCAAAATACTGCTGACAGTGCTGTCTGTCAAAGGAAAAAGTGAAATTTTTCTTCTGCACAGATGTATCAAGTTGACAGTTTTTTAATAAGGATTAATTAGCATAATTCTGTGTATATACCCCCTAACAATTTTCTAAGCTTACTGCTGCAGGACTCTTGCAAAGTGAATCATCTAATTAAATATTGCTTCTTGTACATTCTCTTCTTCTATGGAATGCTACCACAGTCATTTGTGTTTATCGGGAAATTTTAAAATTAACATCAGTTGAGTAGCTTCCTACAAGGTTTGATTTTTTAACCAATTCCCTCAAATGCATCTCTTTTATATAAGAACTCCAGTCAAGGTAAATATTATCATTAAACATTCACAATTACAATTTATGTGCATTTTCTGTTTATTGTAAAAACTGAACTCCAGGCAAAACACCAGGCCAGTCGGCAGGGGGGGTCACCAGGTGACCCTGTCTTCATGTTTACCTGTCATTTGGCGAGTGACGTTTCCTGTGGAGAGACACTTTCCCAATGACAGGCAAACATGGAGGAGGGTGACATAATGGGTGACCCACCCCCATGTTTACCTGTCATTCAGTGGACGATGGGACAGAGTGGATCTACTTCTGGGGACTTTTATTTTTTGTTTTTTTTATAAAGGACTTTTTTTTACTTCCTTTTATTTTTTACTTTGGACACTATTTTTATTGAATGAGAAGACCCCCACAACCACCACCCAGGGTTGTGGGGAAGAGGCCCTTGCCTCCATCTACATGGGAACAAGAAGTTTTGGGGGGGGTCCCCATCCCCCAAAGCTTCCCATCATGTTGAGGGCATATGGCCTGATATGGTTCAGGAGGAGGCACTCACTTGTCCCCCCCCCCCTTTCCTGGCCTGCCAGATTATGCTCAGATGAGGGACTGGCAAGGATTTTGGGGGGATCCCACACTATTTAAGAAAAAAGTGGCATGGGGTTCTCCTCAAGATCCATACCAAAAGCAAAGGACCTGGTAGGGATTTGGGGGGACCCTCACACTATTTTTATTTTTAATGCCGGCACTTGAGTCATGGTTGATAAGGACGCGGTGGCTGCCCTCTCCTTAACAACCAGCTATTCACAATCAATTCAATATGTATTGAATGAATTCAAAAATCCCCAAAAATAATTGAAACAAATGTGTTTGCTTTTTTTCGTTATACCTTTTATTCGGATTAGTTGCCATTTGTTTCTGTCTCCATAAGAAAATTCAGATACATACGAACCTCCAAAAACAAACCAAATTTAAATGAATTGCACATATCTAATAGAAGAATTTAATTCTACTTCAAGTAAGTGAGGGCCTCTCAAGACATAATGTGGCCCCTTGAAGATGCATTCCTCATGATTCAGCTCCTGTTCCAATTTAGTTTGACATGCCTGCTGTAGATAAATAGTGCTTGTCTAGTTATGTCATTTGTCTCATTTATAATAACAATAAAATTTTGCTTGTGGTACAATGCATGTTGAAGTAAATGACAATGCACCGTGAATATGGCATAAAAGCATTTTCTTTCATATGTGCAGATCAAAGGATCATTCTTTGATCTGTACATACAATAATTAATCTGTTTGCTGGCGCCATCTATAAAAGACTGTTGCCTGTACATAAATTCAAGACAGTCGTTCAAATGTCACTCTTTTCAACTGGGGGAAGTAAAAGTTGCAAGCCCAACTCCATCCAAAACTTTGATTTTAGAGTTAGATCCTCTGTCAGGTTTTTATTGCCCTTCATGCTCTATTGTGGAGATTTTCTCTCACTTCCTATTGAGATAAGAAGTGATGGGAGTCTTGTTAAAGGGTAATTATATGTCGCTAGAATGGCTAGGAAGATAGGGTGGAGATGGAAGATTCTTTAAAAAGTCCCATAAAAGAGTCACAAAAATAATGGAAGTCAGTAAAAGGTATTTAAAGTCAATATTTGTGGCTGCAGCTTCCCTGTGAAGTGATGGATTCACTTGGTATCTGTAAAAAAAGAACAAAAGGGAAGGAGAGCTGCCACCTAAGTGTAGATGTATTGATTGTAGAGCTTGGTAGGGTAAAGCATAGGTAGGCAGGGCTGGAAACAGGCACTATCCTGGGCCAATATGGAGGCATGTCGTCCATTAGGTCCAGGGCTGAAGCAGAGATGCAAATATCATCAATGGGATGATGTGGAAGGCAGCGTTTACAACAACTTTGCACACCGCTCCTGGATGTTTCCAGCCCTGCCTGCCTAGCCGCAGCCCTGCTGAGCTCTGCAGCCTCTCACAGTGGATGTCATGCTTCTAACCTACCAATAAATGTGAGCGTGTTTTTAGTCCTATTGTCCTTTTTATCAATACATCTACATTTAGGTGGAGGTATTCCTTGTCACTTTTACTTTTTTTAATGATGGAAGCTTCTCCAACAAGGACACAAATGAAAAGCAACAGGACTTTTTTGGGGAAAATGGGGGTAAAATATCCACAATGTGGTTGCTTACAAAAATCAAAACCTGATGTAAATTGTATGGCTAATATTTCTTTACTGAAATTTTAAGAATATGAACAAAGTCACAAAATGATACATCCATAAACCTTATGGTGGCATACAGTATATAGTATATTGCTTGCTACATGGAACAATTATGCATGAACCCAGCAAATTAGATAACAAGTGAATGAGTAGATGGTCGTGATCGTGAAATCAGAATGCCTAATGACTTAAAGCGATATTAAACCCCCCAAAAAATTATTTTCCTGACAGACTCCATGACAGCATACGTAGAGTCTGTGTTCCTTTTTTGTCCTCTTCCTATGAACCTAGTGAGTGCAAGTCTTACCTTGTTCCTGTATACAGATGGCAGCATCCATGACCAAGAAATGGCGAGCCTCTCCGGGAGATGTAAGGTGACATACCGCTTGTCAGTTCCAGGGGTCCCCAGCTAATGGTGGGGTATTGGACGCAGCAAATGCAACACTCATCAATTACGGTGTTCCCCAGCTATTGGGGGAGGGGGAATGGGCAAGCAGTGTCTTGAAGAGCTAGGGTCTGCCAATGGTGGGCGAGCAGCAACTTGGACTGGATAGCACGCTAACAGTGAGTAGCCATGCAGCACCCTGAACTGACAATGTGGTCTCTGATGCAGGCGGTCATGGGAGTGCCGGGATTGGTAAGCGGTGTGCTCCCTTTTGTCAGTTTTCCCAAGTGCTGTGGTCCACTGAGGAAGGTCAGTACCCACTCCCTCTTGCCTCCCCTGGTGGTCTGTTGAGATCCTGCTTGTGGCATGTCATGTTTTTTTTTTTTACAGCTTGGTTTGCCTTCACAGCCGACCCAGCATGGATGTTGCACCGACTCCTTGTGGCCAGGCCTTGCGCAGTAGGTATGGACTGGCGAATTTATCCCCTTGATCCCCCACTGCCACTTTTGTGTGGCTTTTAACTATTCCCTGTTCTGTGTTTTTCAGCCCTGCTAGGTCTGATCGTCATTATATGGCACATGATGATGGACGTGCTTGCAGGTCTCTACGCCAGGGCTTAAAAAAGCAGCTCGCCTGCTCGCCAAATGCGAGGAGAAATTCTTGTGTGGTTAGCGGTGAGCACAGATGATGGATGGAGCGGCTGCACCTGCGCTGCAAGCCTCATTGTGAAGCTGAGTTTCGGTTTCTAACTTCAGGTTTCCGGCTTCTTCGGCACAGACATTAAACTGGCAGCACCACTGAGGGGACAGGTGCAGGAGAGGCCCCCTCTCTACCGCCTTGGGGGATTACTGTAGAGAAACCACTGCACTGCCCTCACACAGAGCTCAGTGGCCTTAGTATACTGCAGTATACCTCTGAGTCTAGGGCTACAAAATAAACTGTAAGACACTTGTTATTTACTGTTCCAAAACACATTGATTTTCTGTGTATAATTTTCTGCTAAAATACGACTGAACTTTATTAAATGAATAATAAAAATATAAAAGTGTTATACAAAAATCAGTTTAAGGAAAAACTGCAATAATAACTGAAAATATGTGCTCATTAACAAAAATCATATTGTCATTTTAAAAAGTCTCTTTTTAAAGATGCAGGAGATAACCAAAAAAAATACAAAATGTTCACTACAGGTTTAAAGCTGTAAAACTTGATATTTTGATTGCACCCTATTGCTATTAAGCTATTGCTGTTATGTTTAAATTGACATAATAAAGCTATGTTATAATTGCAGTTTTTTATATTTTAGACTCTTTATTCTAAAGAAAATGTAATTTCATAAGCTTTAAGGGGGCGTGGTTTGGGGCAGGGCTGGGGGCGGGGTTGGAGGATGGACTGGGGTTGGGGTTGGAGGCGGACCTGGGCAAGGTTGGGTGGGGCAACTGGTGGAGAGTAAGGTTTGTGCCTGGCTAGTAGGTCTAGACTCGAAATTATGCCATCACAGGTCTCCTTCCAGCTCCAGGCATTCTAGGAAAAGTTCTCGTTCCTCCTCCAGGCATCATGTTAAGTGACATTCCAGCCACTCCGGTAGGAAAATTTGCCAGAGGTGCGAAACTCAGGTTCCTGAGAACAAGTCATTATGTGCCTACTGTTTTGCCCGGCCGACTAGTGAGAGAGAAAGCACCAGACAACAGGTAGAGGCTTTGATTAGGCGGGTGGTTCAAGAGTACCTGACAGAAATAGGGTCTAGTCACACCCGAAGCCCAACGGTCAGGGTGTGCTTCCCTTTCAAAGACCCCCAAGAGGGATTGGAACCTTCTCAGCCTAGTCAACTGTCAGCCAGAGCCAGAGGCATTT
Organism: Staurois parvus; assembly: GCF_062004578.1. Lineage (NCBI taxonomy): Eukaryota > Metazoa > Chordata > Amphibia > Anura > Ranidae > Staurois > Staurois parvus. Next base: position 824,281 of record NW_028318453.1, read on the forward strand.
AACTGCACCATTACCTAGATGACCTGCTGCTACTATCCAATGACAGAGAGCAGTTGCTACAACACAGGGCCCATGTAATTTAGACCCTTCTCAAGTTTGGGTGGTTGTTGAACATGGAGAAGAGCCAGTTGAAGCCCACACAGTCTCTAATATTCCTCGGGGCTCATTTCGACACAGTCAGCGTCACCATCTCCCTGCCCTTGGAGAAGATTCCAGTGATCCGGAGCCAAATACTACCTGCCCTGTCCTCCTCACATCTTCTGGCCCTCCAATGCCTGAAAATCATTGGCACCATGGTTTCCCCAGCACAGATGGTGAAGTGGGCACAGTGGAGAATGCGACCCTTCCAGAAGAATTTTCTTCAATAGTGGAACCCAGGCAACATGGGCCAGGTTATTTACATAACTCTGTCCATTAAGGAGAGCCTTCCTTGGTGGCTACAACTGCTCAATTGCCACTTGATTGCCCCCATCTCCTGGGTCACAATCACAGTGGTCGCCAGCAACTCTGGATGGGACGCTCTCTGCCAGTCAGAGATAGCTCAGGGCAGATGGAGTTTTCCCTCCCACAGGTTTGGGTCGAATATCCTGAAATTGTGAGTGGCATTCTTTGCCCTACAGGCCTTCCCCATATGGAAGAAAAATATATTTGAAATATATTTTAAAAATTGTTCTTTCCAAATATATTGCCATATATTTGAAATGCTACAATTTAGGCCATATTACTGCATATTGAAATGCGCTTTTATTAAAAAATATATGAAAATATTTTTAAAAATACATTTTTTTTAATATATTCTTTAGATTTTTTTTAACATATAAAAAAGTAATTTTAACATATATTTTTACATATATTTGTAAATGCATTCCAAAAATGTAGATTTGTATTTTTAAAGACATACAGTATATTTGAAATGTATTTTTCTAAATATTTTTCATATATTTTGTAATAAAAATGCATTTCAACATGCAGTATATATATACCCCTCTTGTCCCTCTTGTGGGAGGTAGAGCCAATCATGACCTGGGCTCAGAGAAATCTGTCCAATATATCGGCAGTATATGTCCACGGAGCCCAGAACTCGCAAGCAGTCTTCCTATCCAGGGTTTAATTAGACAATAACAAGGGGTTTCTCGACATGGAAGTCTTCAAGAGGATACTGACTTTTGGGATGAGCCTGGAAGTGTACTACACCAGGAATCGCTGTCCCAAGGTCTTTGGAGTGGATGCTGTGGCGGATCAGTGGAGGTTTCGTACAACCTATGTTTTAACCCCTGATCCCTGTCATTTTCAGGTTTCTTCAGAGGCTCAGAGCAGAAGCAGTGGAGATAGTGGACGTAAGTCTGTACTGGGCAAGCAGACCATGGCTTCCCTTACTGGCGCAGCTCAGCTTTCGGGATCCAGTTCCTCTCCCTCTCAAGCCAGACCTGCTGTCACAGGGGGCCATTCTTTAACCTTAAAATACACCCAAAGTCCAAATAAATGTCCCAAATCGTGAAGCCTTGTTGACAAAGTCCGGAAGTGACGAAACGTGTCCGGGGCACGTGACATAGTGATGTATTGACGTTCCCGGAAGTCCGGCAGCGGCCATTTTGAATTCTGGAGCGCATGGTCGTCTGTATTCCTGAGACTCTCAGTACACTCCTGGCATCCTTCTGGGGCTGAAGTGTCAGTGAGAAGTACTGTGACAGTATATACCTATAATTAGGAAGCTGTTTGATACCACAATATGGCTGTATATACATCGACAGGACCAGGAAGCTGTTTTTAATAAAATTTGTATGTTATTTGATTCACACGCTGATCTCTGGTCTGTTTGTGAGGTCTAAGGGAAGTGTCTGGAGAAGAGGATGTCTATCTGAGGATATTCCATGCCTAAAATTTTGGATTATATGTTTGATTATATTGAATTTAGGGTAATTATGCATTCATACTATATGGTTTGCAGTGGTGTATATTGAGTATGTTTACACGATTGCTGTGGCACTATAGTGTTTGCATGCTGCACGTGTGGCACTGTCTTTAAGACCTAAGATAATACACTATGTCTAGAATTTTCTTTTTTTGAGGTATTTGAAAAGCATCTGGGATTCATCTTCACTGTGTACGAGTGGGTACCTATTTGTCAAGATCTGGATGTAATTTGGACAATTTTTCACAGTTTTTCACGATTTGGGACATTTATTTGGACTGTTTGGGTGTATTTTAAGAAAAGAGGTAGCGCCAATAGTGTAATAGGTTCAAAACTTTATTGGATCAACAATAATGGTACAGCCAGGGTCACATGTGCATACAAATACCATTGGCCATAAAGCGGACTGGTAAGTGTGAAAAAAAGTTAAAACATGTACTAACCCAGCAGAGGTAAAGATCAGAGACCACCGGACCTCCTCGTGGTCTCAGTGGTCGGGAAGTCACACTTGCTACTGGCTCCTCCTGAGGCCTTTCGTGCTACGGCACTTCATCAGAGGGTGGACGCCATTAGCCAAAAAAAATGGCTCCCTCTTTTCTTTGAACCTCTTGTTGGAGGGCTTCAGATCTACATCTACCACTTCTGGGGTACCTGGAACCAGGAGGGGGACCCCTGTCTACCTATCATTTGGGGCAAAAGGGCTCTCTGGACCTGGAGAGATATATTACTACACCCAAGGCTGATGTCAGTGTTTAAGAGGGATGATCTATGTGTTCTCTGGATCTGCATGCCTGGCTGGTCATCCGGATAAAATTACACACATGCGCATTTAAAATGCGCGGTCGGTGAGTGCGCATTTTTTCTGTTTTCTTTTCCATTTTTTTCTGTTTGATTCCAGTCACCTAATGAGGAGGAGGCCTTCACATGTTTGAATATTTTATTGTGAAAGGACTGTATCAACTATCTCACTTTTATCTATTTAATTACATTACAGCGCTGCACTATATATTTAATATATATATATATATATACATGGTGCTCCTGTGTCACCCCTCAGTGATTATCCACCTCTGACACACTATTGCGCTCACCTTCTGATCTGACCTGAATATTCAGGTCAAACTGCGCCTTTCCCATTAACCAGGGAGGGTATGTTGGTACAAAAGCTCTCCACCTCCTTCAGCACATCTAAGCTCCAAAATGAATTTCAGAGCTTTGATTTGGTCTGTCCATTGTAACGGATAATGTCTTCTTTGTCTGTTATTCCATAAGGATTCACATACTCTGTATGAACTATCTCCCAATAAATATTCCACTTCTTTCCTGTACACAGGCCGCTCACACCACACCAGCCAGCCGGATCACACTGCTCACACCAATAACAAAGCAGCCTGCGACTCTTCTGTTTCCTGCGCTGCTCGTGTGTCCGTGTATCACTGTGACTGTTCTGGATACTGACAATTCACCGTTTATATGATTCATTTGGTATTTGGATAAATTATTATTTAGCACTGGTATATGTAGTTTATTTACATATATGTGTTGATATTAATTTAATGTAGCACATATTATTGTCATAAAGCACGATGGTATTCAGATATGTATATTGATTTATTTAGCACTTTGAGTTTATAGTACTGCGCTACATTTTTTTGATTTATGGTTTATATGTGGGAACACATTACATGCTAGCTGCAATATTTGATGTATAGGAGATCCATTGCCCTGTAGGTATTTCATACATATTTCACATACATATACTGCCATGCAGTCTATCAGGAAAACGGCAAATTTCCTATTAAATACTTACCGTAATTCTCCTTTCTGATGGAATCCATGGCAGCAGGAGTACCCTTCGAATGCCATGAGTAGCCTCTGGTGAGGAGCAAAGATTTATGGGAGTGGGGTCCTATAGGAGAGGCATGGTGAGTTTTTTGAAGTTGTAATTTTTCCCAAAATTCTTTGGAAAACGAAGAATTTTTTTCCACAAAATTGTCATATTAACAAGTCATTTCTCACACACAGCACAGGCATACTTGCAACTACACCCCAAAACACGTTCTGCTACTCCTCCTGAGTATGGCAATACCACATGTGTGAGACTTTTCCACAGCCTGGCCACATAGAGAGGCCCAACATGCAAGGATATCTAGGGACATAAAGTACACATCTAATATCTTGACTACCTATTACACTTTTTAAGGCCCTGAAGCACCAGAACAATGGAATTATCCACAAAATGACCCCATTTTGAGAAGCAAACACACCAACGTATATTCTGTAAGGCATTATGAGTCTTTCGAACATATCATTTTTTTCCACAAGTATTCGGAAAACGTGGAAAAAAATTTACATTTTTTTTTACACAAAGCTGTCCATTTATAAGATATTTCTTTTCAAATCTTTTTTATTAAAGTTTTCATAAAACAATTACAATAACATATATAGTTCATAGTAGAAGCTTTGCATAGACTTATTGTAGCACCATGGCGCTAATGCGCTCTTAGATCTAGAGAAACAATGATATAATGGCACGTAGGCCTACAACTGAGTACATATAAAAAGTCAAAATTTGCAATATAGCTTACCAGCAGATTAAGTGACCCATAAGGCATACAGTGCATACATAGTGCTTATTTCAGTCATAAATAAACAAAAGAAGCAAGAAGGGAAAACAAAGAAGTAAAGAAAAGGACGGATAGAAAGAGGAGAGATTAGAGCATGAACTCAGCCCAGAACACATCATGACATTCGATACTATATACTCATATAATCAAAGCATGGTATACAAACTTTCCTGACAAACCCGACCACTTTAGATCGAACTTCCCCATATGTTGGCATTGAAGAGCCACAGCTCTCTCGCAGATGTAATTCGAATTAACTCTATGGATTACCTCTGAGATAGAGGGGGTCTTCATAGATTTTCATGCAGCAATGATAGACATTCTGGCAGCTATAAGTATACGGCCGACTAGTGTTCTAGACTGGATAGGGAATAAATGTAAGGAGATATTGAGTAGTGCCAGACAAGGTGCTGGGCTAGTTATCATTCCAGATACTCGTGAGATAAGTGCAAAGACCTCTTGCCGGAAACTTTGTAAGCAGGGACATGCCCACATAATGTGGAGTAGGTTGCCTTCCTCTCCACAGTTCCTCCAGCATAGAGGGGACACATTGGGATACATTTTAGCAAGTTTATATGGTGTAAGGTAGCTTTGATATAATATTTTAAGTGAGCAATTCCATTGATTTGTACATTTAGTAATACTCAGATTACTGCTCAGAACAGAATCCCATTCATCTCTAGTAAAAGACCTTCGAAGGTCTGTCTCTCATCTATTTATACTGTGGAGAATAGCAAGATCGTTATCGTAATGTAAATAGTTGTAGAACCACAAAATACCTTTTTTTATTCGGACAGGGTTAGTCAAGGCATGCCATAATTTAGAATCAATTTCAGTCCAAGTCTGTGGGTTCACCCTATGATCTCCTAGATTGTAAGCTCCAAGGATCAGGGCCCTCCTATCCCTCTTGTATTGAACTGTATTGTTGCTGTATTGTCTCCCGTTATATTTAAAGCGCTGAGCAAACTGTTGCCGCTATATAAATACTGTATAATAATAATGATACCCTCTAATCTGTAGAAGGGAGTGAAGACCTCTACTTGGAATAGTGTTTCCCATTTCAGTAAAAGTATTGTAGCCCAAATCCTGTAGAAGTTTAGTGTTAAGATTTGGTATAAAGTATTTATATGCTGAAAGTGATATGTCTATTTGAATTTTAGAGAAGAAGGTCTTTATTTTATTTAAGCCAAATATCCATGCCTCAGGAGATGCAGTAATAGATTGGAGAAATTAAGCGAGGAGTCTTGAGATGACAGATTTAGCTAATAATAGGCCCGAAGGTCTTTATTGGGGACTACAGATTGTTCAATTTGTACCCATAGTTTGTCTGACGTGGTGAACCACGCCAGACGTTGGTCCAAAATAGCTGCCTAATAATAAGTGGAAAGCACTGGAAGACTGATCCCCCCTTTGGGTTTATGTTTAGTGAGGGACAGGAACGGAATTCTTGGTTTCTTCCCCTGCCAGATATAGGATTTAATAGCCACCTCCAATTTATTGAAGTAAACATGAAGGACAACAATCGGAATTGTTCGAAAATAGTACAAAATTTTGGGGAGAATCAGCATCTTAAAAGCCGCCACTCTACCTATCCATGAGGTTTCAAATTTATTAAGTTGCTGTAATTCTGCTAAAACAGATCGATATATCTTTTCGTAATTATCTTTGAAGGTATTAGAAGCTGGGGCTGATATATATATACCAAGGTAATCAAGTTTTTATGAGTCCAGCTATAAGGAAATTTATCTTTGAGATCTTTTAAGGGGTCCTTCGCTATAGCTATTGGTAGGGTACATGATTTTGTAATGTTGAGTTTATAATAGGAAACCGCACTAAAGGATTGCAAAGTAGATGAAATTTCTGTAAGGGAGTTCACAGGGTCAGTAACAGTGAGTATTTCACCGTCAGCATATAAACCAATTTTATGGGAGGCATCCGCAATTCGGATGCCGGAGATCCGTGGATTATCTCTAATCGCAGTTGCTAAAGGTTCCATTACTAACGAGAAGATAATAGGAGATAGTGGGCAGCCCTGCCTTGTTCCATTAGTAATGCTGAAAGGTTCCGATAGGGCATTGGACGTAAATACCTGTGCGGTGGGAACAGTATAAAGTGCCATAATAGCCGATTTTATAAATCCTCTTATACCAAATTTATTTAAAGTAGCGTCCAAATATTGCCAATGAACCCTATCAAAGGCTTTCTCAGCATCCAAAGCCAAGAATACAGCCTGTAGTCTACGAGATTCAATTAAGAGCCTCAGGTCAAGTATTCTACGAGTACCATCCGCTGCCTGTCTGCCCTTAACAAAGCCCTTTTGGTCAGCTCAGATCAAAAGAGGTGTTATACTAAGAAGGTGGGTCGATATAATTTTGGCTTATATTTTGAGATCAGTGTTTAACAAGGAAATGGATCTAAAGTTTTGGGGGCAGTCCGGGGACTTCCCTGGTAAGTAACAATGATAGCCTTTAACATTTTTGGTGGAAATATGGACTTACTTATAGCTTTGTCAACTGTTCGTTTAAGGTGAGGTACTAAGATAGATTGGAATTCCTTGTAGTATTCATTTGAAAAACCGCCAGCCCCCGGAGATTTCCCTTTTGGCAGTGCTTTAATAGCCGCAATTATCTCACTTTCCAAAAAGGGCCGGTTAAGGTCTTCTAACTTTTGGTGATCTAGTGTAGGTAAGGACAGCTCATTTAAAAATTGAGTGATCAAATCTGGTGTAGGTTGAGGAGTAAGAGGGTCATCTTTAAGGTTGTATAATTGGGAGTAGTAGGAGTGGAACGCTTCCGCTATTTTGTTAGGATGATAGGTGAGTGTATTGGATATGGGGTCCAAGATTGAGGATAATTTAGATTTGGCTTGTCTAGTTGCTAGGAATCTTGCTAGCAATTTGCCTGCTTTATTCCCGTGTGTGTAGAATTTAGCTCTAGCCTTTTTTAGATTTTGACTATGACGCCCTAGTAGTAGAATCCTAAGTGTAAGTCTAGTTGTTTGGAGCTCCTGTAAGATGGTAGGATACAAGGTTTGTTTATGTGTGAGTTCAAATCTAGCTATTTTATCAATCCTGTGAGAGAAAACTTGATTCCGATTATGTCTAGCCTGTGATGCCAACTTCAATAATAAACCTCTACAATACGCTTTATGAGCGCACCATAAATTAAATGCATTTGTGTTAGGAGACAAATTAATAGCAAAATATTCCTCTAAGGCTGTAATGAGAACAGAACGGAAAGAGGTATTACAAAACATAGAGGTATCATTCTGCCATAGAAATACTGGAGAAAATTTCAGTGACTCCTCAATACTCAAAGAAATAGGAGAGTGGTCCGACCATGTCATCGGATGAATCTCAGCCTTAGAAATATTTTGCAGCATTTGAACATCCATTAGAAAGAAGTCAATTCTTGAGTATTATTTATGAGGCGCTGAGTAATGCGTAAAATCCTTTTCAGATGCGTGTAGACATCTCCAGGGATCATAGAGGTTGGTTTCAGTTAAGGCATGAGCTAGGGAATGTCTCAAGTAGCGGGAGGGGTTGGAGGAGTCAAGTGAATTATTGATAATAGCGTTGAAATCTCCACAATAGAGCAAGAAACATTTTTGAATTTTTGCCACCTTCTTCCGTAGGGAATTAAAGAAGTTGACCTGGTGTATATTGGGGGCATATAGATTCACAATAGTATAAACTATATTGTTGATTTAACACACAATAATTAGAAATCTACCCCTACTATCAGACACCTGAGATTGCAATGAAAAAGCAACAGAGTCTCGGAGAGCGATTAAGACACCGCACTTCTTATAAGGACCATTGGATGTAAAAATGTGTGGAAACAGGCGATGCGAGCAGTGCGGTGCTTTAGATAATGAGAAGTGTGTTTCCTGAACACAAATCACATCGCCATGTAGCCGTTGAGCTTCTTTCCATAACATTTGGCGTTTGAAAGAACTGTTAAGACTATGTGCATTCAGAGAGACAATCTTTAAGACCATAAGAAAACTTAGAACTGAGAGATGTAGTCGCTGTCAAGCGGTAGAAGTGGAAATGGCATGTCAGGGTGTAATAGCCAAACAGGTAATCTTACATTAACCATGGTTTTCCAGCGTAGAAAGGGAAGTTTCAGCCCTCCAGGGTCATCGCGAAATGTCATATTGAGATCCAGTGGCAAAAATGGTGCTGAGGCTCTGTAGAAAAACACTGAGAAAAGGGAGGAAAATTTATGAAGAAAATCAAAATGAAGGAATAACATATAAGTTCATGTGAAGCAAATCATTTGACTGGATGGGGGAAATTGGCAAGGCGTGCAGCCTAAGAAACCGCTATTCAAACGCGCAGTGGGTAAAACAGAAAAAACAAGAAATTGCGGGGTTATTATGTTGATTAGCATCATCCTGCTACTTGTTCCCATTCCGAGGAGAGCTTCCTGGGAGAGGCTTTGTTAGGTGCGGTTTCCTCGTCTGTGGAAAGAAGTCCCTATTGTTTAGCTAATTGGAAACCGTCTTCTTCAGAAGGTAACTCTAAGCACCCGGTTATCTTTCGTAATCAGCAGTTTAGTAGGGAACCCCCACTGATACTTAATATTGTTGTTGCGTAATAGTTTCGTAAAAGAAATCAATTTCTTGCGAGCTAGTATGGTATATTGTGAGAGATCGGTAAACAGAGAGATCTCATTATAGGGCACGAGAAGTGGGTTGTTCTTCCGCGCGAATAGCATTATTTCCTCCTTCACATGGTAGAAATGGATTCTCGCTATGACATCCAGAGGTACATGGTCGGGGAGAAAAGAGGGATTTGCAGTCTAGGCGCCCTATCCACAACTACCTCCCTATGTGGAGTATGCAGCAACAATGTAGATATCATTTGTTAAATATACTGTATTTGCGGAGATCTGTGACAGGAGTATTTTCGCCAATCCCCCTGAATTTTATATTATTTCTACGGGAACGGTCCTCCAGAACCGCCATTTTCACTTTTAAGGCCTTCAGATTTTCCTCAGCCTCGTTATGAGCATCTACTAATTCGTTATGAGAGATAGCAAAGTCGCATATTTTAGTTTCCACATGGGACACCCGCTCCCCCAGATTTTCCACTTCGGTATTGATTTGTGTCACAAAGCTCATCATATCTTTATGTAGGGACCCTTTAAGGGTAACTAACATATCTTTCATAACTGCAGCAGTAAGTGGCATAGATTCTGCAGGATAGTCCTCCAGATGTTCTATAAATTTTCTCGTAGTGTTTTGTGAAAAGGAATCATGAGATTGCTCACCCACATGTAGCACATCTGGAGAGTACTTCTGTTTGTTCTTCTGAGGGCTGCATGTTGGTGTCCTCAGTGCAGGTTCTGCCATCACTGTATGCACAGCAGGGCTGGATGAGTGCAGAGGAGAGCTATGGCTGTCTCCCTCCTCATGTCCCTGGGAGTCAGGAGAAGAGCAGGGACCGGCACCATTTTGAGAGGAGGGGGGACCCGCCGGAGTGAAGAACTCCGTCAATTTGCAGGGTCCCTCCTTTATCTTTCTTTTCCCCATCTTAGCAAACAATGCCCCACACCATTTGGAAGAGCACAGTGTTGTTAGTGGGTTTTCCCACTGGCGATCATTGCTTCTAATAGCTGCAGCACTCGGCGGCTCACAGAGCTCTCCTGCTATGCGGCCATCTCCATCCGTGGCCGGCCACGCCCCCCCATAAGATATTTCTAAAACATAACATTTAAATACCAAAAAATACACACCAAAATATATTCTGCTACTCCTCTTGATTATGGCAATACCACATGTGTGAGACTTTTCCACAGCCTGGCCACATAGAGAGGCCCAACATGCAAGGAGCTCGATCAGTTATTCTAGGGACATAAATTACACATCTAATATCTTGACTACCTATTACACTTTTGAAGGCCCTGAAGCATCAGGACAGTGAACCTACCCACACAATGACCCAATTTTAAGAAGCAAACACCTGAAATGTATATTCTTTGAGGCATACGGAGTATTTTAAACATGTCATTTTCTTCCACAAGTTTTCGAAATATGCGGGAAAAAAAATAAAAAAAATTTTTTCTTCACACAAAGTTCTCTATTTATAAGATATTTTTAACACATAGCATGTAAATAACAAAAAAATACACCCCAAAATACATTCTGCTACTCGTCCTGAGTATGGCAATACCACATGTGTGAGACTTTGTCAAAGCCTGGCTACATACATCCAAGAAGCACTGTCAGGTGTTCTAGGGACATAAATTACACATCTAATTTCCTGACAACCTATCATTTTGAAAGCCTTTCAGATTTCTAACACATGTACATACCAAGAATTACCCCTCAAAATACATTCTGCTGAGCAAAGGTTAAGCAAAAGATTACCTGTGGTTATAGTAGTGCAGTTGTCCACAGAGGAGAGCATTGGTCCAGGCAGCAGGCATGGACATACTCAGCTACATCAAAAGGAATTTTACAGGCAGCAGGCAGGAATATTGTCTATAGTAAGTACAGGCAGCAGGCAGAGATATTGTCAGCACAGCCAAAGCATTGTGCCAGGCAGCAGGCAGAGATGTGGTCAGCAGCAGCCAAAGGAATTGTCCATCCAGGCAGAGACATGGTCAACACAGCTAAAATATCGGTCCATAGTACAGGCAGCAGGCAGAGGTGTGGTCAGTTCATACAGTCGGCGGATGCGTGATGGCAGTAAGTCGGCAGCAGACAGAAATATCAGGCTTTGGGCCTCAGTCCGGTAAGACTTAGGCACAGAGGTAGAGGCTTTGTCCCACCTAATCTTTTCAAAGCCTCTGGACTAACAGACTCTTTTCCAGGAATTACAAAACCCGGAGAAAACCAAAAACGTAGTTTTCTCCATTCTGAAAAACTATTCTGAAGCCCCTCACATATGTGATACCCCTGTGTTATCTTGGGTCCTACTACTACAGTAGCAGGGCAGAAGACCAGTCCAAGCGGCAGGCAGAAAACGTGGTCAATTAACAAGCCGAAGTCAGTTCAGATGGAAGGCAGAAACGTGGTTGATAGTTTAGACAGCAAGCAGAGGCATCGACAATAAACAGGCCAGGGTCAGTTCCAAAGCAGGCAGAGGTATGGTCAGTTTAGGTGGCAGGCAGAGGCGTAGTCAAATAACAGGTCAGGATCAGTTCCAGAGAATGCAGAGGTATCGTCAGTTTAGGCAGCAGGTAGTAACATGGTCAAATAACAGGCTAGGGTCAGTTCAGGAGCAGGCTAATGGAATTCAAAATTATGTTTACCATACTTCACTAATATTGTAGAGGAGTATGGTAATGGCGGAAACAGTCACCTATGCAGAGGCCTGGTTGGGAAGGACACTAGGAACAATAAAAACTGGTGTTTCGTCTAACTCCTTTTGTGGAGCACACCTGCCTTTTTTTTATACATCTTTGACCTCTTTCTCTGGGAAGGACTTTTTCGAATGCTTTCTGGCGGGCTTTCAGGGTACAAAGGGACAGTGACAATTTCCTCCTGATAGTGAAGAAACAATGTGGGTGTCTTGATGGATTTGCGGTAGATCACATATGAATTATGGCCAAATTGAAAATATAAATGGAGTCTTTTTTGTACCAATGGTGGGTTCTTCTAACAGCAATGTAGGGCTAGATCATCTGATCACTGATGTCAACTCCCCCCATGAACAAATTATAATCATGGACACATGATTTTTGGATTTTTTCTGGTTTTTGGATTGTGCCATTCCTTTTGGTGCTTTGCACGTGGGTGTCATTGTGAATTGATGAGAGCATGTAGATGTTTCGTTTGTCCCTCCACTTCATAGCCAATATCTCTTCATTCTGCAAACTCGCCTACTCCCCTCGTTGTAGTCTTGTGTTCACCAGCCTTTGCAGGACACCCTTCCTACTAGCTCTCACGGTGCCACCTGCTAGTGTTTTCCTTCAGTGAAGATTGCAGAAAAGGGGCAAGCTGGTATACAAATTAGCAACATAGAGATGATAACACTTTTCAAGGAATGGAAATATAAGCTCCCAAAAAACTATTCCACTTGATCCAATGTAATATGGGCATTCAGGGGGATGCAGTTGGGTGTCCTTTCCTTCATACATGAGGAAGGCATACACGTACCCTGTGGCTCTGTCACATAATTTGTAGAGTTTAACCCCATATCACGCCCTTTTGCTGGAGTTAAATTGCTTGAAGCTCAGCCTGCCAGTGAAGGGGACCAATGACTGATCCACACAGATATTTTTGTCCGGGATAAATAATTGGGCGATCCACACTACTGGTGGATGCCATTGATCTACTTGTGGATGCCACCGCGCTACTTGTGGTAGCCTGCTCCTACCCAGTACGCCTTTGTTTGGTGGGCACACTTTCCTCCTCTGATTCTGTAACAGACCCACTGCCTAAAATGGGCTTGTAATCCAAATCAGAATCAGACTCAGAGAGATCCCTGCTGCTCTTGTCAGTCATCCTTAGAATTTGGTATGCCTCCTCACAGGAAAATAATTTTTTAGACATACAGGAACAGATGTGGCTGCACTGATCTGTGCTGATGAGGCTGCTCTAATGGGTGCTGATGAGGCTGCTCTGATGAGGCTGCACTGCTAGGTGCTGTTTAGGGTGCACTGATGGGTGCTAATGAGGGTGAACTGATGGGTGCTAATGGGGGTGAACTGATGGGTGCTAATGGGGGTGCACTCATGGCTGCTAATGGGGGGGTACACTGATGGATGCTGATGATGGTGCACTTATGTTTCTGATGTGAATTGATGAGGCTGCACTAATGGGCATTTATGATGTGCACTAATGCACCACACTGAGGCTGCACTGATAAGCTGGCACTGATGTGCAGTGATGAGGTGGCACTGATGGGTGCTAACAAGGATCCACTGAGAGGGCGGCACTGATGTGCACTAATAAGTGGCACTGATGTACACCTATAAGCTGCAGTAATGAGGTAGCACTGATGGTAACTGATGAGCACTGATGTGCACCGATAAGCTGCAGTGATGAGGCAGCTCTGATGAGCACTGATGGGCACTGATGTGCACTGATAAGCTGTAGTGACAAGGCAGCACTGATGAGCCCTTACTGATGGGCACTGATGAGCACTGCTGAGCACTGAAGAGCCATCACCGATGGGCAATGATGAGCACTGATAAGTTGCAGTGATGAGGCAGCAATAATGGGTAAAGATGAGCACTGATGTGCACAGATGGGCACTGGTGAGCATTCACTGGTAAGCACTGATGAGTACAGAAAGGGCACCGTTCAGCACTGATAGGGAATTTATTGAAAAAAACTCACTTTGCTGGAACCGATTTTCTCTCCTTTCCTCACACTCGGTATTGGTGTGAGGAAAGGAGAGAGAAGACCCAGCCATGACCCCTGTGTGTTTATATTTGTGATTGCTCATCATTGGACAGAGCAATCAAATGGTAAATGGCCACTGTGATTGGCCCTTTACCCCTGTTCGTGATGCGCTGTGTCCAAGGCAGTTCCTGATGTCGGGGGCGCACGGGAAGCACGATCACGGGTGGACATCATATGATGCCCTCCCAGAACTGGCCAGCTCGGTGTAGCTGTCATATGGCTATTACCTGGTCGGCTAGCGGTTAAGTACTTCTAATGTTTCATTGTAGAAATAAACCCCATGCACCCACTTTCATGCTATATTGGCTACCATTTTCTTTGTTCACTAGACATGCCTTATACACTTGTGTCACATATTTATTTTGTTTCCAACCATGCAGACAGTGTTCCATGAACACAATGTGAATTCAATGATAATTTGTAAAATATATATACTATATAAAATAAATAAAACAACTTAACCTCTAGAAGATTTACACCCCGTCATGACCAGGCCACTTTTTGCGATACGGCACTGTCTCACTTTACCTGCTTTATCTCCGCCCCATAGCAGAAATACTGCTACAGGGTGGCAGCTGTGCGCAAAATCACATATATATATGTGTGTGTGATTTTGCATGGGAAAAAAAGGACCTAAGTTTAATTTGGGTGCAGCATTGCATGACCGCACAATTGTCAGTTAAAATAAAGCAGCGCAATAATGCAAAAAATGGCCTGGACAGGAAGGGGGGTAATTCCTCTGGAGGGCAAGTGGTTAACTGACATATGCGCAGTCATGCAATGCTGTACATAAATGAACTTTGTCATTTTCTCCCCACAAATAGAACTTTCTTTTAGTGATATGTGGTTTTATTATTTTTTGCGCTATAAATGAAAATAAACATTTAAAAAAAAATATATATATATATATATATCTTTTTACTTTCTGCTATAAAACATATCCAATAAAAAATTTTAAAAAATTTAATTTCCTCATAAATTTAGGTCAAACTGTATTCTACATATTTTTTGGTAAAGAAAAATCCCAATAAACGTTTGTTGATTGGTTTGCACAAAAGTTATAGCATCTACAAATGGCGGTGTATATACTGGAATTTTTTTTTTTCAATACTAGTAATGGTGGCGATCAGTGACTTATAGCGGAACTGCGATATTGCGGAGGACAGTCTGACACTAACTGACACTTTGTGGAAACCAGTGACACTAATACAGTGATCAGTGTTAAAATATACTCTGACTTGGAAGGGGTTAAACATCTAGGGCAATCAGGATTATTTGTGTGCCTAGCCAGTGTTTTGTGTGCTGTTTTTACTAGGCAATCTGCTAGATTTTATTCCCTGCTAGATTTTATTCCCTGAATAAAATCTAGCAGATCACCGTTGACATAACACAACTCTGCCTTGTTTACATAGGCAGAGCTGTGTTCTATCAGTCTCCTCAGCAATCAACAGGTGCTGGCACTCATCCATTGGCCGGCAGCTGTTGATTGGCTTCTGCTGTGTCCAATCACAGCAGAAGCGGTGCTCCAGCAGCAGGCGCATGCCCCCCAATGGCGTAAATATAACATCATGTTTATATACATGATTTTGCACAGAATGTCCACCCTGTAGCAGTAACTCTGCTATAGGGCGGACGGCAAGTTGTTAAATAAAATTTACCAGCAAAGTTGTTCTTACTTTTATCTAGTTTAAAGTTTCACTAATCCCTTTACTGCATTAAGATATACATAATTAAAAAAAACTACAAACCTCAGACCCAACTGTGTCACAATTGTTTCATGTTAAGCAGACATATATCACTAAAAATGATATTTCTTGCATGTCAGTTTTTGAAGAAGCGTTTCAAATTTGTCCAACTCTTTAATGTCTCATAGCTGCAGCTCAAGTTACAATGTTCATATCTTTCACCACCAGCACTGATTTTTTTCTTTTCCCTTTTAATGTACAAATACCTGTCCTCTGGAAGCAGACATCTAACCATTCTGTACACATAGTTCTGAGATGTCTTGGAGGGATTACAGTATTTGCATTTAAAGACTTCAACAAAAATTGCTTCCATGTCTTGAGCGGTAAATGTTTAGAAGGGATTCGTTATAGAAACCATCACTGTTCCAGGATATCCAAATCTTGGCCTCATGGTGGAGCTTTTTTTTGCTATAAAAAATTCAGTAAGGCAAGTTTTGTTATCGGACCTAATCACTTACATTGTACACTGTACATTGTAAACAGGATTGATGTCCTGGAATCAGGGTGGTACTTGGCCAAGGGACAGGGGGGCAATTGCTACCCGGGCTACTTTGATGCACAGCCCCACTGCATGGTAAAAAAAATTAACTGGAGTTCTGCTTTAGCACCTTGAGCACAATAAGTAAATATTACCCAGTAAACTGTGAAAATTCTTATCCCAGCAATTGCAGTTTACAACTTTCAATGCGGAAGGCTCCTGCTCTCTCAGTGCTGCTTCCCTGAACAATTCACAGAAAAAGTGACAAATCGTGCCACAGTGCGACCCCCAGGCACAGATGAGGTGGCGAGCCAGGAGGACATCATATGACATCCACCAGGATCGATGAAAGGCCTGTCCAGACTTAATTTTATCATAGTCCAGGTGTGAACTGGTTAACCACTTGCCCTCCAGAGGATTTACTCCCCTTCCTGAACAGGCCATTGTTTGCGTTATGGCGCTGTGTTACTTTAACTGACAATTGCGTGGTCATGCAATGCTGCACCCAATGACATTTACTTCCTTTTTTCCCACAAATAGAGATTTCTTTCGGTGGTATTTCATCGCCTGTGCTTTTTTTTATTTTTTGCACTATAAAAAAAAAGACTAACAATTTTGAGAAAAAAACTATATTTTTGACTTTTTGCTATTAAACATGTCCAGTAAAACAATTTAAAATCAAATTTCATCATAAATTTAGACCAAAATGTATTCTTCTACATGTCTTTGCTAACAAATCCCAATACGTGCAAATTAATTGGTTTACGTGAAAGTTATAGCGTTTACAAATGGCGGTATATATATATACTGGGATTTTATTTTTATTTTTAATAGTAATTGCAGCTATAAGGAACTTATAGCGGGACTTCAGTGGGCATTCTGACACTGGGGGGAACTGACTTGGTGTCATTGACATCTCCAGTGACACCAATACAGTGATCAGTGCTAATAAAAAGCACTGACACTGTACTAATGGCACTGGGCAGGAAGGGGTTAAAATGTGGGGCAATCAAAGGGTTAACTGTGTGCTGTTTTTCTGTGTGGTGTGTGTGCTTCACTGTAAGCACACTGCATAGCAGTGTGCAGGAGCTGCCATGAGAGAACTGTATTGTTTATTTACAGTTCTTTCCCTCCATCAGTAATGCTCCTTGATCACTGGGTGCCGGCGAGTAATCACCCGTGATTAACAGCAGAGGCCGCAAACAGCAGCGTGGGTAGGGCGTGCGCAGCAGCTCGCATGTCCCCTACCCAAAAATGCAAAATCACATATATATATATATATATATATATATATATATATATATACGTGATCTTGCGCACCCATGCTGCCCTGTAGCAGCATTACTGCTATAGGGCGAATGAGAAACGGTTAAAGTTACTAAGAGTGATAACTTATTATTTTCACGCCTATAATTTTGTGCTGTTTCACTGTGCTCTTACTTGACTCTATTATAAACAAAGTATCACTTCACTTGTTTACTCTGGCCAGAGGTGTATGGTGGTGTCAGCAGGGGTTGGGCTTTCAGAGTGGGGTCAAGAGTGACAGGGAGCCCAAAAATAACTTGGCGACCCTTAAGGCTTATTTCACATATGTGCGGGTGGTGCTGCTGCGGATCCACACAAAAATCCATGCAGCCGTGCCACCTGCACAAAGGAATGTGGACCCGCGGGCGGGTGCCATTACTTGTAATGATACGTCGCCCGCACTGAAAAATGCAGCTGTACTGGGAACCAAGGTTCCCGTGTGGGCTGCGTTTTCAGAAGAAGTGCAGGGACTCTCGTGTCCACGCAAAATGCAGCCCGCACGGCCGCATATATGTGAACCAGGGGTAAGGGGGTAGTGCTACACAAGATTGACTCCATAAGATGCTGTAAGAGAAAAAAGCCACCTTGAAACAGGAAACCTAAGGCAGCAGACATGGCAACCGCTTAAACTGGAAGGTAGGCAAGAATTAAAATTTAAAGAAGATGTATACTTTTTTAAATGTATCTGTTTTAGGTCAATTTTATTTTCTTTAAGTTCATTTGCAACTTAGTATTTAAAATAATGTGTTCCCATTACTTTGGTTCTGCAGAGTATTCAAGAGTTTATAAAAAGAGAGCACAGAAGTACATTTTCCCTTTGTGATTGTATCTCCTTAACCCCTTGCCACCCATGTAACGTATATATGTGTAGCAATAAAGAGGGCAAGCTTTAATATTACATATGTGTTCATGGGTGGAATAGGTTTCTGTGCTGAGTGCATGCTCATTGCATGCTCCCAGCACAGTGTCCAAGCTGTCAAAGACAGCTCTCAGTTGCTACTAATGATCAGGAGTTGGCAGAGCTGGCTTTCAATTATGTGACCACTGTGACAGCCAATTACAGTGGCCACTTGATCAGCTGATCCCCCCTCATCCCTGCTCAGGAGTAAAGACTGCAATTTTGTGTGTGGTTTAACCTCCCTGGAGGTATTCCCGAGTGTAGCTCGGGGTAAAGTTTCAGCACCACAAGCGGTAACCTCAAGCTACACTCGGGAATACCCTGCAGCGTTGCTCCGGGATCCCTTCTGCACAGGGGCGGACTGACAACTCATGGGGCCCCCGGGCAATAGGGGACCATGGGGCCCAGTGTCCTCGCCCACACCCAAAAAAGCCTATGAAAAAAAACAATGAAAGGTACCAGGGGCATCTCATGGGGCCCCCTACTGACCCCAGGCACTCGGGCATTGCCCGAGTGCTTGAATGGTCAGTCCGCCCCCGCTTCTGCACTTACCTTGTCCTGCGCTCCCGCGATGTCCCTCCTGCAGTGTCCCCAGTAATGTCCTCCGGCCGATGACGGCATCTGTCTTCCGGGTTCCGTTCCCTGTGACGTCAGGACATATGGGGATGAAACAGCAGGAAATTCAAAAATGTGAAAAAGTGACATTCGCTCAATACACCAAAATTTCATAGTATAACATTACTGTATCAAACCATTTCACATACATTTTGTCCCTAGTGCTTTGCCCTGTGCCCTGCCTGCATTTTTACTGTTCTTTCTGCCTGGAAACTGAGAAACGTCCATGGCGTCCAAAAAGCGTCCCTTTAGGTCAAAAGCGGTTTTAGACCAGCTAGAGAACAGCGATAGTAAATTAGAACTACTTGCAGAATTGAGCGATAATGATTTGTGAGGAAATTCGTCATCAGACACTGAAAACGATTTTGCGACTAAGACCAGTCATGTGCTATAGTTCAAATTTCAGTGTTTTTGGTTTGATTATATTATTGCATTAAATTTATTATTATATTATTATTTTTTATGATTATTTATTACATTATAATTTATGATTTCGTGTTTCAAATTTTAACATACCCGGGATGTTTACTAGACTCTTGTTCAGACAGATTTCAGTGAGTTATTCCTAAAAATTACAGGCCTATGATAAAAAAAATACATATTTCAATGCAAAAAAATGTACCGCTTTGAGAACAGAAATACTGACATAATCAGACCGCTAGGGAGGCTACGTCAACAAGCTAAGGTTAACTTGATAAATGCAGGCTTAGCCTAGCTGGAAATTGTAAATGTGTAATATTTGTTTACCTGACTACAAAGTTTAAAAAATATTTTATATATATATATATATATATACACTGTATGTTTAGTCCTAAGAATCCACAGATCCGATCCATCCTGCAGGGATCGTCAGCTTGCAACCTATACAGGGCTAACTGATTTCCCCGTGAGCTCCACGAAAAGGTAAGTTTTAAAGCAAGCCAATGATTCCCGCAAGATAGATCGGATCTGCGGATTGGGGAGCATAATGGATCGGACTCCGATCCATTATGCTCAATCTGCAGATCTGATACATCCTGCGGGGATCGTCGGCTTGCTTTAAAATTTACCTTATCTTGGAGCGGGTCTGGTGTCACCCCATGCGATAGGTGTCACCCCTGCACCTGCCTAGGGACGCCACTGGTTCTCTGTAATGTCCTTGGACTCCACCTTATATTTTATGTGATTTCTATAAAAAAATTTCAATAAACATATATTGTTTAAAAAAATAGCAGGCAGGTGATGTTGAGCAGTGGTCTGAGCATGCTGAGAATTTATAGCCAGGTAGCAGGGATATAACCATCTGCTGCTATAACTCATGAAGAGCTTACTGACATTGCTGAACATGGATACATTTTGTAGTCCTGGAGTACATCACATTTCATCTGCCTACATTTCTCCCTCAATCCTGACAGGAACTTTTCAGAAAAAGCCATATTCAGACATAGATTAATGAGGGTAAATCAGGTTAACTAAGACCTTTGAAACATGCTAGCAAGCATATTGATGTATTTGTAAAATGAGTCCCTCACGGCAATAGTCAAATAAAAAAACAGTGCAGCGCTAATAACAGAATAAATAGCTATACCTTAAAGTGTTACTAAACCCTGGACCCTGCATTCACCATATCTGATCTCCCACAGTACACACAACATGGAAGTGCAATTATTTTAGTAAAAATAAACTGCTAAATACCTTTTCTCATCAGCTGTTAGAGCAGTTTTGTGTTCAGCGTTCAGCAGAGCACATGTTAAAGCTTGTAGGAGGAGTTTTCTTCTGCTCTATGAAGATGCAAAACCCCTGACCCTCAGTCTGGACAGTGCTGATTGGCCCTGTGCTGATCACATGCACTCTCCCAAGAAAAAAAAACTCTTTAGCAGTACACACTAAACTGAGCATGTGTAGAAGGGCTACCGGTTCAGTCTGTCTTATCAGCATTGCTATTTGAGAAGTCAGGATCAGAGAAGTCAGGATCAAACAGCCTTTTTACACAATGCAGAGGGTTAACCCCTTAGGTTCCACAGTGAGTATAGCAAGCATGCTTTACTGCATATACAGACTGATTTTACTGTTGTGGGTTCAGTAACACTTTAAACTTAAACTTTCTGTTTCCTTTTATATCTGAACTGCACTGTTGATGAAGTGTCTGTTATGGACAAACAAGCTCTATATCTGCCCCCACCCCACAACCACCACCACCACCATGCTGCTATAAGTCTGAGGCAGCTGCCCTGACTACACAAATTCTAGGGGAAAATTTCTCTCTGCTTTGTAGTCAGACCAAGAGGTTTTCAAGTAGTTTTGTTCCATTTGTGACATACATGACAACTCCACATGCCCTACTCTGTATTTTCTGCCTAGTGGGTACCTTGCTATAGTTTTACCAGTATTTGGACAGACATTTCTCATCATTACATTTAGCTGTTTTCCTAAAGTCAAACTTTAACCTGTAAAGCACACATGTCAAACTCAATAAAACAGCAAGCCGAACTGAGTGATACAAATCTTCAAGGAGCCATATTGTATCTATTAAGGATCACACTTCCCCTGTAATTCATAAAGTGTACCATAGATAGTCTTAGAAATATGCCTCAAAAGTGTGTGAAAAACATTGGAACTTGTGACAGATTCAAGTCCATGTCATTTAGATGTATATGAATCTGTTTTAACTCTGACAGGACTATTGCAAGCATCATTCATGAGATTAAACTGGCTTTTAGGCGTCTTTACGGGCATCAAGTGGTTTTTTTTCTGTCAAAACGCTGCTACTCCTGGACTCAACGTCAGTGGTGGGTATTCTACTTCTAAACTCCTCTAAAAGTCTATGTGTGCATATAGACTAACATGCAGGGGCATTTAGAGGCAGAAAATAAATACACCAGATACGTATAGGAGCGGCTTAAAATATGTCCAGTGTACATGAGGCCTTACTGTATATGTCCCATGTTAACACCAGATATGTTAAGTTTTAATAACACCTGTGTTGTAAGAAATATAATCTTTTTTTCTTTCCACATTCTTGAGAAACACATCACTCTGCAGCATTACAGTGTTTGTATTATCATTTTTTCACTTCAGGGTATTAAAATACAGTCACTCCAGTCAGATTTGTTCATAAATTGAACTGAATTTAGATTTGTCAACAAAAAAGTTAAAATGTTAGGTGATATATTAGTTACTTTTGTCAGTGTGCATCTTTAAAGTGGTTGTAAAGGCTCAAGGTTTTTTACCTTCATACATCTTATTCACAAAGGTAAAAAACCTTCTGTGTGAAGCAGCACCCCCTAATACTTGAGCCCCATTGCGATCCAGCAATGTGCACGAGAGCCTCAGCTCGCAGGGGACTCTCCCTCCTCATTGGTTGAGACAGCAGCCGGAGCCATTGCAGTACCTGGATCTGTGAGTAAACAACGAAGTACTGCAACTTTTTGTGGTGTGTGTATGTGTGTGTGTGTCTGTGCATGCATGTACATGTGTCTGTGTGTATGTACATGTGTGTATCTGTACATGTGTCAGCATGTATGTACATGTATGTGTGTGTGCACATGTGTCTATGTGTATGTACATATGTGTGTGTGTTTGTGTGTATGTAGGTACATGTGTATGTGTGTGTATATGTGTCTCCGTGCGTGTGTGTACATGTTTCTGTGTGTGTGTGTGTGTGTGTGTATGTACATGTCTGCGTGTGTGTACAGGTGTCTCTGTTTGTGTGTGTTTGTTGGTGGCTAGTAACTCTTAAGGCCTAGCTAGTAGCTCAGAACTTGAAATTTTAAGCCCTGGTATAGACACTGTCAATACAATGATCTTCATTAGCTTTCTGGGTCAAGTGCCAATCAGCTGTCCTGCTTCACTGGGAACACAGGAGGTCACCATTCAGAGATTGCTTTGTATTAGTCAGTGAATGCAAAACATTCTCTGATTGGACTAGATGGAGAGCATGACATCACCAGCTGCATCTCCACCTTGTTCAATCATTTAAATACATCAGGCTTTATGTGATGTGAAGTTTACAGTGCAGTGAAATCAGAGTAGGAGAGGAGCCTATCCAACTGTGCAAGACTATAGAGAAGGCTGGAGTTCAGCTTTAATAAGTTCTGTGTAGTAAATCACGAAGAGCACAACTACAAATGTACACCAGGCATACATCTATATCACATTTTCCTGCTAGATGTATATTAATAAAGTACAAAAGCAGCTGTGAAGGCTGACAGTTGTCTCCTGTACATATAACAAATTGTATTTATGATTGTGCTTTATACAGCAATGAGTAAGTAATATCATGGTTCAGCTCAGAAATGTGATGCTTAAACTGTCATTACATAAAAATGTAGGTGTTTTAAGTTTACTGCGAATGTTATGAAGCCTATATTCAGTTTTACAAATGACTGTGGAAAAAGCCAACCAGTTTATTTATATGCAAGAGATCTCAAGATGATGGATTTTGCACATGTATTCATCCGCATTTATAATTCATGTTCCAAGGATTATGGCAGGGGACTGGAAAGCTTTCTGTAGATGAAGATGCATGACGTGGTACCTCAGCTAAAGTATCTGTTATACAATGAGGGGTTAGATCTCTGCTGTGGTCACAGACGGTCACACATGGTTATACAAAACTGGTCTGGTGAATACCTAAAAAAAAATCTCACATTGATAACTTTAATTCAGACCCCTCTGTAGTCAATGGGAGGAGAATCTTGAAATCAATTAGGGCAATTTTCAAGGCTAATATTTTAAGGGAGACCTCATAATAAAAAAAAAAAGCATCAGGTCCCCCAAAATTACCTGGTCTATCCCTAAGCATGTAGCATGCAGTGAGCATGAATGAACCATACTAGGTCACGTGTTCTCAACATTGGGAGGATACCC
The DNA here is from genome assembly GCF_062004578.1 of Staurois parvus. NCBI lineage: Eukaryota > Metazoa > Chordata > Amphibia > Anura > Ranidae > Staurois > Staurois parvus. The sequence goes on from NW_028318453.1 coordinate 848,069, forward strand.
TGTCAAGTGTGCCCCCTAGTAGGGCACCATTTCTCTGTGTTGATTGGGACAAGGATCTCATCTAAACAACCATGGCCCAAAGTTTGTGTAGAGGAACCTATTGGCATCTGGAAGCCCCTTTAAAATATGGAGGTGTCCAGATATCTGTCCCTTCATGTGAATGAGTTAATCATTTTAAAATGATGTAGAATTCAAATAAATACACACACTATGACAAAGTATTTCATTAAAAAAAGTCCCATGGTGTAAATCCATTGTCAATCACGTTGTCCAGTGTTTTAGTTCCAGCATCAGTTACTATGAATGATGCCTGATCCACTGACACAAACACAATCACCTGCACACAATATTTCTCTCCTGTCTCCTCTCCCACCACAAAAGACAGCTCCTAAACTAGCTACTGAATGTCAACAAACAGTATTGTATTCTGTTATGCATTGTGCTGTGAGACACACCAGTTTATGGTTTAGTGCACCCAAACTGCTACTTTTATGATTTTTTTTAAATTACCTGCAACATAACATGCAGGTCCATTCGGTACCACTAAAAAAACAAAACTGATCTCTCTGTGGGCTTTAGGTGCCTTTTTCAAATGTGGAAACTCATGAACAACCACATAAGTACATTTCAATCACTTTTTGATCACAAAAGGTGATTTATATTGCTGCCACTGCTGCCAGTGAAGGAGAAGGAGGGGATTATTTATTGCTAACACTGCTGTTGAACACTATTGGTGGTGGTGGTATTGAGGGGGATTTATAGATGCTATTGCCTTTGGACACCAATGCACCAATGGTGGTGGTTTGTGGTATTTATTGATGCCACTGTCACTGAACACCAATGGTAATGGTATAGGATATTTATTGCTATCAGTGTCAACGAACACCAATAATGGGGTGGTGGTGTGGGGGCGGGGGGAATTTATTACTTCCACTGCCATTGAACATCAGTGGTGGTGTGGAGTATTTAATGCTGATACTGCCTTTGAACACCAATGCTGGGGGTGGGGGGTATTTATTGCTGCCACCCATAGTGGTGATGTGGAATATGTGTTGCTGCCACTGCCACTGAACACCAGTGGTGATGGTGGGAACGTATTTGTTGCTGCCACTGCTACCAATAGTGGTGGTGGGGAAGTATTCATTGCTGCTACTGACACCGGAACTTTAAAGAAAACCAGTGCTATAACTTTACTATCTAAGCAGTAATTATAGCAAGTACCTTTTCCTTTCGCTAAGCCACCAGAGTCCTAATGAACACTCAATACCGCTGGAGGAGCACATGAGACTCCTGCCTCTGTAAATGTATTGCTCAGTGCCTGAATGGCCAATTGCCAGGTTCAAAGTGTGGTAGTGGTGATGGTGTCTGTGTGTATATGGGGGATCGGGGGACCATGCATAGCATATTTCATATTTTAGCTTTCAGGAACATTTTAGGGGGTTCAAGCAATGGCACTGAGCAGTGAAGGAACAAAGGAAAGTTATGAGTACTGTGTATCCCCTTTGCTGCCTACTACTAATGCCACTGCCTAGATTGGAACCTATACACCTATATAAATTGCTGACAGGCATGAAGAGCAGATAACTAGACATGATTGCACATACCTGTAGCAACGTTCAGTTGCTCTTCTTTACCCACATGCTGAGTGTTCCCTCCTACTTTTCTGCATTACCTTTGGGCAGTGAAGCTGCCTATCATAGTGATGACGCAAGGAAGAAGGAAGAGGTGTAGATTGAGAATAAGAGGAGTAGGAGAATAAGAGGAGTAGGAGAGGAGGAAGTAGAGTTGTAAGTGACACTGAAGGTGCAGTGAGATAGATAAGATTCAAACCAACGGAGAGTATAGTCACGGAGACTAAGTATTTTTTTGAGGAGGAGGGGGTGGTCAACTATGTCAAAGGCAGTGGAGAGGTCTAAGAGCAAGAGTACGGAACAGGGGCGGACTGACAACTCATGGGGTCCCCGGGCAATAGGGGATCATGGGGCTCCTGTGTCCTTGCCCAAACTCAAAAAAGCCTATGAAAAAGGTACCAGGGGCATCTCATGGGGCCCCCTACTGACCCCGGGCCCTCGGGCAGTGCCCTAGTTTCCAAATGGTCAGTTCACCCCTGGTAATGAATAGTGACCATTGGTTTTAGCAGTTAGTAAGTTGTTTGTGTGTTTTAGGAGAACAGTTTCTGTGGAGTGTTGTGGGCGAAATCCAGACTGAAGGGGATCGAGAAGGTTATTTTCAATAAGGTGGCAGCTTAGCCGGTTGTAGACTAGATGTTCAAGGAGTTTGGAGGCAAAAGGGAGTAAGGAGATGGGTCTTAGGTTGCCAAGATTGGTGGGGTCCAGTGAGGCTTTTTTAAGTATGGGGGTGACTAGTTCATGTTTTAGAGAGTTGGGGAAGATGCCAGTAGAAAGGGGGAGATTGAAGATATGAGGTAAAGAATGAAGGATAGAGCCAGATGGTGACCTTAGTATTTGCGAGCGAACAGTGTCCAGGGGGGCAGGTGGTTAGGTGGGCTTTAGAAAACAGTTTACCAACCTCCTCTATAGTGGCTGGGTTAAACAAGGGAAATATAGATTGTGAAGGTGGACAAGGAGTGTAGGGTGAGGGAGATATGTGTACAGTGGACATCTCATCACGAATTGTATCAGTCTTATTTTTGAAGTGATTAATGATCCCCTGGGCAGTGAGTGAGTTAGTGGGTGGAGGTAGAGAAAGACGAAGTAGAGAGTTAAAGGTAGAAAAGAGTTGATGGGGATTGCGTGAGAGGGTGTTAATAAGAGTGATAAAATAGGTCAGTTTGGCAATGTGGAGACAAGAATTGTATTTTTGAAGAGCAGATTTATATTGGTCGAAGTCTTGCTGGGTCTTAGTCTTACGCCATAAACGCTCAAGAGCACAGCTATGTTTTTAAGGCATCTGGTATTGTCTGTTTGCCAGGGCTGTAGCAGTTGGGGCCTAATTCTGTGTGTAGTAAGGGGGGCCAATGTGTCCAGGGTGGATGACAGTGAACTATTGTAGAGAGAAGTGGCCAGGTTGGGGCTGGACAGGGCTGAGATTTTGTCATAGAGACAATCTGTTGCCGAAAAAAGAAGAAAAGGGTTAGGATAACAAAGGTTTCTACAGGTAACGGTTTGGTAGTTGGAAGCCAAAGAGGAGGAAGCCAAGGAAAGAGTGAAGCTAATAAGGGAGTGATCAGAGAGAGGAAGAGGAAAGTTGGTGAGGTTGCAAGGATTGCATAGGTAGGAGAATGCAAGGTCGAGGCAGTTACCATTCGGCTGAGTAGAAGCATGTGTTCATTGTTTTAGGTCAAAAGAGAATACCAATAGAAGACCAATAGAAATGTATTGCGGGGGGGTGTTCAGTAGTAATCTCCAACACAGGGCTCAGCCATGTGTCCAGATAAAGAAGAAGATGCTGAACACTGCTGCACTCATGTCACCTCTTGGTGTCTGCATTTTATGCATTTCTCTTTTTTAAATAATGAGTGATACCTTATTCATGTGTGTAAATTGACACTAAATTAGTTTCCTAGACAACTCACCCAAGCACTACTGCTATATTGGAAAAATGGGAGTGGAGGACTGGTGCTCAGGCTTCAAATGCTCACTGAAGAATATGTACAGATATTGCCGACAACACGATCACTTCTTCATAAACAGTCTTTATTAGTACAACATGGGCATGATATGATCCATAAAAGCTGAAGCCCTCCTCAAAGCATACATGAAACAAATAAATTACAAGTATACAGTATATATAACAGCCCCCTAATATAGGGGGGTGGTAAGATCTTAATTAAAAGCATTGATTGATTAATTAGCATCAGATAGAGATAGAATTGCTTCATTAGAACCCTCATTTTGGTAACAAATCGATTGATATAGACAAAGATATGCATGATGTTGAATTTGATAGCCATTTAACTTTTTCTTTTAAACACTTATATATGGTGTCTGTTCTTGATCGTCTTCAATCTAAGTCTGGTTTGGGTCAGCATGGGATAGAAAAGAGTATGGTCACAATGGGTGACAAATATTTTTATCCCGTCCAAGCCTGGAATGAACTGGTGGACTCATTTAAGATTATTGTAGAAATTGAATTGAATAAATTAAAGGAGTCCTCTAGAACACATACTGTAACCATCCTAGCAAGCTCAATTTAAACAGAGCAGAATATTTGGCTCTACAAGATTTAAAAACTAGGACAGTCATCATTATCTGTCAGGCTGATAAGGGGGGTTCTGTGGTAGTTCTAGATGTTGATAGCAATAGGTGTCAGGCTCTCAGACAGCTTAATGCTGTAAATACCTATCGTGCACTTGACAATAACCCCACATTACTATTCCAACAAAAAATGCAACAACGTTTGGATGATGGTAGGGATACGGGTGGTAATAGACCAAAAGATGATTGATTTTTTAATGGTGAATGATCTGATCATCCCATATTCCACCATCTTCGTAAGGTGCATAAACAGCTTATTCCTATTCAGGGGCATCCCATAGTGGCGGGAATTGGTTCCCTATTAGCGAGTGGGTTGATGGACACCTTCAACTCCTGATTACTCAATTACCAGGTTATCTTAGAGAGCTGACACTGGGTGGGAACTGACTAACACTGACATCACCAGTGAAACTTATACAGTGATCAGTGATAACACTATACACTGTCATTGTACTAATGACACTGGCTGTGAAGGGATAACATTTCGGGGTAATCAAGGGGTTAACTCTGTGTCTAACAATTGTTAATGTGTGTATTATGTGCTGCTTTTCACTGAAAATCTATTCCCTCTGTACAGAGCTCTGTATTAGTTGTCAACACAGAGCTCTAGACTGTGATTGGACACAGCCATGAATCATTGGCCAGGATCTGCTGACAAAATCACGCTGTGTCTAATCACAGCGGGACCCGGTAAATGGGGGGGGGGGGGTGTTGGGCTCTCAAGGTGCTCGCGACATACAGGTATGTCACTGTGCCTGTAGGAGCCATCCTTAAGTGATTTTAGGAAGAACAAAAACATACACTATATTGACAAAAATATTAGGACGCCTGCCTTTACATGCGCACATGAACTTTAATGGCATCCCAGTCTTATTCCATAGTGTTCAATAATGAGTTGACCCACCCTTTACCAGATTCAACTCTTCTGGGAAGGCTGTCCACATGGTTTAGGAGTGCATCTATGGGAATGTTTGACCATTCTTCCAGAAGCATATTTGTGAAGTCTGGCACTGATGTCGGATGAGAAGGCCTGGCTCACAGTCTCTTCTCTAATTCATCCCAAAGGTGTTATATCGGGTTGCGGTCAAGTTAAGTTCCCCACCCCAAACTCGCTCATCCATGTCTTTATGGACCTTGCTTTGTGCACTGGTGTGCAGTCATGTTGGAACAGGAAGGGACCATCCCCAAACTGTTCCCACAAAGTTAGGAGCATGAACTTGTCCAAAATGTATTGGTATGCTGACACCTTAAGACTTCCCTTCACTGGATTTAAGGGGCCAAGCCCAACCCCACACCAAGGTCCCCCCTACACCAAACTTTACACTTGGCAGAATGCAGTCAGGCAAGTATTGTTCTCCTGGCACCCTCCAAAACCAGACACGTTCATTGGATTGCCAGAGAGAGAAGTGTAATTCTCGCACAGTTGGCAACTTCTGCACACTGTGCGCTTCAGCATGTGCTGACCCCGCTCTGTCGTTTTACATGGCCTACCACTTTGTGGCTGAGTTGCTGTTCCCAGTTGCTTCCACTTTGTTATAATACCATTAACAGTTGACTGCGGAATATTTAGCAGCAAGGAAATGTCACGGATGGACTTGCACAGGTGGCAACCTATCACGGTACAATGCTTTAATTCACTGAGCTCCTGAGAGTGATCCATTCTTTCACAAATGTTTGTAGAAGTAGTTTTCTTGCCTAGGTGCTTAATTTTATAAACCTGTGGCCATGGAGGTGATTGGAATACCTGAATCCAATGAGGGGCGTCCCAATACCTTTGCCAATATCCTTTTAGTAATAAAGTTTATTAAACAGCAATTCCAAGCCAAAACTTAAAACATGTAATACACTACTAATGCTATTCAGTGTAGGGATATTGTAATTTTTTATATATATATATACTGCATGTGGTGTATTCTCAAGTTATTGAACAAGCCAGCATAGGACTGAGCTAGATGTATTTTACACAACAAAAGCATAGCCAATGACTCTTTGCTATGTTAATTTTATGCAATATCACCATGGCACTTGGGGGGCAACTTGTTACATTTTAAAGGAAGTAATTTGCAAACTTGCAAGGGTGATAAGATGCAAATAGCTCAGTCTGACTTGAAAGGACTTGGTCAACATCTATTATCTGATAACATGAAAAAGGGTATTGAGTATGGTAAATAGCATTCTTCAAAGGGTAACTTGTTTATCTAATTAATAGTAAAAGAATGCAGTTTAGGAACTATCTAGACAACTTTGATTATTATTTTTTGACTGCAGCTGTCCAAGCCCAAAAGGCATTACCTGTCACCCAGAAGATCAAAGGGGCTCCTAAAAGTGGCCAATCAGAGTGCTTGTCATTATACTGAATTGGGAAAATGTGTACATTAGGGAAGTTTCTTTTTGTTTAAGTTGTGACAGGAGAAAGTGGGTCCTTAGAATATTCATGCAACCATCAGAAACCTTCAAAGTACCCTGTCATCTGCCTTGTCTGTAGCTCTGTTTTATAAACTGTTGATGAACTGATTAAATGTATCTCTCTGGAAAAGAACTGTTGGACTAGTTGCTGGGGAAAGTACATTTATAAATATACACACTTGTCATCGTCATCCATCCTCCATTTGAGATAAAGACAACAGATCTGGTTTATGAACTGTGTCTGTGTGGACTTCCACATAATTAATATATGACAACATTCAGTAAATGTGCAATTCAGAATGTTTTCTCTATTTAACTAAAAATTAGTTTTCTGTTATCACTTTCTGATTAAAAAGAAATTCCACTTTTGTGGGAAATAATATCACAAACTAGAAAAGCTACAATTTCTGGGGAAATTGAGTGAAGTGTTCTTGCCTCCACCAGTAGTCTACAACTGGATTGGGCGGAGTAACTGTGTGGAGTGGCTTGTCATTCTGCTGCTTGCTCACACACCTGGGTTCCTATGGCAACTCACTCTACAGCAAGGGCAGAGAAGAGAGGTTAAAAACAAACTGCTCCAACTTGCTCACTTCACTGGCGGTTGCCATCTTCAAGCGGTTGTAGTTTAAAAATTATAAATCCTACACCAAAGAGCTTTATATTGTGAGAATCACAAGATATACATGTTGATGCATAGTATGTCTCTGAAATATTAAAAATGAAGGCACAGTCGCAGTTTAGAAATTGCCCTTCAAATTTGAGGTGGCTAGAGTGGAGTTTCAATGAATGTCAATGGGCGGCGTGAGTTGCAAACAAATGGTCATATTGTGACAACTATCAGGACTATGGCTTAGCCGTGGACATTTTCAGTGGCAATAGGGATAGCTGAACGGTTTGATACACGATTTGTGTAGGTGGACTTGTAAATGAGGGAGAGATGGCAGTTTAGAAATCATGTCCTGATTTTTCATCTCACACTCTAGCTTTTGTCAGCTCCCACTCTAGTTTTGAACATTCCTATGGGACCAATTTCACCACAAAAACGCAGATATTTCGTGAACCATTCGGCAAAACGTCCACAAAGTAATAGCGCACCAATCGGGAACAATCCGCATGTTTCGGTATAATGCTGTCTATGTAGTGTAAAAACTGTGGGAGGAGTTAGGGTGGTAAATTTGGCTATAATAATAAGAATATATATGTGAGATAGCAATGAGTGGTCTTGCCATGCAAGAACACTTAATGAAAGAAAAATAATATAGCATATATAGCTGTGGTACAATCCATGCTGTAATTTACTGTTATTCAAAATTATCTTTCCTTTTCAATCTGCGGAGTTGTAATTTTATGTAAAATCCAATGCAGTATGGCAACATAGAGGCATTCTGTGCACAGTTGATGTACAGACCTGCCTCAGAAATGTCATTTGCTGCTTGAGTGATTACCTCATTGATTTTCCCAGATGTGTACACTAAGATACAAGTTAGGTTTTAGGCTTCCTCTGCAACAAAAATTCTAGCTTTGGTGAGATGCTCCTGCCACTCTCTTTATTAGAGCAATGCAAGTGCATCAACTGATCAATAAGGAAAAAGTCACTCCCATTCAGAATCGGTATCCAAAAGACATAGAAAAAAAATGTTTTTCCGTCAGAACAAAAACAGGAATCTGCGACAAAGTTTGTTAAAATCCTTGCAATGTACATTGATCACTCAGAGGCGATGTTTTTCTCAGCAAAAGTGGAGTTACTCTTTAAGCACCATTAACTCAGAGCCTAGACCAATCTTTGTGGGTTTGGATCTAAACTGAACTTTCGGTGGGAATTGCCCCACAAAAAGCCATCATTTTGCCAAAGACTTCCACCTTACCCCTGTTCTACCTGACCAGGAGAGAGAGAGGAAACCCATGCAGGCAGAACATGCAAACTCCATGCAGGTAGTGCCGTGGTTAGGATTCAAAGCAACGACTCTAGTGTTACTAGGAAGGAGTGCTAGCCACTTAGCAGTTGTTGAAATATGAGTTAAAGGGACAGTACATCTATTTTATTTTTAGTAGTATTTGTGTCAAGGTATCCTGACACTAGTGAGTTGGAGTGTTTTGGTACACTCTGGGTTGATATTTTGTTAAACTTTGTACACAATACAGTGGCCTTGGCATGCAATAGTTAGAGAGCCTGAAGGCCACCGCGTCCTTAACAACCAATGAGTCATCAGCTCTCAGAAGGGAACAAGTAAAGAAAAAAATTGGCATTTAGAAATAAAAAAAGGCATGGGGTCCCCCCTATCCATACCAGTCCCTTTGCGCCCTCCTTTGTTGACAAGGACAAGGGCATCTTCTCCACAACCCTGGCTGGTGGTTGTGAGGTTCCACTGGCGGGGGCTTATCAGAATCTGGAAGCCCCCTGCAACATGGAGGCCCCCCTGGTCCAGGTCCATTTCTATGTGAATGAGTATGGGGTGTATAGTACCCCTACTCATTCACCAAAAAAGTAGTAAAAGAGTAAAAACAAAACAACGGGTTTTGACAAGTCCTTTATTACAATTTGTTTTTAAATTGTCCCCTGGTGTAGATCCAACGTCAATCAAAATGAATGCCGGCCGCCAAAAAACAGAAAAAAAAAGGTCCATCCCAAAGAACACTCCCACTGAATGACAGTTCCGCCACCTCCGGGCACTAAATAAACTAAAGGGTGAGGTCACCTGGTGACGAAAAAAAACAATTACTTGTATAGTCAGAATTAAGGGTTTCTGCCACACTTCTAATGTTGGGCATACGTGCAATGTTCTGTTTTTTTCATTTAGCCTGTAGACTGAACAAAAAAAAGAACCTAACAGATTTCTTTATTTACATCTATCAATGTGGTGAAGAAATCTCTGTCAAAAAAAGTGTATGCTCAATGTTAGAAGCCTCCAACACACATCTTTCTACGCTTCTAATGTTGGGCATATACAGTATGTAATGTTTTTTTCATTCATAGTAACAATAACATGCAGTGACAACAGAACATTAACTAGATAAAACAACTTTTTTTTTTTTAAGTTTTTTTAAACGTTTACTTTTCATAACAATATGATTTAAGGCTCTCAAAATGTGATTTTTCTGACTACCTATCATCTTTAGAGACCCTTCTTGCAGATCCCTATACTTGTGCTGTACCCTAGACTAATAGTTTACTATAGTGTGGTAGCAATGGAAGCAATCCTTGAGGCAGAGACTAGGTTAGTCAGGGCAGGAGGGACAAAAAAGAAAGTGTGATGCCTTATTCTGTGTTTACCACAGATATGACATCTTTTGGGGGAGACTTTTGTGTTGGGGTAGGTTGGAGGACATTTGAAAAATACCTCTCATGCAGCTGGCTAACTGCTTCTGGATTTGGGCTTTGGACCACAGCTCCTTCTGGACACAAAAAGGCTGAGATGATCGTTTCCTGAAATGTTAGGAAGGATCCAGTTCTTTCAGTAGATTTAAAGTAACTGTAAATAGTGAAGCGCTATAAATCCTATCTATTAAATGCAGATAAAAATGATATATTACTAGCCATGCACACACAATAGTGCTCAGTGACAAATAATTGCAAACAAATAAATATCTTTTTCCACAAGTATAAGTGAAACATGACCTTGAATATGTGACAAACTACAGATAATTGTGAAGTGATTCTTTAAGAAGAAAAAATTCCTGTGCTATTTATCAATATCTCTAAAAACACGGTGTGAATATACAAACGTCAAACAAATCAAATTATATATGTGTTAATTGAGAACATAAAGTCCATGCAAGTGAATCTGTGCTGATGTGATCTTCACTCCAGTGAAAAATGAACAGAAATCCTCAAATGGCAGCAATGCCTGCTCACCTCCATACATTGACCCACACAGGGCCACAGGGCTATAAAAACCAGTAACAGATCCTCTCCACTCCACTCCTCCTCACAGGGACCATGGGATAGGAAAAAGACCTCTGCTCAGCGCACCTTTTTCACTCCTCCTCCACTCAAGGTAATATATATAGGGTATAAAGCAAGAAACCTTCCATGGTGCAGTATCTTTTTATGTAAATTGCAGATAAAAGTTGGTAAAGCACTCACATGTATCCCCAGTAACAATCGCCTTTCAACACATGCTATGGGTGTACTGCATGGTATACTGGGTGTAGCAAGATGGCCGCTGCCAGAATTGCGTTACCACGCACCGGAAATGACGTACCGACGCGTTGCGTCATGTGACTTGTGACTTCATCAGGGTTCAGGGTTCAGGGAACCCTGATGAAGTCACGAGTCATGTGACGCAACGCATCGGTACGTCATTTCCGGTACGTGGTGACGCACTTCTGGCAGCGGCCATCTTGCTACACCCAGTATAGTACTGAAAGTACTATAGTACTTTTAGTACTGAAACTTTACCCCGAGCTACACTCGGGAATACAGCCAAGGAGGTTAAAGAATCACTTCACAATTATCTGTAGTTTGTCACATATTCAAAGTCATGTTTCACTTATACTTGTGGAAAGAGATATTTATTTGTTTGCAATTATTTGTCACTGAGCACTATTGTGTGTGCACAGCTAGTAATATATAATTTGTATCTGCATTTAATAGATAGGATTTATAGTGCTTCACTATTTACAGTTACTTTGTATCATCACTTATTGGTTTTAAGTTAAGTGGCAGCAGCTATTGTTAGGTTTGCGACTTCCGCATTAAGCGCATGATGATACTTACTGTACTTTCAGTAGATTTGCCAATAACCAAAGAATTGTATAAAGCCAATTGAAATAAACATATAGCCACTTTTTTGTACCAGTATCTGTGGAAGGCTAAATATGGCTTCATTTGGTTGTTGAAGTCTACAGCTCCTATATTTAGATTATAGTCGTGGATGCAGAGAGGCGTTTCAACAACACTAGACGCCATGTGAATTTGGACCATTGTGTCTGGATATATGGAAGACAAGATGAATACATCGTATTTGCCCTTCCATTTTACTGCTAGTAGTTCTTTATTCTGCAAGCAGGCTTTCTCCCCCTTTCTAAGTGGTGTGTTAATGAGCTGTTGGGGGAAGCCCCTGTGATTAGGTCGCATGGTGCCATAAAAAGAGGCACACTTGCATAAAAGTTGTCTACGTTCAAATGGTACCCCATAAACCCACACTATCTTATAACTGCTCCCCATGTAGTCTGAGCATCCGTGGAGCTCCACTTGACTGGGTCATTTTCATTCAAAGTGTGAATTTATGAGGAAAAAGACAGAGACAGAGACAGAGATTTCTTTTGTTGCTACTTAATCACCATTGGGTTTTTTAAATTTTGTTTTATATAAATGAAAAAAGACCAACATTTTTGAAAAAAGTAATCATGTTACTGTTATAAAATTTTGCAAAGAAATAATCTTTCTTCATAAATTTAAACCAAATGTATTTTGCTATATTTCTTTGCTTAAAATAAGATAAATCAGTGTGTATTATTTAGTGTGTGAAAATTATAGAGTCTACAAACTATGGTATATATATTTGGAAATTGGTCAATCCTAATGTTCTGACTGCTCATTTTTTGCTCATCTAATTTCTTGAAGCCCTAAGATGTCAGTAAAAATGACCCCTTTTTGGAACGTAGACAATCCAAGGTATTTTAGAAGACGGTAAATTTTTTGAAGTTGTAATTTTTGCTACAACTTTCTGGAAAATAATGAAATTAAATAAATTGTGTTTTCCCCCACAAAGTTGTAATTTTGCCAGGTTATTTCTTATACACAGCATAAGCATACTTACAATTACACCCTAAAAACATTCTGATACTCCCCATGAGTATGGGGATACCACATGTGTGAGACTTTTTCAAAGTCTAACCACATTGAAAGGTCTAAAATCCAAGGAGAACCTTCAGGATTTGTAGGGGCATAAACTATGCATCTAATTTCCTGACTGCCTATCACATTTTTAGAGGCCCTGGAGCACCAGGACAGTGGAAACACCCACCAAATGACCACATTTTGGAAAGCAAACACCCCAAGATATTTTCAAAGAAGCATAACCACTTGACCTCCAAGGGATTTACCCCCCTTAATGACCAGGCCTCTTTTTGCTACTCGGCGCTGCACTAATTCAACTGATAGTTGCGCGGTCATACAATGCTGCACTCAAATGAAATGTACGTTCTTTTCACACAAATAGAGCTTTCTTTCGGTGGTATTTGATCACCTGTGCGCTTTTTATTTTTCACGCTATAAACAAAAAAAGGCCAAAAATTTTGAAGAAGAACAATATTTTTTACTTTCAGCTATAAAAAATATATAGTAAACTCAAAGTTAGTTATAAATTTAGGCCAAAATGTATTCTGCTATTGTTTTTGGTAAAAAAAATCCCAATAAGTGTATATTGATTGCTTTGTGTGAACGTTATAGCGTCTACAAACTATGGTATAAATACTGCAATTTACGCCATTTTTTTGCTATACAGCGCTGCGCTAGTTTAACGGACAATTGCGTGGTCATGCAAAATGGTACATAAATGAAATTTACATCCTTTCTTTTCCCACAAATTGAGCTTTCTTTCAGTGGTATTTGATCGCCTGTGCGTTTTTTATTTTTTGCGCTATAAAAAAAAAGGCTGACAATTTTGAGGAAAAAAAAACAATATTTTGGACTTTTTGCTATAAAACATGTTCAGTAAAAAAAAAAAATTTAAAAATCAAATTTAGGCATAAATTTCTGCCAAAATGCATTCTGCGACATGTCTTTGCTAAAAAAAAAACCAATATGTGTAAATTAATTGGTTTACGTGAAAGTTATAGCGTTTACAAATGGCGGGAAAGATACTGGGATTTTTAGTTTTTTTTTATTCTAATAATGGCGGCGATCAGCGACTTATGGCGGCGATCAGTGACTTATGGCGGCGATCAGCGATTTATGGCGGGACTGCGGCGGACATTCTGACATTGGGGTTACTGACTTGGGGGTCACTGACATCCCCAGTGACACCAATACAGTGATCAGTGCAAAAAAAAAAAAACACTGACACTGTACTAATTAAGGGTTAAGTTTATTATTCAAGGAAAGGGTTAACTGTGTGAGGGGAGTGTTTTACTAGGAGGCGGGGGGTGTGTACTGCAGGGAACACCGCTGATAGGGAGAGAGAAACTCTTCTGTCCCGATCAGCGTGTCCTGGAACTGTCAGGGAACTGACAGAAAGCACAGCTACTGCAGCTGTGCTCTCTGTCAGCGATTGCCGCCGATCGACAGGATATAGCAGGTAACGACCAGCTGTGACCTGGCGACTGACATCTGCGGCTGTGATCAGCGGGACAGGTAGAGCGGCGGCACGCCTCGTGCGCACCCCCTACCTTTTTTAAAAACACACGTTTTAAAATGTGGTTTTGCCCAGACGTGCCGCCCTGCCGCCGTATTTCTACAGTGGCTGGGTGGCATGTGGATAATGAGTCTTTTGAAGATGTAACTTTAGCCACATTTTGCCTGCATTTTTGGAAAATGCAGAAAGAAAATGTATTTTGTTTACACAAAGTCAATTAGTAAGATATTTCTTGCACGTAGCATAGGCATACTTACAATTTCACCCCAAAATATATTCTGCTACTCCCACTGTGTATGGGGATACCACATGTGTGACTTTTGCAAAGCCTAACCACATAGAAAAGCCCAAAATCCAAGGACCACCCTAAGGTTTTCTGGGGCATAAATTACGTATCTTTACGTATCTATGTATTGTATATTTCCTGACTATCTATCACATTTTTGGACACCTTGGAGCACCAGAAGAAACACCCACAAAATTGCCACATTTTGGAGAGTAAACACCCCAAGGTATTTTTGGAAGCAAGGTGAGTCTTTTGAAGCTGTCCGAAAATAGGATTATTTTTTTTACACAAAGTTGTCAGTTTTATGAAATATTTTTCACACACAGCATAGGCATACTGAGAATCTAACCATAGCACTCATTCTGCTACTCCTCCCAAGTATGGGGATAACACATGTTTGAGCCTTTTTCAATGTTTGGACTGATTGGGAGATCTTCTCTCCCCGCTAGCTGTCACAATATTTAAAAAGCAGCCTTGCAAGGCTGTGCCCAGTATTCTGTGAAATGAGAATTCTACAAGCTCTGACAGCCTTTGTAGCTGTCAGCTTGTAGTTTTCAATGAACTACCATGGTTCTGTGGAGCCATGTGGTAGTTCATCGATTCTTTCTGTCGGTAAGTATCTGCTTGCCTGTACAATGTATTGGCACACTGATACACTGACAGGTCTGCAGGAGACCTGCATGGCACCAGCGATCTGCTGATCACTGGTGCAATGCTTTAAAGACTTCAGAAATAAAAAATAATACATGAACATTTGTTTTTCTTACCTGCAAAAAAATGTGCATTTATTATTTTTTGTTAAAAGGTTAACTTATTGCTTATGTAACCTCCCATCAGCTTGGGCCAGGGTTGAGCAGATTGCTGGAACCTGCTGACTGCTAGGAGACACCTGCTGGTGGATACTAGAACTACAGTTTTCTGCCCAGGGAAGCACAGTGCCTCCAGCTGGCAAACCAGGTCCTGACACAGAAACATGGTCAGTACAGGCAGCAGGCAGAGGTAGCAATGCACTGGTGTGGTGTTGATCAGGAATGTTTTTCCTGGTTGCACTGGCTCTGGTGATACTGTACTGATGTGGTAGGGACACTGTTGTTGCATGCATTAGTCTAGTGACATTTTCACTGGTGTGGTGATGATTAGGAACACTGTGGCAGTCTGTACTATTAGGCCCCATTCACAGGGGGCATATCAATGTGTGCCACGTGCAGGGCCATTTTTAACTGCATAGGGACACAGCCACTGCTCCCAAACTGTGAGCTCCCAAGCTTTTACATGAATGTCAGATTAGGAGCAGCGACAGTTTCCATGCAGCCACCGTGTCCCAAAAGACTCGAATGGAGTTGCCTGCATGGGCATGCACAAAACACCTGTGCATCCCCTCTTGGGTAAACATGGCCCTCGCATGGGGTATGCATTAATACGCCCCATGTAAATGTGGCCTTCTGGTGACACGGAGACAAGATACTGTGACTATCTGCATCGGTGTGGTGAGTGTGTAAGGGCTTATTTACACTTGTGATTGAAATTTGAGCTGTATTTTTACTGCCCCTCATTCGTTACCTCTTTAGCTGGGAGGGAATCATCCAGGGGTGTACACATGCCATGGCAAGAACTGTACCCCTGTTGCGCTCGGCAGGCATTACCAACTGCTGAGCACATCCCTTTTAGGTGAATAGGGTCTGTCTGTAAGTGCAGCACAACAATGCATCTTGCACGCAGTTGTGGTGCAGTCGTCCAGCATTTAAGAGGTTAAAACAGTTTTATGCTTTCTGAAGAGTGATCTGAATGTGGATCACTCTTCAGAGAGCATCACACATTTCAATCAGCTCTTTGTTTTCTTTTTTTTTTTACATCAAAAAAAGATCACTGTCACCAGAACAGTGCAGTGTCACTACAGTGATATTATACGGTTATACTGCTCTAATCAATGATCAGGGAAACTGTAAGCTGCAATCGCTTACTGTGCCACTGATCACTAACTAGAGCAGCCAGCTACCTGTGTTAACATTGTGATCATTGTGATTAGTCACTTGGCACCAGAATCATCTCTTACCCTTGAGGGTGGCTATCCGCATGCTCGCAAGGCTCAGTTCACCTTCGTTTAGAAAAATTCTGATTACTAGATGCCAGCAACCCCCTCCAGAATAAGAACATGAGGAGGATGACTGGAAAAAAGACTTTGGCATGGGATTGTTGAGCTCATCTGAACCTACGGATTCCACACCATCCACAGCCACCTCAAAGGACTACTCTGGAACTCATTGGCCAGAAGCTCTAGAGTTTGTGCTTTAAAGGATAAGTTCACCTTTGGGAACACATTACATGTGTAGCCCTGTTTTGGGGGGGGTTATGTGAAATGGCCCACACCAAACAAGCTATGGCGCTAACCTGTATATGAGTAGGCAATCCTGAGCCTTCGCTATATGGAAGAGGGGGATGTGATAATACAAATGGCAGTGCCTCCACCTAGAATAGGGATCCTGCAATTGAGGAGACTCACCCCTTTCTAGGAATGTAACAGGTAGACAACCTAAAGTAACTATACATAGCAGTATTAATGCACCCAGCTTATATTTCTAACATGAAAACATGTCACCACACCTGTATGAGATTAATGCAAAGTTTATATAAAGCAGCCACATAAAACAGGATGCATAAGAATAACATTCAGGAATTACAATTTAGCATAAATTGGGAGGTTGCAATTATACCCGGGTATATGTGCATGTAGTATACAGAATACCTCCAACCATGGGTTATAGCGCAGTCCGGTTGCAGGGGCCCCTGGAGAGGTGAGAGTCAATAAGATGCACGCTTCCACTTTAGATGCTGTGATGGCGTCCAAGTAACATGCGGATGATTGCACTGCTTGTCTGAAGATCAGCGATGCATCACCTAAAAGGATAAAATGCTCTATCTATCCTTACTCTTAGTCCCTATCCCTAAACTGGGCTGTCACTGCATCCGGGCCTCTATCTGTCTAAGTGGCCGTCGGATGCCTAACCTACCTCTAGCCTAATCTATCCAACGCTCCCTATGCTAATCCTAGCTAAAGAGAGATCCAGACCAATAAGGCTCTTTAAGCAAAGAGGCTGCAAAGATACACTGCAATTAACAGAAAGTTCACCTGACAGTCTTATGCAGATGAAAACACGGATCTATATATATATATATAGACAACTATAAGGATTCTGCAGTGTGTAAATAGAATAATGATAATGAACCACAACTCTCTCTCTTACAGAGATATTAGGGTTCCTACACAGAAGTTGAAATATAACAGAGGCAGACCTAATCTGCTTCAGTAACAACTAAATAGATAGCAGCCTTGTTAATCTGGATCAGTACTCACAGAATCCCCAGACAGTTCTCCCCAGATACATAGCACATGGCAGGCTGGTACCCTCTGCCTGATACTTCCTGGAAAACAAAACTATATAACATCCTGGGGTTTCTTGACCTCCTTGTAGGGGCAGGAAGCACACCTAGGGACTTGTCTGTAATGGGACCTCTATGGTAGTGGCTGTATATGGATGTAAACAAACCACAACTAGTGTATAAAATAACAGTTCCCTGCACATGTTCCACTCGTTTTTAGGATGCAGCATGTAACATGCTGCCACTGCTGCAGGTGCTGTTGAGCACCATGGTAGTTAATTGATTCTTGCCGCCAGGGAATCTGCTTACCCGTACATCCCGTACAAGCAGATATGCTGACAGGTCTGCAGGAGACCTGCATAGCACCAGCAATCTGCTGGTGGCTGGTGCAATGCTTTACAGGCTCCCGCAACCAAAAATAATAAAAGCACATTTTTTTACCTGCACAAAATGTGCATTTATTATTTTTGGTCAATAGGTAAACTTATCATTTAAGACAGAATAGAAGAGGCCAAAATAATGTAAAAAATCCCCCTGCACTGCTATGGAGCCTAAATAATGAATTGCTGCTCACACCCAATACTCTACCTATGTGCGGATAAATAAATATAATATATTGATAATGGTGTAGCGCTATAAATTACATCAGACAAACATATCCTATAAATCACACAATAGTGTTATTACTGTGTAGGATCCTACTGGATCTATAAAGTGTCTGAAAACGTGATAAATATTCTAAAGTACAAATAAATAATGAATGGGTCTAATCAAAGGACTTTTTAAACTGATAGCAACCAGTCCCAGGTGGGACCAACTCCCAAACTAATAAGTGATACTTATATAAAAGTGAAGTATCCCCAATCAGGGATATATATCAAAGGTAACATACATAAAGTGACTAGTGTAAATATCCTCATAAATAATTTACTTCAATAACCAAGTGTCCAAATAATACAAAGAATCTCAATACAGTTGATGTGTAGCAGTGCCTTTATCTTCATAAAAGTGCTCCAGTGCTGGTGCAAAATGGTGAGCATAGATCCTAAATGGCAGGCATGCCCCCTCACCTCCTTGATGCGACCCACAAGGTTCAACACACCTTTTGGATCTCCCTGGATCCTACAGGTAATGACTCTCCAGACCACTCAGGTTTCACAGCCCCTTATTGGTAATCGCCAATATAAATCACTCCTCCATATACAAGTACCACAGTGTATATGTCAATAGGTGAACATCATATTAGGACCATAAAGGGATAAAAAAAACAGATCTCCCATAGTGCAACACTGTTTATTAGTATAAGAATCACCAAGTTTCAACTCACATATAAGCAGATCAATCAGGATTTTCCACCACTAAGCATGGGTGTACTGCATTCAATTTGAAGTAGTAAGATGGCGTTCCACCGGAAGTGCGTCACCACGCCACATCTATGCGTTACGTCATGCTCACGTGACTTCCTCAGGATCCTATGCTATGTTTGGTGCCTGGCTATATTTGCATGTATAGATATTACTTCTTTGGAGGACCAAAGACTTTTGGTGCAGGGAGTGTGAATCCCCATCTAGAGCCATCATTATGATTAACTCTAAATTGATGAACTGTAAAGGTTTTCAAATTACTGTCACTGTACAGTTTTTAAATGACTACTACTATACAGTTTGGAGTATTGTAGTTTGTCACTGTTTTACCCACACCCACAATTTTGAGACTTAAAGTATTTGACATATATTTATCCGAGAAGTGTAACTAGGATTGTATAAGATCTGGGGTACCTTTGGGCACCCCAAGGAGAATAGTGATGATATGTGCATGGCAGCAAACAGTGGGTATGGCCAAACTGCATTAATAGTGGGGAAGACATAACAGGGCATAATCCCACACCTACTTTTATTATATATATTTTATGGCTCAGTTCTTTTAACCATAAAATATATATAATAAAACATTAGATCCTCATTCAAGCAGTGCTTTTAAAGTTTTACTAAACCCACAAGAGTAACATAAGTCTGCACGGTCAGTAATGCATGATTGTTGTACTCACTGTGGTACCTAAGGGGATAATCCTCTGCATTTTGTAAAAGGGCTGATTGATCCTGATTGCTCTGATCCGCCCTTTCTTCCAGTGTCCCGCTCTTATCTCCTGATAAAACATATCATATGGAGTCACTCTGCACATGCTCAATTTGGTGTGTATTGCTAGAGAGGTTTTTTTTTCTTGGGAGAGTGCATGTGATCAGCTCAGGGTCAATCAGCACTGTCCAGGCAGAGGAAAACTCCTCCTAAAAGCTTCAATCAGCGCTCTGCTGGACACTGACAGAAGTCAGAAGAGTGCTCTAACTGCTGATGAGAAAAGGTATTTAGCAGTTTATGTTTACTAAAACAATTGAACTTCCATGTTCTGTGTACTGTGGGAGACAAAATATAGTGAATGTAGTGTCCTAGGTTTAGTAATACTTTAACCACTTCATGTCCGGACACTTTTACTCCCTTCCTGTCCGATTTTTAGCTTTCAGTGCTATCACACTTTGAATGACAATTGCGCAGTCATATTAATTTTTTTGCTTTTTTTTTAGAAAGATAAAACTTTATTTTCGTGGTATTTATTCACCACTGGATTTTTTTTTTTTGCTATAGAAATGAAAAAGTTCAAAAATTTGGGAAAAAAGTGTTTTTCTTATAACATTTTCCAAACAAATATTCTTTCTTCATAAATCTTGGCCAAAATGTATTCATTTATCATTTTAGTAAAAAAAAATAACTCAAATTAGTTTATAACCAAATAATTATTCAAAAATTTTTCAAAAAATTGTTTTTACATTTTTATATTATTTATGTTTTTTTAAATTTTTTTTTAACTTACTGTCACCCTAGCAGTACAGTGTCACCATAGTGACACTGTACTACTTGTAGGGGGTGATGAAGATTTTTTTCTTTTTTTTTTACACTGATTGCTTTTACACCATAAAGGCTTTAAAAGCAATAATTTCTCCTTCTCTCTGGCTGCATTCTTGCAGCCATTGAGAAATACTGTGTGAGCTGTGATTGGTCACAGCTTATCACATGGTACATGGCTGTTGTGAATAGCCTTGTAGCATGTGACCTCTGAGATCATTCACAGATTTCACAAGTAGTAAGCAATGATGTCAGGAAGTGACATCTTGCTTACTAATAGTCATGTGATCACTGATTGGCCAATCAGTGATCACATGATCGAGACCTCACACAGAGGTCCCGTACAGCAATCGACACAGCGGGCACCGGATCGCAGTGCCGCGCGCTCCCAGGGCTTTTGCACAGTCCAAAATGGCGGGTGCCATTTATGAATGGCAACCCGCTCCTGCACTGCTCCCGTCCGGCCATTTATATACATGGGCCGGATGGGAAGTGGTTAAGCACAGGTGATATACTAGAATAAAACTAAATTAAACAAGGAAAGTAAGCCTTTTCAATAATTTATTCAACAAAAATATCAACAATATAATGGTGTACTGTGTATAAAGTCAGGGCACCCCTAGATTCAGAAGCTGGTATTGTCCCCTTTTGCAGAGATGAGTTCTTCTAGGTGTTTTATATCACTGCCCAAAAGTCTCTAACATGAACTACTGTATAATGCACATTTCTTCAGTTGCAAAATGTTTGTGGATTTATTTGCATGAACGGTTTCCTCCTACACTCCAAAGACATGCTGGTAGGTTAATTGGATCCTGTCTAAAGTGGCCCTAGTATGTGTATGTATGAATTTGAGTTAGGGACCTTAGATTCTATGCCCCTTGAGGGTTAGGGACTGATGTGAATGTACAATATAAATGTAAAGCGCTGCGTAAATTGGCAGCGTTATATAAGTACCTGAAATAAATAAATAAAATAAATACATTGCCTGTTTTAAATGCCTCCCATTACATTTCCATGGGATTCAAATCAGGCTTTGTTTAGGCCAGTCTACATTATTATTATTATACAGGATTTATATAGCACCAATAGTTTACGCAGTGCTTTACAATATATAACCTTAATTTCAGTTTTTTTAGCCATTCCTTTGTGGACTTGCTAATGTGCTTTGGATCATTATTGCGTTGAAAGATTCATTTGTATTTGACAGATGGCCTCACATTCTTATCAAGCACAATGTGATACAAGGCAGATTGCATAATTGACTCAATGATGGAAAGCTTCCCAGACCCTGAAGCACCAAAGCAACCCCAAATCATAACATTTCTGCCACAGTGCTTCACAGTTGGTATGAGTGTATTTTCCTAAAATGTTGTCTTCAATTTGTGCTATACATATCTAATACTATGGCCAAACAATTCTCTGATATATCAGTCCACAACTTGTGCAGAATGTTGCAAATAATTAAAGAAGAATTACAGCCAAAGCTCTTTTGGCTGTACTTCTACTGTGGATCACAGGACCACAGTTTGTTCTGCACTCCCGTGAAGCCCGCTGTCGGCTGACGTCACTCAGCCAGTCCAAGCTGGGGAAAGATCCTGTTTTTAACCACTTGCCTACCAGGCACTTATACCCCCTTATTTACCAGGCCAATTTTCAGCTTTCAGCGCTGCCGCATTTTGATTGACAATTGCGCGGTCATGCAACATTGTACCCTTATGAAATTTTGATAATTTTTTTCTCACAAATAGAGCTTTCTTTTGGTGGTATTTAATCGCCACTGGGCACTTTACTTTTTGCGCTATAAATAAAAAAAGTGCAAACAATTTGAAAAAAAAAAAAAAGTTTCTTTGTTTCTATTATAAAATTTTTCAAACAGGTAATTTTTCTCCTTCACTGATGTGCGTTGATGAGGCAGCACTGATGAGCACTGATAGGCGGCACTGATAAGCACTGATAGGCAGCACTAAAGGGCACTGATAGGCAGTACTAATGAAGTGGCACGGATAGGCGGCACTGATAGACAGCACTAATGAGGTGTCACGGATAGGCGGCACTAATATGCAGCACTGATAGGCGGCACTGATAGGTGACACTGATGATGGGTACTGATAGACGGCACTGACTGGCATCACTGCTGGGCACTGACTGGCGGCACTGACTGGCACAACCGCTGGGCACTGACTGGTGGCACTGACTGGCGGCACTGCTGGGCTGCACTGGTGGGTGGCACTGGTGGGCAGCACTGGTGGGTGGCACTGGTGGGTGGCACAGGTAGGTGGCACTGCTGGGCACAGGTGTGTGACACTGCAGAGTGGCACAGGTGGGTACACTGCTGGGCACAGGTGGGTGCACTGCTGGGCACAGGTGGGTGCACTGCTGGGCACAGGTGGGCAGAGCTAGTGGGCGTACTGTTGGGCACAGGTGGGCGGAACTTGCGGGTGGCACTGCTGGGCACCGATCATCAGGGCACTGATCATCAGTGCCCTGATGATCGGTGCCGATCCCCGCTCTGACAACTGCCGGTTCTCGGCAGTACTTTCCTCACGATCTGACAGCGTGAGGAAAGTGCAGCCGAGAACCGGCAATTGCATTTCGCTGTGATCAGCGTGTCATTGGACACCGCTGATCACGTGGTAAAAGGCAGCTGTGATTGGCCTTTTACCACATCACGTGATCAGCTGTGTCCGTAGGACACAGCGATAACGGAGATCGCCGGGTGCGCGCTCCCTGGGGCGCGCAGGAGAGCGCGTTCTGGGAGGACGTCATTCGGCTATCTGCGGTCGGCAACTAGTTAAAGTCGGAATTCACCCCAGAGTCTGGAGCGGCACCTGGCTTATCCTGTCAGTGATCTGCTGAGAACCTGAGCCTCCCACAGCTCACAGTGCTCATGTGATTGCTGAAGTCTCACCCTTAGAGCCAGCGGGGGACAGAGCCAGCATCAGTCCAATGCCGCATCCACCTAAGTAAGTATAATTTGGGGGAAAAAAAAATACTTCTCTTTTAATAAACCATCCAAGAAACCCCCAAAAATTCTTAACTTACATATTTTAGGATTTCACAGTGATCCTCAGAGGAGAAGTAGTACACGTGTTACTTTGTCAAAGCAAACCAGTAGAGCAGTGGGGTTGATTTACTAAAACTGAAGAGCGCAAAATCTGGTGCAGCTCAGCTTCCATGTTTTTTTTTAATCAAAGTTTAGTTGAACAAGCTGAAGGCAGAAGCTGATTTGCTACCATGCACAGCTGTGCCAGATTTTGCACTCTCCCATTTTAGTAAATCCTGTGTGTCATGTTAATAATGGAATGCAATGCCAAGCTGCAGTTTCTAAAGCGAGCAAAATCCTCTCTTGTATTAAAAGAGGTATAGACTCCAGAGAGAGAGATATCATATTACCCCTGTACAAATCATTAGTAAGACCTCATCTGGAATATGCAGTTCAGTTTTGGGCACCAATTCACAATAAGAAGTTTGGGGAACTAGAGAAAGTACAGAGAAGGGCAACCAAACTAATACGAGGCATGGAGGAGCTCAGCTATGAGGAAAGATTAGAGGAACTGAATTTATTCTCTCTTGAGAAGAGAAGATGAAGGGGGATATGATCCACATGTATAAATACATCAGTGGTTCATATAGTGAACTCGGTGTAGAGTTATTCACCCTGAGGTCAACACAGAGGACAAGGGGGCACTCTTTACGTCTGGAGGAAAAGAAATGTAATCTCCAAACATGGACAGGTTTCTTCACAGTGAGAGCTGTGAAAATGTGGAATAGACTCCCTCAAGAGTTGGTTCTGGCCAGCTCAGTGGATTGCTTCAAAAAAGGTGTGGATTCTTTCTTAGATAAACAGAATATAACTGGATACAGGGGCAGACTGACCATTTGGAAACTAGGGCACTGCCCGAGGCCCGGGGTCAGTAGGGGGCCCCATGAGATGCCCCTGGTACCTTTTTCATAGGCTTTTTTGAGTTTGAGCAAGGACACAGGGGCCCCATGATCCCCTATTGCCAGGGGGCCCCATGAGTTGTCAGTCTGCCCCTGACTGAATACTAACATTTATAGGTAAAGTTGATCAAGCGATTGCCTCTCGGGGGATCAGGAAGGAATTTTTTCCCAGCAGTAGCAAATTGGATCATGCATTGCTGGGGTTTTTTTTGCCTTTCTCGGGATCAACTGTGAGTATAAGATTATAACTTTTTTTTTTTTTTTTGGTTGAACTGGATGGATGTTTGTCTTTTTTCAGCCAGACTAACTATGTATCTATATGTAACTATGTTACTGACATGTTATGTTATTGACACGTTTCCCTATTGACCAAATGATAAGATGAAGATTGAGCCCTGGTTCACACTGATGCGGTGTGGAATTCACAGTGTTTTCTGTGTGAATTCCGCACCACATCAGAATCGCACCCCGTTCATACGAACCGCTGCGGATGTGTATGTTGAGTTAACAACACCCCGACATTGGTCCGCAAAACACGGTGTGATGTGCAGAATTGGATCACATAAGTGTGAATACCCATGCGATCCGATTCTAGTGCGGACCAAAAAAAGGGTCCAGCACGTTTTTGGTGCGGGTGCGGTGCGATTACAGCCATACAAAATGTACACAAATCGCATGTGATTTTCACAGGAATGCGGTGCGGTTCCTGTGCGAATCACATGCGATATACCGCACCACATATATGTGAACCCAGGCTAAAGGAAAACCTGCTGCAAGTTCTGTAACAATGAAAAGAACTGGTATATTCTAGTGATCCAAGGGGGCACAGATGTGTCTTATATATGTTTAATGGAGGAGCTACTTTACAGCTTTACATGAACCTAAGGTAACAGCTTGAACCAAAAGTAGCAGAATTGCATTTATCCTTACAAGAACAGTGAGAAATGCCAGTTTGGCAGAAGATGTAGAGGTATAGTCTCCACATTTGGGAATTTCCCAGGCTCATAGCCTAACAGACCCTACATGACACTCATCATGTTATTCAAACAAAACACAGCTGAACAATATTTTGAAAGCAACTTGCCCACAGCGCTTGATACAGTAATATCAAGCATTATAATGTCAAAATAAATAGATTAATTTGAAGTCTAAACCACACACTAAACCAAACATGTTCCATGGATGTCTACGGCACATTTCATGAGAGCATTGTGACCTTTATCTAACATCAGCAAAAGTATTTAATAATGTCTACTAAAGAGGAGAAAAAAAAAACATGGCCACATCTAGCAGTGAAAGGGTTGTTGTGAATACAGACAGGTTTAAACAGGTACTCCTTACATTATGATGTTCTAGAGGTAACAGATCAGACAGCTCATTCCATATCTAGGTCAGTATTGTATATTATGGCTAAGTAATATGTGGGCTCCAAGCCAGGTAATAAAGGGAAATGAATGAATCCTTTCTAACCAGCTCCTTTCCTGCCACAACCCAATGATGGAGCTTTGCAGCCAAGATGTTATTTTACTTGCTTACTTTACTTATCAGTAGGTGACTTTAATTGCTTGTGAAAGAAATATTTGAGCTTTTAAGCAACTTGTGGTATGAGGGTATGATTTTGAAAGAAATTCACTTATAACTGAGAAACCTTGGGCCAGCCAAAAGTGGGCAGATTAATTTGGCAATTTATAGAGTACTAAATATTGAAAACTGACATTGTACACTGAAAGTTAAGTCCTGTGTGAAATGAATTCATATCATGCTTCACCCAATGAGACACAAGAACTAAATAAAAGAAGAACAATATTGTACCTAAACGTCAACTATGTGGATGCCATGTTTTCTTTTTTTGCCATTTTTACTATTTTAATATCTATACTTAGAGGACAAGCTTTATGTAAAGGAAAGAAATGGTATACAGAACATAACGGATAACTGTACAATACAAAACACTACTTGACACCCACAGATGAAATGCGTCAGTAATAGTATCCTGCACACTAACCCCCACCTCCATGCAGGAGCAGTATACCAAAACAGGGGCGGACTGACAACTCATGGGGCCCTCGGGCAATAGAGGATCATGGGGCCCCTGTGTCCTTGCCCAAACTCAAAAAAGCCTCCTACTGACCCCGGGTCCTCGGGCAGTGCCCGAGTTTCCAAATGGTCAGTCCGCCTCTGTACCAGAATTACAATGTTGGGACTTGCTTACATTGCAGTCAGCAATTGTTGATTAACCTATGGTCCTGAAATGAATACAGCCATCTCTAGAAAGATACGCTGGATCTGTGGCTACCCTTGTTTATTTATTCAGTCTGTCCATGAATCAGATCCCTGGAAGGTGGAAGGTGGCATGAGCTAAGTTGATAAAAATTTCACTAGCAACCTTAACGTGATTCCCTTTTGTGATTGGGACTGAGTTACTATAGTGTGTCACCGTGTGTAAGTGTACATGCCTATACAGCTGTGCTCACAAGTTTGCATATTCTGGATGAAATCATGAAATTTTGGCATTGATATTGAAAATATGACTGATCATGCCAAAAAACTGTCTTTTATTTAAGGATAGTTATCATATGAAGCCATTTATTATCTCATAGTTGTTTGGCTCCTTTTTAAATAATAATAACAGAAATCACCCAAATGGACTTGATCAAAAGTTTACATACCCTGGAATGTTTGGCCTTGGTACAAACACATAAGGTCACACACACACACACACACACACACACACACAGGTTAAAATGGCAATAAAGGTTAATATTCCACATAAATTGCAATTAGTGTATTTGTATAAATAGTCAATGAGTTTTGTTAGCTCTCATGTAGATGCACTGAGCAGGCTAGATACTGAACCCTGGGGAGCAGAAAAGAACCTCCAAAAGACATGCATGACAAGGTAATGGAACTTTATAAAGATGGGAAAGGATATGAAAAGATATCCACAGCCTCGAATATGTCAGTCAGTACTGTTCAATCACTTATTAAGAAGTGGATGCTCCAGGGATCTCTTGATACCAAGCTAAGGTCAGGTAGACCAAGAAATATTGCAGCCACAACTGCCAGAAGAATTGTTCAGGATACAAGGAAAAACCCACAAGAAACCTGAGGCTGCTCTGGAAAACGATGGTATAGTTGTTTTTAAAGAGCACAATACGATGATGCTTGAACAAAAATGAGCTGCATGGTCGAGTTGCCAGAAAGAAGCCTTTACTATGCCAATCATCTTTTTCCGGAGCAGCCTGTATTTCTTCTAAGTTTATCCATGAGATGTATATTTTTTTGGAGTGCTCAATTGTTGCGTTTATACAACTGATTTCATTCTAGAAGGACCCAGTCTGCAGCAGTCATTTATTCTTAAACATTGGGGAAAGAACTAAACTACTTTCTTATCTAATGAAAGTAATACAGAATGCCACCAGAAATGTAATGTCCTTCTTTTTTGATTGGTTCACTGATTTGTAGGCATCCCCTGAAACAGGAATTTTATTTTAGGTGAGATACTTTCTAAAGCTTTCTAGTGTCTACTAAGCGCATGTAGACACAGCAGTCTCCTCATCAAAACACTCACTTTGTTCAGGTTATTATAATGAACACAGGTACACCTATGTGATGTGCTATGAGTTCAGTGAGTGCACGCAAACGCAAATCCACAAAACCTGACATGCACTGTGTTAATTGTGGGTATTTTGGTATGCAGTAGCATTGGGATTGGGTTAAGTTGAGATTGACGCAAAACAGTATAGTAGAGCAAGGGAAAAGCACTCAGCACACTAAAGGGACAGAAATAAGATGTAGCAATAGGGGTAAGCCCAGTGGGAACAGTCCTTGGTACAGCAGAGGACAAGTAGAAGGATTACAGGACAGTACTGTGCAGGGGCGGACTGACCATTTGGAAACTCGGGCACTGCCCGAGGGCCCGGGGTCAGTAGGGGGCCCCATGAGATGCCCCTAGTACCTGTCATAGGCTTTTTTGAGTTTGGGCAAGGACACAAGGGCCCCATGATCCCTTATTGCCTGGGGGCCCCATGAGTTGTCAGTCCGCCCCTGGTACTGTGACACAATAAGGGATACATCCAAAGTAATGGGGCAACAATCCATACACAGCAAAGGACAAGCTGTAAGATCACAAGGTAGCAATAAGGCACAGCAAAGGATAAGTCCAGAATTCACAGGACAACAATAAGGCACATCAAATGGACTAAAACTCACACTGTGGGCATTTTAAAAGTACTGGCTAGCTGACGGTGTTGCCTAGGCAGAGGGGTCCAAGCAAGATGGTCAGTAGAGTGAAGGGCTAGAAGGACACTTCCAGACAGATCTCACTGGGTTCTGGGAAAAAGGGAGGTCCTGGCCACAGCTTCAAGTCCACCAGGCTGCAAGGAAGTACAGGATAAAGAATCTAGAGTGCCACAGGGTATAGGGCTCCTGATTTTAAAAGGGGGCAAGAGTGGATTCCTGTATGCCCGGTCACAGTTGATGATCCATATAGACATAGGCAGGAGAAGTTCAAAATAAAAAACAGGGAAAAAATTACCCTTGCCCAGATATATAGACCTGAGGTGGGACATGATCCCACTCTCAGGCAATCTGATGCTTAGCATTGACTGCTAAAATAACAGTTCCACCACAGCAAAATCAGAAGCATGGCCAGGGGCAATCCCTCAGTGTTGCAAAAATAATTGCCAACCCTTACCATGCCACATAATGCCACCTCAAATGCTAAAATAATAAACCTACGTAACAATAGAAAGAAATATAAATATACAAATAAAAAGCAGAATCCCCTCACAAAGGATGACCAACAATGTGAGTGAATCTCAACTGCTGTTGTCTATTTCAATAACCAAGTTCTTTTAGCTAATACACAAGCATGTACAAGGCTGTGCAATGCTATTATCACTATTGGCGCATGTCACCGAATAGTAAAAAGGCAATAATGACAAACATAAATATGATAGTCCTTATAGAGAAAAATCCTTATAAATATAATAGTTCTTTTTCAGTCAGTTGGGTATAAAAACTACATGAAGTTTTTAGCTCAAAGGAAGCGTGTGTACTTTTTCAAGCTACAAGCTTCATTCAACCATACCGTATGCAAACTAGCAGAAATTAAAACTGTGAGATTTTGAATATTGAGCATTTTGAAGATTTGAGCTAAAAAATGCTCAGGTGTGAAGGGGTTTTAAGTCAATAGGAACCAAACCTTTAATATAAATTCTGGCCATTTGCAATGCTAATAGGCAAGGTAAATGCAAGTAAAAAATTGTGCATTTATTATTTTTAGTTGCAGGAGCCTGTAAAGCATTGTACCAGTGATAGCTGGTGCCATGCAGGTCTCCATATGGAATGTACGGGCAAGCAGCTATACTGACAGGAAGATTCAATTACCAACCACGGTGCTCCACAGCACCATGGTAGTTCATTGAGAACTACAAGCCGATAGCCATAAAGGCCATGCTGTTTTTAAAAAGTGACAGCTAGTACAGGGAACTCTCTGTACTTCTGTCACAGGGAGAGGGGACAGCAGGCAGCGACTGCAGCATTGAGAACATTTTACATGTTCCACCTTAAAAACTGGTGGAACATGTGACATGTTCCCAAAGGTGAACTTATCTTTTAAAGCTCTTACATTAGTTGTCTTCAGATTTGCCCAAGCTTGGCGATATGACCCAGCCTTTCTCTCTGGCTATATGTTCTTGAACCACTGATTGTGGGGTACTGTCCGCTATTTTTTGACTATTGGCCTTATTGGTGTGGACTGTTCCTTTATAGTTTTCACATTATTATTATCTTTTTTGAATGCTGCATTAGCCTACCTGGTTTGGGACACTGCTGGCCAGTTTCTATTA
Organism: Staurois parvus; assembly: GCF_062004578.1. Taxonomy (NCBI): domain Eukaryota; kingdom Metazoa; phylum Chordata; class Amphibia; order Anura; family Ranidae; genus Staurois; species Staurois parvus. Next base: position 878,346 of record NW_028318453.1, read on the forward strand.
TAGGTCTCCTCTCTCTTGTTGTCGGTGACCCTTAGTGGACCTGACTATGTCCTCTACCTTTTGAACATCTTTGGTATGCCTTTATTTGATTTTCATATGCTAGTTTTCAGCTGACTATCTGATGGCCACTCAGACCTATGTTGTTAACCTTAATTGGTATGTTGCATTACTGGTCCCACCTGTATCCCCTTTTTGCATGGGGGTTTGTTTTGTTTTTTTTTTTTTTTTATATATGAAGAAACACAGATAACAGACCCAAATGGTGAATACCTCCTGCTCCAGGGCATGCTTCAGGATGCAAAGGTTACAATCATCACTTCCTATGCTCCCAACAGTAACCTTTTCTGACCCATGTCTGCTCCCTTCTGGCAACCCATCAAAGAGGTGCTCTCCTTTTGGCGGGGACTCAAACTTAATACTAAATCCCTCTTTCTGCTTCTTCTGCTGATGCTAAAAAAATTCTAAGTCTTTACAGGTTCATGATCTGGTAGACCTCTGGAGTGATCTTCACCCTCTGGTTAAGGACTATACACACTACTCCCACTGACACCATTCTCATTCTAGAATAGATCACTTCTTTATGTTAGCAAACATCTTGCCTGGTGTTGTCAACCTCTATTCTTGCAGCTCCCTGAACTGACCACAACCCTATTTTGGTGGTCTGTCACTCTCTACTCTGCAAACCCCCACATTCCTCTTGGGTCATGAACAACTCACTTATGTCACTTAGGGAAATTCAGACTGACCTTACACAAAAATCTGTGAAATATTTCCAGCTCAATTTGGGGTTGGTCTTTTCTCCCGTGACTCTCTGGTAAGCCTATAAGGCAGTCCACCATGGCCACATCATTCAACTAGCCTCTAAGCGTAAACAAGACCTACAACTCAAACAACGCCAGTTGGAGGCTTAGCTGGAGTTTCTTACGGCACAATTTAAACAAGCTCCTACCCCTTCCTTCTGTAAACTGCTAGACCAAGTATGTACCAAACTAGGCCTTTGTCTCTCCGAATTGGCTGAGTGATCCTTGCAATGGTTTCGCCAAAAGTGGTATGCTAAAGCAAACCGGACAAGATGCTGGCTAACAGGTTTTTGTACCTTTGCTCCTAAATTCAACGCAATCACCCTACGTCATAATGTTCTTACCATTAACCAAATATGGGTGCAGGATGAATTTAGGTATCGCCTTAATACTATATGCGCAGTTCCCACCCACGTGGATGTCCACAGCATCACCACATTCTTGAATCGCCTCTCACGAGGCTCTCATGGACTGTGTTATTCAAGTTTCCAAGGTCCTCCAATGTATCAAAGACCTGAAGGAGGGCAAAAGGCCAGAGACATAAAGGCTGATTCCACTTGCAGTGTTATATACCTGGGGGAAAGAGAACTCTCATAGTGTAGTAGAAATGTTTATTTTAAAGAAGATTTAAAATTGCACTTCCAATAAGTCAACTGTAAAACGCCAAACAAACACAAAGTTTCAGTAACTCCTATGCGATCCAGGAATGCCACCGGTTAGCATACATTCCACTGAACCAGACATGATGGCACTCGCAAATCGGAAACTGGAAACTCCGTCAAAGCGTTTCGCTCCTCCCACAGGGCCCCTAGCCATATACCTGTCACATTGGAACATCGCTGACAACATAGAAGGAGTCCAGAGAGTATATAAGGAGGCATCCCTCACCAGAAAAAGCATTTTAGACTTAAAAGCAAACAGTCCACCTGGTCTGGTGAGTGCGGATTAAGTAGGGGCACAGGTAACCAAGCACCTTTGCAATTTTTAAGCACTAAGACACTTCATGAATGGTAAATAGCATGGAGTACTTTATTTGAAGAGTTTTTGGAAGTTAATGAGCATGGAGAACTTTTATTAGGGGATTCACAATATAGCTCACAGTATTTAAATTCAGATATTGAAAGACAGTTATACTGTTATGTGCTGCATTATGGTTAATTTTATATCTATAGTGATTTACACTTGAGCAGCAGCATCAGCATCAGGTATTTGTTTTTTTGTTTAACACATCACAGGTTATGTGAGCACGGGTTGATAATTTTCAGTTTGGATCTAGACTGAACGCCTCTGTGAAAGGGACCCTCAAATCAAAGAAATACTACTGCTAGTGGAATGCCACAAATATCATATAAATCATATGAAGATAAAAAAAAAAGGTTCCGCAACTAGCTTTCAAAAGAAAAAACACCTATTATCCAGAAACTAAAAACACAATGGTATACCTATCACAATTTAAAAAACACCTAAGATCCTAAATCCAATGCACAATTCCTGAAAGAAAATATAAAGTAGCCCCTTCACTATCCCAGGGGTGCTTGTACTAATCATAAAAATCTATATTGCTCATAAATGCAACAATGTAGGGTAATACTGTATTTCTCATGTCTTTCTGGAGAATGAGCAAACGTACAAATATTTCCATATTGGAAAGTCTGGAGTCTGGAAATATTTGTATATGTTTGCCCATTCCACAGAATGGCATGAGAAATATGATCCTACATTATTTTATTTATGAACAATAATAGAGTTTTATTATTAGCACCCTGGGGATGGTGGGGGGAGCTATATTATATTTCCTTAGAGGAATTGTGCTTTCTTGGGAAGATCTTAAGTGGGAGGGTTTTTAATGAGGACGGGTACAGTATACCATTGTGTTTTGATTTTTAGGGTTTTTATTTCTTTTGGATACCGGTTGCTGATTTTTTTAGGTTTATTTCATATAATTTGTATCATGTCAGAAGATACTAGAAAAAAAATCCATCATTCGTCTTTAGTGGGTACAGCAATAAGCCCAAATCATTGTTGTTTAGTGGGTGGAGCAATAAACTCCAATAATTGATGTTTATTGTGTGCAACAATAAACCACCAGCATTAGTGTACAGTGGCTTCAGCAATAAGCTCCCAGCATTGTCATTCAATGAGTGTCACAATAAAATTTCAGCATTGCTGTTCAGTGGGTGCATCAATAAATGTCCCAAACTGGTGTTCAGTGGGCACAACAATAAGCACTAAGTGCTGGTGATCACTGGGTGCAGCAATAAACCACCAGCATTGGCATTCAATGGAAGCAGCAATAAGCTCCTAGGATTGGAGTTCAGAGGATGCATCAAAAACCAGCATGTGTTCAATGGGTGCTGTAAAAATCCTCAGCATTGGTGTAAATGTGTGTAGCAATACACCCTAGCATTTGTTTCAATGGGTGCAATGACAGACTCTCAGATTTGGTTTTAAGTAGTTTTTCTTACTTGAGTACCTGCTTCCACACTGCTGTCTCTCTCTGCCAGCACTGGAATTATACGTGTAACAAGATCTATTGCAACTAAATGTGCAGGTTTAGTAATGTATTGTTTAGTCAATCTTTCCTGCAAGATTCATATTTGTCCTATTTGGATAACTGGTACCTTCTTTGGGGAGATTGACCGTTGTGTGGGCTCCTTCCTTTGGAGAGGGTTGCCCCCACTTGGCAGGGTCCACCATCCAGTTGCCGGTACAATGTAGAGGCTTGGTACTACCCAATTTTCTGATCTATTATTGGTCAGCTATCTTAGTCACTGTGCTATGGTGGTGCACGCGTTCTCGGGCTAATGCTGCAGTATGTCTCGAAGCGGCCATACTGGGTTCCCTTACAGAACTGATTAATCTTGTATATAGAGGCCCTAGGGCTTATGCCTCCCTTCCAATCCCTACGAAGGTCACCCTTGGTGTCTGGGCTGTAGCTAGGAAACGTTTTCTGCAGTCTCATCAGTGGTCCCCATACTGCTCCTTGTGGGGCAATCCAACAACCTTGTCTCACTTCCAGGCGTAGGCACGTTATGGTATAGGATTGATTAAGGACATCATGCCTATGGGTACCTTGCTATCATTTAGAGATCCCTCCTGTAAACACAGATTACCTGGGTGGATATGCTTTAGATATTACCAATTGCGCCATGCAACGCAAGAAATTCCAACCCCCCTAGACTGGAGAATGATCCAATAGAGGACCTTCTTGCACAGGAGTCCCTTTCTAAACCTTTGTCCTCTCTATATTAGGCTCTTCTCAGCGGAGACTCCCCCAAGATGAATAGGTTATGGGCAAAATGGCAGGAGGACATTCCAATCTTGGTTAGAGAATGTTTGAGGAATGTTTTGAAGATAGTTCTAAATTGGTTATTTCCAATAGAGATAAATTGCTGCAGATTACATTTTTGCATAGAGTGTACTACACGCCTCAGAGACTGCACAGAATTTATCCACAGAGGTCCATTGACTATCCCCGTTGTCATTCCGGGGAGGGCACTTACTTTCATATGTTTTTGTTCTGTCCTAAAATGGAGCAGTTTTTGATGGAGGTGTTTACCTGTGTCAACACCCGGCTGCAGCTGGCCCTTTCACTCTCCCCTGAGCTTGCATTGTTGGGAATACAAGATGATGAGCAGAGGCCTTGCCACACCAAGTTGCCTCTTTCCTATGTATAATATTATGCCAAGAAGATCCTTCATAATTGGACCCCCCCCAGTAGCCTCGTGGGAAGCATCCATTAATGCATTAATGTAATTAATGACATGCATTAATAGAGGTTGTCCTGGGAAGTTCGATAAGGTTTGGCAATCCTGGACAGAACAATGAATATGCTACTTTGTTGATGTTTTGCTTGTTAACTGGTTGCATAGCCACTGATATCGCTGTGCGCCCTGCTCTTCTTCGACTGATTAGTTGCACTGTCTTCGGATATTGTTCTCTCACTGTTCTGCTTTGTACTGCTTGTTTGTTGCTGTTATTGTACTATGCCATTGTTCAATAAACAATCATCCTGGATGTTAAAAAAAATCTTTCCTGCAAGAAGTTCCCTTTTTCTGTCATAAGATGGAGCTTTGTGGACTCTGATTTTCAGTTAAGAGCATTGCACTCTGGGAATTGTGGTCCCAGCCAGAAGGAACGCCAATACTAACCAGACCCATTAAACTACAAAAGCCAGCATGCCTTAAAGTGTTACTAAACACAACAGTAAAATCAGTCTGTATATGCAGTAAAGCATGCTTGTTATACTCACTGTGGAACCTAAGAGGTTAATCCTCTGCATTGTGTAAAAACGCTGTTTGATCCTGACTTCTCTGATCCTTCCCTTCTTCCAGTGCTCCCCTCTTATCTCCTAAGACATATCGTGTCAAGATATGCACATGCTCAGTTTGGTGTGTATTGCTAGAGAGGTTTTTTTTCTTGGCAGATCGCTTGAATTCACTAAGCTCCTGAGAGTTACCCATTCTTTCACAAATGTTTGTAGAAGTAGTCTGCATGCCTAGGTGGTTGATTTTTTACACCTGTGGCCATGGAGGTGATTGGAACACCTGGATCCAATGATTTGGATGGGTGTCCCAATACTTTTGGCAATATAGTGTACATGTATATACACTATATTGTTAAAAGTATTGGGGCGCCTGCCTTTACATGCATATGCACTTTAATGTCATCCTAGTCTTAGTCTGTAGGGTTCAATATTGAGTTGCTAAAGATAATTATTGAGAGGTTATAAAATAAATTATCGTATCACCCAATATTTGGTCTCCATTCAGTAGCCAAAAAGGCATGCAAAAAGGAGGATTTGTGAAAAGAGATTCACAGAAAAGTGGCTACATTATGAACAGAATGTGACACTCAGAAAAATTTCCAAAAATTATGTTTTATTACACTTATAAATATGACATATGGGCAGTCGCCCTGGTTTACCATCACCTCAGTATGAGACAATACACACAGAGCTAAAACCATTAAAATAACACCAAGACCGGTCTAAATGCATGTGCAACAGAGAAAATGACTACAAGAGTCTAATGTCCCTGTGACACAAACACATAGGTGAACACTTCCCAAAGGAGGTGTATCCAAAAATTACACCATAGGTATACCATAATACATGTTGTAATATAAGAATTTGGCTATTGCCATAATGGTTATATCCCAAACAGGGAATCCAAAAATTATACTATGGATATGGATATCACATGTATGCAATACAGCAAGCACAATATGCGTCAAGAGGAGAACAATATTCAATATTGAGTTGGCCTACCCTTTGCAGGTATAACAGCTTCAACTCTTCTGGGAAGGCTGTCCACAAGGTTTAGGAGTGTGTCTATGGGAATGTTTGACCATTCTTCCAGAACCGCATTTGTGAGGTCAGGCACTGATGTCGGATGAGAATGCCTGGCTCGCAGTCTCCGCTCTAATTCATTCCAAAGGTGTTCTATTGGGTTGAGGTCAGGACTCTCTGCAGGCCAGTCAAGTTCCTCCACCCCAAACTCTCTCTTCCATGTCTTTATGGACCTTGCTTTGTGCACTGGTGTGCAGTCATGTTGGAACAGGAAGAGGCCATCCCCAAATTGTTCCCACAGGAGCATAAAATTGTCCAAAATGTTTAGGTATGCTGACACCTTAAGAGTTCCATTCACAAGGGGCCAAGTCCAACCCCTAAATAACAACCCCACACCATAATCCCCCCTCCACCAAACTTTACACTTGGCACAATGCAGTCAGGCAAGTACTGTTCTGGAAACCGCCAAACCCAGACATGTTCATCGGATTGCTAGACAGAGAAGCGTGATTCGTCACTCCAGAGAACAGTTCTTCACTGCTCTAGAATCCAGTGGTGGCATGCTTTACACCACTGCATCCGACGCTTTGCATTGAACTTGGTGATGTAAGGCTTGGATGCAGCTGCTCAGCCATGGAAACCCATTCCATGAAGCTCTCTATGCACTGTTGTTGCGCTAATCTGGAGGCCACTCGAAGTTTGGAGGTCTTTAGCTATTAACTCTGCAGACAGTTGACAATTTCTGCACACTGTGCGTTTCAGCATGCGCTGATCCCGCATTGTCATTTTATGTGGCCTACCACTTCGAGTTGCTTTTGTTCCCAGTTGCTTCCACTTTGTTATAATACCACTAACAGTTGAACGTGGAATATTTATTAGCAAGGAAATTTCACAGATGGACTTATTGAACAGGTGTCAGCCTATCACGGTATCATGCTTGAATCCACTGAGCTCCTGAAAATGACCCATTCTTTCACAAATGTTTGTAGAAGCAGTCTGCATGCCTAGGTGCTTGATTTTATACACCTGTGGCCATGGAGGTGATTGTAACACGTGACTCCAATGATTTGAAGGGGTGTCCCAATACTTTTGGCAATATAGTATATAGATATATATATACACAGGGGTTGGAAGAAAAAATGGAAGCACTACATGATTTGCAGGTGTTAAAGTGATGACATATTTGAACGTGGAAGTGATATAATATTCTTTTGCTTTCGGTGTGTGATCCTAGCTAACAGGTGGGAAGCCTTACTTTTGTCCTTCACTCCATGTGTTTCTAGTAATATGGAGTCATGTCAGAGCTTACTGAGCTTCAAAGAGGGAAAATTGTTGATACCCACTTAGCTGGTGCCTTTGTGACTGAAGTTGACAATTGGTTGTTGGATTGTTTCCTTGGTGATAGCTCTTGGTGGGGTTGGGTGGGGAGGCTTTACCCTGTCCCCCGTTCGCTGTCCATTGGTTGGCGCTGACCTATATCTCCCTCCTCACCTACATGCACACTTGTGCACATCTGGTGGGTTAGTTGGTTGGTTCAGTGGCCTTGGCTTCAGTGTGGGAATGATTAGTTCTCCTGTCCGCCCTGCCACCACTGTGCATGTGCACAGTACGATGTGCGTGTGCAGTGATGCATCCACCCACACTACCAATTTCCTGGTGTAGACACCATATGCGGTGTGGGATGGGGATGGGATGACGGAAGAAGCAGCCGCCAGTCCAGATGAGCATGGTCGCAAAACCTAGGAAAGATGATACTCGCTCACCAAGACTCTCCTACTTCCTGGAGCTGTTTGCAGAGATGACGCTGTCCCTTCCATCTCCAATCCATGTTTTCTGACTGTATTAGTGTCACTGGGGATGTTAGTGGCAGTTAGTCAGTTCTCTTTCGGTGTCAGAATGCCCCCCGCAGTCCCACAGTCTCGCAGTCCCGCAATAAGTCGCTGATCGCCGCCATTACTAATACAAACAAAAAAATTCTAGTATATATACCGCCATTTGTAACTTTCACATAAACCAATTAATTTACACGTAATGGGATTTTTTTTTAGCAAAGACATGTAGCAGAATACATTTTGGCCTAAACTTATGATAACATTTTATTTTTAACATTTTTGTATTGGACATGTTTAATAGCAAAATGTCAAAAATATAGTTTTTTTTCTCAAAATTGTCAGTCTTTCTAGCGCAAAAAATAAAAAATGCACAGATGATCAATTACCAACTAAAGAAAGCTCTATTTGTGGGAACAAAGGACATAAATTTCATTTATGTACAATGTTGCATGACTGCGCAACTGTCAGTTAAATAATGTGCCGCCGTATCGCAAAAAATGACCTGGTCAGGAAGAAAGGTAAATACCCTGGAGGGCAAGTGGTTAAATATCCTCCATGTTTATATGCCAAAGTGGGTTTTTAGTTTCCCCGTGCTCCTCCTTCCCTGTGTGAAGATGAAGAGAAGGGAGAAGAGATCAGCGCTGTGCACGGCTGCATTTCTTCTCCACTCTTTTCCTCTTCACACAGGGATGCGAACAGCAGCAGGAGCCATTGGCTCTTTCTGCTGTCAATCAAATGCGGTAAAGAGGAAGTGGGGCTAAGTTCCACTGTCTGTGTTTATGGAGCGTGGCTCTGTAGACATACAGATCAGGAGCAAGCACACAGCGTGTGGCCCCATAGCAAACAGCCTGCTATGGGGACACACAAAGAAGAAGAAGAGCCATGATCACAGGCGGGAGACCCGAGAAGAGGAGGATAGGGGCCACTCTGTGGAATACCACTGCACAGAGCAGGTGAGTATAACATGTTTGTTATTTGACAGTTAATGCATGCTTTCTCTACACTGACTTGATTTTAAAAAATCCTCTACTAGTCGCAAGACTATGAACATACCGTCAAAAATGGGAAAGCCCTTAGCTCATATAGACTTTCCTACCACTACTGTCCCCTGTATCAGAACACAGACAGGTGATTTGACTTTCGATCCAGTAATCCGGTAGTCATTAATGCCTCTTTCCTAAAGTCCTTTCATACTCAGTGACTCCCAAAGTATCCTAAACTGAAGCCCACACTTTCTTAGAGGTGGTTACCCTACCAAGTCTGACCCACAAACCAGTGTGATTTGTACCTCTGATTGCACTGGGGCTTGTAACTCCATTTAACAGAAGTCAATACAAGTCGAAATGAAAGTTAAAAAAAAAGTAGCACATGAACTATTTTTTAAATCGTGCTACTTCTGATCTCACTGATTAAGACAGTGCCATAGCAATACATTAGATGCAGCTTCAGGTGCGATTTGTAAATAACATGTCACACCAGTGTAATAAGCCCCTGCTCACAGACCCCACAACCATTGATCCAGGGTTGTGTGAAAGGGCCCTTGTCAGTAACATAGGGACAAGGTGCTTTGAAGAGGGTTCCCCTCTGGCAAGGTAGCTCCCTCATGTTGAGGGCATGCATCCTGGTATGGTTGAGGAGCTAGCTCTTCCCTCTTGAAATATAGAATTTAGTGGGACCACACACTTTTTTTTTTTTTCTTATATGGTCCCTCTTACAATTTTTACCAGACCTGAAGGTCCTGGTATAAATTAGGAGGAAATGCCATGTCATTTTTTTGGAGGTCCCTCATTAACATCTAAAGACCAACATGTAGGATAAAGGTCTGGTATAGATTAATGGAATCCCCAGTTGCTTTCTTTACAAACAGAACAAAGAGGCTTGGAGGTATAATTTTGTTGACACACTCTTTTTTCTCTGTAAATGTCAGTATTGCTCTAGTAGGTTGTTTGTTTGTTTTTTCGCTTTGGTACATGCTACCCATGGTACATGGTACATGGGCTTTGGTACATGCTGCCTAGCCCTCCATGCCATTGACAATAGAATCCAATTCATATTCATATATGGTCTTCATAACATCCTTGCTAAACTCAAAAGTGGAACTCTGCGACCATGAATGCTTTTTGCACTGCAAGCATTCCTGCAACAAAAACTGGTCTTTGAAGACCCTAAGACCCCCAAAGTGCTACTGTTGGGTGCTCTTTAACCCTTTACTCTATGTTCCATTAACCGAACTTTTTTCAGATTGCTTTGCATCTACTTATGTAAACCTTTACTGCTCTTCTAGAAAACCTCCCATCCTCCTACACTAAAATGACTGAGAAAGCCCTACAAAAGAACATCCTAATTTTCAAAACCAGAGCATACCCAGCTAAATTTACTAAAATCTTGAAAGATTGGCAAGAACTGGCTGCCACTGTCTGTTTTTCTAAACTGTAATTCTTACACTATACTACTCCGTACCTCTTATACTTACCAAACTCTCTGTAATGGTAAGGGAAGAGTTTATCGCAAGTATGGATGAGTGGAATGAACCTAGGTTCAGTATGAGGAAGGTTCACAGAACATAACTACAGTTTGGTCATCATATTTGAACCCTCTGGAAGTTAATTGGAGTGGAATATTAAAGTGTTACTAAACCCACGACAGTAAAATTAGCCTGTGTATGCAGTAAAGCATGCTTGTTATACTCACTGTGGAACCTAAGGGGTTAATCCTCTGCATTGTGTAACAAGGCTGTTTGATCCTTTCTTCTCTGTTCCTCCCCTTTTTCAAGCGACCACCTCTTACCTCCTGATAAGACAGACTGAACGGTAAGCATTTTGCACATGCTTAATTTGGTGTGTATTGCTAGAGAGGCTTTTTTTTTATCGTGGGAGAGTGCATGTGATCAGCACAGGGCCAATCAGCACTGGTCAGACAGAGGTCAGGGGGTTTGCATCCTCCTGGAGCAGAAAGAAAACTCCTCCTACACGCTTTAGCTAGTGCTGGGCTGGACACAGATAGAAGTCACAAGACACCTCTAACTTCTGATGAGAAAAGGCATTTAGCAGTTTATATTTACTAAAATAATTGCATTTCCATGTTCTGTGTACTGTGGGAGACCAGATATAGTGAATGCAGGGTCCAGGGTTTAGTACTGCACATTTTATAGATTAATAGGCAAAGGATTGTCAAACAAATGGCATGGGGGACTGGTACAGCCCAGGGAGGCATATACTGATGGCATTGTCAAGTAGGAAGCTACCACAGATTGTGATGGTAGAAATAATGCTACTATATGTAATGTTCAGCTCCCACCTTATGAGAAAAAAAGTCCATAATCTGGAAAAATATACAAACAGCCAAAGTTTGGTCTGAACTTGCATGCTGATAACAGCTCTACCCATGTTAGGGGTGATGAAGAACACTAGTACAAACGCCCATAAAAGAAGCACAAATCTACTGTATATCTTCGTAAAAAAAATTGCAAAGATATTATACCTTTGCATGAGCTTTTATTAAGTATCACAAGCTAACAAGAAATATATTTATTTTACTATTGCAGCAAGCTGACATTTGACCGTTTTCTTACATTTTTCCTGATGTCTTCAGAGCTAAAGGAAGGGCAGCTTCCACACTTGGCTTAGAAACAATGTTCCAATTTAGCTCAGCAAATCATGAGCCAAATGGAAGAGCCCCAATATCCTTCATAAAGGTGAAAGCTAAAATAAATACACATCTGTTTAATAAAACCAGTTGCAGTATATGCACTAAATATAAGGTGTGGCAGCATAAATTCAACCTGCTCCTAACAGGATTCCTGGTCACAGGAAAATAATATATTTTTACATCATGCAGCACTTTTACATAGCATATAAATTTGATTTTTACACTGGATTTTGTATCTTCATTTTTCTCAAATGTAACAAGCTGAAAAGAAATCCACACATAGTAACTGCTAATATTTCTAGCTAGAGCTCACAATCTGATCCTTAAGCCTGCAGTGATTCTCTGCCAAAGCATACTAAATGGCACAGACATTGTTAAATGGGCAAAATAGTTCTATTTTTTGAACTGCATATGTCTGTTGCTTTTTCAAAAACATTCAAAATTAGTAAAGAGATTGGGTGCATTGGCGCACATTTAAATGTTTCAAATGTTAATTTCAAATTGTTAAAAATGAGAGATTCTAACATATTTGTTTCCATAGGTAAACTTAAAATGACAATCTCTCAAAAAAGTTGTTTTCCATCATATTGTTTATTCAAGTGTAATCCATATACCTGGGCACTTTTGAAATCAAATTTTTACAGATTTAAAAAGAGGAATTGTTTTGTGTTGTCAGATTAACAGTATGGCCAGAATATGTTTTTTTTAAAGTTGTGCTTAAATAAGTATTAAAGCCAAAAGCAAACAGTTATTTTATTTCATCCTACCAATTCTTATTTTTCAGCTTTCTTTCCGTTTTGTCACCTGTGATCCTGCCAGTAAGTCTGTTGTTTTTCAACAGAAAAAGCTATTCTGCAGATGTAGCAGTTAGAGGGTTGAGATAAAAAAAAAATTAACACTGACGGGGTACTCACAATGATCAGCTTTTATTTATTTGTATAAAATATTTATCCTAAAAGGAAAAGTTACATTTTTTATAATTATTTCAAGCTGGAGTCTGTTTCCACTTGGACACAGACTGGCTAACCAGAAATTAGAATCAGCTGGGGCTAGGCTGTGGCAATGGAGAAAGGAAAGAGAACTGCAAGGAGTCTTGTAAAAGCAGGGTACCCATTGAACTGGAAGGCAAGCCCAGTATGCTCATTCTGCCATGTCTTCACCAGGGTACCTGACAGTGGAAATGGGCCACAGCCGACACCCAGGTTGTGGTCCTCTGACCCACTCATGCAGGCAGCTTCTGGGAACTAAGAGTGGATATGCAGGGAAGAGTCCATGCAGAGTTAAGTACAGAAGGATCACAAAGCAGGATTCAGGCTGGAGATTAAGAGGATCACTGAAGAGACATATGGCACTGGGGAACATTGGGGTCATAGAGGCAATGTGATGGGTGTCACAACAGACATTATTAGGTACATAATGCTGGGGGGGGGGGGCAGCTGCTAGCTTGGGAACACTTTGCTTGAAGGCTGAGTAAACTACATGCTAGCCCTCTGTATTCTTGAGATGATTTGGCAGGAATGGTAGTCAAGGATGAAGGACAGGAACATTTGTTCAGGACTAATGGTTTAGACAGCGGTGTATGGAAAGAACTCAGAATCTGCAAGTGTGATTCTTGTGGTAACAATATAACGCCCAATGTACCAAGGAGCAAAGGCTAGAGTTGGTACCTTTAGGTGGATATTCTTCATTGCAAACCCAACCTTATGACTGTGATGTAGTATAGGAGTCTTTTTCCAATAAATCAGCAAATCTTTTGTGCTTAAGAGCTGCTTACTGAAGTTATACTTGTGCTTGGGCTGATATCTGATTCAATTCCTGTACTTGGAATCCAGAGCAGTTTTCAAGGCTGAAGGTACTGGCAAGGGTATGCAAGGGTTTTTGCCATAAACAATGAAAAATGGTTATTCCTGAGTGCTGCCATTTTGGTGATTATTATGGGTGAACTCTGCCCATGCCAAAAGGGTAACCAAGTTTTCCTTGTGTGTGGACATAAAGGCTCAGAGAAACTGCTTGAGAGTCCAGTTGATTCTTTCAGTTTGCCCATTTGATTGCAGGTGATAGACTAAGGAAATCTGTAAGGACACTTCCAGATATTTGCAAAGGACCCTCCAGAATCATGAGGTGCATTGACTGCCCCCATCAGATATACACCCTGGAGTCTGAAAATCTCCAAAATAAAGTTTGAGACTAATGTAGCTGTAGAAGGCAGCAACATGAAAGGCACAAAATGTTCCATCTTGGAGAAGCAGTCTATGGCCACTGAGAACATGGTACAACCCTCAGAGGGGGCAGGTCACTAATGAAGTCCATTGAATAAGGTTCAGAAAAGCAGAATTTTCAATATGAAGCCAGGATCAAGAATACCAGGACATGACTTATGACACATTATCTTACCGAAAAAGTAGTTGATGCTTGGAATAGACTTCCAGCAGAAGTCAACAGCAAGTGGATTCAAACATGCTTGAGACAAACATAGATGTCTTCAGACATAAAGTTAACAAAAAAAAATCACAAAAAAAATACAAAAGCATGTATAGAATAAAACATGGGCAGACTTGATGGACCACTTGGTGTTCTGCTGTCACTTTCCTATGTTTTTATGTTTCACTACAGAGTTTGCAAATACCTCAATGAAAAAAAGTATAGTTAAATCCAGCCTCAAAGGATCAGAACCATAGAGAAAGGCTTACTTAAGGATGCAGTATGCTTCCACCACTTTGGACATTCAGTTCTTGAGGTTAGCATTCTTCTGAGCTAGAGCTGTAATTGGAGTGCCCAGCACAGAGTAATTAATAATTAAGTATTGATAATAGTTTGTGAAGCCTAGGAAGCACTGAGTAGTCTTAATATGATTGTAAAGTCTTATTTAAAAAAAGAATAACAAACATGTTATACTTACCTGCTCTGTGCAATGGAATTGCACAGAGTGGCTCCAAACCTCCTCTTCTTGACTCCCCCACTGGTTCTCCTTGCTCCTCCTATCTTTCAAGTTCCCCTATAGCAAGTCGCTTACTATGGGGGCATTTCTACGGGCTCAATCCCAAGTTGCGCTGCCTGCATCCATAGACACAAACAGCACATCTCAGCCCCATCCGCGATCACTCGCCACAGAATTGGACTAACAGCGATGGGAGCCAATGGTTTCCTCTGCCTCAGCAAAACCTGTGAGAGTGGGGAGAGAGAAGAGAGCCACTACAAACTGGATCAAGTGAGTATAAGTGGGATGAGGGGGTGATACTGCTACCTAAACATTTGTCACCTTAATGCAGGCAATGCATTAAGGTAAAAGCTGTTTAGATTTTAGAACCACTTTAGGCCACTGGGCAAAAGAAAATGAGTGATGGCTACTACATTTTCTGCATGCATGGAAAGTCTATCCTTGTAAATATGTAGCCCAGAAAGAGGAGGAAGATTTACAGATGAGCCCCTTTTTAGGATTTTTGGCAATTTATTCTGACATTAACTTGGTCTCAGGTAGGATGAAGGGATACACCTATCTTCTCAGACCACAGGCACCTGGAATCAAGTCAACAGCACAAATATAGGGTTTTTGAGGTGGAAGCTGGTCTGCCTTGTTTTAGAGAGGACATCCTGGAATCCCCAGTAAGGAGCAAGTGCTAGACTGGAAGGCTTAGAAGAAGCTAAGAATAAAGGATTCACTGTATTCACCTTGACAAAGCAGCTAGAATGACAAGATAGATCCAAAGCCAACAGATAAGAGGTGACTAGTTCGGACACTGGAGGATGCTGCTGAAGCCAAGGGAAACTCAGGAGAAGCTTGGAGAATACTTGTGGCTGTACATGAAAAGTAATATTCTAATGACAAAGTACTCTCAATATTTTAATGGAGTTTGAGAATGAATAGGTCTGAACACTAGAAAGGCTCCATCAATTGCTGAAACTTTTAATATTTCTGGAAGAAGTTCAGTCAGCCAGGCAAGTTTCTTCACTAAGGAGGATGAGACAAAACTGCCATCTGCACCAGAGTCTACACATGTCTTCACTGAAGTAATAGAAATAGGATCACAGGTGTGGATCAAGGCTGCATTTTATGAGGATCAGTGAAGATGGCACTAGGTAATGCTGGGGTCATGGAGGCAATGAAAGGAGACACTGGGTATCACTGTAGACATCACTAGGGAGTGCAGGGGGTTCAGCTACTAGGGTGTGGACATGTTGCCCAAACACTTAGTAACTGGCATGCTAGCCCTTTACTACAGCACACCCTGTGTGACTGGCTGTGGCGCCAGCAAAAGCAGGAAGGTGACAGCCACACACAAGGGGTAAGACTCGGTAAGGAAACATGGACAGGTGAGTGTCACAAAAAAAAATATCCAAAGCCAAAACTTTTTTGTTTTTCATTTAGACTAGAGCATAGAAGGTTTAAAGCTGAACTCCAGTATACTATTACGAAATAAAGTTTCCCCAATTCTTCTTTTCCCCTTCCTCTGTAAAAGTAGTTTCTGTTTAAATCATTTACCTATTTTATAAGGAAATCTTCTACTGAAATGTTTGTGACATTATCATTTAAATTTGAAAAGTGCAGAGACTTGTGGCTGCTCAGAGGAGAGGCAGACACAAACATTACACTGCCTATAGGGGCATAACGGCCACAGGTCTTATAAAATGGAAATGATGAACACCGAGCCTTTATGCTGCAAGATTCATGGTGGGATTTTACACTGGCTGGGTAATTTCTCTTTAAAAAGCAAATATATTGTTTAAAGGCAAAAATTACCTTTCTAAATGTGACAAAAATTCCTGCTCAGAATTTAGCTTTAAAACCCCTGTCAAGCATTGTTGCCATTTGTGGAGATTTCTTCTAACCTTCTCTCTTGTAGGTATAACAAAACGTGAGGAAATTTCTCCATAGTGAGGAAAAAACTAAAAAGAGAGAGAGAACCTACAGAGGGGACACAGACAGCAATTAAAATTGGAACGAGATTCCAACAGTGCCACACTCTATCCAAAACCAAATATAAATTTTACTTTAAATACATTTTAACTATCAAAAAGCATCTAGGATTGGTCTAGATTGATCACAATGGTGTTAGTGTTCTGGAAAGTTTGATTAAACCTCTGTTGTTGTTAATATTTCTAACAACAGACGAGTCCAGAGAAACAAATTTATTTTCCAACCCCTTTGAACAATGTCCATCTACTACAGCTAACATGCGAGACTGCCAGAATGTCCTAACATGATACAAAAGTTCAGATCACAGCAGGGACACCAAAGTATGTCTCATAAAATAGAACACACACAAACAATGCCTGAATTGATTTAGCATGCTGAACACATTTATATGAGATTAACTGAAGCGATATTAGAAAAACTTTTTCTTCTATTACCAGTTACAGATTTTCAGCTGCATTATTTGTATTGTAGCAATGCCCAGTTGTGCTTCATGTAGAATATACTAAAGCTTTTTGAAACTCATTGACAGTGAAATATATTGATATATGGATCTTACATTTTTAACACTGTCTTGTACAATTATTCCAAATTATATAATAAAACAGAAAAAAAAGAAGAAGGGAACTTTTGAGGTACTGACTATAACACATACAACATACTGTAATAGATTAAAATTCAGTTTATAAAATAAAGAGTATTAAAATCCACTTTACAATAGTTGTACAAAACGAGAAAGTACTTACATTGCTCTGCTTTTTATTGAGTTAAAAAATAAATCTTCCTGGTTCAAAATATACCATGTGACAAATATCTTTAATATTTACTCCAATCACTAATATAAAATCTTGGCATCCATAATGTGAATATTTCACAAGGCAACAATAGATTTTACGAACAAACTCTTCTCAACTGTTGGACTACAGTCCATTTCCTTGGAAAGAATCAGGAGATAAATTGGATATTAATAAATAATACAATAATCAGTTACAGTTTGTGTAAAATAACACGTCATTTAGGAAAAACAATAGTTCATTAAACACAATAAAAAATGAAGTGTATGTAAGATTATCTCAAACAGTACCGCCTTCAGTGCATACGTGGGAACATCCGCAACGTGGAGGTTGGGACTGCAAGGGATTCTCAGGGTAACATATTCTGGTATAAAAGTATCTATGAAGTAGATTCAAAATTAACATGTCAAACAAATGAATGAAATTTCAGATAATCTTTATATATTATTTTTAAAAGAATTATCACATAACCATATGACCGTATGACTATACCAACTCCTATTCCTTTACCCAGTGCATCACATGCTAAGTATTATCCTAATCCAGCAGGCAAGGAGAATCTTCTATTAGATGTACTAGCAGCTAGCTTTCCCCAGGAGGCAGGGATACACGGCAGCATATGTTCTCCTGAGGATCCCCTGCAGCCCCATCCTCCAGATTTTGGGTGTTCTTGTGTATGTGCTGTAAGTGTTACTGTTATTTTAAAAAATCTCATATGTACATATTTTTGATGTAATTGTTTATTGACTGTTGGTCTCATATTTTCTCTATTTGCTGAAACACATATTTTTTAAGTTATACTAAAAGAATGCACACTCTGTCATACAGACACACAGGCCCTGATTCACTATTGGGCGTGGGCGCATATTTATGGGCTTAAGCCCAATTTTCATGGGCGTCCGTCCATTTTTGACCCTGCAACCTAATTCACTATTGAGCAGAGCCCATAAGCAGACGCCCAATCTAATTCACAAAAAGACACACGCCCGGAATCAGACTCACAAAAGCAGACTTGCTAAGAAGCACGTCTAACACCATGAAAAATCACTGTAGAGACATGTTCACTTAGAAATTTGCTTTGCCAAATATCAGGACTTCACTTTAAACAATATCTGCTATTTCCAAAAAAATTAAGAATGTGTTAAAAAACGTTTTTCTCAAGGAAATCGACACAGTAAAAATCTAGATGCCCGTGCAGTGTCTTTGGCAGATAGAACTGAGCATGTGCAGAACACATTTTAGTCCTCTGCCATGGGCGTTTGCTTTTTAGCCACTGACTAATAGTGAATCTGATTGTGGATTCCTCTGACAGCCGGCACTCGGTCGCGACTACTGTGTTTAATAAACAGCATTAAGCATATCTTCATGTAATCTAATTAGATTTCCTTCGTTTTAGTGATTATATTTTTGTTTCTTATCCTTTATAATTATTTCTGTTATGATTTTACTTATTTTGAAGGTCTAGATAAAATTTATTTTGAAAGCTGAATGTAAAAATAAAGGTCCGCAATAAAAAAAAATAAAATAAAAATAACAGCGTGGGTCCCCCCTCTCATCCATACCAAGCCCTTCGGGTCTGGTATGGATATCAAGGGGGAACTCCATGCTGAAATTTAAAAAAAAAACAGCGTGGGTCCCCCTCAATATCCATACCAGACCTTTATCCGAGCATGCAGCCCGGCAGGTCAGGAAAGGGGGGGGGGGACGAGCGAGCGCCCCCCCCCTCCTGAACCATACCAGGCCACATGCCCTCAACATGGGGGGGGTGCTTTGGGGCAGGGGGGCTCCCCCCCCCAAAGCACCTTGTCCCCATGTTGATGAGGACAAGGGCCTCTTCCCCACAACCCTGGCCGGTGGTTGTGGGGGTCTGCGGGCGGGGGGCTTATCAGAATCTGGAAGCCCCCTTTAACAAGGGGGCCCCCAGATCCCGCCCCCCCCCCCTACGTGAATGATTCTGTGGTACACGGTCCGCAGACTCATTCACAAAAAAACTAAGTGTGGTGTAAAAAAAACACAGTACAGGGTCTTTGACAAGTCCTTTATTAAAACAATGTCCCCCGAAGTAGATCCAACGTCAATCACGGCGGCGGCGGCGGCGGCGGCGGCGGCGGCAGGGACCCGAAAAAAGAAAAAAAAAAAAAGGTTCCGCTCCAGTCCGAGGCTTCCAGCCTAGTGAAGAAGAGGCTAGCTGACAGTTCTTATATAGGTATGGGGCGGGGCCAGCCGGGCACATCATCCCCGCCCCTTACCTATTTGAGAAATGTCACCCTGTCTCTCCACTGAGGCTAACTAGCTGAATGCAGGAGACAGTCTGACATTTCTTATATAGGTATGGGGCGGGGCCAGCCGGGAACAGCAAGCATGTGACATGGGGCGGGTCACTCAGATGATGTCCCCGGCTGGCCCCGCCCCATACCTATATAAGAACTGTCAGCTAGCCTCTTCTTCACTAGGCTGGAAGCCTCCGACGGGAGCGGAACTTTTATTTTTTTTTTCGGGTCCCTGCCGCCGCCGCGATTGACGTTGGATCTACTTCGGGGGACATTGTTTTAATAAAGGACTTGTCAAAGACCCTGTACTGTGTTTTTTTTACACCACACTTAGTTTTTTTGTGAATGAGTCTGCGGACCGTGTACCGCAGAATCATTCACGTAGGGGGGGGGGCGGGATCTGGGGGCCGCCTTGTTAAAGGGGGCTTCCAGATTCTGATAAGCCCCCCGCCCGCAGACCCCCACAACCACCGGCCAGGGTTGTGGGGAAGAGGCCCTTGTCCTCATCAACATGGGGACAAGGTGCTTTGGGGGGGGAGCCCCCCCTGCCCCAAAGCACCCCCCCATGTTGAGGGCATGTGGCCTGGTATGGTTCAGGAGGGGGGGCGCTCGCTCGTCCCCCCCCCTTCCCTGACCTGCCGGGCTGCATGCTTGGATAAGGGTCTGGTATGGATATTGAGGGGACCCACGCTGTTTTTTTTTTTACATTTCGACGTGGAGTTCCCCCTTAATATCCATACTAGATCCGAAGGGCTTGGTACAGATGGGAGGGGGGACCCACGCTTTTTTTCTATTATTTATGCAATAAAGGGAATTATTTTACATTCAGCTGTCAGTGGGGAACCCCGCTGACAGATGAAACATTAACTCATGGCTGTCGCTCCTACAATCCCGCATGAGTTATGTTATCAACTCATGCGGCGTTTTAGTAGTGAAAACCAATGCAGCGCTCATGTTTCAGCTGTCGGCGGATTTCCCCACTGACAGTTGAATGTCAAAGTATTGCAGGGATTTAGAAACAGTTCTTTAAATAACTGGCGTGGGGTCCCCCCTCCCATCCATACTAAGCCCTTCGGGTCTCGTATGGATGTTAAGGGGTACCTCCACGCTGAAATTAAATAAAAAACAGCATGGGGTACCCCCCAAAATCCATAACACATACTTATCCGAGCATGCAGCCCGGCAGGTCAGGAAAGGGGGGGGGGACGAGCGAGCGCCTCCCCCCCTCCTGA
This sequence comes from Staurois parvus, assembly GCF_062004578.1. Classification (NCBI taxonomy): domain Eukaryota; kingdom Metazoa; phylum Chordata; class Amphibia; order Anura; family Ranidae; genus Staurois; species Staurois parvus. The sequence goes on from NW_028318453.1 coordinate 899,124, forward strand.
ACCATACCAGGCCACATGCCCATACCAAATTATTCAAACATTTGTAAACAGACCATTAACTGAAATGGTTTGGCATTTGTACCCCAAATATGACGTTCCCTGAGGCGTTGGTAAACCGAGGTACGCCTGTATTAGTATTGCAATCCTTTGTATTGGGATACATAGAACCATCATACATGTGAATTGGCAACATAGCACAACATTTGTGTCACATTGGAGATATCTGGCTAGTTAAACTGACCATGCCCAGGGACCTAGGATTGATTCACAGCACAGAAATACAGGCTTGGTTAGCAATGTAGCTCCGTGGGTTAGTGGTTAGCACTGCTGCCTCACAACTCTAGGGTTGTCGGTTCGAATCCCAACCCCGGCGAGGTAGTAGCATGATCTCCGTGTGTGGCTGTCTTCACATACATGTTCTGGCAACATCTTTGCATTCTGTCTAAATGATCCCTAAAATGTGAATTAGAATGAGGCCTTGTCTGTTGAAACACCTTCAAAGCTGCACCTTATGTGAATGTCATACAATGGTATAAGATAAGGGCCTGAATCACTAATAGATTTGATAATGATGGTTTACACTCCACCCACTTTTGTGAAGGATTTGGCAAGCAAAGAGCTGACAGAGAGAGAGAAGAGTGAGACGAAGAAGAGTGAGCAAGAGATACATATGAAGAGTGATAAAGAGAGACATTCAGAAGAGTGAGCGAGAGAGAAGAGCGAGCCAGTGAGACGAAGAAGAGTGAGCGAGAGAGAAGAGCGAGCCAGTGAGACGAAGAAGAGTGAGCGAGAGATACATACTGAGGAGTGATAAAGAGAGACATTCAGAAGAGTGAGCGAGAGAGAAAAGACTCGGTTGGTGAATCCACACATCAAACTTGTCACAAATCCTGGCGTGCATTTTTCCCCCAAATGCATAGCAGACCCTTATCCCAGCAGGCAGGTACCGCACGCCTTCAAAGATTTATTTCCTTTGTTGATTTTCCTGCTTCGCTCACACTATATGCAATTGAAAATTACTCTTTAAGTTGCCAATTTTACTGTGTTTCCTAGAGAATTACTAACTAGTTGTGTTTTCAATTGTGTGTAGCATTGCGATTTCTATTTGAGTCTAGATGTTAAATTGCTAATAAATGGCCACAATTCTCAAATACCTTTGAACTCTCGCTGCAACAAATGGTGTATGTTAATACACTCACATTCATTATATCCAATATCAGGTACGATGTCAATGCACAAATCGCACCTGAAATTGCACACCCTGGATGTGACTTGTCATGTGATTGGCATGGCCAGCAGCTTGCTCTTTGCATGGCAAATTGCACCCAATGTTACTGGGGGCCAACACCACTGTCACATCTAATCCGATGCGGCAATTGTCCAACTTACAGTGAAGTTGCACGAGTTCACAATCCAATTGGATATGAACAGAGCCTACAGTGGCCAATAGGGTGCGACTTGGTCTACGATTTGCAAGTCGCCTGTCATGCCAATTGCATGGCAATCGCAAACAATGTTACTGGGGGCTACCCGGTCACATTAAAGCAGATTTCTAAGTGGTGTTATTGACACCACAGTCACATCATGTGACTTGCATAGAAGTTGCATGATTTCAAAGTCGGGGTACATGGTGATTTCAAGTGCAATTTGCAAGACATTCGACATCGATCTCTCAGCAAATTGCATGAAAAGTAGTGTATTCATTACTCTATTATTACTTGCGGCTCCTACCAAGTTTGAACCACAACAATATGAACGCTCCAATAGCGTGCTCATTGAGTGGGACTTGGCATGTGATTTGCACAACATGCAAGCTGTAAATCATCTGCAAAGTCGCACCCTATTGTCTGCTATTAGAGTGACCACATGGGTGTGTTTCAAACACTGATTTCTATAGTAGTACATGTACTACTTTAGTGGCAATTTGCATAGAGATCTGTGTCAGATGTCTTGAAAATTGCATTGAAATGGTCAACTTTACTGTAAGTTGCATGATTTGTAAATCAGCTTTGCCCAGAGTGTAATGTTTGGTGATGTTTGATTTCTGGAGTGTTTTACCAATTGATGGGAAATTCACCATACTAGTCAAATCGATTTGTCATTTTCAGTATTGCATACAAGATGTGGTCATGTGACTGTCTTAACTCATGCGAGAATCTGGAGGGAATTGTGACCATAGTAGCAATAAAGGTTCCAATTGGGGTTCCCTTTCACATCCCTGCTCAATGTTCTGTTGTATGCTGCACACGTACATTTCACTGTATATATCTTTCTGATTTGTGGGGCCTGTATACCAAGGGTTAATGCAGGTAGGAAGCGGATTCATCAGGTGAAAACACTTTCACTGACCAAACTAAGGTCAGTGGTGGGTGTGGCTTCATTGGGTGTGGGGCCTTGTTTGGCGTGCTCCAAATACAACCTAGCTTATATAAAGATGTGCAGTAGGGAGTGATTTGGCCTGTTACTAGGCCGGGTGGTTTGTGACTAAGTCCTTGCTTGTAGTGGTTTGGGGGAGGAAGAGATTTTGTGCTGAATTGCCCCAGACACCACTCAGGCTGTGTTTGGAAGTGGGCTGGAAATGTTTGCATATTTTTGGCCTTGTAAAGTGTGTTTATGTGTTATTGCACAATGATTGTGTTTTTTTCTCTTTGCATTGAAAGCCTCACACATGTCAGTTGTTTTGTTTAAAATCTGCTCTTGTTTTAATTTTGCTTGCTTATTTAGACTCAAATGCTTTTTTCTTACAAACCTGCTGACAAATGTATGTGTAGGGTGTTTGTAGAGGTGGGAGGGGTTTTTCACATATGTCTTGTTTTCTTTATATTTTGATGTGTAGACTTTTTTTGTGAATGGATCTTTATACTAAATGATTGTGTAAGTAAACCTTATGTGCACGAAAATGTTACTTGATTCATCTTCCCCTTTGTTTCCTGCTATAACCTGAGCACACACAGTTCATTAGAAGTATCTTTAGATTGTAAGCTCTTATGAGCAGGAGTGTTTTATTTTTGCCACATCAATCCTATTTTTGTGACTCACCAAGATATTGACTGTACCTACTTGTTCCTGCTGACCAAATAAATGAAGATATATTTGATCAATAAATGTTTCACCGATGTTTTTGTGTTTATTTTATGTTCAATATATGAACAACCTTAATAGTTACTTTGTATACTTATATAATCTGCTCAAATGTAGCTTGTAAGAGCGTGAATATGCAAGTGGGTGCAAACTGGCTTTTTCAAAACCAAACAAAAAAATAAAAAACCTGCTTGCACCACAATATTGTTATGTACTAATGAATATGTCACATTCACTGTGCAGCCAGCTACAGGTTTTCTACAATTTGATTTACAGTAATAAAATAGTCCCCACTGTATGTTGATTTTTGGCCTTTGGCAACAAATATATATTAGCCAAGGTTTAAAAAGAAAAAAATCACTAAAACACACATTCGCGAAAGCTATCATAGCCGTGCATAGAAATGAGCGATCGTGCACAAATAAACGCCAAACAGGTGTCCCCCATGGCGCACGAGCAGCTATCCTCCTGGAAGTCCGTCATCTGGTGCGCGCGCACCCGGAAGTGGTTGTTGGGAGTGTAAGTGGATGAGAAGTGGTTGGAGGTTTTGTGTTGGTTGAAAATTTTGATAACTTTATTGGCATTTGGACATGGCGAGAGCACAGTTCTCAACTGAGGAGATGATCCTTATATGTAAAGTAACTGTGGCCATTGCAAATATGTTTATAACATGTGAGGGACAAGTAATTGTAATTTTGTGGGTGGGGCCTAGCAGAATCTCACTTGGTGCACATGCTACTTATCTGTACATTAGCTCCTGGGTATTGATGGGTCAATTATATTAACCACTTGCCTACTGGGTACTCATACCCCCTTCCTGTCCTGGCCAATTTTCATCTTTCTGCACTGTTACCCTTTGAATGACAATTGTGCGGTCATGCCACATTGTACCCATCTTAAATTTGTATCAGTTTTTTCAGACAAATAGAGCTTTCTTTGGGTGGTATTGACTTGCTGCTGTGAGTTTCACTTTTTGCTCGATAAACCACAAAATAGCTCATAATGAATAAAAGTCTGTTTATATTATAACATTTGGTAAACTGGTAATTTAGCAACACTGATGTGCGTTGATGAGGCGGCACTGCTGGCCACAGGTGGGCGGAACTGTTGGGTGGCACTGGTGGGCACTGATCATCGGGGCCGACCCCTGCTTTGATAACTGCTGGTTCTCGGCAGTACTTTCCACACATTCTGACAGCGTGATGAAAGTGCAGCCAAGACCCGGCAAATGCATTTCCCGGTGATCAGCGTGTCATTGGACATGGCTGATCACATGGTAAAATGCCGCTGTGATTGGTCTTTACCACATCACGTGATCAGCTGTGTCCTTAGGACACAGCAATCATGGAGAGCGCGTTCTGCCAGGATGTCATATGACACCCTCCCAGAGCTGCCTGGATGCAGTGTAGCGTTATTCGGCTATCTGCGGTCGCCAAATAGGTAACCAGCTAGGCCTTCATGGCTAATCTTTGAATATCTGGACATGTATACTGCGTATAATGCATTACATTCTACAATGTGTTGGTGTACATGGTATAACAGTGTGCAATGCGTTGCTGGATTCTGCATGACAGTGGACAGCGTATCACAGTGTGCAATGCGTAGCTCCAGCCTGCATGACAGTGTACAGTGCATTACAGTCTACAATGTGTGGGTGTACACGGTATCACAGTGTGCAATGCGTTGCTCCATCCTGCATGACAGAGTACAGTGCATTACAGTCTACAATGTGTGGGTGTACACGGTATTACTTTGTACAGAGTATTACAGTGTGCAATGCGTTGTACACTGCAGTGTGCACTAAAGCATTTTACACTCATGCACTGTACACACTAACGCATTTGACATTTCTAGTGTGCAATGCGTTCGTGTGCAATGCCTTGGACAGTACAATGCATTTGCAGTATTGGTGTATGTTTATTAAGCACAGATAATTCATCTGATTTTAGTTATCAAGGAGAAGTCTTCTCTGTCCCCCTGTTTATGAGGTGGAGGACAATTGTTTTCCGAAGAGGAGAGGAGACTTTTTTTCAAGGAGATCTGTATAGATTTCCAGAGATATGTGTAGATGGTTGAGGGGCTGCATGTGATCTCCGGAGATAATTGTGATTAATGATCACCTGAGTTAAACCAGTGAATGAAAAGTGTAAAAAAACATGGATTGAAAATAATCTGCACTGACCACTGTGCTTTGTCAAGCCACATATTGGCACATTCTGGTGTCACACAGATGCGATGTGAAATTTGCAGTGTTTTCTGTGCAAGCGCTGCACCGCATCACAACCGCAACCCCTTCATGCCACCTGCTGCGGCTTTCTAGGTGAAGTTACCAACACACCAATATTGGTACACAAAGCGTATTGCGATTTGCCAAATTGGATGGCATGCCTATTCACACCCATGTGCATACCCTGAAAAAGGGTCCTGCACATTTTTGGCCCGGATGCGGTGCAATTTGAGGTGTGCAAAATGTTTGTCTCTAATTGCAACGCACACAAATTGCATGTGATTTGCCCAGGAGTGCGGTGTTAGACCACAATGCATGTATGTGAAGCCAGAATAAAAGGATGTGGATTTTGTCTATTTTTACTTGCGCATGTTAACATTATGGAAGTGCGTTATTCTTCTGTTTAACATGCTATAGAAATGCAACATGCATTTGGATGTAGTGTTTTTGTATGTGCATTTTGGAAGTATTCTAAACACACATTGACCCTAGGGTCACACCATATCTTATGCAGGCCATAGATGGGTCGAAAATCGGCCGATTTTTTTACTGATAAAAAATCTGCACATGAGCAGTGACCTGCAAGAGGAAGACAAAAAGAAGAAAAAGAAGAAGAGGATGATGATGATGATGAAGAAGAAGAAGATGATGAAGAGGAAGAAGAGGATGACGATGAAGAAGAAGAGGAAGAAGAAGAGGAAGAAGAAGGATGAAAAATGAGAGGAATTCCAGTATGGCAAAAAGTGTCCCTGCAGAGAGCTCCGCTATTTCTTTGACAGTTCCTTGACATTTACAGCGGTTGCAACATTGTATCTATTTGTTTCCGAATAAAAACATCTGTATCCGAAATGGATACAAATACATTGTTGCAACCGCTATAAATGTCAAAGAACTGTCAAAGAAATAGCGGAGCTCTCTGCAGGGACACTTTTTGCCGGCTGTAGACGGGATGAAAATCGGCCGATTTTTTTTTTACCATTGCTGGTAACGTCGGCCGCTTGAACAACCGATTTTTCATTTTTTAAAAGAAAAATCGGCTGTTTTTCTCCCCGTCTATGGCCTGCATAAGCATTAGTGTGCCTGGGGGAGGGGGGGGCCTTTGGCCTTTCCAAACACAGTAGATGCTCCAAGAATGTTTCCTTGAACTCTTGAAATGGTTAAAAAGGAAAGACACTCTAGATAGCCTGCACTGAGAATTGACTGTCATGATGACGTGTCAATGATTATTTGCTCTCATTTTTCAGGAGTGGTACTGCTTGCGGTTGAAGCTGGTAGAAATCCACCTTCACGTCCTCCACTCACCTTCACTTGTGGCCAGTGGATATTTTGTGGCCGCAGGCAAGAACTGGCATCGAGGACCTGCATAATGACCCTGGCATGCCAGAGGTGGTTTGGAAGCAGCACAGCAATTTGACCATCCCTTTCCTCTATGTTGGTTTTAGGGTGCAGAATTGCTTCTCGTTCGTGAACGGACTGTCGCCGGATATCAGAGTCCCCATATTTTCAAGATATGTTTTAGCCATGTTGGCTTATTTTTATGTTATTTTCCAAGTGTGTCGCACCTAACCGCACAATAGTGTGGTGCCATGCGTATTTGTGGCTGTGAATGGGGCTGTTTTTAATAGACGTGTGTAGGTGCAACAACGTTTTCATCATGGTACCTGCGCACATCTACATAGGGCATTGCATTTCTTTGCTGTGCTGGAAAATGTGTGTTCTTGCATGCGTTTCTGCACCACCAATGGTGTGAACAAGTCCTAAGGGCTGGTTCACACTATAGAAACAGTCTAGATGTGTTCCTGATGGGGTTTTTTCATGCCCTTTTGGCATGCATGTTTAGTGTGTTCCAGTACATTTTGGATGCGTTTTGGACATGTTTACATTTCATTTTTGTATCCCTTCCACTTATTTTTTTCTATTTTCTTTGTATTCAATGTAGTTAGGGACATGTGCGTTTTAGTACATTCAAGGACGTTTCAATGTGTTCCAGTACAGTTCTGTGCAGAAACAATGCAGCGCTGATGTGAACTATGACATTGACAACCATATAACCTTCTTTCTGTGCGTTTGTGATGCTGAAAAAGCAACTGAAACACATGTAGTGTGAACTGGCCCTAAAGGTTATTAGAGGTCAGGGAACAGGACTGACCAGGAATTGTGAATTCAATCAGACTAGTGGTGAGATACAATCAGCAATTGTATAATAATGTGAGATCTGAGCTGTAGCTGATAGAAAATGAGACACATTCACTTGATCAGTAAATAGATAGTTAAAGAGTGGGGCGGTGATCCATAGATTTGCATATGGGACAGGTGATGATGGGGTGGGGGAGGGGGTCAAGTTGTATAAGGAGACAGATTTAAAAGAGAAAAAAGTTACAATGAAATATACACGGCATGAAACTTGCACATGACCTAATTGGCAGAAGAACAGTACGCAAGTAACATTCATCCACTTTCTAGTCACTAGGCAAAATCATAATTGATTGATCAATATTCCTGCCACAACCCAGAAAATTGATCTCCATTTTTTTGGGATGTTGCTAAGACTGGGATTAGAACCCATGACCCAAGTGCTGTAAGTTCTGAGCTCTAACCACTAAACCACTGTGGGAAACACAGTTTGAGCTATAATGTAGAATAGTTACATTGTTTAAAAATGATAAAGCGAGCGCTGGTCAAATGATATAGACTAGTAAAATGGTATTACACAAGATAAATATAACCACGAACAGTAGTGCATGAACTCGTGAAAGGTCATCCACCCCTGTGACAGTGTACTACACTATTGAGCACCTTTCTGGCTCCTGTGGCTGAGCTAATTCCTCCCCAGGACCATTTGGGCACCCACCCTGATGGATGGATGGATGGATGGAGCTGGATGACTAACCCATAGCTGCCAGCATACCGCTGCACCCCCAGATGTGCGATGTGTATAACCCATGCACATTAATACTTTTTTTCTGGTGAGTGTAGACCAGTCCCAAGGGTGGTTTACCTTTCACGAGTTCATGCACTACTGTCCGTCACGGAGAGACCACACGTGCCATTCATAGGCACTCTCTGAGTTGGTACTCTCACACGAAGGACATTCCATTATTCAGGAATGATTCTATGAACTTATTTTAGCACGATTTACCAGTTTACATCATTATTGCAATTCTTTGCACTTTTTGGTTTTTACATGCGTTCATTATTGATCACATGCATTTATAGCGCTGCACTTGTCTTTAACATAGAATAGTTATGTGATTAAAGAGAATGAAGATATATAACTATATTGGGAAATTAGAAGTATATAAATTATTTGAGATATAAGTGTGAAAATGTTTAACATTTGAATATAGAATGTATGACATTCATTAGTAAATGCAATACTTTCCTGATCATTTTGGAGAAACAGCAAAAAAAAAAAAATAGCAAAAGAGAATTTTCAGAATGTAATAGTACAGCTGTATTAGAATTTTCTATCAGGAAAACGCCAATGTTAATAAAGCCCGCGCTTATGCGCCATCTAGCGAATATATCCGGTATTGCACCTAAAGATGTGCCAGACGGGATACCTCATTCACTAATGGCAAAGTAGTCAGTAGACGCTCGTTAATGAGCTTGCTAGACGCTGGTCAGACGACTGATTGATTGACCGGAGTCTGCCTGAATGGTCAGACTCTGCTGATAGACTCACATCTTAGTGAATCAGGGCCACAGTGTTTTAAACTGCTGTAACAGCCAAAGAAGATTCCATCACAACATGTAGGTGTACGTGTGAACAGGAATCTAAGGGACAGCCAAGCCCTCTAGCACTCCTCAAAGTGTCTGTAAACCCAAATGAAAAAAATGAGTCCCTAGTATAAAGTGTGTGAAGGCACTGACAGTTGTTTTTCTCAAACAGTTGTAATATGTGTTCTCTCCTGTAATGTGCCATATCTCACTGTGTTCTCCCTGCTGCAATACATTTTAAAAAGAAAACAATAAAAAAAATAGTGCTTCCATTTAATTAAATGTGATATACAAAATAATCTAAAAGTGTAAATAAACTGATATAATAGAGTGAGGTTTCTTCAAGCAGAAGGAAAATTTCTTAAGGATTTCAGATCACAATCCGCCAATGCGATCGCCATCTGCCTCCAAATGGTAAGCAAAACTCACCAGATGAAAAAGACCTTTTGACTTTATACCACATAGCTGCATGTACACTCTATGATAGCCCCTCTTAGGAAAATTCTTTTGTTTTTATTTACAGAATGCAAAGTGTTGACCCCCAAATGTTCTTTAATATGTATATTTGATACACTTATTTGAACCCTTATCATTAACCATGATCAGTGGAAGCTACCAAATCAGGTTCCTTTCCAGAGCCAAGGAATATCAGTGCATCATGATTCATGATTCATAAATCCATAGATAAGCATAAACAAAAAGGAAGATCTAATAGTGTAATATTGTTGCCAAATGCAAAAGATAAAAATCCACTTACACTTTACAAGTGTATTATAGCACTATTTGTATTGCATGTATTATAGTAGAAAGACAAACTCCCTATTGGCTTAGCTGGTGTTATCACAATTGAACACCTGTCTGCTTGCAAGTTCTCAGCCATCTCCAGGGATCACATACCATACAGAAAGCAAGAGCGCAGGTGGCATGTCCTTGGCCATGACCTACACATTAAGTCATGCAGACTTCATCAGGGGTATAAGGCAATAAGTTGTTCACTGATGCTGCTCCTGCAGGGAGCCTCACTGTCAATCTATGCACACAGTAGTCTGGCAGTGAATAGTGAGAGAAAGTGATAAAAGCCAAAAGCGAAATGAAACTCACTGTAGCTTAGTCCTGCCCACTGGCTCTGTGGAGTACAGTTGCTGTATAGAAGTCTGTGCTGCTTTTGATATATACGGTGATTTTTATATCTTAGATAAGTAAATTGGTAGAATTTAGGACCATGTTATTTTTTAGAAGCTAGGCCTCTCCTGTTGATACGCTAATAAACCAGCTGGCCTAGTTTGTAAAGTTCTTTATAGGAAATGATGTACAGGAAGTGGCAGGAGAGGTGAGGACTCACTCGAGCATGATGATGAACAAACTATGTGTTCAGGAACAAAGGAGACAGTTGTTTTGAGACTCCGGAGGATGCTGGACTCTGAGAAGGAAGGAACCATAAGAAGATTCCATCACAAGGAAACCCAGGTTAAGTAGCTGATTAGTATACTTTTGCATATATTGTCCATGATAATTTGCTGGGAAGGATATATGGTTTAGGCATTTGTACATTGTATGCATTTATTGTTATACTTTGACTGCTATGAATTATGTTTCCTGCAGTTGTATATATAACCTTTTCTGCTTAGTAAAGCAAATAGTAATACACCATAGAGTTTTAAGATTCCTTAGCTTATACCATAAAAGAACATTAATAGACACCAAGCAAAACAAGGTCACATGACTGTTAGTGAAAATTTTGAATTAAAATGTGCCATGCGAATTTTATAGGAAGTACTTGCTGGTTGCTTGCCACAAAGTAGCTATATATAGAGAAATCCATGTATAACTATGACTTATACATATACGTTAACATAGCTCAAGTAGAATTGCACTGTTGCCTTGTATACATTTCAATGAAACTGCCTAACAGCACATCAGAACAAGCCTTGACTAATTAAAGCAGGTTGGTGAACGAGTGCTTTTCACTTGCTTTGACCCATATTCTGCAGTGTCAATGCGTGTTACCGCAAGTGACTGGAAGGTTTCAATGAAATCTATATAGAAACTGTGTACAGTTACTTTAATAGGGGTTAATGAAGGAGTTCAGATCCTCCCAGGAGGCCAATGCAAATGTATTCTAAACCTGGCTCCTCATAGTATTGGCATCACTGCTAGAGTGCCTACAAAAACGGGTTATTAAATAAACCAATAGTAGCTTCAAAAGAAAGATTTACGAGGGCACTCACTGGCCAGTTTCCCTTTATTCAGAAATTTATAAAGGTAATAACAAGGTGAAAATAGCTGATGAAAATTTCTTTTAAATGCCACACTATCTTTTATTTGTTTAAATAAACCAATAAGCAGAAAAAAGAGTAAATGTTTCAATATGAATTAAAAAGGATTTTGTTTTCAATCTGACCTTTCAGATCAACAAAATTTACAATCAGTGTAGTGTGGTGGTATACTTAACCCTTTGTCAACCACTTAACGCGTTTGTTCAGCAACAAGGCGGGTCAACCGCAGGGCCGGACTGACAGCTCATGGGGCCCCCGGGCAATAGGGGATCATGGGGCCCCTGTGTCCTTGCCCAAACTCAAAAAAGCCTATGAAAAAGGTACCAGGGGCATCTCATGGGGCCCCCTACTGACCCTGGGCCCTCGGGCAGTGCCCAAGTTTCCAAATGGTCAGTCCGCCCCTGGTCAACCGTAACGCCCACAAGACACACGTATGCGTCCATGGCAGCTGCGGTTTCTGTGCTGAGATCACTTTCTGTGACAGTCAATCACAGTGTTCACATGATCAGGAAGTTCATTAAGCCCCCCAGCCGTAAGACCCAGTCAAATGGCTGTTGGGTAAGGGTTAAATATTTATTTAAAGTTATTCACATAAATTGTTATTTTTACACAAGATCAACATCAAAAAGTGTCTAAATATTTTAATGTTAAAAGAACATTTTAATGCTTAAGAAATTTAAACCCCACTTATACCTAAATATGAGGATACTGTGCAAGCATTCATTAAAAAGCATGATGCATTGCCCAGAGATACAGAGATCCCCAGCATTCCAGAAAAAGAGGCTTCTGAGTAAGGACTCAATATATGTCACTCATGCAATGGAATTTTCACTAGCTGGAAGGCTGCATTCTGCATCTGAACACATCTAAAATGTAGCTTTCGTTATTGACAGTTAAAGCTGAACTTTGGGATAAGCTAATATTGTACAGGAGATATGTGTATTCTTACTTGAATCTTGGTGTACGTTGAGTATTTCTTACAGATCTGTGCAATAATCTAGAGTGAAACTTTACCTCTGTAGGAACTTCCTGCAGGAACTGCAGGAATAAAGACTGATCACTGCTGTTCTCTCCTTGTGGAAGGTGACTGGTCTTGTCTCTGCCCCCTCCTGTAGTTTTTTGCAGACAACCTGTAGTGGATGGTACCAATGGGTGCCTCTCACAACTCTTTTCTCTGCACAGGCTAAGTACAGCACAGTGATGATCAGGGGCGGACTGACAACTCATGGGGCCCCGGGCAATAGGGGATCATGGGGCCCATGTGTCCTTGCCCAAACTCAAAAAAGCCTATGAAAAAGGTACCAGGGGCATCTCATGAGGCCCCCTACTGACCCAGGGCCCTCAGGCAGTGCCTGAGTTTCCAAATGGTCAGTCCGCCCCTGGTGATGATATTACCAGGTGTGACAATTTAATTCCTGTGAATTGACTGTAAAAATAAATATGAAGTGCCTGCATTCTTCGAAAGATTGGATGAAATTTTAAGACATTTTTCAGATCTTCTGTCAAGATTTGAGGCACCATCCTTACGGAAATATTTCTCATTCCCAAATCCTCCATTAGAATCCACTGCATTGTTTCCCTGTTAATGCTCAATTCTTCTGCCATCATTTGCACACTCAATCGTTGATCTGAGCATACAAGGGTTCGCATTCTGTCCACACTTGTAACCATCCTTTCTGTTTTTGGCTGTCCACTTCTTGCATCATAGTGGACATCTTCCCATCCGTACCTAAAGTGCCTATGCCATTCAAAAACATTTTATTTCTTCTTGGAATGTTCACCATAAGCCTGTAGTAACAGAGGTAAAGTTTCACTCGCACTTTTGCCAATTTTCATGCAAAATATGATGTTAATCTGTTGCATCAGATTCCTGCCACTCATTTTCTTCCAACAGCGCTGTTGTTATTTCTTCTACTACTCCAACCCAGACAAGTGCAAGGTAGAACATGTCAGAAAATGCTTGAGTGCAAATGGCTGTATGACTCACCAACATAGTGCTACACCGCGGGCAATCCAAGAATTAAATTGCCACACCTCACGCTGCTACTTTTACCAAGTTAAAACTGGGTTTTCAAAGGCATTGTTGTACACAAGTGGATTTATATCCTTTGAGGCTATTGAGGAATATATTTAAATGAAGTTGTTATGCCTAGAGTTCCAGGCCTTAAGGATCCTGCTAAATACATTTCAGGTAAATATAAACAGAGTTAATCCATGTGCACATGCTAATAACATGGTAGATTCTAAGATTTTTTGACAAGATATACAAAAAAAGTTTTATGATTTTTTTTGAAAAGCATTAAAGAGCATGAAAAAAGATGCCTTAAATCTCCAGTCACACCAAAATGCTTAGACTGAAATAATGTCATCAGTCTGTAGACAGAAAGAAGCAATTCCTCAGCTTCTTCTATCCCAGTGATCACATAATGTTTTCACAAGTCACAGTATAAAAGATTGATGTGGAGAATGATTTAGGTCTGACATCTGTGCACACGGCCCAGAACTAAAGAGATGCCAGGATTAATATACAGGCGTACCTCAGTTTACGAACGCCTCGGTTAACATAATTTTCGGTTTACGAATGAAAATCCATTGAAAATAATGCCTTGGTTTACAAACGTTTTTTGCAATACGAACGGATTACTTGGTTTTCAATGCATTTCTTAATTTTTTTTTAATCATGTCCCTGTACAGTACTATGCCTTTAAAGTACACTTTATAAAGAGTTTTGAACAGATAAGACTTTTTTTTATTTTTTTCTGACCTCCGGAATGGATTAATTGGCTTTCAGCACATTTACAAATTTTTTTTATCATGTCCCTGTACAGAATTTATGCCTTTAAAGTGCGCTTTATAAAGAGTTTTAAACAGATAAAGCTTTTGTTTTACTTTTTTCTGACCTTCGGAATGGATTAATTGGTTTTTAATGCATTTATGAATTAATTTTTAATCATGTCCCTGTACAGTATTTATGCCTTAAAAGTGCACTTTATAAAGAGTTTTGAACAGATAAAAGACATTTTTACTTTTTTCTGACCTCCGGAACAGAGTAATTGGTTTTCAAAGCACTCCTATGGGAGACCACGTTTCAGTGTACGAATTTTTCGCAATACGAAAAGTCCCGCAGAACGAATTAAATTTGTAAACCGAGGTACGCCTGTAATGGTGATATCTCTGAGCTAGCATCTTACTCCAAAACATTAATGATGCGTCTTACTTCAAAATGAAGATGTTGCATCTTACTCCAAGAAGTACAGTAGATGCTGACGTTAACCCATCCCAGGCCCTTTCAGGAGTTTCAATGCCAGGAGGTGGGCAGGGTTTCTGATCATGTGACCACCATGATCAGAAGGCTCCTAATCGCAAGTAGAGATCGAGAGCTTTCCTTTAGCCACCGACAGCTGCACCGGCAGTGCGGCCCAGCTCTGTTCAACTTTACGTAAGAATATATGCAGCCTTTCTTCATTTAGGCCCACCCACTGAGAGGCTGCATGTTTGTGTACGGAGTTAAATAAAGCCTGCACAAAAATGGATCCATCTTTTTGGAACGAAACTCAGATAATGACTTTGTCAGTGGTAGTTCTTTGATCTCTGACAGGTTATATTATCTTTAAAGTGTATGTTACCTCAGCATTTCATATTCCTGATATGCACGTGTTGTGTACAGTACTTGTATTCTGTTTTCTTTGTATTACTTCCTTTGTGTGGAATATCGGGTAATCCTGCCAGTCCCCCTGCTTTTTTATTTCAAACTGTACATGCCAGGATATGGAAGCACATCCATTCCAGTGTGGTCAGTTTTATGTTTTGCATTCTACTTGGGAGCACAGCTTGCCTGTAATCCAATGGTCACACTTGTGATGACACGCCACGCTGCCCAGCTAATCACTGGGAAGATCTTTATCTTTCTGACATGCCCCCCTGCAGTCTGCACCCTCACCTCTCTAAGATCCTTATATAGCTGACAACAAGGTCATGCGATCATTTATGAAAAAAAAAGTATATATATATATACTGTATATACAGTATATATACACACACACAAATGTTTTGTATTGCATTTCTATTTTAAACTGAATGGGTTGTTTTACAAGGTAAAGGCTCATATATACTTTATACTTGCACTTTACGTAACAATAATGCATGTCTGTTTTGCTAGTTTCACTTCAAGTTAATGGTGTTTATAAATACCATTGTGAAAATGGTAATATTAGGCAGTAAAGTGTACCAAGCAAGTACATGTTAGCCTTATTCTGTTCAAATCACTAGTTTCTGAACCCACATATTGGAACTGACCCACTGAGACTGTATATAGTATGTCTTCTCGTCTTGTAATAGTAGTAGTAGTAGTAGTAGTTTAGACCATTTTTTTGTTGTTTACTTTTTTTTTTGCTCATGGAAAAGCCAGAATTTGATAGATGAAGATCTTTGGTGCCTTTAAAGTGATAATAACCCTAAAAACGTTTTTTATTTTAATGTATTTCTTGCATTAAGGTATAAAATTTTTTCAGTTTCCCTGTGCACCCCCTTCCCTGTGTGAAGGGGAAGAGAGGGGAGAAGAGATCAGCGCTGTGCATAGCTGCATCTCTTTTCCCCTCACTTCCTCTTCACACAGGGACTCGACCAACAGTGGGAGCCATTGGTTCTTGCTGCTGTCAATCAAGTCCGCTGAAGAGGAAATGGGGGGTGGGGCTAAGTCTTGGTGCGTGTGTCTATGGAGCGCTGCTCCTTAGACATACAGGTCGGGAATGAGCACGCAGAGTGTGTCCCCTAGCAACTGGCTTACTATGGGACACACAAAGAAGAGGAGGATCAGGTCTGCACTGTGAAATACCACTGAGTATAACATGTCTGGCATCTTCATTTTCTTTTTTTTAATCTGCCTTTAGTAACACTTTGATATCAAATTGGTATCAAGCATACTCCTTCTCTTCAAATTGGCCTCAGTGGGCCAAAAAGGGATTGCTGGCAAGGGAGAATGGCAATTACCTGGTCCACTACTGTTTTAGCATTTAGGACCCGCACTGTTAGGGAATATGCCTCTTTCAGTGCTGGATAAAATGCACATTAACCACTTGCCCTCCTTAGGATTTACCCCCCTTAATGACCAGGCCTTTTTTTGCTGTTTGGCGTTGCACTAATTCAACTGCTAATTGCGCGGTCATGCAATGCCGTACCCAAACAAAATTTACGTCCTTTTTTTCACACAAATAGAGCTTTCTTTTGGTGGTATTTTATCACCTGTGCGCCTTTTATTTTTTGCGCTATAAACAAAAAAACATGAAAATTTTGAAAAAAAATTGATATTTTCTACTTTCAGCTATAAAAAATATATCGTAAACTCAAAGTTAGTCATAAATGTAAGCCAAAAGGTATTCTGCTACATGTTTTTGGTAAAAAAAATCCCAATAAGTGTATATTGATTGCTTTGTGTGAAAGTTATAGCGTCTACAAACTATGGTATAGATACTGTAATTTATGCCCTTTTTTGCTATACAGCGCTGCACTAGTTTAACTGACAATTCTGTGGTCATGCAATGCTGTACATAAATGAAATTTATGTCCTTTTTTACCCACAAATAGAGCTTTCTTTTGGTGGTATTTGATCACCTGTGCGCTTTTTATTTTTTGCGCTATAAACAAAAAAACCACAAAAATTTTGAAAAAAAAACTATATTTTCTACTTTCAGCTATAAAAAATATATCGTAAACTCAAAGCTAGTCATAAATTTAAGCCAAAATGTATTCTGCTACATGTTTTTGGTAAAAAAAATCCCAATAAGTGTACGTATGTTGATTGCTTTGTCCGAAAGTTATAGTGTCTACAAACTATAGTATAGATACTGTAATTTATCCCATTTTTTACTATATAGCGCTGAACTAGTTTAACTAACAATTGCGCGGTCATGCAAAGCTGCACCGAAACAAAATTTATGTCCTTTCTTTCACACAAATAGAGCTTTCTTTCGGTGGTATTTGATCACCTGCTTGAACCGCTACAAAAAATTTACCGACAAGTGCTAACAGAGATCAGGCCTGATTATGTGAACACTGCGGTTTTGTGTGTAATGTATCAAGTGACAGTTATCTACTGACACTGCACTTGCTGGGGGAGAAGGGGGGGCATAGGGGCTAAACGCAGGTGCTGGCAGGCTGATCCCGCTGCATTTTTGGGGATACTATAGTAATGTGAACGCTGGTATAGCCCTGATCTGATCAAAGATATTGATCCAATCAGACACTATACTAGCAATGGAGGTTTATCGTGCAAGTGAGTGTGTTCCTGGCAATCAAGGGGTCAAATGTGATTACTTGTGTACTAGCGGCAATCTGACGCTATCTGGGAGGGGCGCTAACTGATGCTAACACTATCGGAAGTCACCAGTGACACTAATACAGTGATGAGTAAACATCTGTTCACTGTAATCAATGACACTGGTGACAGGGCAGTGAAGGGGTTAACTGGGGGGTGATCAAGGGGTCAAATGGGATTACTGGTGTACTAGCGGGCAAACTGGCGCTATCTGGGAGGGGCGCTAACACTATCAGAAGTCGCCAGCGACATTAATACAGTGATCAGTAAATCAGTAAAAATCTGTTCACTGTAATAAATGACACTGGTGACAGGGCAGTTAAGGGGTTAACTAGGGGGGTGATCAGGGGGTTAAATGTGTCCTAGGTGTGTTCTAACTGAAAGTGTAGTGCTTTGTACTCACAATTCTTCTGTCTTCTCTGTCTGGAATGGAATGTGCCCAGGCAGAGAAGAATGACATCATATCCTGTCCTGTGTAACTGTCAACACAGGACAGGATAGGACAGGATAGGACAGGGACCGATCATCCGATTTCAGCCGGACATCATTGGCTGAAACCGAATGATTGATCCCTCAGGGATCGAATAGTGACACCTGCAGGTCGGAGGGGGCGCGGGTGCCCCCCCACTTCCCTCGAAAACCTTGGGAGCGTGGGACGCGTTTAAAAACGTGGTTTTGCGCAGCCGTACTGCCCTGCCACCGTTTTAATATAGTGGCTGGGTGGCAACAGGTTAAAGCCTAACTCAATTTTTTTTTTTTTTTTAATACACCGGAAAGAGTAAACCTTTATACCAAGTTTCATGTGTGCCTGTGACCCTAAGCATATTTTGAATAATCCACACCCCTTTATATTTAGTTAGGCCCATTTCTGGTCACCCCAAAGAAAGTTTTGCCTTGTTAACACATTGTGGCTGATTTACTAAAGAAGTGGTAAAACAAGCAGGTAAGTATACAGTAGTACAGTATATAGCTACTTACCTGCTTGTTAACCTAGATTGCCTCTTGTTCTCCTGAAGATGTGAACAACGAAACATGTTGAGACTGATTGGCCTCCATCCACAGAAACTTTGCTGAAATCCATCAGAAAGTACTTTTTCTATTTGTATCATATAACTATGATAGATGGCAAAGAGGCAATCATCGTTGACATCTTTTCCTATCTACTAGGTCATCAATTTTAAAATATTTTTTGTGTATATGCAATTTATTAAAGATTATTGTATGTAACAATTTGTGTGGTATGTGTGTTTAGCACCTAAAAAGTCCTTCATCCAGCTAAAGGATGTTTTGTAGTATGCTTTTTCTATCGGGATGTGGCACCCAATGGCCACTGCCTTCACCAACATATTTGAACTGGTTCCAATAGCTCATTGACAGCCAGACGGGTATTCATCCCTCTGGGTGGACGCCATATGATGTCCTCCTGGCCACGTCGCTTGTCGTCATCCATCAGGTCATCCATCAGTGTACCTGTCAGCGCAGCCCATCAGTGTACCTGTCAGCATAGCCCATCAGTGTACCTGTCAGCGCAGACCATCAGTGTACCTGTCAGCGCAGCCCATCAGTGTACCTGTCAGCTCAGCCCATCAGTATACCCGTCAGCTCAGCATATCACTGTACCTGTCAGTGCAGCACATCACTGTACCTGTCAGCGCAGTCATCAGAGTACCTGTCACAGCAGACATCAGTGTACCTGTCACAGCAGCCATTAGTGTACCTGTCAATGCAGCCCATTAGTGTACCTGCCAGCGCATCCAACAGTGCAGCCTGTCAATGTACCTGTCATCAGTGCAGCCTAATCAGTGTAAACGTCACAGAGATGCCATCACTGCCACCCATCAGCCGTTTACTCATCATACAGTCACCATGTTCACAAAATTGTATACTAGTGAAGAGGTATTTCAAATCCTCAGTATGAAGGACGAGAGCAGTGGGGAGCTCTCACCATTTGATTCTGATTCAGAATATTAGAAAGCAGGGGATGGAAATCGAATCAGCGGAGGAAGCAGTCCCTCATAAAAGAATAAGATGCTGTGAAAACCAGGCAACCACCAACAGCACCATACACCCCAATGGAGAATAGGTAAACACCAACGGCGCTAGACCCCAGGATGAAAGGTCCAGTACCAGCACTGGAATATCACACCAGATTCCAAGAATTAGGGCCCAAACATATCTTCCAGATACCCTGGCAAACCCATTATGGCTGCCTTCCAGCTCAGGTTCAGTTACATTCCCCCCTTTCACTTAACAGCCAGGTCAAGCAGGCCAACACTGAAACTTTTTCAGAAGTTGATTTTTGAAATTTATTTTTCCCTGCCAATTTTCTTCAATTCATTGTGGACCAGACTAACTTTTTTGCCCAACAATATATTGAAAACAACCTCAACTCATGCCATGTCCATTTGAATGGAGACATCTAACAGTGGGGGAATTTAAATTGTTTTTGAACCTTATGATCAACATGGGGCTTACAAAAAAAACGAATGACATGCTTACTGGTCCACACGCCCCATCCATCACATCCCATTTTTTCAGCTGTAATGTCCAGGTCACTCTATGACATGATTATGCACTTCCTACATTTCTGTGATAACTCACAGTGCCCTCCCCAAGATCATCCTGGCTATAAAAAACCATACAGAATTTGCCCCCTAATCGATTTTTTTCAGAGATTTGCTGAACTTTATGTCCCTGACCAAAACATCTGTGTGAATGAATCCCTTGTCCACTTTACTGGCTGGCTGGGAATCAAGCAATACATTCCCAGTAAAAAGGCCAGGTATAGAGTAAAGCACAACAAGCTCTGTGAAAGAGGCACAGGATTTGTGCATGCCATGTACGTAGTTAAAGACTCCCAACTCCAGCCCCCCAAGTGCCCAGCCTACATCAGTACAAGTGAAACAATTGTCTGGGACCTGGATTTTCCACTATTCCAAATGGGGTGTCACATCTATGTAGAAAATTATTACACAAGCCTGCAAACAGAAAGGGCTTCCCACAAAGTCTTGCAACCAAAGGGGGGATTCAGCAAGTCTGAGGAACGGGGAAGCATTGACATTGAAGTGGAGGGTTAAGAGAGATGTGTACATTCTGTCCATCGTCCACAAATGACACCTCAGTGGAAATTCATGGTAGATTCAGTCCCATCCAAAAGCCTGAGTGTATCCATGATTTTAATCAATTCATGGGGGGTGAGTTTATACGGGTTTTACCACCCTATTTGCCAACAAGAAAGTCCCTCTTCTAGTATAAAAAAGATGCAATTTAGCTTTTCCATTTGGACATTTTTATTGCATGCGCCACTTATCAAAAGTCTACAGAAAAACCCTCCACCTTCCTCAAAATTATAGAAGACGTCATCACTGCCCTAATCTACCAGCAAGGATCTCCATCAGAAAGCATTAAGTTCGATTGTGCCAGCAGACTTCATTAATGCCTTTTCCCTGAGAACATTCTACCAAGAGAAACAGGAAGAAGACACCAAAAAAATTTTAGGGTATTCAGCAGAGGAGGAATTAGGAGAGACACCAGTTTTCATTGTTCCCAGTGTCCCTCCCAACCGGGCCTTTGCATCAAAGACTGCTTCCAACTTTATCACACGTCTCTAAAATATTAGTTCCCCTTATTTTTAACAGCCGCCATTTCTCCATTTTTAATATCTGTGCTGATAAATTGCCTGCTGCCTCAATTGACAATGCCTCTGCCTTCCACCTTAACTGACCCTAAACTGTTTAATGACGATGCTTCTGAATTGTTTCTAAACCATGTTTCTGCCTTCCATCTGAACTGACACTGGTCTGTTTATCGATAATGTTTTTTGCCTGACGCTTGCACTGATGTTTTGCCCTGCTACTGTAGTAGTGGGATTCAAGATAACACAGGGGTCTCACATACGTGAGGGGCTTCAGAGTAGTGTTCCAAGTAGAGAAAAGGGTTTTGTAATTCTTGGATCAGGGTCTGTTAGTTAGGAGCCTTCGAAAAGATTGGGTGGGAAGAAGCCTCTACCCCTGTGCCTACGTCTTATCTGACTGAGGCCTTAAGCCTTATGTTCCTGCCTGGACCTGCCTGGACCAATACTTTGACTGTGCTCTCCATATCTCTGCCTGTACTGAACAAGGACTGTTTATGGACCATATTCCTGCCTGCTGCCTGGACCAATACTTTGGCTTTGCTGACCATATCTCTGCCTGCACTGACCCCGGACTTTTTATGGAGCATGTTCCTGCCTGTTGCCTGGACAAATACTTTGGCTGTGCTGACCATGTCTCTGCCTGCTGCCTGTACTGACCCAGGGCATTTTATAAACCATGTTCCTGCCTGCTGCCTGGATGATTTATTTTGCTGTTGCTGACCACATCTCTCCTCTGCAGACAACAGCTCTACTAAAACCACTGGTAATCTTTTGTTTACACTTTATTCAGCTAGGTGATACATAAATGAAAACACAACAGAGCAACATTGGTATGCTTGCTCTGTGAGTGGGTGCATAGGCATGCTAAGCAACATACCTGTACATCACTTAGCACATGCACACAATCGCCATCTCTCAGGATATCTACTTTCCAAAAGGGGGTCATTTGGGGCATATGTACTGTCCTGACATTTTAGGGCCTCAAGAAATGAGATCAATCAGTATATCAGGACTGATCAGTTTTCAAATATATAAACCATAGTTTGTAGACTCTATCACTTTCAAACAAACCAATTAATATACACTTGTTTTTGATTTTTGTTTTACCAAAGACATGTAGCATATAACATTGTAGCCTACATTTAGGGAGAAATTTGATTTTATTGGATATGTTTTATACCAAAAATTAGAATGTTTCCAACATTTTCGGTCATTTTAGTTTATATAATAAAAAATAAAAAACACAGTGGTGATAAAATACCACCAAAAAAAGCTCTACTTGTGTGAAAAAAAAATATAGATTTCATTTTGGTACAGTGTTGCATGGCCACGCAATAGCCAGTTAAATTAGCACAGTGCTGAATAGCAAAAAATGGCATGGTCATGAAGGGAGTAAAACCTTCTGGAGGGCAAGTGGTTAAGGATTTAATAACATTTTTCTTAACATTTCCAACCAAACTATCTTTGGGAAACCATTAAATTGTGGGTTTAGTTAGCTTTAAGGAAAAGGAACATTCTTTCAAGGGCAGCGTGGTGCACATTTTAAACAGAGAGGATAACTGGTTCACAAAAGGCATGAAAGAGGCCATCTATGTCAAAATAGAACAACCATCCCAGAGGGGGCATTCAGCACCATCTGTCACCCACATACAATGTTGTTTTACTTACAGAAAGGTTTCTCAAATTAACAGGAAACTAAAATTATCCATAGGCATGACATGAAAAGAAAACCTCCAGTTATATTCTGTTTTCAGTTTGAATTGCCCACGTTTGAGATGAGTTTACTGCAAAAATAATTCTTCTTTTGGTTTTGAATGCACAGCAACAAATTACATTACTGGGTCAGTTTAGAAAGAATAAATTGCAGACATGGTTTCGAAGCATTCATTACTTAATTCTAATTCCATCTTTCAATTTTACTGGCTGTACTCTTTCAATGCTTCAGTTGTGTGAATGCACAGTACTTTTCCACATATTATAAATAGACTTAGATCCTTTGCCATTAATTTGCATAGAGCTTGAGTTCTCTGCTTAAACCCAATCGACCATTCTGACTAAATATCAACATACTGGAAAGTTAGCGTAAATGATGTTTTTGGACCAACAAAGTTGCTTTTTCTTCCAAAGTATAGGACAGCTGCAGAAACGCAGCTCCTGGGAAAGCAAACTGAGGTTTGGATTTTAATAAGGCAGGCACTCTGTGCTTTATGCGTCTTCCAACAGAACTGTTTTTAAAAATCAAGCAAATAAATCTATGTGGTGTATAATATCATCGTCATCATCACAGACATTATTTCATTACGTGAATAATCTAACAGAGGCATCGTTATGTCACAGGCTGCAAGACCTTCATACAAAAACACCATTCTGTAAGCTAACGGAATACTCGTCCAGGCACTCTGGCAAGCTTCTCTACAGATGATATTATATAATCCCAGCATAGCTGTGCTCTGTTTACTACAAAATTAAGACTAAAATTAATTTATTTAGCAAAGCAAATCCTTATCTAAAAGGTTATGTTTCTATTGTGGGTGGGCATTGATGGAATGAATCACCTTTCAACTAATATGGCTAACATTGGCTGTGCACATTATAATAAAAAAAGTGACCAATTAGTCATAGAGTCAATTATTTCATGCAATCTTTAAAATGGAAAAATAGCTTAACACAACAAAGGAAACACGATTTGGCCTAATTTGATCAGAGTTTCTGACACAATCAGTTGCTTCTTCATTTTCTTTTTCTGCTTCCCGTCCACCCTATAGCAGTAATACTGCTACGGAGCGGCACGGGTGTGCAAAATCACGTATATATGCTATTCGTGGCCTCGACTGTCAATCACCAGGTCCCAGCCGGTGATTACAATACAGTTCTCTCCCCTGTCAGCTCCTGCACAGAGCTATGCAAGCCAGTGTGCTTACAATGAAGCACACACACACAGCACACAGTAAAACACACACAGTTAACCCTTTGATCCCCCACATGTTAACCCCTTCCTGCCCAGTGCCATTAGTACAGTGTTGGTGCTTTTTATTAGCACTGATCACTGTATTGGTGTCACTGGGGATGTCAGTGTCACCAAGTCATTTCCCCCCAGTGTCAGAATGCCCGCCGCAGTCCCGCTATAAGTTGCTGATCACCGCCATTCCTAGTAAAAATAAAAAAATCCCAGTATATATACCGCCATTTGCAAACACTATATCTTTCAAGTAAACTAATTAATTTACGCATATTGGGATTTTGTTTAGCAAAGACATGTAGCAGAATACATTTTGGCCTAAGTGTATGAGGAAATTAGATTTTTAAATTTTTTTTACAGGATATGTTTAACTACCTGCCGACCGCAGATAGCCGAATGACGGCTTCACTGCGGCCGGCCAGTTCTGAGTGGACGTCATATGACGTCCCCCCAGAACGCGCTCTCCTGTGTGCCCCAGGGGGTGCGCACCCGGCGATCTCCGTGATCGCTGTGTCCTACGGACACAGCTGATCACGTGATGTGGTAAAAGGCCAATCACAGCGGCCTTTTACCACCTGATCAGCGGTGTACAATGACACGCTGATCAGAGGGAAATGCAAGTGCCGGTTCTCGGCTGCACTTTCCTCACGCTGTCAGATCGTGAGGAAAGTACTGCCGAGAAGCGGCAGTTGTCAGAGCGGGGATCGGCACCGATCATCAGGGCACTGATGATCAGTGCCCTGATGATCGATACCCAGCAGTGCCACCCGCAAGTTCCGCCCACCTGTGCCCAGCAGTGCGCCCACTAGCTCCGCCCACCTGTGCCCAGCAGATCACCCACCTGTGCCCAGCAGTGCACCCACCTGTGCCCAGCAGTGCACCCACCCGTGCCACTCTGCAGTGCCACCTACCTGTGCCCAGAAGTGCCACCTACATGTGCCCAGCAGTGCCACCCACCTGTGCCCACCCACCTGTGCCCACCTGTGCCACCCACCTGTGCCCACCCACCAGTGCTGCCCACCAGTGCCACCCACCAGTGCAGCCCAGCAGTGCTGCCAGTCAGTGCCACCAGTCAGTGCCCAGGGGTTGTGCCAGTCAGTGCCGCCAGTCAGTGCCCAGCAGTGATGCCAGTCAGTGCCGTCTATCAGTACCCATCATCAGTGTCACCTATCAGTGCCGCCTATCAGTGCTGCATATTAGTGCCGCCTATCCGTGACACCTCATTAGTGCTGTCTATCAGTGCCGCCTATCTGTGCCACCTCATTAGTACTGCCTATCAGTGCCCTTTAGTGCTGCCTATCAGTGCCCATCAGTGCCACCTATCAGTGTCCATCAGTGCTGCCTCATCATTGCACATTAGTGAAGGACAAAAATTACCTGTTTGAAAAATTTTATAATAGAAACAAAGAAACTTTTTTTTTTTTCAAATTTTTTTCACTTTTTTATTTATAGCGCAAAAAGTAAACCGCCCAGTGGCGATTAAATACCACCAAAAGAAAGCTCTATTTGTGAGAAAAAAATTATTAAAATTTCATATGGGTACAATGTTGCATGACCGTGCAATTGTCAATCAAAGTGCGGCAGCGCTGAAAGCTGAAAATTGGCCTGGTAAATAAGGGGGTATAAGTGCCTGGTAGGCAATTGGTTAATAACAAAAAGTCAAAAACCTTTTTTTTTCTCAAAATTGTCGGTCTTTCTTTTTTAATAGCGCAAAAAATAAAAAACACACAGGCGATCAAATACCACTGAAAGAAAGCTCTATTTGTGGGAACAAAAAGGACATACATTTCATTTATGTACAGCGTTGCATGACTGCACAATTGCCAGTTAAAATAATGCAGTGCCATGACACAAGGAAAGGGGGTAAATCCTCTAGAGGGCAAGTGGTTAATGAAAACATTAATCCACTGGTCAGACAGCAAATTTTGTGCATTTGATCTTTGAAAAACATGATTAATTAATCTAGACAAAATGTGACATTGAACAATCATATTGCATAAATACATAGACAGCATCAGGATTCAAATGCTAGAATTTGTTACCATTCTACAGGGGAATACAATAGGTAGTTTAATTTTTTCCATGATTTAGAGTAGGCTTTTGAATTCTTTTTACCACTGAGGAAGCCTTGATGTAATCTTCAGGTATTAGGGAACCCCTGTTAAAAATAATTATATCTACAACTCACAGTACATTAGCATGACCAGTATGTTGTTAATAATCCATTTTTACAAATTGCATTCTGGCATACCTAGTGCATTTTACACAGTTTTTTTAATAGCCCTCTCTCTACTGTAAGATTTACAAACCAAAACAGCAGGACTGCCATTAAAAAAAAAAACAAACACAGAATTTTGTTTTTAGATTATTGGAGCTGGAAAACCTTAAGAAAACCCAAGCAAGGATAGGAAGAGCATGTCAGTGCCATGCAAATATTTTCATTTCTGGTAAACTAACTCAGAAAACCAGCACTGCCAAGCAATGGTATTTTCCAATTGGGTACATTAGGAGGACAATATAAAACCCCTATAAAACAACAGCATAGGTAACTATTGCCCACTCTTGCTATAAATCATTTATTTATAACTAAATGTAAAAAATATAGACTAATTAAAAATATAAACAAATTTCCATCCTTCCACACAGGATTTCTGAGCATGCTCCACTCCTTAAATTAAGTATTAATGATTCTCCGGGGGAAAAAGTCTGGAGGTTATCTTGGTATTGGATCACTGATCGTGATGTGAACTCCCTATAGAGCATTATTGGGACTCTAATGAGAATACTGCTCTGCCTACTACTACCTGGGAGGCTTGTAAGGCTACTCTTATGGGCCAGTATTGGACCCTGATACGGGGGTTGCAGGTTAGATGGCAAGAGGAAGTGGACTTGGTGGACTGGAGGGTACAAGAAGCTGAATCCAACTGTGTGCTCAATCCAGATCCTGTTAGTCACCACGACTTACAACTGGCTACCAGATAAACTTTATTGTTATGCATAGAGGCCTCCAGGAAGGCTATGCTGCATCAAAAACAGCGTATTTCTGAACAGGAAGAAAAAGCGGCCCACCTACTGGCTTGGTTGGCTTGGGAACAATCTGCCCTATCCAATATAGCCCTTATACAGGCTGAAGATGGTTCCAGGATCCTTGATCCAAACTCAATCAATGCGAGTTTAGATTCCTCCAAAGCTGCCTTCATGCCACAGGATGTGCCCTGTTATTTGGATCATGTTGACCTGCCATCTTTTTCTCTCTCTGGTCCAGAGGGAGCAGTTGAGGCACCGATTTCCTTGGAGGAGATCCATCAGGCGATTGGCGCTCTCCAATCTGGCAAAATGCTGGGCCCAGATGGCTTTCCAATTGAATTCTATAAAACATACATTGAGGAAATAGCTCCCCATTTTCAAACACTTTTTAAAGCAGTACTTGAGACAGGAACTCTGCCCTCCGACATGCTTCAGGCAGTGATAGTGGTGATTTTGAAGCCTGGGAATTACCCGGCTCACTGCTCCTCCTATCGGCTGATCTCCCTGTTAACCTCTTCCATACAGGGCACTTTTACCCCCTTCCTGCCCAGGCCATTTTTCAGGTTTCAGCGCTCTCACACTTTGAATGACAATTACGTGGTCATACAACATCGTACCCAAACTAAAATTTTATCATTTTCTTCACACAACTAGAGCTTTCTTTTGGTGGTATTTAATCACCACTGGGGTTTTATTTTTTGCTAAATTAACAAAAAAAGACCAAAAATTTTGAAAAAAAAACACGTTTTTTCTTTGTTTCTGTTATAAAAGTTTGCAAATAAATAATTGTCCTTAATAAATTTAGGCCAAGATGTATTCTGCTACATGTCTTTGGTGAAAATAACCCAAATTAGGATGTATTTTTTAGTTTGTAGGAAAGTTTATAGAGTTCTATGGGATATATCTGAATATTGATCAATCCTGAAGTACTGACAGCCAATCTAATTTCTTGAGGTCCAACAATGTCAGGACAGTACAGATATCCCCCAAATGACCACTTTTTGCAGAGTAGACAGTCCGACGTACTTCATAAGAGGCATGGCGAGTTTTTTGAAGTTGTATTTGTTTTGTCATAATTTGTCGGAAAATGAAAAAAATCAAAAAAGTTTTTTCACTATTTTATTTTTACATAGTATCACCAGTGCAGTACAGCATCATCATATAACTGGCATGGCGGTGATCAGGGACACTGACTGGTGACAGTATGAAAAAAAAAAATTTTTTTTAATTTTTTTTATTATTTTTAATTTTTTATTACATTTCTTTTCTTTTTTTAAGATTTTTTTTCATATTTAACTATGACCAAAGTAGTACAATGTTACCATGGTAACATTGTACTACTTTGGGGAAGTGATCAGTATTTTTTTTTTTTAACACAATTTGCTTATAGCAAAGAATTACTTTGCTATAAGCAAGCATTTACCTGAATGACATCGATTCATTCAGGGTTTTTTTTTTTTGTGCTTAGCTGTGATTTGGCCATGGCTAATCACATGACACAGCTGGGCTCTGATTGGCCCAGCTTGTGCATGTGATCGCTGTGACCATTCACAGCTAGACACACTAGTTTACAAAGGATGGCATGAATGAAGCCATCCATTGTATACAACTGTCATGTGACCTGCTGTGATTGGTCACAGCAGGTCACATGGTACCGGCAACGGGGCCGGTACTCAGATCTGTCATCGGCCGTGTCCGAGGTACACGGCCGGTGACAGATCATGCCGCTGAACGGCTCTGCAGGCGCGCAAATTGCGCATGCCCGAAAGGACGCCATAGAGCGTCCACCCGGAAAGGTGAGTGTTTTTGCCGGCTGCCATTCGGCCATAGGCCAGGCGGGAGGAGGTTAAACACTGATGTGAAAGTACTCACTAAGGTGCTTGCTAGGAGACTGGGTTCGGTTATCGTTGCAGTGGTGCACCATGATCAGACAGGTTTTATGCCGGGGAAGGGTACTGATATTAACATACGGAGATTGCTCACCCATATTTCTGCGGCTTGTGACAGTGGTGACCCTGGTGTGGTGCTGCCCCTGGACGCCAAGAAGGCCTTCGATTCGGTCGAGTGGGAGTATCTATGGGAAACTCTTCTTCGCTTTGGGTTTGGTCCTCACTTCATTTTTTGGATTAGATGCCTGTACAGTGCGCCACTTGCGAGAGTACCTACTAATAATATCCTTTCCCCCCCCTTTTGCTCTCCACAGGGGCACTCGGCAGGGCTCTCTGCTTTCAATGGGCTTGTTTGATGATTGAGCCTTTGGCCTGCCTGATCCACTCTTCCAATTCCTTACATGGATTACCGGTGGGTGACTGGGAGGATAGGGTTTCCATGTATGCGGACGACACTCTCTTATGCTTGAGGGACTGTAAATTGTCTCTTAGAGAGGTGCTGAGTCTTATCGATCCCTTTGGCAGCTACTCCGGAATACACATTAATTGGGAGAAGTCAATACTGTTTCCTCTTGTGCTGGGGCCCTTGCCTGACATTTCCTTTGCCCCTATTAGATTGGTCTGTCAATTTAAATACTTGGGTGTAATGGTGCAGCGTGACTTGACGAAGTACTTAGCGGACAATCTTCATTCCCTCCTGCAACAGCTGCAGATTAAATGTACTGCTTGGTCTTCCCTTCCTATTAGCACCATAGGCCAGGTTAATCTTTTTAAAATGATATTTCTACCTAAGTTTATCTATTTTTTCGGCATACGCTGGTGCAGTTCCTGCAATCCTTTTTCCGTCGTGTAGATGGTGTTGTCTCTGGGTTTATTTTGGCTGTAAGGACCCCTAGACTTTCCCGTTCTACTCTGCACCTACCTATTAACCGCAGTGGCCTAGCACTTCCTAAACTGCTTTTATAGTACTGGGCAGCTGTTCTGTTCACAGTGCGCTGGTGGCTCTCCTGGCCTAGGGATAATGCTGCGGTGATCTTGGAGGCGGCAATATTGGGCTTGTATGCAGAACTTTGTAACCTAATTCATAGAGGTCCAAAGTCCAACTTGGCCATCACTCTTCCCATGCGGATGACCCTGAGGGTGTGGAGTCAGGCTAGAGTTCAATTTAGTGTACATAACTCTTACTCCTCTCACACGCCGCTCTTGGGCAACGATGCCGGATCCTGTTGTGTGGGCTCAATATGACATTAAAACATTGCACCATATTATGCCTAGTGGCGTCCTGCTTCTATTTGACTAACTCAAACGCAATCATGGCCTGCCTAACAGGATGTTTTTCTGGTTTTTACAATTGCGTCTTGCGGTGGCCACTCAATTTCCTTTTCCACCTACCATTCAGACTGACCCTTTAGAAAACTTGTTGATAATGGAGGACTTGCCTAAACCGTTGTCCTCTCTCCATTCCCTGTTGCTACCCCTATCTACCCCTAGAATGCATTTACTTTATGATTAATGGCACACAGACCTCCCTTCTCTGTTGGAGGATGATTGGGAAGATTGTCTTTTACAGTGCCTCCCTACTATTTATCCATAGAGTATATTACAAACTGCGGCGATTGGCTGTGATATATCCTGGTAGTTTGGCAACTTGCCTCGCTGTGATATGGAGGTGGGCACGTTTCACTAAATGTTTGGGGAATGTTCCAAGCTTCTCCCCTATTGGGCCAGTGTGCTAGATACTATTAACACTGCTAGTAAACTGTATATTCCCATGGATCCACTGATTATATTGTTGGGTTTCCTGAAGCTCGTGGAGACGTCTAAGCATAATAGATTGTTTGTTTTCTATGTTCTCTATTATGCTAGAAGATAAATCTTGCTGAAATGTAAACAGTCTGCCCCGCCGACAGTTGGAAATCGGCAATCAATGGTGCACTTCCATTGTATTACTTAAATGAGTTGTAACTGTCCGGCTAAATTTGATAGAATATGGGCTGGGTAGGTGGATGCTCAAAGCCTTACGGTCTAACACTTGGGTTTTTTATCTTGCGGGTATGTCCAGTTTGTATCGTTTGTCTGATTGGCTATTCTTTATGTTTATGGTTTGCTTTTACTCTTTGTACCCTCCTTTCCTCCTCCCCTTTTCCTCCCCTCCTCCTCTCCCCCCTTTTTTTCTTCCCTCCTCTTCCCCGCCCCCTCCATTTGGTTCCCTCCTCTTCCCTTTTCTCCCTTCTCCCCCCCCGCCTTCCCTCCATTTTATCTTCTCCACTCTTTTCTTTTCCGCTCCCTTATATCTTTTTCCTACATCTTATTTGGTGGATGATGGCTGTCTACAATGTAATATGTATGTGTCTTCTGATCTGACTCAGGATGACCGGTTGACTCTGTATGATCTTTAGCATTGGAATCTCATGTGTATTGTCTACTGACTGCCATAAGCTTGCTCATTCTTATGCACCTTTGCTATACTTCTGTACAGTTTCAGTAAAAGCAACTGTCAAAAAAAATATAAACAAATTGCTTCAGAATGCAAACGAAATGTAAAAAAATAAAAACATACTTCAAAATTATTAAAGAAAAAGATTAAATTGTTTGTTCTGCTATAAAGTTGGCTTCAAACTACTCCCTAAACCTAAAGCAAAAGAGTGATAGATCTGCCAAGTAGGAGTGCTATGCTTGCTTTAAGTGCTACTGACCCTGGGGAAGTTAATGTCAGCACATCTTAGAATTTGCTTCATCAGCAATTTAGTCAGTGAGGTTGTTACAGACTCAGAGGAGTTTTGCCTAATTCTTGGGATCAAGACTTTCTTCTATTGCAGAAATAGTATTCTGTTTAATAATTAGGATGATGAAATTAGAAGGCTGGTAACCAAACCTTGCATGTAGTTTGAATCTTTATGTCTTACAAATACCCTCAAAGACACCTAGGGGTTTATTTACTAAAGCTGGAGAGTCCAAAATCAGACTCCCTTCTGCATAGAAACCAATCAGCTTCTAACCTCAGCTTGTTCAATGAAGCTTTGGCAATGAAACCTGGAAGCTGATTGGTTTCTATGCAGAAGGGAGTCTGATTTTGGACTCTCCAGCTTTAGTAAATAAACCCCCTAGTATCTACAATTTACTCTGTATTGCTTCAGTCTGCCTCCCTGTCTCTGGATTGTACCTGACAAGCATGGGAGAGGGAACTTGCGCACACCCTTACAGATGAGGACTGGTCTGTTATAAATGAATACTCCCATAAATGGTCTCTCAATGTGGCCATCCAAGAAAATAGTTATAAAATTCAAACCAATTGGTACAGAATCCCTGTTCTCTTGCATAAGTTCTCACTCACAGTTCAATACACAAGCTAGAGATGTGGCAAAAGAGTGGGTACAATGCTCCACATCTGGTGGGCCTGTGAGCAGCTCCAACCTTTTTGGCAGATATAATTTGGCTAGTTACCACATACACTCTGGATTTTACACCTGAACAATATCTATTACATCACACATCTCTCAAAAACGCATTATGCTACTTGCACCTGTAATTTATTTTTAACATAAATAAGAAAAGTTTATGGAAAAAAAAAATAGAAGTCTGGTGATATATTACAGAAGGATCTTAACAAAATGGCAACATGGGCAGGTAAAATGAAAATTAAATTTAATATTGAGTAATGTTATTCAACTAGGCAGGGGGATAGTATTATTCCATATGCATTAAATGTTGGGCAACACAGTCAGAGAAGGATTTTGGAATTCGAATTCTGTTTAAAAAGTATGCTAAGCAACACCACCAAATGCCATGTAACTGCTGAAAATGCAAAAAAATCTTGGGATGAGTAAAAAAGGGAGTTTAACATAGTATTACCACTGTATACATCACTTGTACACCACCATATATAGTAGATTATGAAGTCCAGCTTTGGAGAGGGTTCAGATGGGGGAAACTACATTAATAAAACGGCTGAAAAATATTTTTACAGTGAAAGACTGGGGGGTTTGGCTTGGAGAAAACATATTTGGGAGGCAATTTAATAAACAGATTTGGCAATTTTTTTATTCCAACGACTTAAAAGAACAAGCAGACTTCATCTGCACATAGGAGAATATAGATTTTGTTCCTCAATTTTATTGAGGGTTTTTCTATAGTAAAAATAGTTAAGCTGTAGAATGGTATATTGCAGTAGCTAGTAAGTAAATAAAAGAAATGTAATTGCTAAAGACTAAGAGAGTAATATTTTGTTCCAGGAATTTGAATTGATTGGCTTTGGAGGCAATGAAGGTATTGTTCCCTCCTGTCTGTAGGTGCAGAAGTTGTCAGAGGTGGAACTTAATGAGCACTAAAGTGCTTGTAAACTCTTAAATCCAGTGAAGTGACTAGCCTCAGATGACACACAGACATGAAACAAATCCTTATACATAACTTGTACTTGTTTATCTGCAGCCCTCTATCCTCTAAAGCAGTGTTTCTCAACCGGGGTTCCGCGGAAGTCCCCAGGGGTTTCTCTGCAAATCAACATAGTGGCGGACAGGGGCGGACTGACCATTTGGAAACTCGGGCACCGCCCGAGGGCCCGGGGTCAGTAGGGGGCCCCATGAGATGCCCCTGGTACCTTTTTCATAGGCTTTTTTGAGTTTGGGCAAGGACACAGGGGCCCCATGATCCCCTATTTCCCGGGGGGCCCCATGAGTTGTCAGTCCACCCCTGGTGGCGGATGTATACTGCCCAATGTTGTTTCTGGTAGTGTTCTTAATGCGTGCTGACAATCAGTACTGTCAGCACGCATTGATACCCAATGCCTCCTCTGAAGTTCTGGCTCCTGAGAACTTAGAGGAAGGCACCGGAAGTACTGCACAGAGTGGGAGTGGGAGCTTTCTATGGCAGCGCTGATCGTAAGACGGTGAGAAGGAGCACAAGGCATGAGCCCATGACTGGATCACGAGGTGAGATTCCTTGATGACTCTGTAGGTGTGCCATGCAGAGTGTAGGGAAGGGGGTACAGAAGGACTGAACACTGTATGTGTAGGGCAGCAGTCAATACAGACTGGAGGTTGAGCAGCGAGAAGAAGCACAAGGCTAAAGCAGGAGGTGACATCCAGTGTTTGGCAGTAGTGATGCAGACTGAAGATAGGAGGGGCGCACAGATGGATGAGACTGAGTGTAGCAGGAGGTGAGATTATATTAGCTTTATATTATGCCATAACTGTACAAAAAAAGCTATTATGATCTCACCTCCTGCTACATTCAGTCTGATCTAGCCATGTGCCCCTGCCTTCCGCTCCCCCTCTTTGCAGTCCGCATTCAGCACTGCCATACACTGGATGTCCCCCCCTGCTACATTAATCCATGTGCTCCCACTCTCTGCTTTCCCCCTCCACAGTCACTAATGCCATACACCGGATGTCACCTCCTGATTCAGACATGTGTTCCCACTCTCTGCACTTCACTCGATGCCACCCTATGAGTTCACAGGAACTACAACTACAGATGAGACATTCAGTATCAATGCACACTGTCAGTGCGTATTAAAAACAACATTGGGTGGATATACAGACACTACAATATTGATCTGCACTAGAACCCCATGTGAGAAACCCTGTGTTATGGATTTTCAGAGCTGTGCAGGGAAGCATACTGTAATTTACTCTACTCTTCCCCACAGGTCCTCCTCTTCTGTCTGTCCCAGGCTGTAAAATGTAATATCACCTGGGATGGATGAGAGGCGGGCTAGTGGGGATCAAGGAAAAATGGCATTTTACAACAACCGATTCCCTGCACTGCCCTGCATTTGTATGTTAATTTTTGTTATATCTACAGCTCGCTGATCAGATCCAATGTTCCGTGAGCTGTAGATCTGAAAATGTTTTTCAGGGGTTCCCCGAGATCTCAAACGTTTTGCTAAGGGTTCCTCCAAGGTAAAAAGGTTGAGAAACACTGCTCTATGGTTTATCAAAACACACATTTATCACAGCATCTCTCAGCTGCACAAAGCTGTGTAAGGACCTGATGTCGCACATACTGCAGAACTAGAGCACAGAGCTCTATAAAATCTGACAACTGATTAAAAGGAAGGGACACACTCCCCTTTAAGGCTTCATGTACAGGAGTCTACCCTGACCGCCGGCAGCAGAAAAACGCAAATTGAGTCAAAATCATGGCAAAGCACGGCAACCGCGGTACCGCATTTTTGCCGCTTTTTGTGTTTTCCAAGCGGTCATCGGTCAAAACGCTGCTATCCTAAACGTGATTCTTCCACGTTCAGAAGAGTGAGGTTTAACCTCACCTAAACGTGGCAGCTCCTAAACTCTGCTAAAATCTTATGTGTACATGGACATACAGGCTTTTATGGAGTTGAGTTTAGGAGCTTTGGCAAAAAAATGCCAAAAGCTCCTAAATGCGAGTTTAGGAGCTGCTTGTGTACATGTAGCCTAATTGGATCATAGAGAAAAACAAAGAGCGGAGTCTTTGAGTCACCTGCTGTGGGCTGGAGGGGGGTTGTCTATCTCGCAGGAGGCTGAGGTATTGGCTTAGAGTTTTATCAGTGACTCATGCAGATAGCAGAAAGAGGAGAGATCAGATAAAAAACAAACTTTGATGCTTTGGATTCAGGCTAGTACAGTATAGAGATAAGCTTTGTTCACTTTTCATGTCTGAAGTTTAAAACCACGGTAAGGCATGACTATATTGATTATGTAACAATGTATGTAGTTATTTTAAGGTCAATAGTAATTTAGTACATTGGACCTGAGAGGCATGTAAGGGTATCTCTAAAGTTCTGATGAATACAGGTGTGTCCCTCTTCATCTTTAACAGTCACTATTGAAGGATACTTTTTGTGCATTGCAGATTCTTGGATGCACCTAGACCGGGTGTCGGCAACCCGCGGCTCCGGAGCCGCATGCGGCTCTTTTTCATCTTTGCTGCGGCTCCGGAGCACACTGCCCACCAGGTGGTCGGCAAGCCGCAGATCGCGAGCCACATGCGGCTCTTCTGTGTGCCGGGCGCCCGCTCCCCTCCCTCCTCAAAAATCCGGCCCGCGGAGCGTGGAACATTGGCAGCCAGGATGTAGGCGGGGCAGAGTGACGAACTCCTCTCTCAGTCCGCCCTGAAGACCAGAACGGCGCGGGAACACAGCGAGAGGAACGCGCGGAGCAAAGGTAAGTGAATTGAGACAATATGGGGGATGAATTACTGTGTGGGGGATGAATTACTATGTGGGGGATGAATTACTATGGGGGATGAATTACTATGTGGGGGATGAATTACTATGGGGGAAGAATTACTATATGGGGGATGAATTACTATGGGGGAAGAATTACTATATGGGGGATGAATTACTATGGGGGAAGAATTACTATATGGGGGATGAATTACTATATGGGGGATGAATTACTATGGGGGATGAATTACTATATGGGGGATGAATTACTATATGGGGGATGAATTACTATGGGGGATGAATTACTATGTGGGGGATGAATTACTATGGGGGATGAATTACTATATGGGGGATGAATTACTATATGGGGGATGAATTACTATATGGGGGATGAATTACTATGGGGGATGAATTACTATATGGGGGATGAATTACTATGGGGGAAGAATTACTATATGGGGGATGAATTACTATATGGGGGATGAATTACTATGGGGGAAGAATTACTATATGGGGGATGAATTACTATATGGGGGATGAATTACTATGGGGGATGAATTACTATGTGGGGGATGAATTACTATGGGGGATGAATTACTATATGGGGGATGAATTACTATATGGGGGATGAATTACTATGGGGGATGAATTACTATATGGGGGATGAATTACTATATGGGGGATGAATTACTATGGGGGATGAATTACTATATGGGGGATGAATTACTATGGGGGATGAATTACTATATGGGGGATGTATTTTCAGTTTTTAAAATGTGGCTGTCAAAATAAATTTCAATCGTGGTTTTGGCGAGATTTGGCTCAGTTGAAAAAAAAGGTTGCCCACCACTGACCTAAGGCTATGATTGTGATTATGAAGATACACTGTGGCCCTGATTAACCCTTTGCTTACTGGGCCCTTAAACCCCCTTCATGACCAGAGTGCTTTTTGCAATATATGCAGTGTCGGATTTGTTATAAATGTTGCAATGGTTTTGCGGCTCCCAGTCTTTTTTTTCCCTTCGGAAACGGGTCCAAGTGGCTCTTTATGTCTTAAAGGTTGCAGACCCCTGACCTAGACTAACTGGATCAACAAGGAAGCATTGAATTAACAGAATTCAAAGCTGAATTCCAGGTATGCATAATTTTACATAGTTAAATTGGTCCAGGTTGGACCAATGTAGGTATGAATGTGTCGTACCTGCTAAATCCCTGTTGAACCTGGAAATCATTGCACTAGGCACCATCATCACCCTGCTGTTCCGCCTAGTGCAGTCAGAGAACTCTTTGCACTCATTGAGAAATTGTTCTCTGGATGGTGCCTATCCTGAATGAGTAAAAGCAACCTTTCCTTTAGTGGTCAGTGGAAGAACACCCCTTCCATTGGTAGTCAGTTATGAGAATGCCTTTTACATTGGTGGTCAGTGGAACAATGTTCCTTACATTGGTGTTAAGTGTAAAGAATGTTCCTTACATTGGTAGTCATTCAAAGAATCCCCTTAGATTGGTGGTCAGTGGAAGAATGCCTCCTAAATTGGTAATCAGTGGGAAAAATGCCTCTTACATTGGTGGTCAATGATAAGAATGTCTCTTACATTGTTTGTCAGTGGAAGAATGCCTCTTATACTGGTGGCCAGTGAAAGAATGTCCCCTTACATTGCTGGTCAGTGAATAAATGCCCCTACATTGGTTATCAGTGAAAGAGTGCCTTTACATTGTTAGCTAAAGAAGGCCCCTTACAATGCTGGTCAGTGGAAGAATGCCCTCCTTACAGGTACCTGAATTGATCATTGTTGTCAGTGGTTACCTTTCTGAGAGACAGAAATTGGTCACTGCTCAATAAACACCTAGCAACCTCTGGAGGAACCCTAGGGTTCTATAGAACTCTGGTTGAGAAAGACTGCTTTATACTATAACACATTATGGCTGCCTGTCAAGTCAAGGACTCAGCTTTTATTTCCCTATCACATGAGTACTCATTGAAAGCATGCAAGCATGTTAGTTGCACTGCAGTTTGCTTGTGAAAGATATAACTTGTGCAACAGAAACTCAAGGGCACAGATTCTTTGGTAGAAGCACATGCATGCTATCATGCAAAAATATACTCAGTGATATACAATACTTTTTTGTTGAAATGTTTGTGGTAGCAACACCATTTTGTCATCAGATTAGTTTCTATCTTAATCAACACCAGATACTACATAGATGCTTCATTATTCCTGACACCCCCACTTTGCTCAGGTGTAAAAAAAATCAACTAATAATGCAACTTCCCTGTTGGGTTTACAAAAGAAATTGCACCAACCAGCTTTCAAAATCAAACTGTGATAACTTCTGGAAAGAAAACTGACTCATGCTGTTGGAAATTCAAGACATTTCATTTGGAGGAGGTGCCTTTTGGAAGTTTGTAAAAACAGTGGGAACAGTGGTTATGAGTTCCTGAATTTGATACACTGGCCATCACTGCTGCTGAGACTAGCTTTCCTCTCACTGTGGGCTTTGATGCTTTACAGAAATTCACTATTTAAGCAAAGGAAAATTTCAAAACAATGGACAACACAAAAGTCTATTCATTTTGTAAAAAAAATTAAAAATGAACATAACATGTCTGTATCCAGCAAAGCAGGCACTACATGGAGCTAAATCATGTCTAAACAGACCTTGATTTCAGTATACTGTATATTGCTATAATTAAAAATAGCTCCCTCTCTGCCACTGAGGGACACAGGAATTCTGAAACCTTCAGGTTATATTTCCACTTGCACAAGGATATGACGCTGACAAACAAAAATACTGTTCGACAGCCCTGTATATAATCCCTCCTACTACCAGCATGTCTCAGATTTTTTGCTAGTAGGATGGGCATCTTTTCTTAAGCGCCAGTGATTCAAAACCTAACTTGTAGTTTCTTCTAGCAACTTATTCTCTTCAATCCAGAATCTGTACCTGATACCTGCAGATGGTCCCCCCACCTTCTTTGCAGTTATCCAATGCAGTTGTCCTCAGCCTTAGCTTCCAGACCTGCACTTCAACTGGATCCCATGGGATTAGACATTGTAGAGTGAGCCTGGAAGTGACCCTTGGGCACTGGGATCCTTTGATGTGCTTTCTATACTCATCTTGGTTATGGTAGCTATTGAGCATTTTCCAGGCCAGGATGAATTTTGGATGGCAGGTATGTATCCTCTCTCTTTGTATGGCAGGTGCTGAGTCCTTTAAGGGACACAACAAGGGTTAAAGAAGGAGAGATGTGATGTTTAATGAGTAAGAAGAAGAGAGGGGTTAGGAGAGCTTCTGAATTTTGCACCTGTTTTAATGTTGGACAAACATCGGACAACTCTCTATGACTGGCTGAGACATGTGGTGTTATTCTGTTGGACTTTTACAATGAATAGATGACGCTACCTGGCTGATATATGGCCTTGTTTTGGCTAGTACATATTACCCCTCAAACCCAATCTGGAGGAGGTGGAGGTGCCATGGAAGGCAAAGCAATGGACCCATTAAAACATCAGCATTCTGATGATGTTTCCAGGGTCTATGCTTCACGACAATGCAAAACTCTTTGAGGACCAGGAACCACTGGTTTATCCACAGATTTGTCCCTTTATTCTGTAGCATCTGTGTTAATTTAGTATGGTCAGAAAGCATCTAGAACTTCTTTCCAATAGGTAGTACTGAAGCAACTCTAAGGCCCACCTAATGACAAAACATTTTCACTCTGCCATCACCTAATTTTGTTCAGCTGTGATAAATCCCCAACTAAGAAATATCATAGGATGCTCCTCTCCATTAATGTCCTGTAGTAGAACAACTTTAAGTCCCACATCTCAGGTGACAATATGAACAACAAATTCCTTTGAGAAATTGGGAGCTTTTACAGGATTTTCACACAGTGCCGACTTGTTTAACTAGAAATTCAATTATTGATAGGGACACCATGAGACTGTGAATGTGCAACATTTTATCAGCTAAAGGACAAGGGCCTCTTCCCCACAACCCTGGCTGGTGGGAGTCCCTGCCCCCTTGTGACATCAAGGACGCAGGGCATGCTGGGTCCGTGACACCACAAGTGGGTGTGGTCCCCCAGTGATGTCAGTGGATGGCCCCGCCCCTTAGTTTTTAAAAGCTGTCAGATGGTGGAGCTGCTAGCCGCTGGGTGCCTTTGCTGGGACTGCTGGGATGATGGATCTACACCAGGGGACATTTTTTTTTTATATTTGATTTTTTAATAAAGGCCTTGTCAAAAACTTGTGTTATGTTTTTATTCACTTTTTACACTTTTATGGTGAATGAGTAGGGGTACTATGTATCTGGGGGCCCCCTTGTTAAAGGGGCTTCCATTCCGATAAGCCCCCCCCGTCTGCAGACCCCTACAACCACTGGCTATGGATGTGGGGAAGACCCTGCCCCAAAACACCCCCCATGTTGAAGGCATGTAGCCTGGTACGGTTCAGGGCCATGCTCAGATAAGGGTCTGGTAAGGATTTTGGGGGGGACTCCACATCGTTTTTTTATATTTTGGTGTGGGGTTCCACTTAAAATCCATACCAGATCCAAAAGACCTGGTGTGAATTGAGGGGACACCACACTTTTTTTCACATTTTTTATTGCCGGCAATGTTTTTTTACAGCTGATGCCTCATTTGTTGTTAAGGGCACAGCGGCTGGCTTCCCAGCCCTCTCCTTCATTGAATTCATGAAGCTTTACGCAACCATAAGGATCTATTCTTTAGCCATGTGACTGATTTCCCAATCTCAGAATTCAGATGAAAATAAAGAGCTGATTTGAAGCAAATTCAAACATTGTTCAAATATTGTATACAGTTTTTTCTATTGACCCAGAAGATATGATTATACATTTAAATTTAAAGATATTAACAAAGTAAAATAAAGAAAGGAATCAGAGTACTTGTAAATAGGTGCATATAATCTGAGACAGGGGTCCTATAACAAGAAATCTAAGGTGCAGCCCTTATAATCTATGCATACAGAGTCACTGAAAGAGTAGATTTAGTTTCTGACATTTTCCTACAATCCATTTTATTATTCCACATCTAATATTGCTGCCCTTAGCACTTGATATAAATCTAATTATCAGTATGCCTAAGGCAAACGCAGGTGCAGCAGAGAGACAAAAGCTGAACTGACAT
Organism: Staurois parvus; assembly: GCF_062004578.1. Taxonomy (NCBI): domain Eukaryota; kingdom Metazoa; phylum Chordata; class Amphibia; order Anura; family Ranidae; genus Staurois; species Staurois parvus. Next base: position 940,546 of record NW_028318453.1, read on the forward strand.
GTCCTGTTCTTCATTTATCTGTGTCCCTCCCTTCTCCAGTATGAAGAAAAATTGTTTAGCAAAAGTAGAGAAGAATAATATAAAACAAACTTCAATAAATTATATAGATAAGCACAACTACAGAAAATACAAAAAAGATGCATGGCATGCAGGGGCTGACTAACAACTCATGGGGCCCCCGGGCAATAGGGGATCATGGGGCCCCTGTGTCCTTGTCCAAATTTAAAAAAGCCTATGAAAAAGGTACCAGGGGCATCTCATGGGGCCCCTACTGACCCCGGGCCCTCGGGCAGTGCCCGAGTTTCCAAATGGTCAGTCCGCCCCTGATGGCATGTTTATCCATGACTCTGGAGGCTTCACTTTAAAGGTGTAGTCCTCTTTTGTGTGTGTGTGTGTGGGGGGGGGGTAAGAGAAATAGTCCTCTCCAAACAGCAGGACCTAGTGCTAAACCTGTAAGTAAGTAAGAGCATTTGCTAAGTGGAAAAGTGAGTGTTATAATAAAGTTAGCAGTGCCTTCAACCAGGACAGGGCCCCTGTGAACAGAGGAGATTCCCTTCTTGGGAAATTAACCAGTAATCTACTCAAAGTAATTGGGAGCAGAGGAACTACTGCAACCAGCATAAAACTGTAGCCATAAGTATATACTATAGATGTACACCAATATGGAATTAATACAAGCGTTGACCGCTTCCCACCTGGCCACTGCACATAAACGGCCAGGTGGGATATTTGCCGTTCTGAATGGATGTTCCTGAACATCCCTCAGAACATAGGCACGCGTGTGGCCTCGTGGCCGTGCAGCTGCGTGCTCTCGGTGTGCCTGTGTTCCCTGGACACAGCACAACACCACATGGCAGAAGGGCTCTCTGATTGGCCCTTCTGATCACATGATTGCTGAGTCCAATCACAGCCATCATGAAATGTCAACAAAGCCGCCAGTCTGTTGATTGGCTCTGCCTCTCCTCACACACAGCCCGCTAGTGAGGAGAAGCAGAGCCGATTTGTATTAAGCAGTGAGTTACACACACACACTCATCACCCCATAGTTATTGTTATACAGGATTTATATAGCGCCAACAATTTCCGCAGCACTTTACAAAATAGTGCCTCCCACACAGTGATCAACATCTGTCACACAGTACCAGTAATCCACATCTGTAACACAGTACCAGTGAACCACATCTGTACCACAGTACCAGCGGTCATTCACATCTGTACCAGTGATCCACATCTGTCATAGTGTACCATTGTAAAATCCACATCTGTGCCAGTGATCAATATCTGTCACGGTGTACCAGTGTAAAATCCCCATCTGTTCCAGTGATCCACATAAGTCACTGTGTACCAGTGTAAAATCCCCATCTGTTCCAGTGATCCACATCAGTCACGGTGTACCAGTGTAAAATCCCCATCTGTTCCAGTGATCCACATCTGTCACGGTGTACAAGTGTCAAATCCACATCTGTCATAACACACCAGTGATCAATATCTGTCACATAGTACCAGTGTCAAATCCACATCTGTACTAGTGATTAATATATGTCACAGTGTACCAGTGGTCATCCACATTTGTACTAATGATCAACATCTGTCACACAGCACCAGTGTAAAATCCACATCTGTACCAGTGATCAATATCTGTCACAGTGTACCAGTGCTCATCCACTTCTGTACCAGTGATCAACATCTGTCATTGCCTACCAGTGTCAAATCCACATCTGCCAGTTTACCAGTGCGCAATATCTGTCACACAGTACTAGTGTAAAATCCACATCAGTACCAGTGAATAACTCCTGACACAATGTACCAGAGTAAAATCCACACCTGTATCAGTGATCAATATCTGTCACAGAGTACCAGTCTCAAAGCCACATCAATACCAGTGATCAATATCTGTCACAGAGTATGAGTGTCAAATCTACATCTGTACCAGTAAACATCAAAATCAATATCAGCAATATCAGCAGTGCAGCATAAACATGTTTAAAAAATTATACACCAGTGAGGAGGCTTGCCAGATACTGGCAAGTATAACGGAGGAGAACTCTCTCTGTCAGACGTCAGACTTAAATTGAAAGCAGTGGGTCAGCAACAGATTCTGAGAAGGAAAGAGTCCAAACAAAGAGATTCAGGAGATCTGAGGAGGAGCAGGCATCCACCAGTAGCACAGTGGCAAGCAGGGGTGGGCTGACAACTCATGGGGCCCCCAGGCAATAGGGGATCATGGGGCCCCTGTGTCCTTGCCCAAACTCAAAAAAGCCTTTGAAAAAGGTACCAGGGGCATCTCATGGGGCCCCCTACTGACCCCGGGCCCTCGGGCAGTGCCCAAGTTTCCAAATGGTCAGTCCACCCCTGGTGGCAAGTACTAGCAGCGCAGGACTCCTAGAATATAGGCAGGCATCCACCAGTAGCCCTACAAATCCTGGTGGCATGGCAAGTACAAGCAGGGCTGCATTCCCAGATGATAGGCCTGGCACTAGTAGCAGGGTTTCCCATCCACAACAATGAGATAGGGCCCATACTACCCTCCCAGATGTACTTTTATATCCCATGTGGCTGCCCGCTAATTTGGCAGAACCTACAATTCCCCCTTTTAAAGCATACCCAGGCCCTCAGACACAAACAGAAAATTATACCCCAATTTTTTTTTTCATTTATTTTTTACTAATGATCTGCTAAAGTACATTGTGGAGTAGTGTAACCTGTGCCAATATATAGCCAGCAATCCCTATTTGTCATATGCCCGCCCATTTGTGTGGAAACCCCTCAACGTGGAGGAATTTAAATTTTTCTTGGGCTTACTCTGAACATAGGACTGACCATGCCTATTGGTCTACCCAACCTATACATCATATGGCAGCATATTCATCTTGTATGCCCAGAACATGCTATGAGATGATAATGAGATTTTTGCATTTCAATAATAATACCCAGCACCCTCCTCGAATTCATCCTGATTATGACAAACTATTAAAACTTTGGCCACTAATCAACTTTTTTTGCTGTACCTTCAAGGAAATGTTTACCCCCTGACAAAAATATTTGTGTGGATGAATCCCTAGTCCACTTTATTGGAACGCTTGACATCAAACAGTACATCCCTAGTAAACAGACCAAATATGGAGTAAAATTCTACAAGGCATGTCACAGGGCCATGGGAGATACCTACAACTTCAAGAACGGGAACGGACAGCTAGCTAGACCCCCCTGGATGCTCTACCTATATGGGGACAAGTGGCAAAATTGTTTGGCAGCATATAGAACAGATGTTCAAGAAGGGTTTTCATTTGTTAATTAGATAATTAAGACACAAGTCTCCCATTATTCCTCCATCTCTCTTTAAAGAAAATTGTGGCCTGTGGGACAGCACGGGCCAATTGCAAGGGCTTCCAACAACAATTGGTCACTACAAAATTAAAACGGGGGGGAAACAGCCAGTTTACGGAATGAAGAGATCCTAACCCTAAAGTGGAAAGATAAAATAAATGTCTATATCCATTCCTCAGTTCATGATAACACCTCGGTGGAACTTCAAACAAAACAAGGTCCCATCCAGAAACCAAGATGCATACACAACAATAACCAGTTCATGGGGGGTGGATATGAATGACCAGATGTTACAGCCCTATTTAGCCACCAGGAGATCAATCTATTGGTATCAAAAGGTTGCTATCTACTTGTTTCAGTTTGCCCTGTACAATTCGTATGTCAGAGGACATTGTTACAACCCTTTTCTATCCGCATGGCCATGCCCCTGAACAAATTTGCTCTAAATCAGTGACCAGACTCCATGAGAGGCATTTCTACAATATCCTCCCTCTTACCCAAACAGGCCGCAAAACCCCAAAAAATGTTGTGTATGTTCCAGTAACCAAATTCACCATGACACCTGATACTACTGTCCCCAATGTCCTTCCCATCAGCACTTTGTATTGGAGAGTGCATCTGGATCTATCACACATCACTATACTATTAGTGAGGATATTTTTCCATTGTCCACTATCTGCTATTTCCCGGTATGACCTGGACTGTTTATCAACAATACCTCTGCTTGCAGCCTGAACTGACCTTGAACTGTTTATTGACGATGCCTCTGCCTGCCGCTTGAACTATTAACCACATTTCTGCCTACCACATGAATTGACCTCGGCCTGTTAATCGACCATGCTTTTTGCCTGCCTCCTGAACTAATCTTTTGCCCTGTCACTGTATTAGTTGGATTCAAGACAACACAGGGGTCTCCTGTATACAGTGGGGCAAAAACGTATTTAGTCAGCCACCAATTGTGCAAGTTCTCCCACTTAAAAAGATGAGAGAGGCCTGTAATTGGCATCATAGGCAGACCTCAACTTCGAGAGACAAAATGAGAAAAAAAATCCAGACAATCACATTGGCTGATTTGGAAAGAATTTATTTGCAAATTATGGTGGAAAATAAGTATTTGGTCAATATCAAAAGTTCATCTCAATACTTTGTTATATATCCTTTGTTGGCAATGACAGAGGTCAAACGTTTCCTGTAAGTCTTCACAAGGTTGGCACACACTGTTGCTGGTATGTTGGCCCATTCCTCCATGCAGATCGCCTCTAGAGAAGTGATGTTTTGGGGCTGTCACTGGGCAACATGGACTTTCAACTCCCTCCCAAGGTTTTCAATGGGGTTGAGATCTGGAGACTGGCTAGGCCACTCCAGGACCTTGAAATGCTTCTTACGAAGCCACTCCTTCGTTGCCCGGGCGGTATGTTTAGGATCATTGTCATGTTGGAAGACCCAGCCATGTTTCATCTTCAATGCCCTTGCTGATGGAAGGAGGTTTGTACTCAAAATCTCATGATACATGGCCCCACTCATTCTGTCCTGTACATGGATCAGTAGTCATGTTCCCTTTGCGGAGAAACAGCCCCAAAGCATGATGTTGCCACCCCCATGCTTCACAGTAGGTATGGTGTTCTTTGGCTGCAACTCAGCATTCTCTCTCCTCCAAACACGACGAGTTGTGTTTCTACCAAACAGTTCTATTTTGGTTTCATCTGACCATATGACATTCTCCCAATCCTCTTCTGGATCATCCAAATGCTCTGTAGCAAACTTCAGACGGGCCCGGACATGTACTGGCTTAAACAGGGGGACACGTCTGGCACTGCAGGATCTGAGTCCCTGGCGGCATAGTGTGTTACTGATGGTAGCCTTTGTTACATTGGTCCCAGCTCTGCAGGTCATTCACTAGGTCCCCCCGTGTGGTCCTGGGATTTTTGCTCACCGTTCTTGTGATCATTTTGACCCCACAGGGTGAGATCTTGCGTGGAGCCCTGGATTGAGGGTGATTATCAGTGGTCTTGTATGTCTTCCATTTTCTAATTATTGCTCCCACAGTTAATTTGTTCACACCAAGCTGCTTGCCTATTGCAGATTAAGTCTTCCCAGCCTGGTGCAGGTCTACAATTTTGTTTCTGGTGTCCTTTGACAGCTCTCTGGTCTTCACCATAGAGGAGTTTGGAGTGTGACTGTTTGAGGTTGTGGACAGGTGTCTTTTATACTGATAACAAGTTCAAACAGGTGCCATTGATACAGGTAATGAGTGCAGGACAGAGGAGCCTCTTAAAGAAGAAAGTACAGGTCTGTGAGAGCCTGAAATCTTGCTTGTTTGTAGGTGACCAAATACTTATTTTCCACCAAAATTTGCAAATAAATTCTTTCCAAATCAGCCAATGTGATTGTCTGGATTTTTTTTCTCATTTTGTCTCTCATAGTTGAGGTCTAACTATGATGCCAATTACAGGCCTCTCTCATCTTTTTAAATGGGAGAACTTTCACAATTGGTGGCTGACTAAATACTTTTTTGCCCCACTGTATGAAGGGCTCCAGAATAGATTATCCGAGTGGAGAAAGCTAAGTTTTTGGTTTTCTCTGAGTTTTGTGATTCCTGGAAAAGGGTCTGTTAGTCCGGAGGCTTCAAAGAGATTGGGACGAAGCCTCTACCCCTGTGCCCAGGTCTTACCTGACCGAGGCCCTAAGCCTGATATTTTTGCCTGCTGCCGACTTACTGCCATCATGCCTCTTCCTACCGCATGAACTGACCACACCTCTGCCTGCTACCTGTACTATGGACCGTGTCCCTGCCTACTACCAGGACTGATATTTTGGCTGTGCTGACCATGTCTCTGCCTGGACAACTCATTTGGCTATTGCTGGCCATATCTCTTCCCGCTTCCTGGACCAATGCTTTGGCTGTGCTGGCAATATCTTTGCCTGCTGCCTGTACTGACTATGGACAGTATTCCTTCCTGCTGCCTGGGTGATGCCTGTCACTGTAGCTGACCACATCTCTGCTTGCTGCCTGGACCAATGCTCACCTCTGTGGACAACTGCACTACTAAAACCACAGGTAATTTTTTGGTTTACCCTTTTCTCAGCAGAATGTATTTTTGGGATTGTAATTTTTGCTATGTACATGCTATGTGTTAGAAGCCTGAAGGTGATACTTGGATGTTGGACCTCTGGATGTGACCAGGCTGTGGAAAAGTCTTACACATGTGTGGACATTTTCTGAAAACTCGTGGAAAAAAATGACGTGTTCAAAAGACTCGCTATACCTCATAGAATATACATTGGGTTGTTTGCTTTCCAAAATGGGGTCATTTTGTGGGTAATTCCATTGTCCTGGTGCTCCAGGGCCTTCAAAAATGTGATAGATAGTGAGGAAATGAGATGTGTAATTTATGCCTCTAGAACGCCTGTAGGTGCTACTTGGATGTTGGGCCTTTGTATGTGGCCAGACATTGGAAAAGTCTTATGCATGTGGTATCCCCATACTCAGGAGGAACGTATTTTTGGATGTAATTTGTATGTACATGCTATGTGTTAGAAATATCTTATAAATGGACAACTTTGTGTAAAAAAAAATACAGTTAGGTACATACAGTAATACCTCAGTTTAAGAATTTAATTCGTTCTGCAGGACTTTTCTTATAGCGAAAAATTCTTAAACCGAAACGCCGTTTCCCATAGGAATGCATTGAAAACCAATTAATCTGTTCCGGAGATCAGAAAAAAGTAAACACTAATAAATACAGCATGAGTTATTTTATCAAGTCATGCAGCATTTTAGTAGTGACAACCATGTGTTAATATTTCAGCTGTCAGTAGGGTTCCCCACTGACAGCTGAATGTAAAAGAATTGCCGGCAATTAAAAAAATAATTTAAAAAACTGCGTGGGGTCCCCCTTCCCATCCATACCAAGCCCTTTGTGTCTAGTATGGATTTTGAGGGGAACTCCCATGCCAAAATTTAAAACAAAATGGCGTGGGGGTCCTCCCCAAAATCCATACCAGACCCTCTTCAGAGCATGCAGCCTGGCAGGTCAGGAAAGGGGGGGGCAAACAATGTTTCTTTTTAGTTTCTTAAAAGAAACAACATTTCCGTTACCTTTGGGGAAAGTGACAGCTAATTCTGTGAGCTATACTGAAGAAAAAAAAAGAGCCAGCAATTGCATTTAAAAATCAGCACTGACATACACTTCGTATTGTGAAAAAAATTCATACAAAATTTGTAAACCGAGGCATTATTTTCAGTGGATTTTCATTTGTAAACCGAAAATTACTTTAACCGAGGCACAATTTTAGCTTTTTCAGGTATTTACCAAAACATATTCACGGTATAGTTATATGATGGATATGGGCTGAAAGTGCACACTCTCAGGTTTAATTTGAGGGTATGTACATCCAAATTGGTGGAAGGGTTTAGAAATTACAGCTCTTAAGAGAAGCCATCCCCCCCTTTTTCAAGGGACCAAAAGTAATTGAACGATTGAATCAAAAGCTGTTTCATGGCCACGTGTGGGCTACTCTTTCATTATTTCTTCATCACTTAAGCAGGTAAAAAGTCTGGAGTTGATTCTAAGTGTGGTATTTGCATTTGGAATCTATTGCTGTGAACCTACATTATTCGCTCAAAGGATCTGTCCATGCAAGTGCAACAGGCCATTGTAAGGCTTCAAAAAAATGAAACAAATCCATCAGAGAGATAGCAGCAACATTAGGAGTGGACAAATCAACAGTCTGGTACATTCTGAGGAAAGAAGAATGAACTGGTGAGCTCAGCAGCATAAACTTGCATGGATGTCCACGGAAGACAACAGTGGTGGATGATCATAGGCTCCTCTCTATGGTGAAGAAAAACCCATTCACAACATCCAGACAAGTGAAGGATACTCTCCAGGAGGTGGGCGTATCATTGTCAAAGTCTACAATCAATAGAAACCTTCACAAGAGCAAATACAGAGGGTTCACCACAAGGTGTAAACCATTTATAAGCCTAAAGAATAGAAAAGCCAGATTAGACTTTACCAAAAAACATCTTAAAAAGCCAGACCAGTTATGGAAAAGCATTTTTTGGATGGCTGAATCTAAGAGTAATCTGTACCAGAATGACGGGAAGAAAAAAGTGCGGAGAAGGCTTAGAACAGCTCATGATCCAAAGCACATAAAGTCATCTGTAAAACTTGGTGGAGGCAGTGTGATGGCATGGGCATGTATGGCTTCCAGTGGCACTGGGTCATTGGTGATATAGATATATTGTCAGCCAAGATTCAGCCAAATGCAGCAAAGTTGATTGGACAGCACTTCACAGTACAGATGGACAATGATCCAAAATACACTGCAAAAGCAACCCAGGAGCTTTTGAAGGAAAAGAAGATGAATATTCTGCAATGGCTGAGTCAATCACCTGATTTCAACCCAATTGAGCATGCATTTCACTTCCTGAAGGCAAAACTAAAGGCAGAAAGACCCACAAACAAAGAACAACTGAAGACAGCTCCAGTTAGAGCCCCACAAAGCATCAGAAAGGAGGAAAGCCAGTCTTTGGTAATGTCCAGGGTCAAACTGACCATTTGGAAACTCGGGCACTGCCCAAGGGCCTGGGTCAGTAGGGGGCCCCATGAGATGCTCCTGGTACCTTTTTCATAGGCTTTTTTGAGTTTGGGCAAGGACACAGGGGCCCCATGATCTCCTATGGCCCGGGGGCCCCATGAGTTGTCAGTCCGCCCCTGGTAATGTCCATGGGTTCCAGACTTCAGGCAGTCATTGCGAGTAGAGGATTCTCAACAAAATATTAAAAATTAACATTTTATTTATTATTATATTCATTTATCCAATTACATTTGAGCCCCTGAAAATGAAGGGAGTGTGTATTAAAATGGTTGCAGCTCCTAAAATTTGTACTTGATATTCATGTTCAACCCCTTGAAATAAAACTGAAAGTCTGCACTTAAAATTCATTTAGATTGTTTCATTTTAATTTATTCTGGTGGCATACAAAGCCAAAAGTACAAAGTGTCCAAATATACAGTATATGGACCTAACTGTATATTTTCATTTTGTTTCCACATTTTCCAAAAACTTGTGGAAAAAAAATGACATGTTCAAACGACTCATTATGCCTCATAGAATATACATTGGGGTGTTTGCTTTCCAAAATGGGTTCATTTTGTGGGTAATTCCATTGTCCTAGTGCTCCAGGGCCTTCAAAAGTGTAATAGGTAGTCAGGAAATTAAATGTGTACTTTATGTCTCTAGAACACCTAGGGACAGCTAGTCTCACACATGTGGTTTCCCCATACTCAGGAGGTGTAGCAGAATATGTTTTGGGGTGTAGCTGCAAGTATGCATATGCCGTGTGAGAGGAATAACCTGTTAATATAACAATTGTGTGAAAAAAAGGCAAATTTTAATTACTTTCTTAATTTTCCAAAGAATTGTGGGAAAAAAATTAGAGGTTCAAAAAACTCACCATGCATCTTACTAAACACCTTGGAATGTCTACATTCCAAAAGGGAGTCATTTGGGGGGTATTTGTACTGTCCTAGCTTGTTAGAGTCGCAAGAAATGAGATAGGCCTTCAGTACATCAGGTTTGATCAGGTGAGATCAATTTTCAATGATTGGTACCATAGCTTGTAGACTCTATAACTTTCACACAGACCAAATAATACACACCAATTGGCATTATTTTTACCAAAGCAATGTAGCAAATTGGCCCAAATTTATTAAGATTAATTACTTATTTTCAAAATATTTTAACAGAAATGAAGAAAAATGCGTTTTTTTTTCAAACTTTTTGTTTTTTTTAATTTATAGTGCAAAAAATAAAAATCCAGTGCTAATTAAATATCACCAAAAGAAAGCTCTATTTGTGTGAAAAAAAGGACAAAAATTTCATTTGGGTACAGCGTTGCATGACTAAGTAATTACCATTCAAAATGTACAAACAGGACATATAAACAAGGACCACTATAGGAGTTCTGGGGGAATTTCAGAGGATATATATATATATACATATATATATACTGTATATATATATATATATATATATATATATATATATATATATATATACACTATATAGCCAAAAGTATTGGGACACCTGCCTTTGCACATACATAAACTTTACTGGCATCCCAGTCTTAGTCAATAGGTTTCAATATTGAGTTGGCCCACCCTTTGCAGCTATAACAGCTTCAACTCTTCTGGGAAGGCTGTCCACAAGATTTAGGAGTGTGTCTATGGGAATGTTTGACCATTCTTCTGGAAACGCATTTGTGAGGTCACTGATGTCGGGTCAGAAGATCTGGCTCCCAGTCTCCATTCTAATTCATCCCAAAGGTGTTCTATCGGGTTGAGGTCAGGACGCTCTGCAGGTCAGTCAAGTTCCTCCACCCCAAACTTGCTCATCCATGTCTTTATGGACCTTGCTTTGTTCACTGGTGCGCAGTCATGTTAGAACAGGAAGGGACCATCCCCAAACTGTTCGCAAAAAGTTGGGAGAATTAAATTGACCAAAATGTCCTGGTATGCTGACGCCTTAAGAGTTCCATTCACTTGAACTAAGGGGCCAAGCCCAACCCCTGAAAAACAACCCCACACCATAAAACCCCCTCCACCAAACTGTAGACTTGGCACAATGCAAGTGCTGCTCTCCTGGCAACTGCCAAACTCAGACACATCCATTGGATTGCCAGACAGAGAAGCGTGATTCAGCAGTCCAGAAAACACATCTCCACTGCTCCTGCTGCTCAGCCATGGAAACCCATTCTATGAAGCTCTCTATGTACTATTGTTTGGGTAATCTGAAGGCCACACAAAGTTTGGAGGTCTTTAGCTATTAACTGTGCAGACAGTTGGCGACAGTTGCGCACTGTGCACTTCAGCAAGTGGGGTCCGCTCTGTCATTTTACGTGGCCCACCACTTCGTGGCTGAGTAGCTGTTGTTCCCAGTTGCTTCCACTTTGTTATAATACCAGTAATAGTTGACCATGGAATATTTAGTAGCAAGGAAATTTCACGGATGGACTTATTGCACAGGTGGCAGCCTATCACGGTACCATGCTTGAATTCACTGAGCTCCTGATCGCGACCCATTCTTTCATAGATGTTTGTAGAAGAAATCTGCATGCCTAGGTGCTTGATTTTATACACCTGTGGCCATGAAGGTGATTGGAGCACCTGAATCCAATGATTTGGAGGGGTGTTCTAATACTTTTGTCAATATAGTGTACATATATACTATATATTTTTATATATATATATATATATATATATATACAGTTGTGTTCAAAATAATAGCAGTGTGTTGAAAAAAGTGAATAAAGCTCAAAATCCTTCTAATAGCTTTTATTTCCATACACACAAATGCATTGGGAACACTACACATTCTATTCCAATTCAAAACATGAAGAAAAATATATCAAATTTGTGTTGTTCCTCTAAAAAAATTGAAGAAAAGTGAATATTAGACTGTTCAAAAAATAGCAGTGTTTGTATTCTTCTTTACAAACTCAAACATTCATCGCTATATAAACTGAAAAATGTTTGAAGATTTTGCTTTCCTTTAAATCACTTAATAATATTTCGTTGTATAAGCACTGTTTCTGAGAACTGCTGTACATCTGTGTTGCATGGAGTCAACCAACTTCTGGCACCTGTGAACAGGTATTCCAGCCCAGGATGATTGGACTACATTCCACAGTTCTTCTCTATTTCTTGGTTTTGCCTCAGAAACTACATTTTTGATGTCACCCCACAAGTTTTCTATTGGATTAAGATCCGGGGATTGGGCTGGCCACTCCATAACGTCAATCTTGTTGGTCTGGAACCAAGATGTTGCACGTTTACTGGTGTGTTTGGGGTCGTTGTCTTGTTGGAACACCAATTTCAAGGGCATTTCCTCTTCAGCATAAGGCAGCATGACCTTTTCAAGTATTCTGATGTATTCAAACTGATCCATGATCCCTGGTATGCGATAAATAGGCCCAACACCGTAGTATGAGAAACATCCCCATATCATGATGCTTGCGCAACCATGCTTCACTGTCCTCACAGTGTACTGTGGCTTGAATTCAGTGTTTGGGGGTCGTCTGACAAACTGTCTCCGGCCACTAGACCCAAAAAGAACAATCTTACTTTCATCAGTCCACAAAATGTTGTGCCATTTCTCTTTAGGCCAGTCAATGTGCTCTTTGGCAAATTGTAACCTCTTCAGCACATCTTTTTTTCAACAGTGGGACTTTGCGGGGGCTTCTTGCAGATAGCTTGGCTTCACATAGGCGTCTTCTAATTGTAACAGTACTCACAGGTAACTTTAGACCTTCTTTGATCTTCCTGGAGCTGATTGTTGGCTGAGTCCTTGCCATTTTGGCTATTCTTCTATCCATTCGAATGGTAGTTTTTCGCTTTCTTCCACGTCTTTCAGGTTTTGGTTGCCATTTTAAAGCATTTGCGATCATTTTAGCTGAGCAGCCTATCATTTTCTGCACTTCTTTATAGGTTTTCCCCTCTCCAATCAACTTTTTAATCAAGGTACGCTGTTCTTCTGAACAATGTCTGGAACGACCCATTTTCCTCAGAATTTCAGAGAGAAATGCACTGTAACCAGCATGTACAACATTTGCTGCCTTCCTTTCTTAAATAAGGGCAATAATTGCCACCTGTTTTTCAAAGAATGAATGACCTCACTAATAGAACTCCACACTGCTATTATTTTGAACATGCCCCTTTCAATTAGTGATTCATTACACAGAATCAGCAGCATGCATGTCATGACTGTTGGGTCTGTTGGGTTTCTATTACTCTATTACACCTGCTAGTAAATTATTTGCCATGTAGAAATATCATTTCTACCAAAAACAGTGATTGATCAGGTTAGTGATGTCTGACTGCTATTATTTTGAACACAACTGTATATATATATATATATATATATATATATGCATTAGGGTATATATAGGTGCTGATACTGTGCATTTGCTCGAGTGTAGGTACTCGTGCAAATGCACCGATACCAAAAACCAATACCTTAAGGTTCAGTTCTTTCAGCTGTCAGCGGGATTCCCCCACAGACAGCTGAAATGTAAAAGAAAGCATGGCAGCATTCTTCCGTTGTTAAGGACTGGGGCCACCGATGACATTTCAGCTGTCAGCCTCCCTGTCCCCTCCTGCCTCCTCCTCCCACCAAGGCCAGCACCAGCAAAAGGCATCACAGGCAGGGCCCTGAGCAGGTAATCCATATGGTGTAATGCGGGGACATCATTCTCCACCAATTTACACCAATCAGGGATGGAGATCCTTTCCTGTCTCCTGGTGAGAAGTGATCAGCACACTGGATAGGGGGGGTTCTCATAAGATGACACATAGCCTGCACTGCACACATGTCATCAGACAGCACATTTACACACATCTATGGAACAACTTTCATATCATGTTCAAGAACTCCTTAAAAACATTTTTTTTCCCATTCAGTGGAGCTGTGCCTGCAATAGGTACAGTCATGGCCGAAATTGTTGGCACCCTTGATATTTCTCCAGGAAATCATGTATTTCTCACGAAACGTATTGCATTAACACATGTTTTGCTATACACATGTTTATTCCCTTTGTGTGTATTGGGACAAAACAAAAAAAGGGAGGAAAGAAAGCAAATTCGACATAATGTCACACAAACCTCCAAAAATGGGCTGGACAAAAGTATTGGCACCCTTTCACAACTGCGGATAAATAAGAATGTTACAAGCATGTGATGCTCCTGTAAACTCACCTGGGGCAAGTAACAGGTGTGGGCAATATAGAAATCACACCTGAAAGCAGATAAAAAGGAGAGACGTTCACTTAACCTTTGCATTGTGTGTCTGTCTGTGCCACACTAAGCATGGACAACAGAAAGAGGAGACGAGAACTGTCTGAGGACCTGAGAACCAAAATTGTGGCAAAATATCAACAATCTCAAGGTTACAAGTCCATCTCCAGAGAACTAGATTTGCCTTTGTCCACAGTGCGCAACATTATCAAGAAGTTTGCAACCCATGGCACTGTAGCTAATCTCCCTGGTCGTGGACGGATGAGGAAAATTGATGAAAGATTGCAACGCAGAATAGTCCGGATGGTGGATAAGCAGCCCCAAACATGTTCCAAAGACATTCAAGCTGTCCTGCAGGCTCAGGGAGCATCAGTGTCAGCGCGAACTATCCGTCGACATTTAAATGAAATGAAACGCTATGGCAGGAGACCCAGGAGGACCCCACTGCTGACACAGAGACATAAAAAAGCAAGACTACAGTTTGCCAAAATGTACTTGAGTAAGCCAAAAGCCTTCTGGGAAAACGTCTTGTGGACAGATGAGACCAAGATAGAGCTTTTCGGTAAAGCACATCATTCTACTGTTTACCGAAAACGGAATGAGGCCTACAAAGAACAAAACACAGTACCTACGGTAAAATATGGTGGAGGTTCAATGATGTTTTGGGGTTGTTTTGCTGCCTCTGGCACTGGGTGCCTTGACTGTGTGCAAGGCATCATGAAATCTGAGGATTACCAAAGGATTTTGGGTCGCACTGTAGGGCCCAGTGTCAGAAAGCTGGGTTTGCGTCCAAGATCCTGGGTCTTCCAGCAGGACAATGACCCCAAACATACGTCAAAAAGCACTCAGAAATGGATGGCAAAGAAGCGCTGGAGAGTTCTGAAGTGGCCAGCAATGAGCCCAGATCTAAATCCCATTGAACACCTGTGGAGAGATCTTAAAATTGCTGTTGGGAAAAGGTGTCCTTCCAATAAGAGAGACCTGGAGCTGTTTGCAAAGGAAGAGTGGTCCAAAATTCCGGGTGAGAGGTGTCAGAAGCTTATTGATGGTTATAGGAAGCGACTGATTTCAGTTATGTTTTCCAAAGGGTGTGCAACCAAATATTAAGTTAAGGGTGCCAATACTTTTGTCCAGCCCATTTTTGGGGTTTTGTGTGACATTATGTCATATTTGCTTTTCTGCCTCTGTTTTATATTTGTTCCAATACATACAAAGGGAATAAACATGTGTATAGCAAAACATGTGTTAATGCAATACCTTTTTTGTGTGAAATACTTGATTTTCAGGAAAAATATCAAGGGTGCCAACAATTTCGGCCATGACTGTATCTGTAATTGGTATCGGCGAGTACTTTAAAAAAAGAATCAGTACTCATACTCCATGTTAAAAAAATGGTATTGGTGCATCCCTAATATATAGTATATATTATGCTCAACATTCTATATACCCTGGCAAAAATCATGAAATTTTGTCATTGATATTGAAAATATGACTGATAATGCCAAACTTAATATTTTATTGAAGGATAGTGATCATATGAAGCCATTCATTATCTCATAGTTGTTTGGCTCCTTTTTAAATCATAATGATAACAGAAATCACCCAAATGGCCATGATCAAAAGTTTACATACCCTGGAATGTTAGGTCTTGGTACAGACACACAAGGTGACACACACAGATTCAAATGGCAATTAAAGGTTAATTTCCTACATGTGTGGCTTTGTAAATTGCAAATAATGTCTGTGTAAAAACAGTCAATTAGTTTTAGCAGAAAAGAACCATCAAAAGACCTGTATAACAAGATAATGAAACTTTAAAATGATGGAAAAGGATATAAAAAGATATCCAAAGTCTTGAATATGCCAGTTAGTACTGTTCAATCGCTTATTAAGAAATGAAAAATTCTGGGATTTATTTATAGCAAGTCAAGGCCAGATAGACCAAGAAAGATTGCAACCAAAACTGCCAGAATTGTTCGGGATCCAAAGAAAAACCTACCGGTAACCTCACTGACAACTCATCGGGCCCCCGGGCAATAGGGGATCATGGGGCCCCTGTGTCCTTGCCCAAACTCAAAAAAGGCTATGAAAAAGGTACCAGGGGCATCTCATGGGGCCCCTTACTTACCTCGGGCCCTCGGGCAGTGCCCGAGTTTCCAAATGGTCAGTCCGCCCCTGATAGCAGTCCTGTGACTTCTAACAATGTTCAGCAGAACACTGGTTAAAGTTTGTAGGAGGAGTTTTCATTTGGCTCTAGGAGGATGCAGAACCCCTGACCTCTATCTGGACAGTGCTGATTGGCCCTGAGATGATCACATGCACTCTCCCCCCCAAAAAAAAACCTCTCTAGCAATACACACCAAACTGAGCATGTGAAGAGTGTCTCCACATATATGTCTTATCAGGAGATAAAAGGGAACACTGCGAGAAGGGGAGGATCAGAGAAGTCAGGATCAAACAGCATTTTTACACAATGCAGAGGATTAATCCTTTAGGTTCCACAGTGAGCATAACAAGCATGCTTTACTGCTTATGCAGACTGATTTTACTGTTGTGGGTTTAGTAACATTTTAAGCAAACTTGCTGTCACAATGACCTTAAAGGAACACAGTGGGAAAAACTATGGCAAACCCATTTCTCTCTCTATTAAATAAAAGAATTTGAGTGGGGTTCTACTTTAATGTTGAGCTCTGGAACAATGTAGCATTGCATGTCACAAGTAAACATGTTACTATGGCTTTTTATTTGTTTTGTTTTTTTCTTTTAAACTACATATGCCATATAAGCAAAGAATCAGGGGTCTTCTGAGAAAAACGTAAACTACAACCAAGTAGATTTTCCTGAAATCTTTTATGTCTCAACTTAACCATTGTTGGCCTCAGGGCTCCTCTAACATCTGTCATATTCATATCAAGAGCCAATAGCTAGGCTTAAAGACTATTGCTCATCACTAAGGTTTTACAGACAATGAATAGGAGGAATGAAAATATCATAATTCTTTGCATTTTTTTGGTTTATAGAAACACCTGGGATCACAGGTCCTGAGGCCAGTCATATCTTTGGCTCCTAGTGACCTAACAGCTGTGTAACTCTCTATATTGTATTTGATGGACAATCAGTTGCTATGTAGTTTGCTGTTTTAACAGTTAATTGTCTTCAGTGTGTCAGACCAGAAAAAATGGCTATTAACTATAAAAGTTTTACTCTTGAAATAATAGTGTTACGGTTAGAAAAATAATTATTTGATCCCCTGCAGATTTTGTAAGTTTGCCCACTTACAAGGGTCTATAATTTTTATCATAGGTGTATTTTAAATGATAAAGACAGAATATGAACCCAAATCCAGAAAAAAAACACATGATACAAATGTTATAAATTGAATTGCAGTTCAGTGAGTCAAATAAGTATTTGATCCCCTACCAACCAACAATAATTCTGGCTTCCACAGACTGGCTATGTGCTCATGTGGTACACAGATTCGTCCTGTCAATTTAAGAAGGTGCTCCTAAAGACAACTCGTTACGTGTATAACAGACACCTCTCCACAGAATCTCTTTCTCCCAATTCAAACCCCACCATCATGGGCAAATGACTAAAGAGCTGTCAAAAGACATCAGGGACAAGATTATAGACCTGCACAAGGCTGGAATGAGCTACAAGACCATCAGCAAGAAGCTTGGTGAGAAGGAGACAATTGCTGGAGCGATTATTCAGAAATGGAAGAAATACAAAGTAACCATCTCTCCCCTTGGTCTGGAGCTCCATGCAAGATTTCACCTCATGGAGTAAGGGTCATCATGAGAAAAGTGAGGGATCAGCCCAAATCTACACCGGAGGATCTTGTGAATGATCTCAAGGCAGTTGGGAGCACAGTTACAAAACAAACCATTGATAACACAATACGCTGCCATGGATTGCAATCCTGCAGCGCCTGCAAGGTCCCCCTCCTCAAGAAGGTACATGTACAGGCCAATCTGAAGTTTGTCAATGGACATCCAAATGATTCAGAGAAGGGTTGGGAGAAAGTGCTGTGGTCAGATGAGACCAAAATTGAGCTCTTTGACATTAACTCAACTCGCCCGACTTTGCCTCAATGAGGGGCTAATGGACATGGCCATGTATTGTAAAATCTTGGATGAGAACCTTCTTCCCTCAGCCAGAACACTGAAGATGGGTTATGGATGGGTCTTCCAGCATGGCAATGACCCAAAACATACCACCAAGGCAACAAAGGAGTGGCTCAAGAAGAAGCACATTAAGGTCATGGAGTGGCCTAGCTGATCTCCGGACCTTAATCCTATAGAAAATTTATGGAGAGAGCTGAAACTTTGAGTTGCCAAGCGAGAGCCAAGAAACATTATAAAATCTAGAGATCTGTAAAGAAAAGTGGACCAAAATCCCTCCTGAGATGTGTGCAAACCTGGTAACCAACTCAAGAAATGTCATACCTCTGTGCTTGCCATCCATCATCCAAGTACAGTTTTCAGGGGTATCAAGGTATATCCAGAATTTCTAACGGATTATTTCATGGTTCACTATTTCATTCTAGTGGCTCCTTATCCTATTGTTTTTTCTGATTTTCTGATTTGAGTTTTTTCTTTACTTATTTGACTTCTTGTGAATTAGTTGTGGTACTGCTAAACTAAAATTGCTTTCTGAGAACCTGTGTAGATGTTATTTTTCTAGTACAACCTAAAACAGCTTCAGGCTGCTATTTAGGAACAGCTGTTGATGGCATGCCATTGAATGTACAGTATATCTGCTTGACATTGATTGTCATCAACATTTTCCTATTGGTGACCCTAGAGTGAATTGAAAAAGAAGCTGCTCAGCTGGTAATAGACCCAATATTTATATATGTTTCTATAATGTGCCTCCTGAAGCTTAAAAAAAAGAATTATGATTTTAGGATGTCCCACTGTCTATATAATGATGGGCTTTTGCATCATTAATCATAACTATGAATGTTGGAGACAATGAAAGAGAAATGTAATAAAATTGGTTATTATAGCTCTGTGCTGTGTGCACAGAAAGTAGTTGAGTATTTGGAATAAGAAAAGTAAACTGAAGGAATGGTCTACAGCAGTCAGGGATGGGTTTGCCATTAGGCAGAATATAGTTAACATAGTTAGTCTGGCTGAAAAAAGTCCATCCAGTTCAACCATAGAAAAAAAAAAAAAAGTTATAATCCTATACCCACAGTTGATTCAAAGGAAGGCAAAAAAACCCCAGCAAAGCACGATCCAATTTGCTCCTGCTGGGAAACAAATTTCCTTCCTGATCCCCCAAGAGGCAATTGGATATTCCCTGGATCTACTTTACCTATAAATGTTAGTATCCAGTTATATTCTGTGTATCTAAGAAACAATCCAGGCCTTTTTTGAATCAATCCACTGAGCTGGCCAGAACCAACTCTTGAGGGAGTCTATTCCACATTTTCACAGCTCTCACTGTGAAGAAACCTTTCCGTGTTTGGAGATTACATTTCTTTTCCTCCAGACGTAAAGAGTGCCCCCTTGTTCTCTGTGATGACCTCAGAGTGAATAGCTCTACACCGAGTTCACTATATGAACCACTGATGTCTTTATACATGTTGATCATATCCCTCCTTAATCTCCTCTACTCAAGAGAGAATGAAATCAGTAACTCTAATCTTTCCTCATAGCTGATCTCCTCCATGCCTCTTATCAGTTTAGTTGCCCTTCTCTGTACTTTCGTAAGTTCCCCAATGCCCATACCCCTTGACAGCAGATGTAAAGAAATTACTTTGTCCTGTATAGCCATTAACCACTTCCTTACTGGGCCAATTCTGACACTTCTCTCATACAGTATATGTAAAAATCTATTTTTTTTGCTAGAAAATACTTAGAACCCTTAAACGTTATATATTTTTGTAGCAGAGGCCCTAGAGAATAAAATAGTGGTCACTGCAATTTTTTTATGTCACACAGTATTTGCGCAACGATTGATGTTACGCCGTGTAAGCAGATACCCAACATGTAAAATTGTGCATGCTCAACAAATGGTGGAAACTACGGTACCTAAAAATCTCCAAAGGTGGCACTTTAAAATTTTCTACAGGTTACCAGATTAGAGTTACAGAGGAGACCTAGTGCTGGAATTATTGCTCTTGCTGTGATGTTCACGGTGATACCTCACATGTGTGGTTTGAACACCATATATATATGTGGGTATGCCCTACATATGTGTTCACTACTGCGCACGATCATGGGGGGTACTTTAAATTTTGTTTTTTAATTTATTTTATTACATTTTTTTATTTTTACACTGTCCCTTTAAAGAAAATGTTTTTGATCACTTTCATTCCTATCGCAAGGAATTTAAACATCTCTTGTGATAGAAATAAGTAGTGACAGGTCCTCTTTATGGAGAGATGTGGGGTCAATAACATCTCTCCTCTACAATGTAAGCATTAAATAAAAAAAGCATTGATCTAAATCTTTAAAGAAAAAAAATGGCCTTGCTTACATTAGGCCAGAACCGGGAGTGACATAATGACATCACTTCAGTCTTCCTAAGCCATAGAGATGAGTGAAGGCCATCTTTCCATCTTTCCATCACTCATCTCTATGCCCAACTGCCACAATCCTCAGATAGGTTCTCGGGCTCACCAATCATCCAGGTAAACCTGAGAACTACCAGAAAGGGAGGAGGGGGGGAACCCTTCCTGCCACTTCTAAAAGTGATCTAGCGCCGAATCCACTGCTCAGAACACTTTTAACTGAAAGGGAATCACCGGCTGAAAAAAACAATATCGGGGTTATGGCACATTGCTGCAGCCATAACCCCTGTATTCCACTTCCAACCGAGGATGTATTTTTATAATGGCCCAGTTGGGAAGTTTAAATACATTTGTTTCCATTTTTACATACAGTTCTCTTATAATATTATTTACATGGTGTCACAATATTCTAAGAGAGGGATTTCACAGTGGGATCTGTAAAAAGAAGAAATTGTTCTGTGTCAAAGATGTGATTATGCAGAAGTGTCTTGCGCTAGGAGTCAAGGGTCATGTACCTACAGGCATACAAATGAATGACACAAATTTTCCACAACATAAAAGGCTTGTGAAGGAAAGCTGTCAGAAATCACAGCGGGAGATTTCACCATTGGCACAGCATAGCATGAATGAGGGAATCTGCATGATTATTTTCATTCAGCCTGCAGGCTGTAAAAAAATAACCTATATGTTTATACCCAACTTTACTCTTTTTACAGTTTACACAGGTACTCTGCATTTGTTCTGATCCTGCTACACCTGCTGAACAACTTGAAATAATGTACCACAAGTTAATTGACTGTGAATTATCTACCTCTATCCTGGGCCAAGCCTTATGCCAAGCAATGGAAAAAATTTGAAAATAACATACTAGGAAGGGCAGGAACAGAGAGAATGCCTTTCATTCAGAAGTTTGTCAAGGCATCTCACTATGTACTCTGTCCATATTCCACAATCTAAATACATTGCATGCAGATAGCAATTTATTCTCCAAGGTCAAAATGGCACAGTTACAGGTATATCAGTGCTATAAGACCCGAATGATACTTTGGTCCAAGCAGATTCTAGGTCCAAATACAATAAAACACCCATGATGATATCACACAAAAAAGCTGATCCCTAGAGGAAACAAAAGCCCTCCCTTGCAGTGGGGTTGCCCCCATACTGCAAGGGTTAAAGAGTAACTCCACTTTTGTTGAGAAAAAAAACAAGCCCTCTGAGTGATCAATATACATTGAAGAGGTTTTAACACACTTTCTCAGCACACTTACCTGCAAACCAACCAAAGTCATAACCACAGCCTGCAAACAAACCAAATTAAACCTGTCTAACAAGTCACAAAAAGGCAGAGGATTTTGTTGCACACATTTGCAAATAAGCCGCAGTGCCTATGCCAAGGCTGTATACTGCAGTCTTAACTCTATAGTATTGAGAGGCTCCAAGTTGGAGCACATATAGCAGTGGATAGATTAAGTGCAAGTATGCATGGGGGCTTCCCACACTTCCTATAGGGCTCATTCACACAATGATGTATACAGGTCAGTATTTCTGCACGCATTTTACAAGGGCACAACAAAATCTATTGTTCTATTGTTCTCTATGTTCCCTGTTCACACCACAACACTAGTATCAAGTGCAGATTTTTTTCTGCGCTGGAATCTGCAACGTGTATAAAACTCATTGAAGCACAGATGAAAACTGATGTAAACTGATGTCTCTGAAAGTAAAATCTGCCTGTTGGTTTCCATCAGTTTTTCTGCACGTATGGTGTGAATGAGGCCTAAAGGCACAGGGACACACTGGACACCCAGCAAGAGCACAATGACAGCTGAACAGGGGCGAACCGACCATTTGGAAACTCGGGCACTGCCCGAGGGCCCGAGGTCAGTAGGGGACCCCATGAGATGCCCCTGGTACCTTTTTCATAGGCTTTTTTGAGTTTGGGCAAGGACACAGGGGCCCCATGATCCCCTATTGCCCGGGGGCCTCATGAGTTGTCAGTCCACCCCTGCAGCTGAAGGCATCCAGTGTGTCCCTAGACCAAATTCATCAGACAAAATAAGTGGAAACCACCCTAATCTACAACTAGCCTTTGCAGTAGGGTGAACACAGAAGGGTAATGCACATCACAAACAATTTTGGCCCTGGGTAGAAGATCAGATAAGTCCGGCAGAGCCTCTCTCAATGCAGCATCCCTCTCAATGCGGCTCCTGAGGCACATGATCCTCCTGCCCCCCCCCCTCTAGTTTCGGTCCTGGCTCCTAGAGTGGAGATGGGAGATTCCCATCTGTTTTCAAGGGCCTAGTCTACAGATGATGATGCCCACTTGGTACAGTTTAGAGTGCCAGACATCAATCCAGAGTCCCAGTCAAGTAGCACCAGATCCTGAAGAAGCTACTGCAACATCCACATCAATCTCTGGATTCCCTCCTGCCTGCTTCCTCACAGATGGGAGCCCCATCCCATCAGGAGAGGAGGACTTTGAAACATGGATGGATCAAGCCCTAAAGAAGTTGGAAACCCCTGAGGCCCTAAAGAAGCCAAGAGTCAGTCAGTCAGTCCAACACCAAGCCAAATCAAATGCTTAAGAAAGAGGAGGTCTTCACATGCCTGGCCCTGGTGAGAGAGCACTTCTCAGAAGACAAGTTGGAGGATGAAACAGGTGTTGAGCTGCCTAGAAAGACTGCATCTCAAGCACCGCCTGGGAAGAAGAATCCAAAATCAGAAACTGCTGCAGAAGTCAGGGACTGAAAGTTGAGATGCCCCAGTTGAAGGAAATGGTGACCCTTCTAACAGGAAGAATCAGTGAGCAGCTTGGGAAGATGATACAAGATACTCCTCCTGGGCTAGCTAATGATTTAGTGATCTGTTACAATTGTGGAGGCATAGACCACTACAAGTCCACCTAAGGAAGAAAAGCATCCTCAAATTCACAGGAGTCGGTCAGGTGTGTGAATACTTAGCTAGCTTCTAATCATGCTTTGATGCTTTGTCAGTCTTTAAGACCTCATTGAAATCATTGTTCAGGGCACCACGGAAGAAGGAAACAAGTCCAAATGACTAGGCATGTCACATCAGTCAATCTTACCCAGGTTCCTGACAAGTTGATAAGGTCCTTCCTTGGTAGTACCAATGCACACATCCAGGGCATCAAGGCAGAGAAGTACTCCTGTGATGGCTACCTGCAGAGTAGCAAGTTGTTACTTAATCCACGAACTGTTGGATGATTTGTAACCTTTGACAAACTGGCTGTTGTGTGTTTTCATCAATCAGGGTCCATGAGAAGTCTCTTGATTGTAAGGATGAATGCAAGTTTTGTGAGGCAAAAGTTTGCCCATGTTGCCCCCGAAAGTGTTTCTCTGGCAGGGACAGGAAGAGTTATCCATTCTGCCAGCCAAGAGGGAACAGAGATAAAGAAGGACGATCTGCTCATCTAAAAGACTGTTCCATGACACATTGGGTGAGAGTCCTAATGAAGCTGTTTTTACCACCCAAAGAGCGCACAAAATTCTTGACTCTCACCACTCCAGTTTCTGTGGAGGGTAACTCTGGCTCACCCCCTGACACACTTCAGTGGGCCATACCAATATCAGCGGCCTTTGGTCAAGGCAACCCCTCTCCCTCTACCAATTGGTGGGAAGTCCCCCTGTTTTTTTGGTGAGGGCAGTGTGTAGCTGAGCTGAGTGCAGCAACTCTGTGATCTTATGTCTCTGCCCCCCCATCACTGGTCCACTGAGTATACAGCCCTACAGTACTCTGCATCTGCATTAGCCGGCGCTGTAATCTCCTGTTCCAGCTCCCTCCCTTCCCGTCGAGATCTATGTAGGAGCGGATGTGTACAGACTCTTTCCTCAGCCTGCCTCTTCCCGCTGGAAACTGTGTGTGCAGTAACAGGAGCAGAACTCTGCATCTGCGTGTGTGCAGACTTTTTTACCCAGTTCACCCCCCCAAAAGTGGGCTATTATGCTCTCCTGCCTACTCATCTGCTCCCCCCCCCTTCTGGCAGTCTGATGAAATGAGAGGAAAGGAGAAAAGGAACCAATGGAAGCCTGCGAGAGAACTTTTTGTACAGAAGCTATGGATGATGGGAGTTGTAGTTCTTAAAGGGGTGCTCCATCATCTTTGTTAATGGAGACTATTATTATTGGGCTTCAGTTCCCATAAATCCTTGCTGCTAAAGAAGGAGAGCTTCAATGTTTTTCCTGGGTAAATCTGGCCAAAGCTAGGCAGTCCAGGGAAGAAAGAAATGGGTACAGACCAACTGTCAAGGTCTGTGCCTCACAGCCGAGGGACCCAAGCCATTATAAAGGAACTGAAAGGACCTATTGCTATGACTGTTCAACCACATCAGGGAGAGGGGATGGACCTGCACCTGAGCCTACTAAAGCTGCCTTCAGAAACTGAGTATGGGAAAAAGCGAGAATCACTGCATCTTCAGGATTAGAGCTGAGAGACTTTGGCCTGTACTAGGGACCAAGATTTAATCGATATGGACTGATGATCACCAAGCCTTTGGGACCAGACTATCCACCTGCAAGGAAGTGGTAAGCTGAACTACACATCCTAAATGCCTGCCAGCCACTGTTAGACCAAATAGAGACTTCTTCTACTTAGCAACCTATCTTCTGTCATCCAATCACATTCTTAAAGGGAGAGTGAACCACCTAAGGAAGAGCCCCACCAAAAGCCATCCAACATTAATTAATAGGTGCCAGGTACTTTCTACCACCTCCAGGGGTACTCCCATATTAGGAACACATACACCTCTGCCCGATGTTGAGGTTGTATGCACAATATGTACACCAGGACCCTTTCTGGTTCTTCTGAACTGGTTGAGATTGTTAGAGACTCTAGTTATCTGGTTGCAGCTAGTGGATAATTAACTTTTTCACCCTTCATAGCACCCTTAAGTCTGTGTAATTACATGTTTATTGATTTATGCTTTTGTTTTGTTGCCTTATACATTTAATTAATTTATTTCCAGATGTTTGTGGATTTATTCCTGTGCATTCTTGTTAGAGCGGTAGCCTACCAACCCTTATGTCCACAGGTGTAAACAGCTGTGTCAGTGGGGAGCGGTTAAGAGAGTCGTGGCAGAACAGAGGACCCATCATCACCAGTGGCTCCTGTGGTTGTAGCGCTGCAGTAATTTTATCAGTGATTACTAAGGAT
Organism: Staurois parvus; assembly: GCF_062004578.1. Taxonomy (NCBI): domain Eukaryota; kingdom Metazoa; phylum Chordata; class Amphibia; order Anura; family Ranidae; genus Staurois; species Staurois parvus. The sequence goes on from NW_028318453.1 coordinate 966,364, forward strand.
TCTATTTATAAATGTTTTGACACAAAATTCGTATAACGTTCACCCATGATTCACAGATATTTCTAATTAGATTCAAAAAGAAAAAAAACTGTGAATCCTGGGCAAAAGGTATGTGAATAATGGTTGTACATATAAAAATGTATAAATAGACTTTTTTAAGAGTTTGTTTTAATTTCTTTGTGAGCATATTGTATTCCATTACCCATTTTATATTGACTTATTGCCTTTGGAGAACTAATAAACATGTTTGAGCTGTATTCACAATTAACTCTTTGCATACTGCTACTATATACAGTATGTTAACATCCTTTTAGCATTCTTTTTTCTCATAGAACCTGGACTGCATACACTCCTAAAACATAGTCCTGGTAGATTTCATTACACCAATCTACAAACTAATGGAAAGAATAACAGTAATGCAAATGCACAAATCATTCTTTCTCATTCAGAATTTACACATTTTTATTTCAAGCCCTAGGCAGCTAGCTAAAGATTGTATATGAGCAGGAAATAAACAGTGCTCATTCTGCCAAAACGTATGAACTTACAGTATATATTAGATATTGGAAAGGAAATGATGTTCCTGATTTTCATGCATATTTTGACACTGTTGCACACACATAGGTTTATGAAATGGCAAGAATAAAACACATGCTTTTTTTAAAATCAGGGTTTCATTTGTATGTCAACTATCCCTACTATAGCTTTGTGTACAGGTATCTATACTAAATCTTTGTTTACAGCTGTCTATGCTATGGCTTTGCTTACAGGTGTCTATACTATAGCTTTGTTTACACATGTCTATGCTATGGCTTTGTTTACAGGTGATTATTCTATGGCATTGTTTACAGGTCTATGCTATGGCTTTGAAGATGTCTATATTATAGCTTTGTTTACAAGGTTTGTTTACAAGTCTCCCAAAGAGCCTAAAGCCTTCACTGGAGTTCACTCCTAGAGAGAATTCAGGATAACAGGATAACAGGATGTGAACTGCCTGTCATGTTTTCTATACGAAATCCTCTCTCTATCCAGCTACACAGTGGGAAATCAGCAGATACAGGTTACAACATTTTTACACATCAACTATATCTGCAACACAACCCTTTTTAAAAGAATACTTATCTTTACATAAATGTAGCATAGTAATTTTTTTTATTGGACTCAGGGTGACATTAAAGCAGTTCTAAAGGCTAGACATTTTTTACCTTGATTCTTTCCTTGCATTAAGGTACAAAATGTCCTTCTATTTGTATCACCCTCTCACTCCCCATCATACTAACCTGAGTTTGATCTCAATGCTGCGCTGTGCAGTGGCCCTCTTTTCTCTCTGCTCACAGAGGCAGCGGTGGAAGCCATTGGCTTCTGCTGCTGTCAGTCATATCCTGTGAGCAGAGAGCAGGGGGTGGAACTGAGCCACTCTGTGTGTCAATAGATGCACACAGCTCAGCTTCAGAGCAAGCCCACAGGTGTGCCCCCACAGCAAGTGGTTTGCTATAGGGACACACAAGGCAGAGGAAGAGCCAAGAGCACAAGTGGGAGACCTCACAAGAGGTGGTTCAGGGGCTGCTCTGTGCAAAAGCATTGCACAGAGCAGATGAGTAATGCATGTTTGTTATTTAAAAAAAAAAACCCTTTACAACTGCTTTAATTTAAATATTGAATTATACAGTATGTTGTTTTTGATCCATCGCAGCTCTAAAATTAATGTCTTACACTTATCTAGGAAAGATATTAAGGTTATCAGTTTCAAATGAATAGAAAATTTATATATATATATATATATATATATATACATATTTTTTTTTCCCCTCCGTTTTAAAATAGTCTTTATCCTACTTGATCATGCCATACTGCTGCCACCCAGTGGGAAAATTAAAGGGATTTCCAAATTCAATGCAAATCATATTTGAGCTTCTACATCCATTCTGTATTAAATGGACCAAAAACTTAGATTCATATTTTTGCCTTTAGCACCACCTGGTGGTAAAACCTGATATGACAGCTGCTCCCATCAGGTATTGCATTGAATTGTATTGCATAATACTTTATAAACTTGAGTTCTATGGAGAAGGGACAGTTTTATAAGAAAATCTAGTTAATTTTTCACAAGATACATTCAATGTTTTAAATTAATTGGGAAATGATAAACATGTTTATATAAATAGCTTTACACAACGTAACTATGTAACTGCTGAGGCTTTGTCTTCAATTTTAACCAGTTATTAGCGATGTGGAAATATTCTCTTTTTAGGCTTCTTGTAGATAGACATAATAATTCACTGATGTTTATACAGAATCTTGCTGTAACATGAAAAGCGGGTGCCCTGGCATAAACAATCCTCAATAAAACGTTAATGTAGTTAAAATATATTGTGCATACAAAAGTACTTGTAAAATACGCAGGTCATAAAACTTCCATAAATAAGTCTCTTCAAACAATGGATACATTCACCCATCCATTAGTGCTTCCCCACACACACACACAGGGTCTTGCTGGCAAAGACTGGTGGAAAAATTCTGAGCAAAAAACAGATTGTATACATACATAAAATTCTTCTTCACCTTCTTTTTGCTGCTGTTTCTTTTTACCATTTCATGCTTATACACTGGTAAATTTCCACCCTCAAAGTAAACTTTTCTGCTTTCTTTTTTTAGGCACTGAACGCATCGCTGCATTATGGATTTTTATGCCGCTATGCGAATTGTCCCATAGACAACAATGCACCTATGTTCAGCCATGCTATTATTGTGAACAGTATCAGATGCTTTAAGAAAATCTAAATATATTGTAACATCATTTCTTCAGATTTAAAGAGTTCCAGTTAAAAACAAATTAAAAATTAATATTCCATTAAAAGATTAAAAAGCAGCTTTTTATCTTCAGTCCAGAACTGTTCCCAAAAGTACACTGCTCAAAAAAATTTAAGGAACACTTTAAATAAACATCAGATCTCAATAGGGAAAAATATCATGCTGGTATCTATACTGATATGGACGGGGTAATGTGTTAGGAACGTAAGGATGCCCCATCGTTTGATGGAAATAAAAATTATCAACCTACAGAAGACTGATTTGAAAGACACCCTGAAAATCAAAGTAAATTATGCAGCAGGCTAGTCCATTTTGCTGAAATTTCATAGCAGAAACTCAAAATGGTACTCAGTATGGCCCCCACATGTTTATATGCATGCCTGACAACGTCGTGACATGCTCCTAATGAGACGACAGATACTGTCCTGGGGTATTTCCTCCCAGATCTGTACAAAGGCATCACTGAGCTCCTGGACAGTTTGCAGTGCATCCTAGAGGTGTTCTAATGGATTCAGGTGTGCGAGCGTGGGGGCCATTCAGTGGTATCAATTCCTTCATCCTCTAGGAACTGCCTGCACCAGCGTAGGGTCTGACAATGGGTCCAAGAATTTCATCCCGACAATGGCAGTCAGGGTGCCATTGTCTAGCCAGTAGAGATCTGTGCATCCCTCAATGGATATGTCTCCCCAGACCATCACTGACCTACCACCAAAACAGTCATGCTGAACGATGTTACAGGCAGAATAACGTTCTCAATGGCTTCTCCAGACCGTTTCTACTCTGTCACATGTGCTCAGGGTGAACTTGCTCTCATCTGTGAACAGCACAGGGTGCCAGTGGTGGACCTGCCAATTCTGGTGTTTAATAGCAAATGCCAATTGAGCTCTATGGTGCTGGACAGTGAGCACAGGGCCCACTAGAGGACATTGGGCCCATTGCTGTTTTGGGGGTCGTCTCATTGTTGCCCATGTAGTGCACCTGTTATTAATTTCATTAACGTCAAAGTAGCTGAAACTGATTAACAACGACATGTTAAATGTCCACTGTCTTCCAGGAGTGTTGGTCAGCATCATTCAACCCACTTGCACTGAGCCCAGGCAGTCAAGGGTGGATGTCTAGCTTGTAACTGCATAGATAACAACAATGTATTCTCTGCATTAGGGTAAAAAATTCCCAATACCTGCCTCCCCCTTCTGTCAAAAAAACAATTACCTGTGAGAATAGGAGGAAAACAACCATTCTGTGCAATATCATTGCAAAGAGCAGGTAAGTATAGCATCAAAAATGTGCTATTAGAATCACTTTTATTTTTGTCTTATATATCTGACTAAAGTTCAGCTTTAAATTCTGTGCTAGTTATATATGACCTACCTTTCACAAACCAATTCTTTATACAGTATTTTTGTCTTTGCTCAAAATAAGTTACACACAACAAAGTCGGCATGTCCTTTGCTGACATCTTCTCCCTGGCCTCTTCTAGATTCGGGATCTTCGGCCTTCCTTGGATGAAGTAACTATGCATGCTGCCTGTACATTGTAAAGCATCTTGTCAGGAGGTAAGAAGACTTTATTGAAAAAGACATAGTATTTCTCTTCACCAATACAATCCTTCCTGCTTACAAATGTTTCATTTCAGGGTTAAGTTCTGCTTTAAATAATGTCATGACATCTGCTCTATGCCAGTCTTATGGGACTGTCTCAGTTGAGAAAATAAGATTATCAATTAGTGAGCCTAATTTTTTTATTACATGGGGATGGATGCCATCTGGACTAGATGCTTTGTATATTTTCATTTTATTTAGGCATAAGCACAGCACACCTCTTCCTGTGTTAGGTCACCCTTTTGTGAAGAAATATACTGTATGCATTTAGGAGTTCAGGTTTTGTTTTGTTTTCTACGATTATATTTTATTATATTACCTTCTAGAGATCCTAGATTATCAGGTTTCCTCCCCTTAAAAGGTATATACTTACACGCTCTATTATACACAGTGTATATATACACTATATTGCCAAAGGTATTGGGGCACCTTTCCAAATCATTGGATTCAGGTGTTCCAATCACCTCCATGGCCAAAGGTGTATACAATCAAGCACCTAGGCATGCAGACTGCTTCTACAAACATTTGTGAAAGAATGGGTTGCTCTTAGGGAGTTCTGTGAGTTCAAGCTTGGTACCATAATAGGTTCCCACCTGTGAACAAGTCCATCCGTGAAATTTCATTGCTACTAAATATTCCACGGTCATGGTTAGTGGTATGATAACAAAGAGGAAGCAACTGGGAACAACAGCAACTCAGCTACAAAGTGGTAGGCCACGTAAAGCGACAGAGAGGGGTCAGTGCATGCTGAAGCGCACAGTGCGCAGAAGTCGCCAACTGCCTGCAGAGTCAATAGCTAAAGACCTCCAAACTTCATGTGGTCTTCAGATTAGCACCACAACAGTGCGTAGAGAGCTTCATGGAATGGGTTTTCATGGATGAGCAGCTACATCCAAGCCTTACATCACCAAGTGCAATGCAAAGCGTCGGATGCAGTGGTGTAAAGCATGCCACCACTGGACTGGGGGGATTATGGTGTGGGGTTGTTTTTAGGGGTTGGGCTTGGCCCCTTAGTCCCAGTGAAGGGAACTCTTAAGGCGTCAGCATATCAAGACATTTTGGACAATTTCATGCTCCTAACTTTGTGGGAACAGTTTGGGGATGGCCCCTTCCTGTTCCAACATGACTGCGCACCAGTGTACAAAGCAAGGTCCATAAAGACATGGATGAGTGAGTTTGGGGTGGAGGAACTTGATTGGCCTGCACAGAGTCCTGACCTCAACCCGATAGAACACCTTTGGGATTAGAGTTGAGACTGAGAGCTATTCCTTCTTGCCCAATATCAGTGCCTGACCTCACAAATACACTTCTGGAAGAATGGTCAAACATTCACATAGACACACTCCTAAACCTTGTGGACAGCCTTCCCAGAAGAGTAGAAGATGTTATAGCTGAAAAGGGTGAGCCAACTCAATATTCAACCCTACGGACTAAGACTGGGATGCCATTAAAGTTCAAGTGCATGTAAAGGCAGGCGTCCCAATACTTTTGGCAATATAGTGTGTGTGTATATATATATATATATATATATATATATATACAAAACTGGCACTCACAGGTCTTGCAGAGGAGGAAGATTAGAAACAGCAGTGTTTTTATTGTCAATGCTGTTGACAGTAAAGTGGTGCTTTTTGATGCTGTTTTTGATCTTCCTCCTCTGCAAGACCATATCCACTTTGAGACCAGGCCTTTTCTGACACTTTTTGTTTACATGTAAAGATCAGTATTTTTTTCTAGACAATTACCTAGAACCCCCAAACATTATAACCTAGAGAATAAAATGGTGGATGTTGCAAATTTTTATGTCCAATGGTATTTGCGCAGCAGTTATTCAAACACAATTTTTTACATTTTAATGCACAAAAACACAATATAATACCCCATTGGTTGATAAAATCTAAAATATATTATGCCGAGTAAATAAATACCAAACATGCGACATTTTAAAATTGTGCAGGCCCATGAAACGGCGAGAAACTATGTAAATATTATTATCTATAGACGATGATTAAAAGCCTTTACAGTTTATCACTTTAGATTTACACAGGGGGTCTGGTGGTAAAATTTACTGCCCTCGATCAGACATTTGTGGTGATACCTCACATGTGTGGTGTGATCACTGTTTACTTATGCATGCGGGACAAATGTGTGCATTCACCTTTTCGCACGAGCATAAGGGGGACGGATGTACTTAAAAAAAAAATGTATTATTTTTTTTACACTGTCCCTTTAATTTTTCAAAAATCACTTTTATTGTTATCACAGAGAATATAAATATTCCGTGTTAGCAACAGGCAGTGACAGGTACTCTTTAGTGAGAGATCTCTCTTCTGCCTTTTACAACATCTGATCACACCAAGATCAGTGTGATTAGATGCTTTCACAATTTAAAAATGGTGCTTTTTACATCCGGCGAAACCGGAAGTGACGAATGCTCTACGCTTCCAGTTCCTAGACCGTAGAGATGGTCAGAGTCGTTCTGGTCTCCGATCAGCTTATTCGTCAGCTGGCGGAAGTGCTGACTAAACATTCAGGTCTCCCAGTGGGACATAAGAGCCCGAGAAAGCAAAAGGTGAAGGGAGATGTCCCCTCCTGCTGCTTGTAAAAGCAATCCAGTCGCCTGAATCAAATGGGGATTTTTGCTACCCTGGGAAAGTTTCTCTACTCCAACCCTACAATTAAACCTGTGCTTTGCCCATGTGCCGCCTATCCTACCAGGGTTTCCAACCATACATTATTTACAGACAGCAAGCAAAAAAAAAAAAAAGCAAAAATATTTCTGTCAATTTATTCTAAATGTTCATCTCTTTGCATAAACATTCATGGATTCTAATGTTCTGCCTATACTGGCAGATAACACATGTACAGATGGGATCAAGCTTGGATAATTTTCCTCAGCTGTCTGTCTCTGTAGAGCTGTCTACCTCCCACTGATTATCCCACGGGAGAAGAAACTGAAGTAAGAAGTACCACTGATATGTGAAACTTGAAGCTTGCTAAGAGTCCTTTGTTCCAATGGCAGCTCTCCAGAAGCTGTCTTATTAAAGCAGTGACAAGGAGAGCTCAGTAGGTGGTGCTGAACAGTGAAAATGTACTTTCCACCTGCATTGGCCAAAATAGAATGTACAGGAACAAATATGAAATACACATAATATTAAAATGTCCAATTCCACAAGAATCAATAGTTCAATAGTGAAGTAGTTTTCTTCCCAATTGCCTCCAGCTTTTGTTACACTCTGTATTGGTGGTGCACTCACCTTATAACTATGCTTCCCGTAACTGTCCATCTGTTTTGGCAAAACAGCATGTACAGGACAAATGTGAAATGGAATTATAATATTTAAATATCCAATTCCACAATAATCAATACATCAATAGTGAAGTATTTCTCTTTCCAATTGCCTCCAACCTTAGTTATACTCTGTATTGGTGATGCACTCACCTTATAACTATGCTCCCTGTTACTGTCCACCTGTTTTGGCTAAAATAGTATGTACATGGACAAATGTGCAATGCAATTATAATATTTAAATATCCAATTCCACAAGAATCAATAGTTCAGTAGTGAAGTATTTATCTTCCCAATTGCCTCCAACCTTTGTTACTCTGTATTGGTGATGCACTCACCATATAACTATGCTCCCCGTTACTGTCCACCTGTTTTGGTCAAAAAGTATGCACAGGGACAAATGTGAAATGGAATTATAATATTTAAATATCCAATTCCACAATAATCAATACATCAATAGTGAAGTATTTCTCTTCCCAATTGCCTCCAATCTATGTTACACTCTGTATTGGTGGTGCACTCACCTTATAACTATGCTTCCCGTTACTGTCCACCCGTGTTGGCCAAAATAGTATGTACAGGGACAAATGTGAAATGCAATTATATTTAAATATCCAATTCCACAATAATCAATAGATCAATAGTGAAGTATTTCTCTTCCCAATTGCCTCCAACCTTTGTTACCCTCTGTAGTGGCGAGGCACTCACCTTGAGTTGTACAGTTCTGCTCACACTCCAGAAGGTCACAACACAAATATACCAAACAAAGCACACCACACATTGCATAACCAATTTATTAAAATCCACTATTAAAACCATGAAATAATTCGCTCACATTAGCAGAATGCATCCAGCAAAATTGATATTGTTTTTTTATACAGTAAGTACCTAATCTTCTCCTTTCTTATAAACCAGTTTGCATGTCGCAAACAGCCTTCCAAACACTTTCTTGGGAAAAGAAACAGTTTTCACCTTTTTATTTCTTGCTGTATATCAACACTAATCATCTCCTGGAATCACTTCCTATCAACATACTGTATGTGTACTCAAGCAACATCTGCATATAATTTCTCAAGGTGGGTTTCCTGACGGTGACAGCATTGGACCTTGCCTATACAATGTATGTCAACTGTTCATAGTCTCTATTGGTAGAGAGTATGACAGGGTGACAACTTAGCAGAACATCTTTGAAACAGAAGTTTAGCTCTATCACTCTATAACAGAAAATACCTAAACACGAACCTGGACTGGTCTATTTGATATTTTAATAAAAGCTGCAGATTTAGAAATATTGAAATTTGCTTTTTAAAGTGTCACTAAACCCACATCTTAAAAACTATCAATAAATGTGGCATTGCATGCTGTTCATTCTCATTCAGTCACTATGGAATTCATTTTCTGTATTCTGCAAAAAACCTCGTTGATCCTGCTGTTCTCTATCTCCCCCTCCTGTTTCATGCCCCCATTGCAGTTGGGGATTTTGCAGAGCAGTGTTGGCAGCTACTGCACATGTTCAGTTTTTAATGAGTTTCTAGGCTGAGCGTTTCCTCCTTATCACATCTGAGCAGCCCATGTGACTATAGGAGTCACACATATGGGCATTTACACAGTGGTAAATGACAACGCACTCCTTCCCTCCTCCTCCATGCCCACTAACCAGCTAAGCACTATAGGCTATGGTTGGCAGGATGTTGCATCTTGATTGGTGGAGGCTTTACTTTTATGTTATTCTATGACACAGACTAGAAGGGAGTGACTCAGCCTGTGACTGGCAGGAATCTGCACAAACCAAGTTATCGGCAAAAATAATTTGATTTCAAATATATATTTGTGTGATGATTTAAAACAGTTTTTTGATAATTATATACTTTTACTCTGTTTTCCAACGACATTATTTTTTTTTGTTATTTTGTAACCAGCAGCAGAGGACTAGAAGTTCCTCCTTCTTAGGTCTCCCTGCAGACAGGTTGGAAAATGGAAAAGAGCTGGGTTATGTGACAGCTGTAAGTCAATTAGGAAAAATGTACTTAAATTTTGTTTTATTAAAATAATTACAGTGCCAACATCCATATACAGAAAAAGAAGGAAACCTGTAAAATAAACAGTGTGTGTTTGGTATCTCTTTAAATTACTAAACATGGTAAAGATTATATAAGATTTTCATGACTGGGTCTAATATACAGTACTTGAAATTATATCTAAAGTCACAACTTTTTTAGTTTTCGATGGGTGGAAGGGTTGAAACCCTTGTCAGGCTTTCATTGGTGTCTGCGGTAAATTCAATATTGTTACCAAGACAGAAAGTGATGGAAAATTCAAAACTTTACAGTTGTCACCAAGAAGGGGAAATCTTCAGATAGGGACACTTGTTCAGGCAACAGCTGACTAGAATGGTGATTCCCCCCACACACATTTTGTAAATATTTCCTCACTTCTTGTTTGTATTCCTGCTCAGGAGATTCACCCTTCATGCTTGTCCTGGTTATAGTGACAACATGGGCAAAAATAGAGGCTAAATCTCTCAAGTGTTTAGTTTCCACCAGAATAAGAATAGAGGGTAAATTTTCCAGTGGGAACACGATATCTGTTTAAAAGGGATTTTTTTCATATATCTTGTTATGACCATAGGACAGAATGAGAAGGAAAATCTCTGCAACGGGACACAGATAGCAAAAAACCCTTTTCTACCCTAAACGTTTGACTTTAGACAGTGGCGGAACTAAAAGGGTTGCAAAACTTGCGACCTGGCCTTGGACTTTTGTCACCGTGGGGGGGCCCAAGAGCCCGGGCTATGTCACCCCATTGCTGCTGACTGCAGGGCTCTGTGGTGAGATTCTCTCACAGGCAGCCCAGATTTAGCACTGACAGTTCCCCCCTCCTTCCCCCCTTCCCTGTAGACTCTGATGTAGGGGGGCTTTGCGGACTCTGATGTAGGGGGGCTCTGTGGACTCTGATGGTGGGGGCTCTTCAGACTCTGATGGTGGGAGGCTCTACAGACTCTGATGGCGGGGGTCTCTGATGGTGGGGGTCTATGCAGATTCTGATGTAAGAGGTGCTCCAGGAACCCTAATTAAAGGGGAATTTTGGGAACTTTGATGTAACTGGGGGCTCTGGTTATCAGAGGCTCCCTTATGCCAGAGTCTGCAGGGTAACTTCTTACATCAGAGTTCTCAGTGTTCCTCTTTAAATTAGAGTCCTCAGAGTTCTCCCTTACATCAGAGTCTGCAGAGTCTTACCAAGTAAGGGAACTCTGCATGTTCAGATGTACAGGGGAACCTCTGTGAATTCAAATGTAAAGGGGAACTCTGTAGTTTCAGATGTAAAGGGGAAACTGCAGATTCAAATGTAAAGGGGAATTCTGCAGATTCAGATGTGAAGGGGAATTCTGCGGATCCAGCTGTAAGTGGGTTACTCTGTGGACTTTGATGTAAGGGGGGACTCTTATGATTAAACTCATATGATTGGAAATGTTATTTATTCACAAAATATATGTATAGTGTATACTACCAAAAATTTGCCATGCACCACTAAAATGTTTGGGTTTGGCTTGAAGAAAAGGTAGCAACCCTACCCAAGCGGCAGGAAGGGAGCCCTCTGCAGAAAAAGTGGAATGGTTCTTCTGAGGGACCATAGTAAAGGGACCACGATTGGAGTAAAGGGCCCTGGGCTCAGAGGGAAAGGAGGGGGTATTAGGGGGGCCCTTATGGTTTCTTGCACCGGGGTCCTGAATGTTCTAATTACAACAAAATTAGTCTGTGCTGTAAATTGCCTCCAGCATTGTTCCTGTTTCTTCCATTTTGCTGAAGCCCAGAGTCCCTGAGCAACAGTAAACCCTTGGGCTGTCAGCAGATCGACCTCTAGTGGTTCTGATTTTCAGTACTAAAAAATAAAGAGCAATTGAGCATATGCAGAGCAGTGTGAGACAGTGTATTACTGGATTTTAAACTTATTTTTAATGTTTTATATAACTATAGAATGATCCATCCTGAAATGATCTATCCGAACTTAATATTCTGGCAAAAGTATTGACCAAAATTCCACTATAAGTACACTTTAAAGTGATCCTATGTTTTGTGCATATGATGTCTTTATTTCCCTAACCGTCACTACTCTGCTACTTACATGTTCAAATGAATTTTGTCAGAAGTTACATAGGGTTCTCCTAGCCCCACGTGACAGCATTGGTGCACGGAGATTGATCACACAAGCCTCCAGTGATACATCATGGGAGAAAGGGGAGTTAGTCACATTCTCCTTCATATCCACAAGTGAAAGAGTATTCATCCGGTTTTTATTGCCTCTATGTTCTTGTTGAGGAGATCTCCCTGTCATGGTCAGAAGTGATGAAAAATTTCTCCAAGGTAAACGTAGACAAAAGCAAAAACACATTTTAGTAAAGTTAGAAAGGGTTACAATTTGACACACTATTTTTTTATTGTAGTTATGTTTTCCTGTATCATTGGCTACTGCACAGTCTATTTCTTGTATAGGCAACACATGAAATAATAGAAAACCTCCCAATTGGGTAGCAGGCAGCAATAAACCTGACAAAAATGTTATCTCATTACTATTTTAGCCAAAATTTAAAAAAAAAAACATCTTGGCTGGAATCATGCTTTAATTATGCTCAACCTTGTTATTTAAAAATATAAACTTGAACTAAGCCTTTACTTACTAAGCAGGCATTGGTAGCTGGTTTATATCAATGTTGGTTCCCCAAAGTACAGGTACTGCTGGCTCACAGTTAGTTTTTCAATTCATCCCCGATCTGTTCAGTTGGGTAAAGGTCAGGTCGCTGTGCAGGACATTAGATTTTCTCCATATCAAATTCACCGAAACCATGAAACAGTGAGAGCTGTGAATATGTGGAATAGACTCCCTCAAGAGTTGGTTCTGGCCAGCTCAGTGGATTGCTTTAAAAAAGGCCTGGATTCTTTCATAGATACACAGAATATAACTGGATCAGGGGCAGACTGACCATTTGGAAACTCTGGCACTGCTCGAGGGCCCGGGGTCAGTAGGGGGCCCCATGAGATGCCCCTGGTACCTTTTTCATAGGCTTTTTTGAGTTTGGGCAAGGACACAGGGGCCCCATGATCCCCTATTGCCCGGGGGCCCCATGAGTTGTCAGTCCGCCCCTGAACTGGATACTAACATTTATAGGTAAAGTTGATCCAGGGAATATCTGTTTGCCTCTCAGGGAATCAGGAAGGAATTTTTTTCACTGCAGGAGCAAATTGTTTTGCCTTCCTCTGGATCAACTGTGGGTATAGGATTATAACTTTTTTTTTTTTTTAATGGTTGAACTGGATGGACTTTTGTCTTTTTTCAGCCAGACTAACTATGTAACTATTTCTTTAAGGATGGGGCCTTGTGCATATGGGCACAATAATGCTGGAATAGAAAAGGGCCATCCAAACTGTTGCCATCAGTTTGGAATTGCACAAATGTCTAAGATGCCCTTCTGTGCTGTATCGTACCCTACACTTATTAGTTAAAGCCCAACTCTGGTCAAATAAAAAAAGTAATCCATGAAGTGGGGCTGTACCCACACTGCAACTGCAAGAGTTGCTTGTTTGATTATGCCTAGGGGAACAACATAAGGAGATTTACTTACTCAATCCTCTGATTCTCCCTAAACCAGTCACTGCAGCTTCTACCTCCATCCCCACGCTCTAGCCATCTAGAGTCTTGTCATATCCCAGATGAGACCAGGGTACATAGCTCAGGATGTAAGCATGCAATGGAACAGTCCACTGTTGGATTGAGGAAGGGAGCTGCCTGCTGGGGAGTGCAGGATCACGTAAGTTAACCGTTTTTCCTTTCCTCTAAACAAAATGAGCAATTAGCCCTTGCAGTATGAGCCCCACAGCAAGAGGCCATTTTTCATCTGCCTGGTGTTGGGCTTTGATAATCTGGCTTTGCAATGGATGTCCTACAAGCTTAAATGGGTGTGGTGGTCAATTATCCATAAACTTTAGGCCATATAGTGCACCTACAAATATTTGTGTGTGTTAGGCCTCATAGCAACCTGTTCTTTTGACTCTAAGGTTTCATGAAACCTTATAGAAAAAAATATGAAAAAAAGAAATAAAAGCAAAGTTTTTATTTAAACGTACATAGTTTATAAATCCCAGTTTAGCAAAATGTACAGAAGCATAATGAAAACACATTAAAAAAAAGATCAGTCCAATAAATGGTGCTATCAAGACAATTTAAGTCTTCCAGATTTAAAAAAAAGGTTCCCCACTTGGGCTGTGAGAACCATCAAAGGAAAAAATGCAAATAAAAACTGCTAAAGTACGTTTTACGGTAGTCACCTTTGTCAGCAATAGTTCAGGTGCAAACTTCCGCTTACACAGATCATATATGTGACCTACAGAAAAGAAGCTAAAGTAAAAGACTGAAAATGTGTCTTAATAAAATGTATAGTGCACTTAATATATAGGTATGTATTATTTATAATAACTCTGAGTAATAATTTAAATGTCACCGTAAACAATAACTTCTACAGATTCTTTCCTTAAACCAGTAACTTTCTTAAGAAGACTATAAAACAGCAAACCAATTCCTGCTTTTTCCAAATTTAGCATTAAAGTCAGGCTTAGGTTAACAAAATCGTCCTTTTTTAAAGGAAAGCTGCAGATATATTTTTTTTTACATGCAGTTATCTCAGGTTAACAGGCATTGTATGCTTAGTTAGTTTGCTGTTTTGTTCTTCCTTAATACATATATACTTGAAAAAGGAAATATACAATAAAGTGGAGAACAGGACTGAAGTTATAAACAAATACACAAGGTGTCCCCCATCATTTCTGGACACGTTTACAGGATTTTAGAACACTGGTAGTATACGTTCAGATATTTGCACTCTAAACATACAGCTTGAAGCCAAACTTAAAAAAAAGGCTCTTTATATCAGGCACCCTTGAAAGGCAATTGGAAATGCAGCTCCCTAGTGTCATTTTACAGTTTAGCCTTTCAATCAAGAATACAGGAAAGCCTTGAGGAGAACATTTATGAGATTGAATCTGGGGGACAATTTCTGAATTAAGCTCCCGGTGAAACCTCAGGATTGTCGCATATTTTAGTGAGGGCTGATGTGCTCCATTCTTCAAAATCAGCTTTTTCACATTACAGTTTTCACATTCTTATCTCTTCAGTATTGCTTCTTGAAAACCTGGTTAACAAAGCAAAGCCTAAAATGAATACTGGAATGTATAATTAGCATTTACCAATGTTATAACCAACACATGTGAATACCTGTACTTGCAAAAGCAGTTCAATATTTAAAGCATTATTAAACCCTAAAGCATGCATTTATTATATTGCAGATTGCCAATTTTTAGATGTGATTGCTATATTAAGTTTTCTCTTTAAGGTTTTCTTTCTTTTATTCTTATCTGGTGATCTGTGCACTAACGTTTTCAAAAGAACAAGCTTTCTTGCAGTTGTAGGGATGAAACAAACCATTTACTACTGACAGATTTTATTTATTCATGCAAAACATTTATCTCAAAAAAACTGTTGCTGGTGTTTACCTCTCAGAAAGTGCCGCGCTTCACCCACCTCTACAGCAATCAATCCTACCAATCAATCACAATTTCCAAAATTAAAGATGTAATTATGTGATTCTAAAATAACTTTAAATAATTATACATAAATATCCACATGGAAGAAAAATATATTTGAAATATATTTTAAAAATATTCTTCCCAAATATATTGATATATATCTGAAATGCTACAATTTTGTCCATATTCAATACATTTATATATATATTATTTTTAAAATACATTTCAAATATACTGTATGTCTTTAAAAGTGCAAATCTACAATTTTGGAATGCATTTATAAATATATGTAAAAATATATGTTAAAATGACTTTTTTATAAATTTTTTTAAATATATTTTTTTAAATATATTCTTCAGATTTTTTTTAACATATATGTCATTTTAACATATATGTTTACATATATTTATAAATGCATTCCAAAAATGTATATTTGTATTTTTAAAGACACAGTATATTTGAAATGTATTTTTAAAAATATTTTTCATATATTTTGTAATGAAAACACATTTCAACATGCAGTGTGTGTGTGTCTGTATATATATATATATATATATATATTGACATATTTTGAACATGACCAAAATTGTAGCATTTCAAATACAGGTGAAACTCGAAAAATTAGAATATCGTGCACAAGTTCATTTAGTTCAGTAATGCGACTTAAAAGGTGAAACTAATATGAGATAGATTCATTACATGCAAAGCAAGATCGTTCAAGCCGTGATTTGTCATTATTGTGATGATTATGGCTTACAGCTCATGAAAACCCCAAATCCACAATCTCAGAAAATTAGAATATTACATGCAATCAATAAAACAAGGATTGTACATAGAACAATATCGGACCTCTGAAAAGTAGAAGCATGCATATGTACTCAGTACTTGGTTTGGGCCCCTTTTGCAGCAATTACTGCCTCAATGCGGCGTGGCATGGAAGCTATCAGCCTGTGGCACTGCTGAGGTGTTATGGAAGACCAGGATGCTTCAATAGCGGCCTTCAGCTCTTCTGCATTGTTCGGTCTTATGTCTCTCATCTTTCTCTTGGCAATGCCCCATAGATTCTCTATGGAGTTCAGGTCAGGCGAGTTTGCAGGCCAATCAAGCACAGTAATCCCACGGTCATTGAACCAGGTTTTGGTGCTTTTGGCAGTGTGGGCAGGTGCCAAGTCCTGCTGGAAAATGAAGTCAGCATCCCCATAAAGCTCATCTGCGGAAGGAAGCATGAAGTGTTCCAAAATCTCCTGGTAGACGGCTGCGTTGACCCTGGACTTAATGAAGCACAGTGGACCAACACCAGCAGATGACATGGCTCCCCAAATCAACACAGACTGTGGAAACTTCACACTGGACTTCAAGCATCTTGCAGTGTGTGCCTCTCCATTCTTCCTCCATACTCTGGGTCCTTGGTTTCCAAATGAGATGCAAAGGTTGCTCAGAAAAGAGGACTTTGGACCACTGAGCAACAGGCCAGGTCTGTTTTTCTTTAGCCCAGGTAAGACGCTTCTGACGTTGTTTGTTGTTCAGGAGCGGCTTGACAAGAGGAATACGACATTTGAAGCCCATGTCCAGGATCCGTCTGTGTGTGGTGGCTCTTGATGCACTGACTCCAGCCTCAGTCCACTGCTTGTGAAAGTCCCCAACACTTTTGAATGGCCTTTTCCTGACAATTCTCTCCAGGCTGCAGTCATCCCTTCTGCTTGTGCACCTTTTTCTTCCACACTTTTCCCTTCCTCATAACCTTCTATTAATGTGCTTTGATACAGCACTTTGGGAACATCCAACTTCTTTTGCAATTACCTTTTAAAGCTTTCCCTCCTTATGGATGGTGCCAATGATGGTTTTCTGCACAACTGTCAGGTCAGCAGTCTTTCCCATGATTGTGATTCCTACTGAACCAGACTGAGAGACCATTTAAAGGCTCAGGAACCATTTGCAGGTGTTATGGCTTAATTAGCTGCTTAGAGTGGGACACTTTGAGCCTAGAATATTGCACCTTTTCACAATATTCTAGTTTTCTGAGATTGTGGATTTGGGGTTTTCATGAGCTGTAAGCCATAATCATCACAATTATGACAAATCACGGCTTGAACTATCTTGCTTTGCATGTAATGAGTCTCATATATTAGTTTCACCTTTTAAGTTGCATTACTGAAATAAATGAACTTTTGCACGATATTCTAATTTTTCGAGTTTCACCTGTATATGGCAATATACTTGGGAAGAATATTTTTACAATATATTTCAAATATATTTTTCTTCTATATGGGTATGCCAACTGAAAAGCCCATAAATCATACAAAAAAGCTCCAAACAATAAGGAATTCTCATTCTCATTCTCTCATTCTCATAAGGAATGACCTTTAATAGTGTTAACGATTATTCCAACACCTCTTATGCTTGCAACTAGTATCCAAATGTGATAACAAAACCCCTCCACCAGATGTGCTCTCACCTGGTTTATATGACCAAACCGCTGGGTGAGGTTATATACAGCTTGTACCCTTCTATTAGGACTGGTAGTATTATCCTACTTGGATGGATCTGCACTTCTAAATATTCCACCTTTTCTTCTCCTCCGTATTGATCCTCAGGCATGTATACATACGGGAAAAGATTACCAAAAACATAGCGCTTATCCTTTTAAAACATTTATTAGCTTATAATTTTTTCAATTTAACACTCACATTTCTAAGGTGTCTGAGCGCACCACACTATAAATAATGTTGTACACTTTGCACATCCATACAGATAACCTGTAGCTAGCTGTCGCGTTACCGTGTCCAAACACTGCCGAGCGTCCTCAGGGGAGGGGCTTCGACGTCACGATGCTCAGCAGTATTTGTGCAATTTTGCAAGTGAAAATAAAAAACACAGCACAAAAAAATATACATATAAATAAATAAAATAAAAAAAACATATTAAATGAATAAAAAAATATAAAATAATATATGAAATAATGTCCAAACAAATGTACAAAAATAAAAGTCCCAATCCAAAGAAATAAAAAAATCCAATGTGCTCCAAAAAAATAAATGAAAAACGTGCCGTATGCAGAAAACTTCAGTGTATTAACACCATTCGTGATAACCAACATATACTCCTGTCAGGCTGCGTTCCTCTATTCAGCAGACTTGGTGCTGAGTGGGGTCTAGGTCACTCCGCCATATTGCACAGGACGCCACCAACTTTCCGGATAGCGGAGCACTCTGCACTCCAGTTTTTTCTTTTTTTATACTAATTCAATTGTGTGGGAAACCTTTCTATTGGAGCATTCTTCTAAGCAGTGGAAACCCCTATTGGAAGGATATATAATATCCACAACACGTATTTGACTCTTAATCACTGAGAGTCCACTATATTTGGTGAGTGCAGTATATGTTGGTTATCATAGATGGTGTTAATACACTGAAGTTTTTTGCATACAACACTTTTCTCATTTATTTTTTGGAGCACATTGAATTTAAGATTTTTTTTTATTCTTTGGATTGGGACTTTTATTTTTGCATTTTTATTTGGACATTATTTCATATATTATTTAATATTTTTTATTTATTTAATACGTTTTTTATTTTATTTATATGTATTTTTTTGCGCTGTGTTTTTTACTTTCATTTATTTTTTTTGATGGTTTGTCAACAAAAAGCAGCAGCATTGGTTTAGGAGTTAAATATTTTTTGGCACAGGTTTTTGTGATTAAAATTTTGCAAGCTATTTATAGTGTGGTGTGCTCAGGATGGTATTTTGTTTTGGGGGTCCGTTGTTGCTGGAGGAATCTATTGTTGCTGGGGGGGGTCTATTGTTGATTTTTTTTTTCGGACACAGAGCAGGCTATTCATGACTATGTGGGTTATAGGCAAACTTTAGGTGAATGGACACTGGCTGACCAATCAGAGAGGATGCCCTCCCCTATATAACCCCTCCTATATAAGCTGGGTATAAACGGTCCAACATCAGCCAGTTCAGCAGGAAGTAGTCCCCCAGTCAAGGCACAGTGGGAGAGATCGCTGCACTAACATCGCTTAATTAGTACAGCAATTTCTGGTTTGTTTTTTTCTTCATTCAGCCTGATGGGTCTCATGAAAAAAAACCTCAATGTTTGTACCAGGCTTAACACTGTGTGACCATCTAGCAAGACAACAAGGTATCCACACCAATACCGCATGCTTATTCATTGGGGTTGATTTACTAAAGGCAAATAGACTGTTGACTTTGCAAGGGAAATTTCACGTTGTAAGGAAATTATCCCCAGAGCTAAGTGAATGAGGTTAAGCCCTACTGACTTCTACCATTCAATCATATGTGAGCAAAACTGATGTGTTATTTCCCTGGCATGTTGATGGGTATTCTTTGCAAAGTGAAAGTTCACTAATCTTTAGGAACAATTCCCTAGCAAAGAGCAACTGCCCTTGCAATGTATTTGCCTTTAGTAAATCAACCCTATTGCATCTACTCAGAGTGCACATTGTGTCTACTCAGAGTGCTGCCTTAATGGGCACATTACAACTGCCCATGCAGCATTTAGTACAGTATAGAATTAAATGATCCCTTTCACTCTAAAAAAATCAAATCTACACCGCCTTCCAAAACTCTGCTGCAAAAAAAGGCTATATAACAGTCTTCCTAAGGTGTAAAATAAAGATCACTGGCTCAAGCCCAGAAGGGTTTTTAACTTCTAGCACTCCCCACTCCCATTCAGATCATCTGAGTGCAATAAACTGAAGATGGGGTCTGATCATAGAGAAAAAGGAGCCTTTTGTCCACTCCCTATTTCCAAAGCACACATTCAGCACAAGTCATTATCTTTGACCAGATCTATATGTGCAGTATTGGAAAGGGATTACCAAGTACTTGAGGTTAGGATAAGCGAAGCTGTCACATTTGCCGTCATTTAAATTCCGGAAATTTCATTAAAAATGTGCTGTTTTGACAAAACATATTGGAGTCAGTGGGGAAGAGGAAATTAAGGTGGTTTAATGTGTTTTCAAAGGCTACAGTGTGCTTTCAATGGATCCTTTTTGCTTATTTGTGTGCATTTTACTGTTATTTTAAGTTTAACATATAACCAAAAATATACTAAATAAGGAAATAAACATGAATGCATTCTTCTGGGCTGTCTCTTTAATTTTTTAAATTTCTATTAACATATCCTTTTTTTTTTTACTGTGTAGAAACTATGTAGACCGGGGTTCAGCAACCAGTTGATTGTAATCTACCAGTAGATCTCGGCCAGGTGACTGGTAGATCATATCAGGGCTTGCTGATCCACCATCCCAGAGCATTAAACAGGGTGCAATGCAGAGGGACTACTTGTAAAGTTGGAGCTGTAGTAGGGAGCAAGAGCCGCATGAGTCAATGTCTCCTCTGTAGTGCCAGCTCCTACGCCCTGTCATGGTTGGTGGATGTAGCACCTGCCAAGCAAGACCCATTCAAGTGACTCACTCTGCAAGTGCCCTGCAACCTTGTGCAGTACAGCAAACAAAGGCAGCAGTGTGTTGCTTTCTCACCACCTGCTTTAACCCCTTGGACCCTACAGAAGCATGCAGTTGCAGGGCACTTGCAGACTGGCCCCAATTACTTGAATGGATCTTGATTGACAGGTAGTAGCACCCACCAAAAGCAACAGGGGGTGTAATTCCTGCTGCAGCATGCGTACACCTTTGGCTGCTGCCAAAGCAGCTGAAGGGGGTGGGGATTGGAGGCGGTAAAATCATAACTCAACGGTAGGGTTTCGCCACCTCCCAACTTTACATGTGAACGAGCCCTAAGAGTGCTGCTGCCGAATGCAACTAAGGGCTCATTCACAAGTACAGTAGACACTACTTCTTCCCTGCAAAGCAATCCAAGTGTGTTTGACAGGTGGTGAGGGGGAGATATATTGGCTCATCTCCACCTGATTTAAACCCATGATTGCCGTGCAATGTACTCGATTGTGACACAGTAGTACAGCAATTAGACATTTAAATCAGGTGTAAAGAGGTGACACTGGCAGACAGTGTCCAGTGATCTTTGAATTCTCCCAAGTTGTTCAGGTAGATCTCCACCTCTTTAAGGTTGCCTACCCCGATGTAGACTTTATTGCAGGCTGGAGGACAAATTTGATTTGTTGTATGATAGTGAACCTATCATTTAAGCTCTGAATTGCTTTATATTTATTTGTAAAGCTTATTCAGATACAGAGGCACAGACTGATAAATCACTGTGAAAGTGGAGAATCGAATCACTGTAGTGGTCGGCACTCTTAGATCATGATGTGACTATCCCAACTCATCCAATCAGAGAATGCCTTATATTCCTAGAAAAAAGTAATTCTGTGAATGGTGCATATGCCCAAGTGAGCAACTCCGGTGCACACCATGCAGAAGGGCAGCCGCTAGGCACAGGACCAAGAAAACAATGACAATCACTTAGTAGGGGTATGGAAATACCTCGTGGAGCAGTTCCAAGCTGAAAATTAAACAGAAATTACCCCGCCTGCAAAGGAAAGGAAGCAGGTGCCCCAAAGCAATTCTAGAGTGGCTAATCAAGTGAGAAGGTGGATGCCACTCAACTAGCCCCAGGAATCAGGTGTGCAGAGGCCTCTGTGATCAAGCCCCGGGGGGTGGGATGAAATGCATCAGAGGGCATGGTCAGAGCATTGGCTGAGGCCAAGCCATCTACACATCTGAAGCCTGGGGCAGTTGAGCGGCGTCCACCTTCTCACTTGATTAGCCACTTAGTATGGGCAATCACTACAGTGATTCTTCACTTCCACAGTGGCCCCAAGGGGATGAAATATGTATACTTCCATTAGTCCAAGCTGGACCAATGTAAATATGCAATAAGAGTCATACTGGATTTCAGCTTTAAGAATATGTAAATATTTGAAAATTCAAAGCCTGACCACAGTTTCACTACATTTGTAAAGAAATATTGTGAACCTACTTTCCAGATAATCAAGATTATTTTGAACACAAAATGAAGGGTATAACAGCTTAAAGGGACATTATTCCCTTGTCCATTAATGGCACCGTGACATGGCTCCCCATAACTCAGCTATATTCCCGATGCCAGTGCTCCCTCACTGCTCCTGCCACCATTGTACTAAGACACAATACCTGGCGCTTCTGGGTATGGAGGAACACTTTACTTCCTCTCCCCATGCCTGGGCACTGTCACATGACTGACGGAGTGACATTATTGCTTTCCTTCGTGTTCAGCACCAGCTGATACTAGGGACTATAGTGTTAGTTCTGATGGAAGAAGAAATGGAGAGGGAGCACTGAAAATGTGAGCTGAAATGTATGTGTATGTGGGGGGGCTTTGCAAAGACACTATAACTTTGCCCTAAATGGGCAAGGTGATAGTGTCTCATCTTAATGCAACATAAATCAATGCATCTTACACATCTGAAAAAGCACATTCAGATTAACATCTCTGCATTGAAGATGAAAAGTAGGTCACTAAAGGGAAATCTGTATTGAGGGAATGTCATCATACATGCTTCTCCCAGTACAGTTCTTCCCGAAGCTTACAGCTATGCAATAAATGCATTTTAGCACTATTAACTTACATTCAATCTCAAGATTCCACAAGCTGTGCCTTTTCTTGGGTATCTGTAGAAGAATCTGTCTGGATGGATGTTTTATGGATATCTTCCTGAATGCTGATAGGAGAAGGCTTGCTTTCTTCCTCCACATTAAGTGTGATTCCTGCTGGTTCGGAGTCCACCAAATCAGTAGATGGAATGACAACACACTCTTGGTATGATGGTTCATTTTTGTCATCTGTTTTGATTCCTTTGGTTTGTGCTGAAGTACTAAGGACATCTATGGGTTCATGTTCAGGTTCTTGAACTTGGGAAACAAATTTATCTTCTTGATTCTGTCTTTCGTTGCTGACACATTCATGATCACACATTTTTCCTTTAACTTTTTCCACTGTTGTCTCAACTGTAATGTGTACAGTAGTGGTAATACTGGTTTTGGTGTTATTGGCCTCTACAATAGTTTCTTCTGTTTGGTGTTTTAAAGTAGTGCCTTTAGCAGTTTCATCCTGGCTGCTTGCATCTACCACAAAACAATTTGTTGCTGCTTCAATTGCGGCATCTACAATAGCTGCAGCTTTTTGAGAAACAGATGTCACTAAGGTTGGAAGCTCTTCTGGATTTTCTGTGTGGTGTTCAGACTGTAGATTAAGATCAGGCTTTTCAATAATCTGTATGCAATCTGATGGTGTTTCAATAGGTTTAACAGTCTCTGCTAACATCTTTTCTTCTACTGCAGCAGCTGTAACTGGCTCAGATGCATTTCTAGCCTCTGAAGTTTCAAATTCTGGAATGTCAGTCGTGATTATTTCCTCTTTTACTTCTGCAACTTCTTGAAACACTTCTAACTGATTAACTACATTACTTAGGGACCCAGAATCAACTTTATCTTCATGTTTTTCAATGATAAATTCCCCTGACTCTTTTGTTTCTTCATCTAGAACTTGTGTATCTTTAACATTGACAGTCTCGCCTGGGGTACTAGTACTGCCTAAATGATCATCCACAACAGAAATAACTTTTACCATGTCACTTACTAG
The DNA here is from genome assembly GCF_062004578.1 of Staurois parvus. Lineage (NCBI taxonomy): Eukaryota > Metazoa > Chordata > Amphibia > Anura > Ranidae > Staurois > Staurois parvus. The sequence goes on from NW_028318453.1 coordinate 990,204, forward strand.
ATTGCTTTCTTCCGTTTGCCCTCTGTTCTCTGTCTGCACATCAGAAACATATTCTTGAGTCTGCAGTTCATCTGACACATCTTTATCAGCCTTCTTTTTATCTGATGTAGTTATACTTTCCTCAACCTGAGATAAAATAGACACATCTTCAGTCTGTGCATCCTTTGAAATAGGAACATCTTTGTTATCCTGCTCCTCAGCTGAAACTGGAGCATGTTCTACAAGCAACACCTCTCCTTTAGCCTGCTCCTCAACTAATATGACCTCTTCAGCCAGACCTTCAACTAATCCAAGAGTACTATCTTCAATGTTATCTTTATCTGACACAGAAATGGCTTCTTTAGCCTGACCTTCAACACATGCAGAGTGACTTTCTCCAACTTGTAGCTCGGTTGATACAGTAATGTCTGTTTCAGCATTTTTCTCAGGCAAAACAGGAGCACCTTCTTTAATCTTTACCTCACTTGACAAGGCAGTAAACTCTCCCTGCTCCTCCTTGGAAACAGAGACGCTTTCAAAAACTTTAAACTCATCTGACACAGAGACATCTTCAGTAGCCACCTCTGTTGACACAAGGTCACCTTCTTCAGTCTGGACCCCAGTAAGAAGAGACACATTTTCTCCAGCCAATATAGTAACACATTCCTCAGCCTGCACCGCTGTTGTCACTGTATCATCTTGTGCAGTCTGCACTTCAGTTAATATAGGGACACCTTCTTCAGTCTGCATCTCAATTGTCACCTTAGCATCTTCTGCAGGCTGCACTTCAGTTAGCACAAACATACCTTTATCAGCCTGAACTTCAGATGGCACAGGAACACATTCAGCATTAGGCTTTGTCAAAACAGGGAAGCTTTCTTCAGATTTAATTTCCGGTAGCACATGAACATCTTGCATCTCAGCTGTCACAGCAACCTCTCCTGTAGCCGGAACTTCAGTTGGCACAGGAGTGGCTTCTTCAGCTTTAACTTCAGGTGGCACAGGAGCATCTTCTTCAGCCTGCACCTCAGGTGCCAATGAAGAAGTATCTTCAGCGTGCACCTCAGATGACACAGGAGCAACTTCTTCAGCCTGAATTTCAGCTGGTACAGAAACTATTTCTTCAGTCTGCACCTCAGATGGCAAAGTAGCAGCATCTTCAGCCTGCACCTCAGCTGGCAATGGAGCAGCTTCTTCAGCCTGCAGCTCAGGTGGCACAGCAACAGCTTTTTCAACCTGCACCTCAGAGGGCATAGGAGCATCTTCTTCAACCTTCACCTCAGGTGGTACAGGAGCACTTTCTTCAGCCTGAATCTCATGTGACATGGCATCACTTTCTTCAGCCTTCACCTCAGCTAGTACTGGAACACCTTCTTCTGTCTGCACCTCAGGAGGCACAGAAGTGCTTTGTTTTTGCAGCACACAACTTTCTTCAGTTTGCACCTCAAATGACACAGGGGCACTTTCTTCAGCCTGTGACACAGGTGATACAGTTTCTGTCTGTTCAGCCTTCAACTCAGCTAGCAAAGAAGCACTTTCTTCATCCTTCGTCTCAGTTAACAGTGTAACAACTTCTTCAGTTTGTACTTCAGGTAGCACCAGATCACCTTCTTTAGCTTTCACTTCAGTTGCCGCAAGAGTACTTTCTTCAGCTTGCATTTCATCTGCCATAGCAAGAGCACCTTCTTGGACTGTCACCTCAGTAGCCATTGGAACACATTTTTCATTCCACTTATTGGACTCAACCTCTAGTGGCATAACAGCAATGTCTTTAAATTGTAGCTCAGCTGATATAGGAGCAGATTCTTCAATACGCTTCACATCTGATTCCAGAATAGCATTTTCCTGCAGCTCAGAGGACACACTATGACTTTCTTTAGCTTCTCTGTCAGATGAGATTGGGACACTTATTTCAGTCTGCACTTCTGTAGGCACAGATTTACCTTCTTTAGATTGTATGCTAGGTGAAAGGGGGGTACTTTCATCAGCATGCAGCTGGTTTTCAAATGAATTGATAACACCAGAGTCACCTACAGTTGGCATATCAACCTCAGATTTCTTATCCAAAAGAGAAACTGAAACTGAATCATAGTCTTCATTTTGTACTCCTTTAAAGGGGTCTGCTACTTCTCGAGAAGACAACTCATTGAAAGCAGTCTCAAGCTCTGTAATTTGTTCTTCAACCTTTGCTTTTGTCTCACCAATATCTAAGGTTTCTTCTATCACTTTAGCAGATTTTTTAAAATCTTCAGCTGATTTTTCAAGACTTGCATATAAAACAGGTTTGTCAACTTTCTCATCAATTGATATGAAGGCACCTTCTGTATCCTGATCATTGGTAGAAACACAGAAACTTTCACTGAGCTTCTCGGACACAGAATGATCTTTATCAACAGTCATTATGTGCTCCACAGTAGACTCATTAACTTTTCCCTCAGATCTAACTTGCACAGTTTCATCTAAAGAAGTTGGGATGCATTCAGCCACTTTCTCAGTAACAGCATTGATGACTTCCTCAATGTGCTTTTCCACCACACTGGTGGCAGGCTTTTGATCCTCTACAAGTTTGGTAAAAATGTCTTTAGCCAAAGTAGTAGCACTCTGTTCCAGGTTTGTTTCCTGTAACTCTTCCTTTACATTTGGTGAGACATTAACACTTGCTGAGTTTATAACATCACAGGAAAGTTTTGCACTTTCAGCAACAGCATGTAATATATTATCAGTGAACTGCTTTTGTTCTTGTAGAGTTTGCACACGTGCATCATCTTCTGGAACAGGTGTAGCTTGCTCAGTAGACAAAACTGATTCACCTAATTGTGAAACGGCAGACAGCATTTCAGTAGTCTCTTCTGCGCATGATGTTTCTATTGCCTCTTCCAGAGCAGTTAAAGCTTCTGAAGTTAATTCAACTTCATTAATCAAAGTACTTTGGGTTTCTGCCATAACTTGTGAAACACTGCTAAACACCACAGTTTGTTCAACAGTAATTGTTTCAGTGGTTTCTTCAACTTCTTTTGCATGCTCAATAGCCTCAGTAACCTTTGCACTAATCCAGGATGGGGCCCTTTCTTCAAGACTAGTGACTGCCCTTTCACCCTCTATAAAAGTCACTGTAACTGCATGAATAAGTTCATCACTGGGTTTTTCAAGTGACTCTTTTTGCTCACCTGAAACATCAGCAGCACCAGATACTACAACAGACTTCTGAGCATTTAGTTTTTCTAGCTCAGCTGCATCAAACTCTGCCAAGGGAACTACTGCAGGTTCATCAGAGTCATCTTCAGTACTTTCTTGTACTGGTTGATCAGCACTGGGGGGCGCCTGCTCCTGTTTAGCATCTGATTTTTTCTTCCTTCGCCCAGGTATCAACTTTTTAAACGATACCCAAGATTCTTCTTTGCTGCCTTCACCCTCTGAGGTAGACTGTTCTGGATTGGATACGGCAGCAGTTTCTTCTATTTTCTCTTCTGCTTTAGTTTTTGATTTGCGCCTAGGTGTAACCAGTCTTTTAAAAGATTGCCAAGTTGATACTCCATCTCCTTCTGTAGGGCTACTAGCCTGATCTGGCGATGGGCTATCTTGAACCTGTTGTTCTTGTGAACTTGTTATTGGACTTTCAGATTCAGGCTCCTTAGTTTGTACTGTTTCTCCATCATTTTTCTTGCTTTCCTCCTGAGATTTCTCCTGAGATTTCTGAATTTCCTCTTCATCTGAATCTGAAGTCTTTCTAGCTCGTTTTTTAGAAGAGCCAACACATATTAAGGCATCCCATGAAACTGAACTGTCAGCTTTCTTTTTATTTTCTTCTGTGCTTTTTTCAAGTTTTTGTTCTTCAACAGGTTCTTTGATTTCTTCAGGATTTTCAACTGAACCACCACTATCAGTAGAGGACAAAGTTGATGTTTTTGCTTTTTCAACCTCATCCTCTTTGTCACTTTCAGATAGTCTCTTTGGACGTCGCTTTGGAGTGACAAGCTTTTTAAAAGAGGCCCACGGTGTAATGCCATCTTTTTTTCTTTCGCCATCAGATGTTGCTCCTTCTCCTTCCAAGTCTGCTGCATGTGGTTCTTCCTCTACTGGCTTTTCTGTTGGAGAAGTCTCTGCTGACTCATCAGGAGAAGAGGGTGAGCTATCTCCACCATTTACTTCTGCAGTCTCTGGTGACTCACATGAAGCAGGTGCAGGTTCTGCAGCCACATCTGCCTTAGCATCATCGTCTTTCTTTCCTTTACTTTTCTTTCCTGATAGTTTCCTTAGTCCAGAGCTGCTGAAAAGCTTTTTCAAAGGACTGCCTTGAGCTTTAACTTTCTCTTGAGAGGACAACAGTTCAGCTTCTGTTGTAATTACTTCTTGTCCTTTTTCAGCACTTTCAGTACTGGAATGCAACTCAGATTGATCGCTAACATGTTCTTCACTGGTGGGTGCTATTTCTGTCTGTGATTCATTTGGTACCTCAACAGATGATGGGCTGAGTACATCTATTATTTGGTTTTCAGGTTGAATTTCCAAAGTATCAGTTTCAGCCTTTAGCTCATCTGAGATGCTCGGAGCAGATGTAACAATTTCAGGAAGACTTTCTTTCTCTTCTGTTACCTGCACTGCACCTTCATCTGCTTTCACAGTCTCTTCTGGTTTTTGGTCTTCTGGTTGATCAGACAGTGATTCATCGGCTTTGGTTTCTTCTACAGAGACATGAGAATCTTCCTCTTTAGAGGACTTTGGTTCTTCACTTGCAGATTTACTAGATTCCTCTGGTACTACTGTCTGCTCTTCAACAGTTTCCTTTGCTGATTCACCCTCCTCTTTTACAGTCTCTGTTGCTTCAGTCTTTTCTTGCTCTTCACCTTTAATGTATTTCTCTACTTCCTGAGGATCTTCTTCCTTTGATTTCCTGAAACTTGTCTTTTTTCTCAGCCCTGCCCATCCTTGTGTAAAAAATCTCTTAAACGGGGAAGAGGTTTCAGTGACAACTGTGTTTGTTGGAGACTCTGGAGACTTTTTATCTTTTTCCACTTCTGGCTCTGGTTCTTTTTTCGTTTGCACCTCTGCTACTTCTTCCTTGTTTTGTGCCTCCTCAGGTACTTCAGCTGGACTTTCTACAGCCTGTGGAGCCCCATCTGGACTTTCTGCTTGCTGGACATCCTCTCTGGTTTCTTGCTGTGTCTCTGCTTTGCCTTCAGCAGCAGCAGCAGCATTTATGTGCTCTTCTTGACTGGTTGTGCCATTTACTTCAGCTTCATCTTTTTTCACAGTTAAGAGTTGTACAGGTTCTGATTTTTCACTCTTATCTTTTTTTACAGTGAATTTGAAGCCAACAAATTTAAACACTTTTTTGAACCCCACTTCACTTGATTGATTTTCATTTGATTGTTCTGGAGACTCTGCTTTTTCTTCAGATACTGGTGTTGTAGCATTGATTTCTGGTGTCTCAGCTTGGCCATCTTCTTTTGTGTTCTCTTTTGACATGGTATCACTAGAAGCGACCTCCATGTTTTCCTCCTGTTCCCCATTCAATGTCACTTTTGCAGGCTCTGTCTGCTCAACTGCAAATAAAAATAGAAATATATTAGTGCCCATCCACAGATATACTATGTTTTTACTGAACAGAAATGCTTTAAGAGTATAATTTTTTTCCATAGAGAAGTATACTATATTGCCAAATGTATTGGGACACCCCTCCAAATAATTGGATTCAGGTGTTACAATCACCTTCATGGCCACAGGTATATAAAATCAAGTACCTAGGCATGCAGACTGCTTCTAAAAACATTTGTGAAAGAATGGGTCGCTCTCAGGAGTTCAGTGAATTCAAGCGTGGTACCGTGATAGGTTGCCATCTGTGCAATAAGTCCATCCATGAAATGTCCTTGCTACTAAATATTTTATGGTTAACTGTTTGTGGTATTATAACAAAGTGGATGCAACTGGAAACAACAGCAACTCAGCTACGAAGTGGTAGGCCAAGTAAAATGACAGAGTGGGGTCAGTGCAAAAGTCACCAACTGTCTGCAGAGTCAGTAGCTAAAGACCTCCAAACTTCATGTGGCCTTCAGATTAGCACAACAACAGTGCATAGAGAGCTTCATGGAATGGGTTTCCATGGCTGAGCAGCTGCATCCAAGCCTTACATCTCCAAGTGCAATGCAAAGCGTCGGATTCAGTGGTGTAAAGTACACCTCCACTGGACTCTAGAGCTATGGAGAAATGTTCTCTGGCATGACGAATCACTTTTCTGTTTCTGGCAATCCAATGGACGTTTCTGGGTTTAGCAGTTGCCGGGAGAATGGTACTTTCCTTACTTCATTGTGCCAAGTGTAAAATTTGGTGGAGGGGAGATTATAGTGTGGGGTTTTTTTTCAGGGGTTGGGCTTGGCCCCTTAGCTTCAGTGAAGGAAACTCTTAAGGAGTCAGCATACCAAGACATTTTGGACAATTTCAAGCTCCCAGCTTTGTGGGAACAGTTTGGGAATGGCCTTTTCCTGTTCCAACATGACTGTGCACCGGTTCACTAAGCAATGTCCATAAAGACATGGGTGAGTGAGTTTGTGGTTGACTGACCTGCACAGAGTTCTGACCTCAACCTAATAGAACACCTTTGGGATGAATTAGAGTGGAGACTGCAAGCCAGGCCTTCTCATCAGACATCAGTGCCTGACCTCACAAATGCGCTTCTGGAAGAATGGTCAAACATTCCCATAGACACACTCCTAAACCTTGTGGACAGCCTTCCCAGAAGAGTTGAAGCTGTTATAGCTGCAAAGGGTGGGCCAACTCAATATTGAACCCTAAGGACTAAGACTGGGATGCCAATAAAGTTAATGTGCGTATAAAGGCAGGCGTCCCAATACTTTTGGCAATATAGTGTATGTGCATGTGTGTTTTCATACATCACTCACAAATAAAAGAACAAATTATGAATTTATGCTCTCTTTCGTCTTTATGATGTTTAGTAGTTATTACAGAAATTAAACGCCCATTGTATTTATAATCTATCCCGACAGATTTAAAGCAGATCTAAACCCAAGAAGAAAAATATGTTGCAGCATAGAAGACCTTAGATGTGGTGATTGCATTAGGTTTTTTTTTCCTTTTCTTTTAACCTGGTAATCCTGTCACTAACACACTTACTGTACTATGGTGACAATCGTATTGAGCAGTATTGTCACACTAAAAGTATGTTAGCACTACATAACACCTCCCTCCATTTTCCATAACAGGGAAAGTGTTTCGTTGTCCAGAGATACCAAGGAGCAATGCTAACTAATAACTAAACTTGAATCACAAGTTAATAGTAATACAAATGCGTCAGTCAGCAATAAAAAAATACGTGGTTAGACTCTTACAAGAAGTCAGTGGTTCAAAATAGGGCTGATAATATATGAAAATTCAATGTACATTTTCCCCACTAGCACTTTTAGAATTAATACACGCACACACTATTAAAAATGATTTTTCAATGTACAGTAATTTCTTGCACTCGATAAATGCAGTTTAACTAATGAACACTAGATGGCAGTTTAATCACAATATACTTTGGCATCATCATTTGGCATCACCAAAAACAGCAAAATCTGGATCACAAATAGGGCAAACTGACACTTTATCTACACCTAAATGTGTAGTCTGCTTTTTTTGGTTTATCAAAACATGTTCGTGTAGCTGCAATCAAACTGAAAGGAGCAGCATGATACATATAGAAATATGTGGAATCTATATCCTTACAAAGACTCCTAAAAAGAAAGATTCCTAAAAAAGATTATGTCAATAAGTATTACCATTCATCAGGAGCAAAGAAATTTTCACAAAAACAGGATAGATCTCAGATTTTCTATTTTGCCAACTTTAATGAAGTTGAATTTGATATGGTTACAGCCACATAATCTGCTGTACAATATTCAGATAGTTACTGTTCAGTAATGTGCTATGCATTATTCTTAAGAATAAAGGTGTAAGGGATATCATTAGAAGCATACATTTTCTCAGCTGTGACCTAATATTGATTTTTGCTTTATCTTTGGTCCTCTGTGTTTGGGATCTATAACTGTCCCAGCCATAAATGTAAGGCCTGCAAATGATAGACCCAAAATCTAGCCTTGGGGTATAGAGACAAGGGCCGCAATAAAAAACAAGCAGAAATCTCCCCAAAAGAGACAAAGATGCCAATGGCAGAGGTTCTAATCTCAAAGTGTTTTATTAGTCAACGGATTGTTTTTCTTCCAACCAGGCCTGAGATTTACAAAGATATACTAACTTAACTCCACTGCAACTTGGCCATCTCCCTAGATCCAGTTTTGAGTAGAGAAGGGAAATATTACAACTTTTGTCAGGTTTTACTGCTATCTGGATCTCTGTTAGAGAGATTTGCTCTCACTTTTTGTCCTGCTAAGTTATGGCATTACATACCACGTTTTAAAATCAGTAAGCGTTAAAACACACTCCCACTGACCTATGTAGCGGCAGGCCCTGTGGAGTATTTTCACAAGTTCAGTTCACCCTGCTTACCCCCCTGTTTTGTAGGCTTCTAATTTCTAAAAGTATAAAAATATTTAGATATCCAAATTCTGGCCACTGGTTAAAGTAAATATTGTCATAACAAAAATTATGAGCTTACTTAACCGCTTCCTGACCGCCCTATAGCAGAATCCTGCTACAGGACAGCACGTGTGCGCAAAATCACGTATATTTTTTGAGGCAGAAAAAAAAGCGCATTGAACTGCATCTTGTGTGAACTAGCCCTTAATCATAAAGTGGAACTAAACCCATCCATGTAACTGTTTCAAAAAACAGTTACATTCCTGGAATGTTGGGATTGCTAGCTGTCACATTTGCTTGTGTCCTCAAGCTGTCAAACCATCAAATGGCTGGTTTGGCAGTTGGAGATCAAACATGGCATCAGCAATCTACTGATCACTGGTGCAATGCTTTCCAGGCTCCTTTGGACAAAAATAATAAATGCACATTAAATAAATTGTCCAAAAGGTGAACTTATCCTTTAACCACTTTCCGTCCAGCCGTTGTATATAAACGGCTGGCCGGAGGCAGTGTAGGGTCGGGTGGCTGTTTATAAACGGCCTCCCAGCCCCCTGCTTGTGTGCACTCCCGGGAGTGCGCAGCACCGCGATCCGGTGTACGCTGTGTGTCTTCCAGACAAAGTGGAACACAGGTCGCTGTACGGGACCTCTGTGCGAGGTCCTGATCATATGATCACTGATTGGCCAATCAGTAATCACATGAAGAGTAGTAAGCAAGATGCCAATTCTGACATTGCTTACTACGTGTGAAATCTGTGAATGATCACAGAAGTCACATGGTACAAGGCTATTCACAACAGCCTTGTACCATGTGACAAGCTGTGACCAATCACAGCTCACACAGTATTTCTCAAAGGCTGCAAGAATGCAGCCAGTGAGAAGAAGAAATAATTGCTTTTACAGCCTTTATGGGTATAAAAGCAATCAGTGTAAAAAAAACAAAATCTGCATAATCCCCCCACAAGTAGTGTGACACTGTACTGCTAGGGTGACAGTATGTAAAAATAAAAAAACATAAATAATAATATAAAAAAAAAACAAAAAGGTAAAAATAATGTAAAAAAATTATAATTATTGGTTATAAACTAATTTGGGTTATTTATTTTTTTGCTAAAAAGATAACTGAATCAATTGTGGCCAAGATTTATGAAGAAAGATTATTTATTTGCAAAATTTTATAGAAAAACACTTTTTTTCAAAATTTTTGGACATTTCCATTTGTATAGCAAAAAAATTAAAATACCACTGGTGAATAAATACCACCAAAATAAAGTTTTAGCTGTCTCAAAAAAATATGAAAAAATTCATATGTGTACAGTGTTGCATGACTGCGCAATTGTCATTCAAAGTGTGATAGTGCTGAAAGATGAAAATTGGCCTGGACAGGAAGGGGGTAAAAGTGTCCGGACTTGAATTGGTTAATCCCTGGTTCACACTAATGTGGTGCGGGAAACACAGTGAATCCTGTGTCTTTCCTGCACCGCATTGCAATCGCACAGCATCCATGCGATCTGGTATGAGTGTCAATGCTAAATCAATTAAACCCCAAGACAGATCGCAAAACGCATTGCGATTACCAGTATTCACATTGCATGGGTGTGAACACCCATGCAATGCGAATCAGGCACAGGGAAAAAAGGCACCTTTTTGGGGCAGATGCAGTTTGAGCCATACAAAATGTATGGCTCAAATCGCACCGCACAGACATCGCATGTGATTTGCACAGGAATGCAGTGTGGTTCCTGTGCGAATCACATGTGATGTGCTGCATCGCATTAGTGTGAGCCAGGGTTAAGGCTGTCAGCAGATTGGCCTCTACAGATTCAGCAGTACCTACAAATGCCTAAAAATGGAGAGCAACTGAGCATGTGAGGCAGGGTGAGACAGTTGCAGGGGCGGACTGACAACTCATGGGGCCCCTGGGCAATAGGGGATCATGGGGCCTCTGTGTCCTTGCCCAAACTCAAAAAAGCCTATGAAAAAGGTACCAGGGGCATCTCATGGGGCCCCCTACTGACCCCAGGCCCTCGAGCAGTGCCCGAGTTTCCAAATGGTCAGTCCGCCCCTGGACAGTGGATTACTGGATTTTACACAGTATAGACATTTATTTTAAAAAGTGGAGGTAACCTCAAATGGTCAGAAATTTTGGGGTAGCAAACATTTGATTTAATTAATAAACATCTTGAGGACAACAACCATAATTTACCTGGCAGCATCTCAACGTATATCAAGTGGTCATCATCTATTTTCTGGTATATATATATTATATTATATTTAAAAACTATTTACAATTTCAGACAGAAGAGGGCAGCAGATCCCTACATAAAGAAAAATATTAGCGTATGATCACTGCACAATGGATTTTAAATCCCAGAATAATCCTCACTGAATCATGGATGTGCAAACCCCAGGAGTTAGACAACCAATGTAACCAAGATAAATGGCACCAAACTATTTTGAATGTTCTATTTTGTTATCAACAGAAGCAAATGTCTTAGCTCATTAAAAGAAAGGCACTTCTAAAGCCTTATTTTCTTTATTTAAATAAAGTATGAAAAGATTAGAATCACTGAGTTTTTTTTATGTCTGTGTCCCTGTTAGGTAGAGTCACTCTGCTGGAGACAAAAATTAAAGGGACGTCTGAAATTGTAGAGTTGTCACCAACATACAGTAGTTAGGATAAACCTTACAAAGGGAATATTTGATCTGATGACAATTGTCTAAGAGAGGAATTATGTTCACTTTGAAGTCTCCCAAAGGGGAGACAAACAACCTAAATTAAAGCAGAACTTCTCCGAAAAGTTCCTCCTCCTCCCCCCCTCCTCTGTTATATTTGGCACATATTTTTTAAGGGGGAGCAGGTACCTGGTTTTGACAGGTACCTGCTCCTACATCCACTTGAATCGCCTAAGCAAGCCGAGTAGAATTTCTCCTCCCCCCAACCCCCCCCCCCCCGTCCTGTCTGCAGCCTTCTGGGACATGGCACAGGTCTGAGAAGGATGTGGGATCATTAAGAAAGCACAGTGCGACTCACGTATGGGCACTGGGCAGCCACCTGTAAAGCTGCAAGCAGTCACAGCCGCCTGCCCACGGTTAAAATGCCGGCTTGGGTGAGGACGATGTTGGATCCCTGGACAGGTGAGTGTCTGTTTATTAAAAGTCAGCAGCTACAGTTTTTGTAGCTTCTGACCTTTAATTTTACACAGGAGACTGAAGAACCACTTTAAAGTGTATATTCAGTCTCTTTGTCAGCTTGGCTCTGTTTTAATGGTTTCTCCCTCCTTTAATAGAAATGAAATAAAATATTTATTTTTTCTATTAAAAAGCACCTTTTCTATTTAGTTTTGCTCCTCATCATACATCATTTCTCTAGGTCAGTGGTCTTCAAACTGTGACCCAGTGGCTGAATGTGGCCCTTTGCAAGCCTTTATCTGGCCCTTGGGGCACTATTCCACCAGCTGGACAGCATTCTCTTTACTGACACTATCAATGGGGCACTATTCTTCCCATTGACACCAACAAGGGGCACTATTTCTCTTGGGGCATCTTCTACTCCCACTGGCCACAGTCTAAAGCTTGAAGGACCATAAACTGGCCCTATGCTTAAAAAGTTTGGAGACCCCTGGTCTAGGTGAATGACTTAGGATCCTCTAGTCCCAGTTACTCCCGGGATACTTTCATCCAAGATCCCAGAAGTCTTGGGGCATTTGTTTCTCTTATCTTGAGATAGCTATAAGGGCAGAGCAAGAGGCAGGCTGGAGAAGGTCTGGAGGTGGGCTTGAAGACCTATACACAAAAGATCTTGGAGCACAGCGCTATATGACCACACAGCACATGTGTGCTGCCTGGTGTATTGCACATGCACGGTGCCAGTGGCCGCACTGCACGTAAGCGAGATTTGCCATTATAGAGGGTAGAGAAGCATCACATCCGAATGACCAGGAAAGCAAAAGGCACTGCCTTCAGCTGCCCTCACTTAAAATGGTCACGGTTACACAATAGGGTAAGTGCCCTTCCAGCTTACTTTTTGCATATGAAAATGGCAGATTTTGCTATTTTAGGTGGAATAATCGCAAAACTGACATTTTTCCATGCTGCTAGTATTTTTTTTTTTTAATTTATAAAGTTTAACTGAAGTTCCTCTTTTAAATTACAAGGGACTTTACCAATACCTACTCTTTTCAAAACAAAATAATATTTTGGCTATACATACACTTTAAAATTGTCTATTGGCTCGTAGACTGGACTGGTTGCTTCTTGAAAAATGCAAAAAATTTTCTACCCCTGAAAATAACCTATTATTTCTATTTCTGTTTAATTAAATAATTCACTTTATAGAAGGTTTTCAGTAGGTGCCTTGTAGAGGGTATCATACTTTTAAAGCCGTACAAGAATTCCACTAGCAGCAGGGTGGACAGTCACTGACAGCTGACATTCTTTGTGCTGGACCAGGCTCCACACATCAGTTATGGTTGGTTGTATGAAGATACGAACACCACAGCTCATCCTCTGAATAGAAATGGCCAAACATATACTACACATGATAGTTATGAATCAGATACGAAAAAAATTTCTAGCTTGGAGTCAAAGAGTGAAGAAGCTGTATTATCAACCTCTGATAAACAAACAGGATAAGACTTCAAACAGTAAAGGAAGAATGCTGATAAAAAAGGAACAGTCTAGTACTTTGATTTCTGGGTTTCCTTGCTGTTAAGAGCACCAAAGGATGTGTAGATTTGTTCTCACATTATATTCCTCAAAAGGTTGCATACTGCTCCACTCAGCATTGGTCTTATTGGGGTTGATTTACTAAAGGCAAATAGACTTTTCGTTTACAAGGGGATTATCCCCAGAGCTAAATGAAAGAAGTGAAGCTCTCCCAACTTTTATCCGATCGTGCAATAAAAACTTATTTTCCTTGCACGTAATTTGGTATTCTAAATAGTGAACGCCCTTGAGTGGGGCGAAACATGTTGACGTACTTCCGGTTGGTCTCCCGAACGTCCAACGACATTTCCGGTGAGTGGAATGCACGCCGAGGGATGCGTTCCAGGCGGCCATTTTTTGACTAGTGGAGAAAGATCGTTCTTTATGGAGGCTGTCATCCTGCTGCACACAAGGTTGTGAGTTTCTAGGAGCTGTGGAAATTCGTTTTGCTGTTCGAAAATTCGTTTGATGTCCTTAAATAAATGCTGGTTTTTATCCTATGAAATGTGAGTGGTTTGACTTGAATTAATTAAAAAGGGGTATAACAGTATTACACTATTAGTTTTTTCTCCTTTTTGGAACTTGGTGATTTGGCGAGGAGACGAGTGGAGAAATATCCATAGATCTGAGGTGGCAAATAGAGGAGTCCTCAAAGGGGGTCCAGGAGCCCGAAATAATCCTGAAAGGTGTTTTACTCACCATTATCTGGTGAGTGCGGTTTATGTTGATTTCGGCACTGGTGGATGGTGGAAGAATTATTTGAAGCACTGAAGTTTATTTTTAAAAAAAGTTTTTTTGGGATCACCGGACTTTTCATTTATGAAAAATTTTTTTAGTTTTTTTAGTTTCTATATTTCAGGGGATTGTGGTCACTTATTTTTATGACTGGACTTTAAAGATTATTTATAAAATAATAATTTTATATTCACTTATTATTTTACATTTGTGTTTTGCGCTGGTTTATATTGGAAAATTCTAAATAGTGAAACTTCATTACATCCACTAAGCTCTGAAGCAAATTCCCTTGCAAAGTGCAACTGCCCTTGCAAATTAGACAGCTTTTTACCTTTAGTAAATCAACCCCTATATGCAGATAGATAGTAGAATACGTTTTGGGTAAAGTAATTTTAGATAGACAGATAGATAGATAGATAGATAGATAGATAGATAGATAGATAGATAGATAATTGAATTTACCAAAAGCTTTTTTTTTTTGTCTGTCCTTTTCAGTTCTTAAGGTACCCATAAGTATGAGAATAGTAAATTCCAACATGAATGATGATGCTTATGATTAAGGAGACGTTCACATAACCCTGGTCATCTGAAATGTGAAAATGGCAAGTAGCCATGTTGGATATATTAAGCTGATGTTATTGTTTTCTTGAAGATAAGCCAGTACCATAGGAGTCCAGCTATGTCCCCCCAGTCCCAACTACATTGAAATTAAGCATGCACACTAGGGTAACCCCTTTGGTGAAAGTTTAGGGAAACTGCTTTGGAATTAAAGAAAGTCTTATAATGCCCTCTGATATCTAGAGTCTGTCTTAGGGGCACACTGGACATTTTTGTGGCTGCTCCTAAGGGGTGTCTGGCTTTTTTTTCCTGTTTCTAAACTCCCCTGCGTGTTTGCCTATCTGTCATGCACACATAGACTTTTAGCAGCATTTAGTAGCAAGGGCTTTTAGAGGCAGGAAAAAAAAACACTGTCAGTGCATCCAGGAGCAGCAGAGCTTTGGTAGAAAAAACATTTGACGCTTGTAAACGAGCCTAAACGTGTATTAACTCTAGACCTGTTTAGAGCATGAGCGTTAATTCACTTCAATGGTCAAAATACATTATTATTCTGGCCAATGAAATGAATTCATGCCCAAGTGTCTGAAACCTGTAAATGCGCCTAAACGTGCCTAAAAGCATTACACACTTTTGCAAGCGCTTACAGGCATTTTGTTCTGCCAAAACGCTGTTGCCAATGGCTTCTAGGGGAGTTTGCAAAATGTCCTGTGTGCATGAGGCCTAAGACATCTTACTTTGATAGCATCAAGGAAAGTTAGCCGCAATATGCTAGTTGTGCCCCTTTGCACACAGGTGATAGACATACATCTTTAAACACATATTTTATTTATGTCAATGTACGCAGTGCTTAACATATATATTGTACATTCACATCAGTCCCTAACCCTCAAGGGGCATTCAATCTAAGGTCCCTAACTCACATTCATACATACACATACTAGGGCCAATTTAGACAAGATCCAATTCACCTACCAGCATATCTTTGGAGTGTGGGAGAAAGCTGGAGTACCTGGAGGAAACCCACGCAGGCACAAGGAGAACATGCAAACTCCAGGCAGGTGGTGCTGTGGTTGGGACTTGAACCAACGACCCTAATACTGCCAGGTGGAAGTGCTAACCATTTAGCCACTGTGCTGCCCATATTTTATCACCAAGTGCCACAGTTGCAGCAGAACATGTTTGAGCATAGAGGTAAAAGCATGCTAACATATTTAGTTCAAGTGTGTCTCATTGATTTCAAATACAAAGCTTTATGTCTATTTGTGGCAATTGAGATGGGCTGTCCAATGTCCTATGCTATGTGTACATTTCAGCCAGTTTCTATTATAAAGGCAAATGTAGGCTATAGACAGACATTTATGCCATTACAAAGACAGAATAACAGAATACACTGAAATTAGCTAGACGTATGTCTTAAGTAAATGCATGCCACTGTATATTAACAGCTGAATTTGATCATTAACAAATATGCAGTGGATAGAGATCTAAGCTATTAGCAGTAGAGAAATGCCCGTAGCATAAGGAAAGGAAAGAAATAGCGCAGGGCAGGCATGACTAGGCCTAGAGTGGTTAAGGAGGACAGGAAAGGGTTCAGATAGCACGAGGTGGGGTTGTAGGGATGGATAGGACCTGATTGGTAGCTGGGGGTGTAGGTGGGGTCTGCTACACCTTGGGGTGGGGGGTTTGGGGAGGGTCGTCTGTCGGTAAGGTGGGACATGAGAAGAGAGAGCTTCCCTCCCACCCTCCCTGTTTTCCCGGGGGGGGTTATTTCGGTTCTTGTGCAGTTGTTGGTCTTTGGAGGCGGTACTTAATTTGGAAGGTACAAGTAATGATGTAGGACCCATCAGTGGTATGGTGTCCCAACTGGTTCTGCACTGCAGATGGTATGGTTGTCTCAGAGCCGGTGTGTTGCGGCTGGAGGCCTAGTGCAATATGGTTTCCGCAGGTGCATTTCGGTTCGGTTTTGGTGCCTTCGAAGACCAACGACTCTGACTATGTGTTTCTGTTTTAAGGAATGTTTTTTGTGTATTTGAAGTTGAAGTGTTAATAAAAGGCCATGTTGGTCATTTTTACTCCAATTGGTGTTATGTTTTTCTTTAATATAATTCATAAAGGGGTTGGTATGGAAGGGTGAAATGGTGGTGTAGTGAGTCTGGATTAGCCAATCTCTTGTGCACTAGTCATGTGTTTGTAGTATAGCCGTGTGCAATGTCAGCCATTGCTGAATGCAGAAAGTGTGGCCTTTAAGTGATAACCCTTTTCATGGATAACCTAAACTACTAAAGATGCAAACTTTGAGGTCCTTCCTTAGTTTCCGTCCTCAGTCATTATATATAGCTTCTTCCTCAGGTCTTGTATAAAGCCTGTGCAATGAACCTAAGGAAAGTCCCACAAACTTGCATTTTGTATACCACTAACATTAACCAACAAAGGGCATCACATAAACATCTAGTTTTCTGCAATAGCATATTTATAAACTGCTCTGTCACCAGCTTCTGTGAGCTGATTATTCAGTAAAGGCAATAATCATCCAACCAAATTCATGTAACTTACAGTTTACTGCCTGTGATCTAAGGTGAAGCAACTTTAAGCATAGTAGGATACTCTATTATTATTTATTACAGGTACTTATATAGTGCTGTCAATTTACGCAGCGCTTTACATATATATTGTACATTCACATCAGTCCCTAACCCACAAGGGGTGTACAGGCTAAGATCCCTAACTCACATTCATATATATATTAAGGTCAGTTTAGACAGGATCCAATTAACCTACCAGCATATCTTTGGAGCGTGGAAGGGCACCCACACAGGCACAGGGAGAACATGCAAACTCCAGGCAGGTGGTGCCATGGTTGGGATTTGAACCAACAACCCTAGTACTGCCAGGTGGAAGTGTTAACCCTTCAGCCACTGTGCTGCCCAAAACAGGAGGAATGTTTTACAGTAACCGGAGCTGTTTTTATCCCTCCTACTATTCTATGCCAACGGTCTTGTGCCAGCCCTGCCTACCCCCAGACAATGGACTAATTTTAGTATGGTACCCAAGTGGGTGACTTGTACATACCTCCAACAAAAATGTGCTAACTTTGCAAGGACAGCAGCAAGTAGTACCCAGTTGGCAGTTGGATTTGCTTGGCAGACAGAAAAGCAGTCTGAAACTTGTCTAAAAAGTTAGCAAAATGTGTTTCTAGCTATGTGCCACCCCCCGCAGGCTATATCTTAGGTTGGCTATGAAGAAATCTGCACTAGCATTACCCATAACAACTTGGAACATACCAGATTATTGAGGCATAAGAGTGGACAAACAAAAATCTGATTGCCTACTAGGAGTTACTGCATACCACCTCTGTGTACATTTTAGAACATAAAGTCATTATGGAGTTAAACTGTTATCAGCAATTAAGTTTCAGATCAGCCATACCCCCCTAGTACCATTTATCACTATAGCAAGATGTGCAATCATAACAGTGGCAACTGACACCATCCAAAAACATAGTGAAAAGGGAGCCCTACATTCTCAACCTATCTTCCCCAAATTATTACTAATTAGAAATATCCAGTCAAGAGACTCAAATCATTTCTTAGTAGTTATGAGCAGGTCATGTTAGAAGTCTGTTGTGTTTGTCAGGAGTAACAATATCACTTTACATTCCAATGTCACTTCATATTTCAATAATCACCCCTAATACACTTATTTACATTTTAATGACATATTTTTCAACTGCAAAAAATTCTGTTGGTTGAATCAAAGGTAATTATAGGGGACTAAACTAGTGACAGTTAAATAGTGCATAAGCTGAAAAAGCTAAATCACAAAATTACATTTCAGGATACTGAATACAGCCACAGCTGAATAGGAATGAGGAATAAGTATTTAATTGCAGGAAGGGCAGTAAAGGGGTGGGCATAGACATGCTGGCATCTCACTGAGAATAATGGGCAGCGATACATCTCAAATGACTCCACAATTTGCCACTGTTTTTTTCCTGATTCAACTGATGGGTGGAGATGGTGCACACACTCTGAAAGCTTTATTCCCCTTTCTTCATAGAACAGAGAACAGTTGGCATTAAGCAAAGAGATTTTCCAATATGTTGCAACAACAGGTCCTTAAGATAATCAAGTGGCCATTACCGAACCTCTACATAGCATGGTTGTGCATGGCCAACTGTACACGTATGTGGCATGAATCTATATTATATTATGTTCATTGAATTGGCATTGTCACATAACGTGTTATGTTTCTTAGGACCTGTTGGGTGCCAAAAATGTTTTTCTCCTTATAAAACTCATTGGGCTTGGAAAAGTAATTTGAAGCAGCTTGATGCAGCTTTGAAGGAGATCAAGTGCATGTCACAAGGAGGTTGACTGTAGGTCAAATGCATCTGGGATGGAAATGATCTAAAAATATAGGCTTGTTAAGAACAGTGCTGCATTGGATACATGTTTTCAAATTTAAGGCTCTGTATAACTTATTTAAATTTCAAGCAGAACTCCGGCATTTTTTTTTACTATCCTTCTGTCCTCCAGAAAAAAAAGGTGCTCCCCAATGTCCAGTGGTGGACTGGTCCTGTCATTCTCACATCCAGAGCCGGTCTTTGGGCATGATGATGTCAGGAACAGTCCACTGCACTAGACCATGGGGGGAGGGAAGGTACAGGAGAGTCAGGAACCAGTCTTGCACTGGGAGGATCAGCGGATTAGGTGAGTATATCTCAGATCTCTAAACCCCTAGACAAAAATGAGCAGTTAGCCCATGCAGTGTAGCACTGCCCCATTGCAATGGGAAAAAACATTTTGCCCCTGCTTTAAGTTTACACAGGATTTACACAACTTTCTCTCACGAGTCATACATTTTTTTTCAGTTGAATCCAATTTAAAAATGTGTGGATATTGGGTAAAAGTTGTATGAATCTTGGGTTAATAAAACATGGATAAACAGATCCCCCTCCCCCCAAAGTTAAACTGTAAATTTCTGAAAAATTCACACAAGTGATATGAATGCAGGGATATTCCACTTTATTGCATTATGGCCATTGGCTGCAAGTGCTGATCGAACGATGGTTTTCCACTATGACTGTTCGACAGAAGCCAACTGACACATGTACCAACATCTACATGTACCAAATTTGGCCGGTTTCTGCTGCTCAATTTTCAATACATGTATATCCTTTTTAAGACACTCAGATTACATTGCTTGCATGGGATATGTTGGTTAGTGTTAATTAGTGGCAAAGCAACCTCTTCCATATTCTCTCAGTCACCTGCCTGAAAGAAGAAGGGCTAGTCTACGTACTTCAGTGAGTTGTGTTGGTTTCACAGAAAATAACTTTCCCTTTTGTTGCCTTTCCTAATCAATAGGTAGATAGATACAGTTGTGCTCAAAAGTTTGCACTCCCTGGCAGAAATTGTGCAATTCTGGCATTGATATTGAAAATATGACTAATCATGCCACAAAAACTTTTATTGAAGGATAGTGGTCATATGAAGCCATTTATCACATCCTTTTTAAATCATAATGATATAATCACCCAGATAGCCCTGATCATAAGTTTACATACCCTGGAATGTTTGGCCCTGGTACAGGCGCACAAGGTGACACACACAGGTTAAAATGGCACTTAAAGGTTAATTTCCCATAGCCGTGGCTTGATAAATTACAATTAGTGTCTGGGCATAAATAGTCAATGAGTTTGTTAGCTCTCATGTAAATACACTGAGCAGGTTAGATACTGAGCCATGGGTAGCAGAAAAGAACTGTCAAAAGACCTGAGTAACAAGGTAATGGAACTTTATAAAGATGGAAAAGAATATAAAAAGATATCCAAAGCTTTGAATATGCCAGCCAGTACTGTTCAATCATATATTAAAGTGTTACTAAATCCACAAAAGTCATTCTGTGTATGCAGTAAAGCATGCTTGTTATACTCACTGTGGAACCTAAGGGGTTAATCCTCTGCATTGTACAAAAAGGACATTTGATCCTTTCTTCACTGTTCCTCCCCTTTTTCAAGCGACCACCTCTTATTTCCAGACTGAACCGTAGGCATGCACATGCTCAGTTTGGTGTGTGTTGCTACAGAGGTTTATTTTTCTTGGTAGAGTGCATGTGATCAGCACAGGGCCAATCAGCACTGTCCAGACAGAGGTCAGGGGATTTGCATCCTCCTAGAGCAAAAAGAAAACTCCTCCTACAAGCTTTAGCTAGTGCTGGGCTGGACACAGATAGAAGTCACAAGACTGCTCAAACAGCTGATGAGAAAAGGTATTTAGTAGTTTATATTTACTAAAATAATTGCATTTCTTTGTTCTGTGTACTGTGGGAGACCAGATATAGTGGATGCAGGGTCCTGGGTTGAGTAACACTTTAAGAAGTGGAAAGTTTGGGGATCTCTTGATTCCAAGCCAAGGTCAGGTAAACCACTGTGCGCCAAGATATGGTAACTCTATGGTGGCTGTCTCCCTCTCTTGCTGACGGCACACAAGGTGGGGGCAGGCAGGCCACATTTTGAGCTGCCGGGTGAAATCAGTGGGCTTGTATAGAAAAGAGGATACTCAGTGGGTCTCTGACTTCCAGATTCACATGCAATTCCACTACTTCCATCCAACAGCTCAGAGTGTGGCCTGCCTGCCCCCACCTTGTGTGCACATGCAGGGCTGTGCAGGGCTGTGCAAGACAGGAGGGGGGGGGGGCACTTTACTGGGCTTGGCGGGAGCTGATTAGAGAGTGTGCCACTGGGGATATCCTACCTTTTTAAAAATAAATAAATAAATAAAACACCTTTCTTTTATACATTATTGAACAGCACCTAGTTACCCCTCTCCTGGCAAGGCTGCAGTGATGTGGAGGTGCAGGATATTGGGGAAAGGTGACACCCCCTTCCTGGTAATGACACATGCCCTCCTACCTCCTTCTGGTAGTGACAGGTGACTCCCTCCTTCAGAAGCCCCCCACTGCAGATAGACACAGATCACCCCCTCCTCCTGCAAAGACAGATGATCCCCCCACAGCTAATGACAGATGACCTCTCCCCCCACCAGGTAATGACAAATGACCCCCCTCCCCCCACCAGGTAATGACAGATGACCCCCCTCCCCCACCAGGTAATGACAGATAACCCTCTCCTCCCACCAGGTAATGACAGATGACCCCCTTCACCCATCAGGTAAAGACAGATGACCCTCTTATTCCACCAGGTAATGAAAGATGACCCCCCTCCCCCTACCAGGTAACCATAGATAACCCCTCCTCCCCCACTAGTTAATGACAGATTATCCCACTCCCCCAACTAGATAATGGCAGATGGCCACCACCAGGTAATGGCAGATGACCCCCCTCCCCCCACGAAGTAATGACACAACAACCCCCCCGGCCCCCACTAGATGATGACAGGTGAACCCTTCTCCCCACCAGGTAATAACAAGATGGTCCCCTCCCCCACCAGATAATATCAGATGACCCCCTCCTCCCACTAGGTAATGACATATGACCCCCCCACCAGGTAATAACAGATGACCCCCCCTCCCCCCACCAGGTAATGACAGATGACCCCCCTCCCCCCACCAAGTAATGTCAGATGACCCCCTCCTCCCACCAGGTAATGACAAATGACCCCCCACCATGTAATAACAGGTAACTCCCTCCTCCCACCAGTTAATGGCAATTGCCCCCCCCCCCACTCCCACCACAAGTTAAAGACAGATGACCCCCTTCCCCCACCAGGTAATGAAAGATGACCCCCTCCCCCCACCAAGTAATCATAGATGGCCCCTCCTCCCCCCACCAGATAATAACAATGACCCCCCCCCAACCCCACCAGGTAATGACAGATAACTCCCCTCCCCCCACCAGATAATGACAGATGAACCCTTCCCCCACCAGGTAATGACAGATGACCCCCCCCCCCTCCTCCCACCAGATAATGACATATGATCTCCCCTACCGGGTAATGAAAGATGACCCCCTCACCAGGTAATGACAGATGACCCAACCAGCCAGGTAATGACAGATGATCCCCTTCCCCCAATCAGGTAATGACAGATGACCCCCCTCCCTCCTCCAGGTAATGACAGAGGTTCCCCCCCCCTGGTAAGACACTTGTCCTCCCCCCTCCCAGTAATGACACATGCCCTTCCAGTTTATCAATAATTAGTGTGCAATAATTAGTGTGTTAATCGGACTAGAGCTCATGCATAATGTTCGGCCTGTGTGAATGCATTATTGGAGGGCATAGTTTTCTATGACTGGGCCAAAAGCACATTGTAATCAGGTCATTCACTGTGAGAAATAAGCTTTGAAGAAGGGAGAATATTTTCTCCCAAAACGCATTAGTTTGATGCATTTGTCATTATTCTCAAAAAAGCCTCCTAATCTACCATCAAAAGTGCATTCATTTGGACATCGGGCGCTCCTTCTTTTCTACCATTCCAAGTATATGTATGGAAATGACCTCAAGGCCATACCAGAAAGGCAACAGCCCAAACCCTAAGAGGGTTTACCGCCAATATCCACCATTGGGTACAACTGACTGGAGGGACTTCCCCCTACCCACCCAGGCAACCACCTACCTATGGCCAAAGACTGATCCAGTCAGTCCAGCGCAGTCTTCAGCACAAACATGCCCTCTCAGGGAATCATTGATTCCCCCACCATCCTGGTAATGATACGTTCTTCCCCCTTCCCCCATGCTGATAATGACAGATTCCCCGCCAAGCCCCCCTCTGCTCATCCTGCTCAAACTGAAACAGTAAAGTCTCAACTCCGGTGAGGAGTTTTTGGAGGATTTTTGTGTGAGTGTCAGTAGGTGTTCTGGGGAGGGCAGTGTGTCTTTGTGTAAGTATCTGACCACTGTCTTACCTCACCAATGACAGTGGTCGCAGCTCCCAGGCAGTGTTTTCCTCCTTCCTTGCTCAACCCTCTGACAGTTCGGTGTAGGTCCCAGCCTGCTTCTCAGCACGGTCACTTTCCTGTCCAGGGCTGAGGCCAGAACCCTATCCTTTCTCCACTACTCTCCAGCTCTCCGCTTCATTCAGGTCCTGAAAATGGAGCCAAAAGATCTTCTGGCTGTTGACGTTGCATTCTGGCCCTGGTTTCGCTTGCCCCATCACACTGATAAGGAGATCGCAGGGGCCCCCTGGATCATGTACAGGGTCACAATCGCCACCCCTGCGACCCCTAATGCTACACCCATGTATGCAGGCCAAATTAAAAAGCCACCCTGAAAATACAACTTCTGTATCTATGCAAATAAATTTCAGTAAATTAAAGTGATTTTAAAGGGTTTTTTTAAATAACAAACACGGGCTGCTGTGTGCAGTGGATTTGCACAAAGTAGCCTGGAACCTCCTCCCGGGTCCCCCGCTGGCACTCCTGGCCCCTCCCTTCTGTCGGGTGCCCCCACAGCAAGCAGCTTGCTATGGAGGCACCCGCTGCTCCATGTGTCCATTCACAAACAGAGCCGTGGCTTGGCCCCACCCCCTCTCTCTTCTCATTTGCTCACTGGCTGTGACTGATAGCAGTGTGAGCAAATGGCTCCCGTTTCTGTCTCAGCCAATGAGGAGTGGGATTCCGGGGCTGGATGAGATTCCAGTGCACATTGCTGGATCGAGAGGGGGCTTATTTGAGTATAAGGGGGGCTTGGGGGGATGCTGCTGCACAGGTTTTTTGCCTTTATGTATAGAATGCATGAAGGTAAAAAACCTTGAGCTTTTGCACTTTAATAGTGCATGCAATGGTTAACCCTGCTCTTGAATCTGAAGGGTTAAAATTATTAAACACACAGGAGACTTTTTTAGGGATACTACAGTTGAACAAACCAGCCCTCCACGTGCTTAAGTCATCCCTTTCAACATCTGGAGCTGGTTGACAACTCTCCCGTGGGATTCCTAGAGCTGAGCTGGATGCTTTCCAGAAATTCTCAGCATTCTACCTTCATCAGATATGCTATGTACACACCCAACTTCCCTCTCCTCGGACCCTTCCAAAGTTCTTTACACAGACCTCAATTTGCAAAGTATGCAATTTTTATACTCTACTTTTTGACCAATTTTGAGATTTATGGTTTACTTCTGTATTTTCTAAACGATGATCAGTGCAAAGGAGAAAGTGTGAAAAAATAGGTGCTAACTATAGAAACAAATCAAATCCCAGCTGTAATTTTTTTGGTGCATATTATAAAATTGCTCACTGTCAGCAATATTAGTGTTTCTTTTGGTGCAGTTTTCTATTTTTTGTTTCCTTTTTTATTTTCTATTGACTTCAAATACATTTTACAGTATTCTATAAAGCCTAATTTGGCTCCTTTCAAGTGGGATGGACTCCATTTTTATCAACACAGGATCTGTTCGCTGATACCCTTCTGATTAGAGCAGAGCAGGCGGATGACAGGCCCATGTCTGCTCAGTTTCTGCAGAGCAGACATGCACAGAGCCCTCTCTGCTCTATGAATGGCTGGTGATAAACGGACCAGCTGTCCATTTACACCTGGCTCCCCTCCAATGCAATCCGCCTAGATGGAGGGGGGTGGATCCTCTGCCTATTTTTCTTTCAGCGGGCTGAACTGGACTGATGGTAGGCAGAAGTAAATGGGCACAAATCCATTTACACCACCTGGTCCATAAGAGTGGATGGAGGGTCCGATCAGGTCCTCCTGAAAAACTGACAGGCAGACTTGATTGGACCCCTTGTGAAAGGGGCATCAAATGATAAGTCATTTGATGTCCCATGTAAACTACAAACTCTAAAGGGACCCAAAGAAGAAAACAAAAAATAAATAAATAAAAAGATGTCAGATCTTAACCTGTACAATTTCACTAAAATACTATACTAATTTAATAAGAGTAAAAATTAGTTTGGTGAAACAAACAAGTACCTGCCTGTTCATGGTGTAAAGTAAATGATAATAAATAAGGTGAAGCAGTCTGCTCATATTCAAGTAAAAGGTCTGTTTTAGAATTTTCCTTGAACATGATTGGGTATTTATAGTGACTTTCTACAATATATTCACTATCATATTTACACCAATTTGTAAACCTCAGAAATTCAGATGACTTCTGCCCCACACAAAAAAAAGCAATAACATTCTATTGACCCTATGATCTAACCTAGTGCAAAGATATGCAACGTATGGTTCTTCTCTTCTACTTGGCTACAAAAAAAGTGACTGGTTGGAGAGAGAATTCTGTAATGTTTGTAAGAAGAATGACATCACATTCCTTTCAAAATGCCAACAGGATTATGTAAAGAGACCCTGTCAACACACTTCTTATCCTCATGTAAACAATTCATTTTAAATTGCTTTAATCCCAGTTACTAATGTCCCATGGGCAATCAAATCCTTTTGTAATAGCAGTTATAGGTGCCAGGAAAATCAAAAGAATCCAACAGTTCAGACTCTTCTCTTTACTGGTTGGCTGCTGCTGCTCAACCCCCCCAGTTGCTACGCCATAAGGGCCTGTCAGTTCCCATCACAGCCTTGTGAAATGTAAACTGACAGTTCACAGGCTTTGTTCACAACTTGTGAATGGGGCTACATCTATGGTAAACTCATGGGCTGCGCAGGCCAGAATAGCAAAAAGTAGACCAGGCAGAGGACAGTTTGCCTATGATGCTGTCGCCTGCATCCCCAAACATTGATTTATTTGAGGCACTTATATAGTAAGTTAAGCAGTGATATATATATATATATATATATATACACATACATATATATATATAATTCACATCAGTCCCTACCCTCAAGGAGCTTACAATCTAAGGAGACTAGCTCATATTTATAATACACTTACCAGGGACAATTTAGACAGGTGCCTATTGACCTACTAGTATGTCTTTAGACTGTGGGAGGAAACCCTCACAAGAACAGGGAGTACATGCAAATTCCATGCAGTTAGTTTCATGGTTATGTTCCAAGCCAATGACTCTAGTATGGCAGGCAGGGGTGCTAACCACTAATCCACTGTGCTGCCCAAAAAATAGATTGTAATCTACTGGAAACTGCCCCAGTATAAAGGTAAAATCCCACACCCAGTACCTTATATAAGAGCTAGTAAAGAACCTAGCTATACAATGACTTCATCTATTATTGTATGTGAGCATTGTTCAACTTCTTCTGACGCCCCACCATCCACTACCGGAAACATCTCCAGATATTTGACATTTGTCCATTCTGTTCCCATCCTTGTGGAAGGATATTTTTCTTTGATGACATCAGGCAAGAACAGATTACTTACTACAAAGTGATAAAAGGGCCTCAAGAACTCATTACAATGTGGTTTGCAATTCTATGCACTGTTTAATTATTCCATGTGACAGGCTTTCTAGTCTGGATAACTTCCAGCCTAAGCAAACAGTTTCAAAAAGCTGCTAAGCTCATTATCAAGACACCAAATGGTTCAACACCAAAGAAGCACTTCCTTTGTAGGTAATTCCCTTATGCTAAAGAGCTGTTATTGATCTTCGGCCAGGCATTGATTGCTTGAAAAAGGGATTTAATATAATATTATAGTAATTAAAAAAAACATTAAGAATATCATCTTCATTTTTACTGCCAAAGCATATTTTAACTTGCAAGAGTAAGCAAAAAAAAAAACAAAAAAACTTTTGTTGTAATTGAAGGATTTCCTCCAAAGCTTGCATATAACAGAATTTTCCCAGTACTGAGAATTCACTGCTGTATGACACACCCACAATACAGACAACAGAGGTCTAGCCCTTCTGTGATAAATACATAAGTATCCTGTTTCATTAAGTAATGCGAGTCACAGGAACTGACATAGTCTAATCTGGGATTATTCATTAAATAATTCATCGTCACAGCAAATTGGGTTTCACCTTTGGGGCAACAATTACGGCCTTGACAACCTAAAGCTAATAGATGATTACACAAAAGGACTATTCAGCAAAAAGAACATTGTGAGGGTTTCATTTGGTTTTAAATTCTGCAAAAGGGCAACCAAACAACAAGCTGCAGAAAAAAAAAATAATACAAAACCACTCCTAGTTAAATGAACAACAGTCATGCTCAAAAAACAAATAAAATGTCATATAAATGTATCATGGCGACTTTAAAAAATGAAAGGCTCTATAAAGTAAGATTTATAAAAAAAAATCTCATTGTTCCTGAACATAACACGTTTTCTATGTCATATGGAAGCCAATAGTTTCCTTATGTCATACACCCTATTTTTCAAGGGAGCAATTCAAACATCTATTAATATGTCCATTCCACCACCATTGCAATATGGAACACAAATTTATAAAATAAAAAGTGTACGAAAGTCAAGCATTGATACTGCACACAGAAAAGCAAATTCACCCATTGACTCATTGTTACGGACAGCACAAATATTTCTTCTGTCCTTTTTATAAATCGGCCCCATTATGCTAAGAGCAGTGATGTGCAGTAGGTCTCAGTAGGAGGTTGAATCTCTGTACAATGAAGAGGGCAGACAGTAGCACTGATAAAGAAAAGCAAGGAGATAACATTGGGAAGGGGGATGCTTGTGAGAAGATATTCTCAAGGATGCAGCTATTCCCAGAGCACCCCTTGCAACTAATATGGGGTCCAGCAGAAAGGGTCCACATTGCATTTAGACTTCTAAATGATTTATATTATCAGCGAAAGCAAAACTGTAATGCAATTATGTATAAACATTAATATATAGACAAATTAGATTACAATGAATGCTATGATTGTGGCAAGCATAGCGTTTTTATCCAGCAAACTCCAAGTTCTAATTTTTTAGACGAAGTGCTCTCCTCTAACAGTTCAATGAAGGTATGTGTTTTAAAGGCTTCACCTTTATTGAAAAAAATAATAAATGCACATATTTTTACAGGAAAAAAAGTGCATTTATTGTTTATTAAAACAGGGGCCTGCAAAGTATTGCACATGTGATCAGTGAATTGTGGTCGCAATTTCAGGCTCCTGCAGACACTGCCTTCAGTTTCAGAGCTGTAGGCAGTGTGAATGAACTATGAACATGCTGATCAGTATGCTCACGGTTCATTAAGAAGTATAAATCGTCTGCCATGGTGGCAGATGGGACTTGTAGTTTATTCATTCACAAATTTCTGTGAATGAATGTTGCAGCTGTGACACAGGATGCAGGGACAGGAACTGAGGGGGACACTGGGGGGAGGGATAGAACATGTTACATGTTACACCCTCAATATGAGTGTAATATGTAAAGTGTACTAAAAGGAGAATCTAGCCTTTAAGCATTCCTACTCTATAGCAGTGACACCAGCAAAAAAAAAGATTCTGGCAGCCATTTGTGCCTGGTGTCACCCCAGATGGAGTCTGTGGCTCGATAGCAAAAGACAATACTGGAAAAATGGTGAAAGGTGCAGAGAAAGTTGCTCAGATGGTAGGGACATATTTTGCTTACTTTCCTAGTGTGAATGCTTATAAAAACAGAAAAGAGTAAGGGTATAAAAAAACAAATGGTCCATTGAGTCTTGCCAATTTGTATGTGTTTCTTTTTTGAACCATTTAGACCATGTATAAACCTAGGTTTAACCCAAGCATGTTTAAAATCACTTACTATTAATTTACTCACTACCTTTTCTCGGAATCTGTTCCAAGTATCCAATGCTCTTTCCAGACTATTTTGTTATTTTGCCATCCTAGAACTGCTTTTGACAGTATTCTCTTGAAAATGAATTATAATCATGTGATTATATATACTACAGCAAGTCATAACTTTCATTTCTGAATGAAGTTAATCCTCCTCACATTCTTCCCTTAGCTAATTCAAAGTCTCCATATGAAGTAATAGTTTTTACTGTGCCCATGTAACAAATGGTGAAGCCACCTTCCCTAAGGGTGCTTAAAATCCTGTGCTTTACAAATGAATGGGATTAAGCTTTCCTTGACACACTAAAACCTTTTCCATAGTATGAGGACTGAGATCTCTCCCTTCTTGTGCCTCTGCCAGCAAAGTTCTTTAATCCACAGCTCATTGAAACATTAGGAACAGTAATGCAGTGTGCCTTTACAGACAAATTTGGGTCAGCTAACACTTTATGCAATTTTTAATAGAAATAACACACACTGCACAAAAATGATTATTTGTTTTTCCTTGCATTTTTATTTTACTCCTATAATCTTGGCTGATAAAAGTTAATGGGAGTCATACTGCAAACAACTTTGACGGTTACTTGATGCTTAAGAGGTTAACTGGGATGGTTACCCTTGAGACTAGTATCAATTACAAATGTGGGTAATTGTCAAATAGTTCTAGGCAGTGGCAGCTGACAAATGGGAACAAACACCACCATGGAACCTTTCAGATACTAGGCTACTAGGACATGTATTTAAGATGGAAGCTGGGATCCATTGATTCATCTATTGGATCCATGTTTCATTAACTGTTTATTTATCAATATTTATCAATATCCTTATCTGTATTGTATTCCTCTGATAAGACCACTGATCTTTCCATTTTACATATAAGCTATAGTACTACTACTAATAATAATAACAACAATAATGTTTGTACTGCTGATCTCTATATATCTATGAACAAGCAGAATTTCCTGCTATCCATGTAGCTCAATGTGCTGCAAAAGGATTGTGCAACCAAAAATCTGTTCCTTATTAATGTATGTAGACACACCTTTTTTCAAAAAAAACAACTAACTGAGTTACATCGGATGCAAAAAAAAAAGAAAAACTCAAATTTAAGTTACCTGCACTCAAGAACAAATACTAAGACAATCAACAATTTTAACTGTAAGTTCCATGGCTTTCTGCCTTGTGAAATGTATATGTATGTATATACTCCAATTGCTATGAGCTTGAACTTTGAGCTTTCTATCATTTACCTTTTATTTTAACCACCAAAGTTGGGAAACTTTGACTTCACGGGAAATTTCTTGTTAACTTACTGTATTCTAACTTATTTTAATTAACATCCTTTATTCTAAACTGTACAATGTTCGGTAACTCGCTTATTTGACCCTGCACCTCTGACCTTTGGAAATCGTCTATAATTACACAACGCCCTCCTGTAAGTCAACTTACCGGTTAAAGTTATGGTACCAAGCATATTTTCCTTCTGAGATTCTTATCCGTGTATCCCTATACAACACAGCAGCAGCCTTATCCAGTGTATGCTTTCTAGCACAAGTATAATTCCTTGTTACAACTGTGGACAGTAGATGTCGTGTGAGGCTTGCTTGAAAACCAGCAGTATTAGAAGAAAATCCCAGCCACTTGAAGGAAAATGTATGACATTCCAGTGTAGTCTCCTCTGCTGTTCTTCCTGGGGTCTGTGAAATGAGAGGGAAGCTTCCTTCACACCCCTTTAACAACTTGCCTGACTGAGCAGCCTAAGTTTACTCCAACATACTCCCTCCTACCGCCCCACCCTGTCCTATTGTCTGACAACCCCCAGACCCCACAGAGAGGACTTCAAATTGTTCAAACTGAAGGATAGACTCACACAGATCCTTGCATCCAATACATGACTTCATTGAATAGGGAATTAGCATTTGCGAACAAAAGTCTTCCCCCACAGCTTTAGAACTTTTCCTCACATTCCATAAGAATGTCTTTTTTCCCCTCAACCTGTGAGATTTAGCAAATGTAAATTGAACTTGTCTTTTATAATCTTTCTCTTCTTTTTTTTCCAAGTGGTTTTCACTCAAGAATCAAGAGCAGAAGGGAAAAAAAGCATTTCCTTTCCACATTATTCCTTTTGTGCCAAATGGGAAAACAAATATGCACGCTTTGTTTGTGATAAACATATATACACACCAGAAATCTACTCATGTACTAGGATGTGTTTAAATGAAAAAAAAAAAATCTGAACCTTGAAAGATCCCACACTTGTCCCTAGTTAAAAAGGCAGCCATAGCTAGCTCGAGTTTGTTCCAATTCCAGAGGAAACTGCCAACATTTGAGCCTTGCGTGGCCCTGTGGGTACCATACGACTCAATAAAGTCCATTTTTCAACCAACTCTTTTTTTAAGGACTGAAATGAAGAATTGTTGGTCATACAGTTCAGGTATACTGACAGTCACAATGCCAGAATACAATAGCTGGCAGAGGAGATTTCTATATCCACAATGTTTAGCATGGATGGAGAAATCTATTAGATTTCCCTCATTTCTATACGTATGGCTAGTTTAATCGGGATCCTCACAATCTGCAGACTATGTTAAAGCTCAATTCCAGTTTGGACAGCCACCCACCCATCATCCTCAGTAATGCATAGAATGGCACTCACATTGTGATGTGTGAACCTGGTTCTCTGCACTATTCTCCTGTGGACCCAGGTGGAGACATCATGATGCACCTCCAGAGGATGTTCCATAACATTCTGAGCTCACAGGAACTGGGTAGAAAAGGACTGCTGTCCAGTGGCCAAGGAGGTAACTTTGGTACAAGTTGTCATTAAAAACATGTTCCTACCCCCACGAGTGCAGCCAACTTGGTAACATACTTATTTTTGTCTCCATTCCATTAATCTTACCACCGACATCCTATTATTTCCTTGGAGAGTTGTACTTATGGCATCCTCCAGAGATCTTGCTGAGTATGGATTTCCCCATGGGAATAAATATAGGCTGCAGAGCAGGTTGAAAAAGGCTTGACAGGAAAATTGGAAGAAAGCCAGTGTAGCACTGTGCAGGGCACACAGTGAAGATCACTAGAACAGGAACAGCAGTATTGGGGGTATGTAACAAAGGACAACCTACCTTTTTTACATGGGAAGAGGATGGTATGTACCTGAATTACTACAACCCATGTAGTCATAGTACTCATGAATATAACTATGAATATACAGTATGCACTGTATATATTCTTTTAAAATAATAAAAAGCGAGGAAATCTAAAGCTGGCCACACACCAGTTAAGCTGGGTACACAAGCAGGAGCCGACCAACTTTTGACCTGTGTGCACAGCACTCTTGTCTGACAGAAGCCGGTCTCACAACTGGCTTCTGTCAAATGAGCATGCTAGAAAACCAGTAAAGATAGAGTATGGCCCTATTGTTATGGCCAATGTTGACATAAAACCATGTATATGTAAAATTCCAATAAGTAGAATTTAATTAGCATAGAGTAAAAGCAAGTCCATCCTGGAATGGAATCACAGAAGCACAGGGGTATCAGCACATCCGGGCAAGCCTCGTCTAGGGAGGGAGAAGAAGCAGTCTCCAGAAATCATGTAAAAGAAAACAAACACAGAGGCACCTTTGAGTGCAGACTGTTGTGCATTTGTTCAAAGCAAAAAGTGTAGATCAACTCATATTTGGTACCTTCAGTGCACATACTCAGAAACGTGTCATGATATGCCTGGTGATGTCATCACAGTCGATGCTGCACTTCACAAGCATTCTAGTCCTCTTTTCTGGCTCCCATCCATACAAGACCAGATCTAGCTGAGCGGTGGTTGTCACACCTACAGTGCGAGTGCCAACCCTTATCCCTCTGGAGATGGACTATTGATATGCCTGTTTTATCCTACCAAATGTGAGTGGATCGACACTTTTTGCTTTGAATAACAGCAGTCTGCACTTAGAGATGTGTTCCTCTGTGTTCCTTTTCTTTTACAAGAAAGTATTCATGAATATAACTATGTATATATTGAATATAACTATGTTCTAGTCCTTTCTATTGGCTCCCATCCATACACGACCATATCCAGCTGAGCGGTGGTTGTCACACCTACAGTGGGAGTGCCAACCCTTATCCCTGTGGAGATGGACTATTGATATGCCTGTTTTATCCTACCAAATGTGAGTGGATCTACACTTTTTGCTTTGAATAACAGCAGTCTGCACTTAGAGGTGTCTTCCTCTGTGTTCCTTTTCTTTTACAAGAAAGTATTCATGAATATAACTATGAATATACTGAATATAACTATGTTCTAGTCCTCTCTCCTGGCTCCCATCCATACAAGACCAGATCCAGCTGAGCGGTGGTTGTGACACCTACAATGCGAGTGCCAACCCTTATCCCTCCGGAGATGGACTATTGATATGCCTGTTTTATCCTACCAAATGTGAGTGGATCTACACTTTTTGCTTTTAATAATAGCAGTCTGAACTTAGAGGTGTGTTTCTTTGTGTTCCTTTTCTTTTACATGCCAAAAAAACAGCATCCAACCGGCATCCGATCAGTAATCGCAGCCATTGGCCCGTGCATACAGCAACTTTTGGCCAGTGTATACAGCTCTCAGTCTTACATCTGGCTTCTGTCAAATGGGCATGCTGGAAAACCAACATCCAACTGGCATCTGATCAGTGTTCACAGCCAATAGCTGCGGGCAATAATCAGTGTGTTCTGGTGGGGGGCAGTACCCATGAGAACACAATAGTGGGAGGAGATCGCTGCACTAACATCGCTACTAAAAATAACTGTTAATGTGCCAGAAATACAGGGTGCTCCTACTTTCCTCCTTAAAATGCCAACACATCTCTTAATTCCTAAGCACCTGGTGACAGCCCTGCCTAGTTAATTTTTAATGGATTGCAGAGAATTCAGACTTCTCTTGTTCTCTTCCCTCTCACTCATCTCCATAACCCCTCTTCAGTGGCATTGCTATAGGGGGGAAAGGGGGGCAACTGCCCCCACCCCAGGTTATACCTTTCCCCCCAGTTAAATTAGGCTGCTGGGCAGTGGTGGAACTACCAGGGTCGCAACAAGCAAGCCCTGGTGCTCTGCCAACTGGGGGGCCCTGACAAGTGGAACGGCAAGTGGGTGAGACGGAGGCCGCAGGGAAGGCAAACAGCAAGGGCAGCTTTGCCTGAAAGCCCAGGAGGGAGAAGAGCTCCAACCCCTCCCTGACTATTGAAGAGGTGAGAAGCAGCAGGCGAAGCATCCCCGTCGCAGTGGCTGCTCCCAGAGTTTGTATTCCATCTCCAGTCTCCTCTCCTCTATAGCATCAATAGTGACAGTGACCCGGAGGACAGGTTGACTGGGTGCCCAGAGAACGAGGACAGACTGGAGGTGCAGGTAGCCAGGGATCCACTGGAAAGAGAAGGAACAGAGCACCCCATCATCACCCTTAAGGAGAACAAGCTCTACTTGCTGCTGGCCATCATACATGCCCTACCACTGGCATGGAAGGTACTCCCTCACCCCCCCCCATATCACCCCCCCCACCCCTTCTCTCACCACCCCCTCTCACTCATCCACCCTCCCTCTCTCTCTTTCCTGAGAAGTGAACAGGTTAACCCTTGGGGGTGGGGTTAATTAATTAACAATGTGTTTAGTCAGTAAAGTGCAGCAAGGCAGGGTTAATGTTCTGCCACTGGTCACTGATGCATTAGTGACCTCTTTGTGCTGCACTAGGGGCACCAGTGTCAGTGTTAAATAACCCCTTTATGAAGGGGTTATAAAACACTGACAATGGTCAATAATGCAGCACAAAGGAGTTAATTAACTCTGCCAATGCCCACCAATAGGGAGGGACTAAAGTAGAATTTCCAGTTTAAGCCTAACTAGCTTTAAAAATTCTCCCACCCTCCTATTAATGCCTATACTGGCTAACCTGTGTAGAAAAAATGTATACATCTATTTTCAGGCTGCTCCAGTTTGGTCACATTATCCCCTGTGTGAGCCAATGGTGTATGCAGGGGAGAGGAGGGAGTGCCAACAACAGATGGGATATGGGAACTTATGGATGATGTTACCACTCCAGGCTTTAGTGGCCATTGCTTCCACTACAGAGGCTCTAAAAATGTATAGTTGGGAACTGCAGAATATTGGGTGCTGTGGATGGGCTTTGGAGGAAGGGGAAATAATGAGTTGGGAACTGCAGAATATTGGGTGCTGTGAAGGGGCTTTGCAGCTTATGCATGTATTTACAAATGTGTGCTAACTAGACCCCTGTTTTTAACACAAGCAGTTAGGACAATTTGGTTTGTTCGCAGGCTCGTCGGCAAGTATAGCTGGGAATTTTTTTCTTTTGTTGTTTGACATGCGTCACCCTTCCATGTGCTCCTTGCTGTGAAGGCCAAATATAGATTGGGGCAGTGGACATTTTTTGTACTGTTGATATGCTGGTGAGGGGGTGTACTGAACACCTTGACTGCCATTGTGTTTAATGCTGGGTGTTCAGTGTGCGCCTGTATCTTTAAGAAGGGGTGGGCTCCCTGAGGCTCACCTGCCCTCAGTCCATCCATCATGATACATGTGCTTCTACTAAGGATGCTCTCAAAATTTATAGAGTTAGGAACTGCAGAATATTGGGGTGCTGTGAAGGGGCTCTGCAGCGTTTGCATGCATTTGCAAATGTGTGCTAACTAAATCCCTGTTTTTAATGCAAACTGTTAGATAGGACAATTCGGTTTGTTCACAAGCTGGTTGAAAAGTTGAGCTAAAAAAAATTTTCTTTTATTGTTTGACATGTGTTGCCCTTTTATGTGTTCCTTGCTGTGAAGGCCAGTTATAAATTGGGGCAGTGGCCATT
Source organism: Staurois parvus (assembly GCF_062004578.1). Taxonomy (NCBI): domain Eukaryota; kingdom Metazoa; phylum Chordata; class Amphibia; order Anura; family Ranidae; genus Staurois; species Staurois parvus. Next base: position 1,026,147 of record NW_028318453.1, read on the forward strand.
TTTTTTATTTTTTTACTGGCTATTGTCAAGCACTCTCTCCTCTTCCCTGCAGCCACCGCTGACTGACACATTATACTGACATTATTTAAAGGGGAAAAAAATATATATATATATATATATATATTTAGTGGTGAAAATTTTTACTTTTCACCAGTTTTGACTGTGGTATCTTATGTGCCCCCCTATATATTGTTCCTAGAGTCACCACTGCCCCTAATTTTATGCATTCAGAGAGCATAGGTCGTTATCAGCTCACAAGATTCCGGAACAAATCAACAGATATTCTTTGCACTTATAACATTGTAAGTGTTTTGTTATATCTGTTCAATATTTAGCACACCAAAAGGGAGAAAATGAGAGAGGTTTACTTTAAAATGATTGTAAAGGATAGTTTTGGTTTATTTTTTAAAAAGAACAAACATGTTATGCTTACTTGATCTGGGCAATGGTTTTGCACTGATTAGTCCTGATCCTCCTCTTCTCGGGTCCCCTGCCAGTGCTCCTGGCTCCTATGGGGTCATTCATGTGTGTTTCCTACTCAGTGTATCCATAGACACACAAAGCACAGCTTGGCAACGCCCGCCACCTCTCCCCACTGGCTGTGATTGACAGCAGCAGAAGCCAACGGCTTGTGAGCCAAAGAGGAGAAAGAGAGCCAAGAGAGATGCTGCCTTCGTGCACATTGCTGGATCAAGACCAGGCTCTGGTAAGTAAGAGGGGGGAGGGCTGGGGAGAGAGCACACCACAGAAGGTTTTTTACTTTGATGCATAGAATGCATCAAGGTAAAAAACCTTCTAGCTTTACAACAACTTTAAGTATAATGGTCAGTGAGAAGTGCTTGTGTTTGGGAGAGAAAAGAGGGAGATAGCAAACAAAGTAAGGGGAGAATGAAATATGTGTGTGTGAGGGGCATGGAAGGGGTTAGAGGATGTAGGCAAGAAGAGACAAAATAGGAGGGTTCAGTTGCCTGCCTAGATTCATAGGGGGAAGGTCTGACCTTGCAAGAGGAACAAATGTAGGTAGACGTTTTAGTTTCTATCGAAGCAAACCACTTTCAGTGAAGTTAGTTATTCAGTCCTCATTATTAGCCACCAATAGCTTCATCTTTATAATGGAAGAACACATTTTATTGATCATAATGTTAATGAAAAGCTGTCTATATTTAACCATGATTGTTATGTCTAAATTGCACAGGTTTAACCATGTCATGACTATCCCCCTCCATTTTCCATGGACCAGAAGGTTGCTAGAGTCACCATTTCCAGTGTCTGCTTTCCAAACACATTTTTTAAACCTTTGGCCAACACATTTTGAAATATGGTTCCTAGGCACTTCATTGCAGCAGACTTTCCTCACCTAGACAGTCATTGATGCATCAGTGCCATCTCCCATGGCCCACCACCACTAGGCAAGAGTGACTCACTTAAGCTGGCCATACACTAGTAGATTTTTAAACAAACATTTGCACAAACATCCATACACAAATGTGTAAAAAACAATTCTCAGTACATTTAACGGCTTGATGAATTTCACTCAAAAGCACTTCACAATGTTGTTTGCATTTGACAACCAGTGGGTTGAACGAAAGAAAAAACTGGGTTCCCCCATCTACATCAAATCCTTCCCACTGAGTTATTTTTTTCAGACAGGAGGGATTATCCAGTATATTCTGACGAATGTTGATCTAGAGGGCGTGTAGAAAACCCTTTCTGGTCAATATTTTTCAACACCAGAGGTGTGCTCCCTTTACCCAATTCCACAGAATAAGCATGTTCAGACACATGCATGTTTATCTACAAGATTTTATAAAAAGGCCTCCAACAGTGCCTGCAAATCTTATTATTGTCTACTGTCTGTGGCCTTCATGCCTATTGTTTTTCCCAGGATAGGATGACAAAAGAGGTGTCTGGCTAAGATCCTCCCTTCCCACTCTGAATATTTGAGACCTTTCCTGAAAAGCAGACATCCATACACAAATTTGTAAAAACAAATTCTCAGTACATTTAAGGGCTTGATGAATTTCACTCAAAAGCACTTCACAATGTTGTTTGCATTTAACATACGATATTGGAATGAATGGACTTTACCCAACGAAAATCACATACACTATTAAGTAGCCCATACATTACAAACCAGTGGGTTGAACAAAATAAAAAAAAAGGACTGGGTTCCCCCATCCACATCAAATCCTTCCTACTGAGGTATTGTTTTCAGATAGGAGGGAGACTTGCATCACCATCAGAATACACTAATCAGTGTTGCATGCTATAGCCAGCGGCACTGATTGATCACAATATGCCTTTGCTAAACGCCTCCTAAAATGTTAGTTGCCTGCTTATCTCTCTCTTTATTACTTAACTTGGCCATACACTAGTAGATTTGTGGATGAACGTTAGTACAAAAATTCATGTGAAAATTCTCCAGTACATTTGATTATCCAGTACATTCTGATGAATGTTGATCTAAAGGGCCTTTCCGATCAATATTTTTCAACACCAGAGGTGTGCTCCCTTTACCCAATTCCACAGAATAAGCATGTTCAGACACATGCATGTTTATCTACAAGATTTTATAAAAAGGCCTCCAACAGTGCCTGCAAATCTTATTATTGTCTACTGTCTGTGGCCTTCATGCCTATTGTTTTTCCCAGGATAGGATGACAAAAGAGGTGTCTGGCTAAGATCCTATCTTCCAACTCTGAATATTTCTGAGACCTTTCCTGAAAAGTAGATCATGCCTTAATGTCCAGCCGCATCAACAGTAATGGCAACTTTTGCTAGATTACTTTAAAAATGTATGAACGTGTGGGCTACATTCACATGGGCTGAAAGGAAAGGACAGTTTGCTGCATTCCGAGGTGGCTCTGGACATTGCAACACTCTGTGGTATGGCCACATATAAATTATCTAGTTAGCTCCACAGAAGCACAGACCCTGAACGCACACTGGCTGTATCCAGGGTTGGTCAAAGGCTCTATGTAACTGCTCAGACAAGTACAAATGTGACAGCTGCTGCTGTTTGTACCATCCCATGCACCCATGTAAATGTAGCCCAATACGATTTCATTTGAAGAGTGTGTAGACCCTAACAATGAACTTGTGGTCTGTTAAATATACCATTGAAAACATGTTGCTATATCGGTTCAATAAGTTCAAAAATGCACGTTGATCCTGCCAGAAACCTTCTCAGCAGATGTTTTTCCTTTGCTCTCTGTTGCACTCTTAGGCTTCATGTACACAGGGAATCTGTTTAGCCCTCTGAATGCCAGAACCTCTAGCAGGAGAAAAGCTGCTTAAAAATGCAGTAAAAGCTGTGTATTGCACACACATTTAGGCGCATCTAAGTGCGTCAAGCATTTGAGTATTAATGGATTCCATTGGCCAATTAAATATTAATTTATTCTGGCCATTGGAATGCATTAATGCTCAAATGCTAGATGCATTGACATGTTTAGACATTTTTAAGGTGCTATCCTAGGGTGACAAGACTGCTTCTAAATATATACAGTAGGTGTTGTCACCCTAGGACAGTTACTAGCAGGTGAAAACAAATCCAAAAAATACTAGAAAAGAAAACGAATGCAGCCAACACATCTAAGTACCGGTAAGCTTCAATATATTCTTTTTTCTGTTTAACTCCTCATACTATTAGTATCCACTAGGCTTTCACTATTTTGTCAGTTAGATAATACTCATTAATTCCCAAAACACATGCAGGCTCTTAATAGTAGACATCTTTTTTTTCTTGAACAAGGAAGGTCAGCCGAACACCGGAAGGAGTGCTCTACAAAAAAATGCACTTGACAGCTAGCCAGTCTCTCTGTTGAATGATGCCTCTGCTGAGCTACACAGTAATTGAGGGGTTAAACAGGTGACTTCCACCGAAAGGCATGAAGTGTAAGAAATATCCGGTTTTAACTCAAGGTCTGCTCAAAACAATCATTGTGTGTTCTATCTCAACTTTCTCCATCCTGTCCCCTCTCCCTTTTTATGAGTATGTTGATTAGTGTGATTCATCTCTGATGGAGCAAAATTTGATCATCCTGCAATTATTTCCTGCTATTCATTCACAAACAACTTCCTAGAAATACAGTCAAAACCAAACACAACCCTAGCAGCTCTCAGGTCACTGGAGCTTTTTATGAAGAGCAGCTAACAGCAAACCATACACCAGAACATGTACCACATGTTTCAAGCTTACCTCTGAATATTTAGCAGATTTGAGTTTTTAAGGCAAAGCAAATGATGTTTGTAAAAACCAAGCTGGTCATAGATGGTTCGAATCTCTGCCGGCCAATATTCGATCCATGTATAGGCAGGCTGACTGTGCCTAAATTGATGGTTGTATGAATTGGGCAAAACTAGCCTGTTTGATTCTTCATGCAATTATTCCTGGAGGGACGGCTGCCCCCCCTGCACCTTGCCACTGGGAGAACACAAAAGCTTTGCGGGAGGTATTCCCCAATCAACACAGACTGGGGGGTGGGTTTGAACAATTTTCTTTCCTGCAAACCATGGTTGCAGAAGAGAAAATCGCAACATCTATAGCTGGCTCTAGTTTGTTTCGTTAAGCCTACTTTAGATTTTAAAACAGTGTTTCTCAACCAGGGTGCCATGAGCATAGGATTGAGGAGCTCTGAATATGGGATGACTGTGTGAGTGGGGAGAACCGTGACTGGGAGGCTCTGATGTGATGAGAGGATTCTAGGATGGAGGGACCCTGTCAAGAGGGCACTCTGATGTGAAGGAAAGCTTATGATGTTTATTAAGAAGGTTGTGTGCTTCTTCCCAAGCTCAGGTTTCCCAATGATAAGTGACATTTACATTCTTTACATTTTAGACTAGGGTGCCTGGAAATTGTGCATAGTTGTAAAGGGTATTATAGCTAAAAAATTTGAGAAACATTGTTTTACAGTACCCACTTTGTTTCACTTGTTTGAGCACATCTAGGGCCAAGAAAAAAGAAAAAAATCTGCATCCTCTGTATTTTTGAGGGGTGACGGGTCTGAAGTAGTCAGATGTAAAAGGGTGCACGTCCATTTACATCCACCTGCCCATAGACCTAACAAGAGTCTGTTAAGCTCTGAGAAGGCAAAACTGACAGACATGGATGTTACAAAAGTGACATCTGTTCACCTTTCGGGATTTGTTTACAGATCCTCTGCTGTTTGGAACAGACATGGTATAAAGACTTGTATGGTCCATTTGAATTTGACTGGGAAACACAGCACATGTATCAAAATGGGGTGCTTCATATATAATTATTGCTTCCTGATGCCTGGGGTCTAATATATTCAACTACCATCTCTATGCCGATGACACTCAAATCTATCTCTCTACCCCTCGCCTCACCCCTTCAGTCACCACCCGAATCACTAGCCTTCTGAATGACATATCAGACTGGATGTCACTCCACTTCCTCAAATTAAACCTTGCCAAAACTGAGCTTCTAGTTTTCCCCCCGGCCCCCCCCCGACCTTTCCATCACGACCAACAACGCCACCATCAGCCCCACCCCGCAAGCCTAAGTACCAGGTGTCATCCTAGACTCCAATCTGTCTTTCCAGCCCTAGGTCCAATCGCTGACAAATTCATGCAGACTCCACCTCTGCAACATCTCCAAAATATATCCGTTCCAGAACTCCAGAAACTACAAAGCAACTCATTCACTCCCTTGTTATATCACGACTTGACTACTGTAACTCCCTCCTCACCGGCCTACCTCAACACAGGCTATCCCTGCTTCAGTCTATCCTGAATTCTGCGGCCAGACTCATCCACCTTACTAACCGCTCCGTATCCGCCACCCCCCTCTGCCAATCCCTCCACTGGCTTCCAATTGACCAACGCATAAAATTCAAATGACTAACATTGACATACAAAGCTGTTCATAACACTGCCCCAAACTACATCACCGATCTGATATCCATCTACCACCAAAAACTCACTCTCCGCTCCTCACAAGACCTCCTACTCTCTAGTTCCCTGGTCTCCTCCTCCCATGCCCATCTCCGGGACTTCTCCAGGGCTTTTCCCAACCTCTGGAACTCACTACCGCAATCCATCAGACTGTCACCTACCCTCCTCACCTTTCTCTTCAGAGAAGCCTACCCCGCCCTCACCTAATTGCCGATCTCCTCCACTCTTCCCACCACTCTATCCCCCACAGCTATTTCCTCCTGTACCACTCTCCCCTCCCTCCTAGATTGTAAGCTCCAAGGAGCAGGGCCCTCGAACCCCTCGTGTATTGAATTGTATTGTTACTGTGCTGTCTCGTGTACTGTCTCCCATTATAATGTACAGCTCTGAGCACACTGTTGGCGCTATATAAATACTGTATAATAATAATAAGAATAATATTATATTTGGGAACATTGAGCTGAACGGTAACATTCTATAATTACACCACAACCCTCATTCTCCATGAAGGCAGTGCCAAAGCAGGAAGCATGAATGCAAATTTGCTTAAGCATTTTATCTGTCAACTATACAAACCTGTGCTACGGACAGACAACATGGCTACCAAACAGACTACAATCTTTTCTGTTGGTTAGAGTGGATTCTGTACTGAATACAAAGGCAAAAAACAAGGGCAACAAGGACAGGTAATGTGTGAAGGTGACTGTAACTGTAACCTCCAGCACAAAGGTTTCTCACGCTCTAGTGCTTATTAATGCTCAGCAGGTCTATGGTCCACTCTATGAATTAAAACTATGCTGCTATGTGCCACTAAATGCTGTTCCACAGAATATATCCAGGGGTTCCACAGTTTTTGCAGAGCTGTACATTGTCATATTTGTTTGTTTTCAGAACAAGATAATCCTAGTCTTTTATTCTAGTCTAATGCCATATGACACTACATTTGTATGTTAAGAATTCGATACAACATTAATATATGAGGATATGAGGCATTTCATGGTGCCTTTGTCTGTTTTGCTCAAAGCAATCAATCCATTTCTATATATTTAAGAGCTGCAAGCAAAGTGTGAATCCATTGAGCCATGGCTAGTATTTTGTTTTTTGAAATGCTGTACACTCAATTTACTTTACCATGTTTCTTGCATAATGCATTACAAGCATTACAATCTGATTCTGCAAGAGTTTAACCTGCACCTCTGGTCAGACCAGTGGTATATTTAGTTTAGTGCTATTCTAGGTAATACTGGGCACCTCCCACCACCAGCAGCACCCGCCCTCTCCCCCACGACCACTAGAATTGGATGCCCATCACCAGCACCCCGAATCCCCCCTTCCTCCACCGCCACCACTCTCCACCAACCACCCCACCGGCCCGGGCTGACCTGCCGCCGACACTCTTTCTCAAACCACCCCCTGCCCCACCACCACCATTCTCTTCCAACAAACCCCCGGCCCCCCTCACTGCCATTCTCTGCAAACCAGCCCCCACCGCCACCACTCCCCGCCAATCACCCCCCTCGCCCATCCCACCCACAGAGAGAGTTAGTCAAGCACTAACCTTAACCTCTCTGAAAAGCAGCTGCCCATCCCCGGAGCCAAGCCCAGTGTCTTCCTTCTTTGTGCAGGAAGCTTACACCCTCGGATTCCATGGTGGAGCCTCACCAGGTCTCCATCTCTGCCACGTGTGTCCATTCTTCCGGGGGGGCAGTGCCGCCCCCCTAAAAATTGCTACCCTAGGCAAAAGCCTTGTTTGCCTCATGGTCAATATGTTCCTGGGTCAGACCTGTACATTTTCATAGCTCTGTAGTTGCTGTTTCCAAAACCACTCTACCAGAAAGATGTGGTGTTATGGTGAATCTTTTTAAATGCAAAAAATTGAAAGTCAAAGTCATCTCTCATCTGATGATAGCATGTACCACTGAATGCCTGCAGAATTCACTTAAAGGGTAACTTAATATTTCTGGGAATTATGTAGTAGATAACAAAAAAAATAATATAACATATACATTTGCTACACAACCCATGTTGTAATGTTGATGTATAGAACCCCTTCCTCTCTAGAAATGTAATTTCTTGCTTGTGTGATTGGCTCACTGATATTTCCATAGGTCTGCACTAAGGTATAAGTCAAATTTTAGACACCCCCTTCAATGGGAATTTTAGTTTCAGTGAGATACTCCCCAAAGGTAAAATAGTTCTAAAGATATACAGACCGTGCAGCTTTTCTCATTAGAACACTGAGAGTGCACCAGCTGATTATAATGAACCAGGCTCTCCCATTCAGATTCAGTCTGCCAAGGACATATTATTATTATTATTATTATACAGTATTTATAAAGTGCCAATAGTTTGCTCAGCGCTGTACATTACAAGCATATTGAAATAAATAGCTATTTATTCAGAGAGACAAAAGGTAGGAATCTGATGCAAAGTTTGTTAAAATCTTTGCAATATACACTGATCACAAAGAGAGGATTGTTTTCTCTCAACAAAAGATTTACTCTTTGAGCAAATAGGGTTGCCACCTCATCCCTTTAAAACCAAACACATATTAATTATACAGGTTCTGTGGCTGATTAAGGTGGTAATTAAACTCACTTAGTGCTTTCAATTAGCCTCAGTACCTGTGTAAATAATATGTGTTTGGTTTTAAAGGGATGAAGTGGCAACCCTATAAGCAAAGCACCACAATACCCTGAAAGCCCCAAATCTTTGCAGGCAGCTTATAAACTGTTGATAGAAAGCGTTCCACAATGCAATGTGAGCTCCTTGGTGAACTAATGAATGCAATATGCACTGCACATGCAATGGGTAGACCTTAGGCTCCACTTTCTGAAAAAAAAAAAACAGTATATGCATGAGATTTTCCTGGATTGCCAGGGGGAATAGAACTCCATAAAGTTAGCAAGCAGGACCTACAGGTTACCCAATAAGGTAATTTCCTGAAATGTTTTGAAAAGATAAGTGTACAGGTTTTAGTTTTGAGTGTACCTTTAAAACGAACCTGTCGCCAGACCATTCATTTCAACACAAACTCCCCATAATACTATATATATACATTTAATGTATTTTAGACATGTTATTTACCTACAAAAGCCTCCCTTGTGGAGACATTTAAAAGCCCTGAGACTACTACTGGGCATCGCCACCTTGGATGTGATGTTAGAAGACTCAGCTTTCACTCATGTGTCATTTTTACTATTCCCCTTATCTCCTACCCCAGCAGCACCATATACAGTTTTGTATGGAGGTGAGGGGAGGGTAGAGGAGCTGGGTCAGCACAGAGAATGGTTAGACACTGCCAGAATGGGAAAGGGCTATGACCTACAAGGAGGGAAGGGCTATGATACAAAACTGATTTTTAACATTTGTTAATAAGTTCAAGGGCCCAATGCAAATGAAAACAATGTTTATGCAAAGGAAGTTTTAAAAATTTTCTGTGCTTAACCTGCATTTTCAGCTGATGACAGGGCCTCTTTAAATTGGAAAATAATCCTTTTCAGTTCCCTCAATTGTAGACATGTGCATGCAAGCATGTTGGAAAAAGCGCCTACAGATTACAAAATGGTTTGTGTAGCAATGGTATACAGTATATTATATAACTTTTAATAAAAGTGCCATTTTCTTTTAAACACAATAGTGCAAAATAACTACAGAAAGTCACGTACATACCCTCTTTTGCTATCTCTTTCTCCTGAAATACATTTAAATCCTCAGCCTGTATGATCACTTCAACGGTCTCTTCTCCTTCAGCTGTTCCGTTAAGAATTGTAAATTTTCCATTCTTATGTAGAAGCTGCAAACAGAAAAAAAGTACATTGAAACAGCTATACATGAAGTTCAAAAGCCCTACTTAAACTTTAATTTACATCTTTGTCAAGAACTATCACATCTTATTGGATGTGAGGGCTTGTTAGTAGGTTACAGGTTTCATAATGTATAGCAAAAAGTTTAATTTTTTACTCCAGCAGTAGATCTTTGGACTTAGACTGGTGGAGGTGTCAGCTCTTTTCCATGAGTCCCAATTGCTGGGGAAAAAGTCAAGCTTAGGTGGCAGTAGTAATCGACATAATAATAATGAGCCCAATTTAGGAACCAGCAAGTGTTTAAAAGGGCCAAGAAACAAATGCTTTCCGTAATAACATAAGTATGCAAAAGCATAGTGAGGCACAATCTCAATGGAGCAATGGCAACTCAAAAATGAACTTGTAAACTCCTAATTACAAACCTATTAATATCTATTGATTATTATGTAAACGTATTACAATTAAAACTTTTGTGCCAATATGCTGTATGTAAGCATTAGAAGGATGTTGGTAAATATGTCTGATATGAACATTTTTATATGACTCTTTAACTGTTAGCTATAGTTTTGTATGACTATTTGAGTTTCACTAATAGACCATAATTGTGTTTGGAAATTTTCCATTAATTCGCAGGTGTTTTTTGCTATACAACCCTATACACAAGTGGGTAGGTGCCAATATACACTGATCAAAAAAATTAAAGGAACACTTTAAACAAATCAGATCTTAATGGGGAAAATATGCTGGATATCTATACTAATATGGACTGGGTAATATGTTAGGAACGTAAGGATGCCCCATCATTTGATGGAAATTACAATTATCAACCTACAGAGGACTGAATTCAAAGACACCCCAAAAATCAAAGTGAAAAAATGATGCAACAGGCTAGTCCATTTTGCTGAAATTTCATTGCAGCAACTCAAAATGGTACTCAGTAGTTTGTATGGCCCCCTCGTGCTTGAATGCATGCCTGACAATGTTGGGGCATGCTCCTAATGAGACAATGGATGGTGTCCTGGGGTATTTCCTCCCAGATCTGGACCTGGGCATCCAGCTATCCTAGAGTAATTGCCTGTCTCCTGGAATCTCCTCCATGCTCTTGAGACTGTGCTGGGAGACACAGCACACCTTCTGGCAATGGCACATATTATTGTGCCATCCTGGATGAGTTGAACTGCCTGTGCAACCTCTGTAGAGTCCAGGTATCGCCTCATGCTACCAGTAGTGACACTGACCCTATTTAAATGCAAAACTAGTGAAAAACAGAACAGAGGAGCAGGGGAAAAATGTCAGTGGCCTGACATTCCTGTTTTGGGGGTCAACTCATTGTTGCCTATCTAGTGGACCTGTTGGTATATTCATTAACACCAAAGCATCTGATGAACAAATCCCTCTGCTAATTTGCTACTTAACTGACCAGATCAATATCCCAGGAGTTTAATTGACTAATGCAGGCCATAGATGGGTCGAAAATCGGCCGATTTGTCGGCCGAAAATAAAATCGGCCGATTTTCGGATCGTTAGTGGGCGATTTGGTCGGCCGTTTTTCGGTATTTTGGCCGTTTTTGTTTTTCGGTAAAGTTGGAAAAAAATCGGCCGATTTTGCCGATCGGCCGATTTTCGCGGCAATTAGTGGGCAAATCGGCCGATTTTTTACCGATAAAAAATCTGCGCATGAGCAGTGACCTGCAAGAGGAAGACAAAAAGAAGAAAAAGAAGAAGAGGAAGAGGATGAAGAAGAAGAAGAGGAAGAAGAGGATGAAGAAGAAGAGGATGAGGATGAAGAAGAAGAAGAAGAGGATGAGGATAAAGAAGAGGATGAAGAAGAAGATGAGGATGAAGAGGATGAGGATGAGGAAGAAGATGATGAGGATGAGGAAGAAGAAGAGGGTGAGGAAGAAGAAGAGGATGAGGATGAAGAAGAGGAAGAAGAAGAAGAAGAGGATGAGGATGAAGAAGAAGAAGAGGATGAGGATGAAGAAGAAGATGAAGAAGAAGAGGATGAGGATGAAGAAGAAGAAGAAGAAGAAGAAGAGGATGATGAAGAAGAAGAAGAAGAAGAGGATGAGGATGAAGAAGAAGAAGAGAATGAGGAAGAAGAAGAGGATGAGGAAGAAGAAGAGGGTGAGGATGAAGAAGAAGAAGAAGAGGATGAGGATGAAGAAGAAGAAGAAGAAGAGGATGAGGATGAAGAAGATGAAGAAGAAGAAGAGGATGAAGAAGAAGAGGATGAGGATGAAGAAGAAGAGGATGAAGAAGAAGAAGAAGAGGATGAAGAAGAAGAAGAAGAAGAGGATGAGGATGAAGAAGAAGAAGAAGAGGATGAGGATGACGAAGAAGAAGAAGAAGAAGAGGATGAGGATGAAGAAGAAGAAGAAGAGGATGAGGATGAAGAAGAAGAAGAAGAAGAGGATGAGGATGAAGAAGAAGAGGATGAGGATGATGAAGAAGAAGAAGAAGAAGTAGGATGAAAATAAGAAGAATTCCAGTCCAGCAAAAAGTATCTCTGCAGAGAGCTCCGCTATTTCTGACAGTTCTCTGACAGTTCTTTGACATTTACAGCGGTTGAAACATTGTATCTATTTGTTTCCGAATAAAAACATCTGTATCCTAAATGGAAACAAATAGATACAATGTTTCAACCGCTGTAAATGTGAAGGAACTGTCAGAGAACTGTCAGAAATAGTGGAGCTCTCTGCAGGGACACTTTTTGCCAGCTGTAGAAGGGATGAAAATGGCCGATTTTTTTTACCATTGATGGTAACGTCGGCCGCTTGAACGACCGAATTTTCGTTTTTTAAAAGAAAAATCTGCCGTTTTTTCTCCCCATCTATGGCCTGCATTACTCTGATTAAAAAGTGTATCTTTAATTTTTTTGAGCAGTGTGTGTGTGTGTGTGTATATATGTATATATGTATATGTATATATATATATATATATATATATATAGTGGAAAAAGTCCAAGAATAAGTCCCAGCACTTTTTGGGGGCAACAAAACTGTTCATCATGTCTGGGAACAGAAGACTAAAGACTAAAATTACTTACATGTCAAATAATAAAAAAACACACACACAGAGGAATCTGTATTAAGAATTTTTATATAAAAATTTGTTGAATTATCTCTAACTCCTTCATGCCGAGAGAGGCCACATATATGCATGCCAAAATGTAAACAAACCTGTGCTGAAAGTGCCTTCCCTGTGCACTCCCAGCACAGTTACCAGCACCTAATGGAAAGCTCCCGATCAGTGCTTGCTATCAGGAGTTTTCCGATCATGTGACCGCTGCAACAGCCAATCATTGCAGTCACATGATCATAAACCCCATCCCGCAGGTGCCAGTGTTAAAGGGTTAAACAAGCAAAGTATTCATTATTATGACATCCTAAATGAATATAAACACATACTTATATTGTGCAAATAGTAAAGTGACATAAAAGTCCCAGGACTATAAATTGATAATCTTCAGTAAGATAAAAAAATGATTCAGTGCTCCTTCTGTGACACCAAGAACTCCAGTGCTCCAACACCTAAACAACAGACTATTTACCAAAAACATAGACCTCACTGCATAAGAAGTCTAATAGTGTTATATAGGGAAATGCTCAGACCCTAATGGATGGATGGCTCTCTTTCCCATTCCAAATGCCAGCTGCAGCTTGCAGCATAACTCAACGGCACATACAGAGAAAATGCAAGAGGAACTCCATAATGTATTAACCCTGGACAGTTTATGTTAAAAAGAAGGTAAATACAAGCAAAAATAAATTTTCATAGAGATCACAGAAACCATAGCTCATCTGCATGTCACCCCTGAGCTCTGCCCTATACATTTCGTCCTAAGGGACATCTTCCAAGGGGCATTTATATTAACTCCTCTGCTTGAAGATGTGACAGTAAAACATCTTTTAGAGTCTGAACCATTTTCAAATGGCTATCTATGGGTACAAAAGGACTGGAACTTACAGTACTGTATCAAATGACCTAGGTTAAATGTGTCCACATTTAAAATAATCACTTTGAAAGTGTAATTGAAAATGTATTATTAAGATTATGCTTATTCTTATTTTAAAACCTCTAAGCAGCCCCCACCTACAAACACTATCATATGTTTTCACTGAAAATTAATTAACCAAGGTGTGGTGCTATTAGTCCTCTAGTGTGAAATCCTTCACTATCAAACCAATATTCCATCAATCATACTGTATATACATAAATGTATATGATGTATAAATGTATATGACAATTAGTATAAATAAAATTAAAGATATTTGTGAACAGGCAATCAAACCAACATCGAATGAAAAAAATGGAATAAACTCATAAACTTCTCTATCAAAGAAATATCCACTGTATCATCAACAGTGCTTCTTATACTTCTTCCATCCACCAATAACGTGTATACTTCTACTTGATTTGCAGATATGTGATCAATTGATCAAAAAATAAAACAAATTAAATCATAAAAGTATCTATTAACCAGTTAACGAAAGTCCCGCCCAGCCATCATTATACTATAGGCTGTGGTGAGAACATTCACCGGCTGTGTCCATTGGACACAGCCGATGACTGATCTGTGTACCGGCCCGTTGACAGTACCATGTGACTGCTGTGACCAATCAGAAGCAAGTCACATGACAATTGTAAACAATGGAAGGCTTCCTTTCATGCCATTCATTGTATTCAATTGTGTTGCTAGCTGTGATTGGTCACAGTGATCACATGGTACAGACTGAACCAATCACAGCCCATCTGTGTCATGTGATTACCTGTGACCAATCACAGCTAGTCACAACAACATAAAGTAAATGAATCGATTTCGTTCAGTAAAATGCTTATTTATAGCAAAGAAATGCCCGCAGCGATAAAAGAAGAAAAGAATTAGCGAAGGGCAGGCATGACTAGGCCCAGAGTGGGAAGGAAGACGTGTGAGGGTTAATGATTGTTTAGAGTTAGTAAAGGATAGCTGGGGGATCTGGTTGGTAGAGGAGAGTGTAGGTGGGGTCTCCTGCACTTTAGGGTGGGGTGTTCTGGGGAGGGGCGTCAGTTGGGAGCTGGACGTGGGAGAGAGAGCTTCCCTCCCGCCCGCCCTGTTTGGTGAATGTTGTGTTCCTCCTGGGGGGGAGGGGGTTAATTTGGTTCCTGGGCGGTGGTTGGTCTTTGGAGGCGGTTCTTATCTTGGAGGTACAAAATGGTGTGGGACCCATCGTTGGTATGGTGTGCCCGGGAACATTCCCAGTTAACCGAGGTTTAACTGGAAGGTGGTGGTGCTGCACTGCGGACGGTATGGTTGTCTCCGAGCTGGTTGATTGCGGCTGGAGGCCTAGTGGAATATGGTTGTCCGCAGGTGCATTTCGGATCGTTTTGGGGGTGCCTTCAAAGACCAACGACAACTCTTTATGTTTTCTGTTATAAGGAATGGTTGATGTGTTTAAACTTGATTTGTTAATAAAAGGCCGTGCTGGCCATTTTACTCCAAAATTGGTGTTGTGTTTTCTGTAAGTATAGTAAGTAAAGGGGATTGGTATGGAAGGGTAAAGGGTAACGGTGGTGTAGTGGGGTCTGGATGAACCTATCTCGGGTGCACTAGTCATGAAATAAATTGCTATAAGCAATCATAATGTGTATAAAAAAAAAATACTGATCACTTCTCCAGAGTAGTACAGTGTTACTATGATAACATTATATTACTCTGGTCACAGTGTATTATATAAAAAATCATTAAAAAGAAAAAGAAAATGTAATTAAAAATTTTGAAAATTTTTTTTAAAAAGTTTTTTTTATTATACTGTCACCAGTCAGTGTCCCTGATCACTACAACACCAGTTATATGATGACACTGCACTGCACTGGTGACAGTATTTTTTTTAAAAATTGTGATTTTTTTTTTCTTTAAATCTTAATTTTCCCAAAAAATATGACAATAAATTACAACATCAAAAAACTCACCATGCCTCATGCTAAATACCTCAGACTGCCTACTATCCAAAAAAATGATAAAAATTTAGTTTGGGTACAGTGTTGCATGACAATAATCATTCAGAGTGTGACAGCGCTGAAAGCTGAAAATTGGCCTGGGCAGGGTAAAAGTTCCCGGTATTGAAGTGGTTAAAGAACTGTCAATTGTCTCTTCAATAGTTCCTTCTATTCTGTTCCCAACCACCAATGCTGTGCATGCACCCACTTTATACACCACTTGACCCCTAAGCTAATGTAGGGTCAAAAAGTGTGTGTGTTCCCTTGTAGAGGGTCCTCATATATACCTGAGCTCCTACTGGAATCCTGAGCTGGATACATTCCTTTGCACCAAGGTTTTCCTCTTATGGAATACTGGAGCTGCCATTACTGGTCTCCAATTAAAATGCTAGTTGCCTGGATGTCTCTAAGTTGATAGCCAAGAACAAGTATGTGGCGTGTTATGTCAGGGTCAGGTAAAAAACAAGAAAATACTGAATCCTGGCAGTTATTTTTGGCAGGAATGAAAAGCAAGGGGAACCTACATTTTTCCCAGTACAGGTTATCTTTAAAATGCAACTGTCTTGATAAAATGTTGGCCACCAAATGTCCATTCAGACTACCTTCCTCTCCCATGGCACTATATGGGTTCTCTAAGGGACCAATTCCCTTATGAGACTCCCCTTTCCATACAATAATGGCACTAGGCCACCTACAGGTGAAAAAGCTTACTGCATCTGCTTGCAAGGGGGTATGCTTACTGCCTCTGACCACCAATATAGGTCTTGTGCTCATAGACAGTGCGAGGCTGTAAATATGCTGGGCATAAAGTTCCGGGCATTTTCCCATGCCTGGGAAACTGAAGGTGCCACGTACAGCCTGCCATACAAGTGAATGGCTGTACACAGTAATACTCTTATAAAAGTTATAAAAGCAGTTGATTCCTTGTATCTATATGCACCCATGAGCACAATGTACCTGACAGGCCTTCTTTATGGAGACATTAAAAAATCACTTCAGCAGAATCACTTCCACAAGAAAGCTGACAGTGGTTTGAAGAAGTAAATGCTGCTGCCTAAGCTAAAATGTAGACCTGAGGAAGGGGGTTCATCTCCCAAAAAGCGTTAGCCTATCCCTTATAAGGTGTTTGAATCCATTGGACTGTCCTTACGGATCACCTGTTCTGTTTTTATCCCTTTTGGTTTGTGAGTATTTAGCTATAATTTTTCAATAAATACGTGGTGTACCACGTTAATGCACGATGGGAGTGCGCCCTTGTTTGTTTTTGTTCACCATCACCTAGATTTCCCGATCTCTGAAGGGCTGCACCTCAATGTTTGGCATTCAGAATCTCCTTTAGTCTGCATGAAGATTTGAGCGCTGGTTTCGTTTTGTTCTTTTGGATGCTGCCTAAGCAAGCCTTGGCAGAGAAAGGGTTCAATCCAAACAAAACTGCAGGTAAATCCTATTATCACCTTAATTAGCCCCAAAACCTGTTACTTTTATGTTAAGGGATAACATGGTAACCCTATGAAATGTTTGCAAAACAAACAGGCAAACAGCTATTCTTCTGGTTTGATTCTAAATTTTGTTTTTTCTTTGCAATTAACCCTTGATTTATTACTTCTTTAGTCACAATAGTTAGACTTGATATGTACAGTAATAGGAGCAGACAGTGACATCAAGGAAGTTAAACACACAGTGCATTGAAAAGCTGATTAACAGCTCAATAAAGGCATTAAACCTGGGCTGTCCTTTTTCACCTGCACTATACATCTGTGCATTGTTAACTATGCAAGCAGTAACCTGATCTTCAATGAAATGATCAGTCCAGACCTTCCTACCTCATCATGTTTCTAGTAGAGGCACAGAGGCATAGGATATTAAACTAACATAGTCATCAAATGTGTATATTGTTCAGATTTATGTTTAAATATATTGTTATTGCAAGTACATTTTCTTGCATATTATTCTTTTATTGTATATTATTACAAGCCATTGTGAGACTGTTAGCTTAATTTTCATTGTTCAAACATAGTGGCTGTTATATAAACCTCTTTCTTCTATTGGCTCTACAATGCTGAGGATTCTATGATCAGAATTATTTACAAGAGAGGATCACCCCTGTTTTCCTGCTACTTTTTCTATATTTTTCAAGTGCTGACACTAAACTCCGGTTTTAAAAAAAAATCTATTCAGTTCTGTATTTGTAACTCCAAAAAAAGCACCTTTTTTGCTCTCAGGCAGGAACATAGACACCCTTTTTTCTCACTCCTAGAGCATCCATTCTTATCCATGGTTCTGTGTAACCCTAGGGTTCCTCCAGAGGTTGCTAGGGGTTCCTTGAGTTGTGCTTAGCTGACCTACCATCTGATAGTGTCTTCATACTTCCAGCTCCAATGCCACTTGACAGTGCTGGCAGCATGATTGTTAGGGTGTCATTCTGGGCACCACTATAAGGGGAGCATTCTTTCAACTTTCCACCACCAATGTAAGGGGCATTTTCCCAATGAACCCCATGGACTAATCTTATTTGGGGTTCCCTGAGACCTGACAATTGTTTCAAGGGTTTCTCTGAGGTAAAAGGTTGAGAAACACTGAACTAGGGACTATGGTTTATGTGGTTTGCATTGTGCACAGAGCAGCACATGATGGCAACTAATGTGCACTGTAATTATTAAAAAAAGGAAGTGGGAATGTGGAAGGGGGGGGGGGGTTGGGAGCTCATGGGGAATATTACAAATAGTCAGAAAAAAAAAAAACTAAGCAACAATTTAATAAAAGAAAAAAATAGATTACATGGCCAATAAGTAGTTGAAGTGTCAATTATTTTTGGAGAATAAGGATATTGTTTAGTGTCACTTCAAGGTGAACTTATATGTGCAAAGCAGTCCCCCGCCACTCCATTGGCTTTGCAGGAGTAAGGAGAAGAAGCATGGTCCCAATATCAGAACAGCATCCTAGTCAGAGCTTACACAGGGCAAAGTTAGTGTATCTCTCCCTGCCTATACTTGATAGTGCAGCGATCTGACTGGCCAATCACCAAGCACCATTGCTGTCACATGGTGGGAAAGTTATTGATTCACATACTCTCTATGTGGAAGTACCAAGTTTCCTCTCACTTCCTACTGTCTTAGCAGGCCTGCAGGGATGTAAAGGGATTATGAATATAATTTGTTACCCAGGTGGGAATTAAAGTTAACGTGTTGCTCTATTTTAAGTGAAGCAACGGTATCCATAAAGATAAGTGAAACCACAAGGATTAACACTGATACGTTCATTTAAAACTGTTTTTGAACAAACACATGGAACTAGGTTTTCAATCCTTCCCAAAGTAAAAATATGCCAGGAATGGCATGTGTGGTTTAGATGTTGTGCTCTGAAATCACAAATTATCTGTAAAACCCAAACCAAAGAAAACAAGATTTACATTTATAAAATGGAAATTGCTACATGTAATGCTCTAGCTCGGAATTTATAAACCATACATAGAATACCTAGTTTAGGTTAATATAAACACCCTGTTATCTGTCACTAACTTATGTTGGCACTGTGGATCCAAGGTTGGTTCCCTCTTGCGTATCTGTTGGATGTATCAGGAAGTTCATTCACAATAGAGAATGATTTTGTCCTCAACTTAAACCACCTGTTAAGATACCAGAATGGTAACTATCCCCAAAACTATTCCGATATAAATATTGTTGCCCTATTTATTATGAGCCAAATCTCTGATTCTAAAAGTGATGAATTGAATTACTATAAATGCCTGGGTTTCCAGATTGTCTATTCTTAAATAAGCAGAAGAAGCTTTAAGTCAAGATTATGCTCTTAGTTCTCTTCTTAAAAAAGAGAAAGGCTTGTTTAAAGAATATCTAAAGCTAAAGTCTTTATTTCTAGGGCACAATAGAAAGTAAGAAAAAGTCTCTCAAAATCAAGGAAAGTCCTCTCTTATAGACAGTTGTTCCCTTTGGAAGATTTCCCTTCTATCATTGTTTGGTTAACAACTATTGGATTGGATTTTGGATTGTCCCTTGTTATCAGTCTTAGTGGCAGTGGTCACGAGGACATATAGAGAGGGTGATTTTTCTATATGGGATGCAAACAACAATAGAAAAAAACGAAAAATTCAAACTAAAGAAAAATAAACGTTTTGGGTAATGAAACACTTTAAGCTACTGGAAGTTATAAAATAACAACAAAGGCAGTATATATATATATATATATATATATATATATATACATACATACATTTCCTATAAATGTACTTCCTTTACTAAAAAATTTAACTGTATGTTTACATTAAAAATAGTACAATAACAAAAAAAAACAAAGAACAATTGTCTAACTTTAAAGCTGAACTTGTGCCTTTGATGATCTAACAAGAAATAATAGCTCCTAAATAATAATAAGATGGTATTGTATTTTTGACACATTCCATCATACACCAGACATCTAGAGTAAGGAACTTGGTCATGACAAGGCATATCCTCTTATGCTTCTGGGTAATTGCAGTTAAACAAACTAGTTAACAATTTCCTAAATAAATTAGAATTTGCAAAAAGGGATGCTCCAAACAGGTGAAGCCATTCATTAGGAAATTCCAAAGGAAGGTTTTCCAGCTACTTGGAAAATCTCCCCAATGGCAGTCACACACATATCGTGTGCATACAATCATTTAGTCAACCATTCAATACAACAAATATGACCAAATAAAAGAAAATGTAAAAATCAGACACCCTACATTTGAGCTCTTGATAGGGTTAGACTCCAATGCGTGCATTAGCTGTGGTAGAATTTTGTCAATCACATAAGACCACTCAAACAAAAACACCAATCATAGTATGAATCAATGACTGTTATTGATTGTTTCTATTCAATCACCTACATTTATGACTGGTTCAAATTTTGATTGATATTTTCTGTTGATTGCAAAGCACAAATCAATACTGTGCGTATTGAGTCATTTGATATATTAATCAATGGTGAATCAATTGTTTGTGATTGCTTGTACATAGATCAATCACAATAGCTATGTGTATGTCTATTATAAATCAGGTCCTGATGCTTTACTCCTTTATGGAAAAGAATAAATATTTATAGTGCCACATTTATGCCACTGTCAGTATCATGCCAGATTTTCAACAGTTCTTGAGTTTGAGTGTACACTTTCTTGTTGCAGTACGTTGCAATAGTAATGCATACAGTAATGCACTATTATGCTATTTTATTTGAAGGCACCCCAGCACACTAAAGCAATGTACCTGTGTTGCAGCATGTCTCAATATGCCGTAGTGCACAACCAATAAAGGGTCAGGTGTGATTTCCTGTATGCTGGGGTACATGGGCAGTCTATTCAAAATTAATGGGTTGCCATGATGTAACACATGGTAACGTGCAACCTAATACACATTAATATGTGTGCATTAATGCACTCCACAGGTATGAAGCAGCATTTAAGTCTCATTCACATAGATGGGCACACCTATCCATACACCCGTGTGAAGAGCAGTCTGCACGGGGTGCACAGGTGTTGTGTACGTCTGCATGCAGGCACTCTTTTTCATGTCTACTGAGACATGGACACAGTGTGGGTGCATGTCCCCAAGCAAAGACAGTGTGCACTCTTATGGCTGTCAAATTGGGCCAGCAACTGTGTACGTACATGAAAAGACATGAACAGGACTACCTGCACGTGGATGCATAGAACACCTGTGCATCTCCTGCGAGCAAAAAACTGCCTATGTGGGTGCCTGTAGATGAAAGAAACTGTGCAGATTTGACTAGTTATATAATGCCCTTGCCTAGCCTGGCCAAAAACTCATATAAATGGCATCATCCTGCCCTGCCTTGTAGCTAAGACAATGCTAGGACACTGCCAGCCATCACTGCTTACACTCATCATCAAAGGAGTGAGCTCTCAAAGCCACATGTGTGGTCCACTCTCTCCTCCATTGCACATCACTGAGCTCAGAGCTACTGCGACAAGGTCTAAATAGCTTAGAGTATCCTTGCAATGTCCTAGCAACAAGGCAGGACAAGTTGAAGCCATCTCTGGGAGTTTTCAGACAGGCTTTGGGAGGTACGCAAATGCCCCACACCTAAAAGAAAGGGAATTATTTAACTTTGGTCAAAACAGCACAGTTTGTTATTATTTACAGGCACCCCTTACCCGTGTTGGTAGTTTTTTGGTTCGAGAACTAACAATTTAAGATATTTTGCACATAGAAAAAGAGTTTTTGGAGCTTTTATGGCTCTGTTCACAGTTCTATGATTTTGTCCAATGAAGTGTTCTTCAATCCCGACAATAAGGAGAGCAGAGGGGTGTGAGATGGGGAAACAGCTCTCATTGTTTGAATACTGCTTGTGTGGAGTAAATTAAATGTTTTGACTGACATTCTGCAGTTTAGCCACAAGATGCCACTGTTTTTCTAACACAACCTCAGACTGCATAGATATTTCTATATTCATGAAAAGGTGGAGTTTTCACACAGAGTTGAGGGAACAGGAAGAGGAGAGAGAGCAGCCATGTTTAGAGGATGGTGAATGCAGGGGCCGTGTGAGCTGAGAATCTGATGACATCCAGGTGTGAAAGTATCCCTCTGTAACCAGAGCAGCAGCTAAGTGAAGCTGATGAGATTGCTGCCAGGAAGCTGATGAGATTGCTGCCAGGAATGCTGATGAGAGCAGAGGAACTAAGCAACATATACGGCGAGACCGCATGCTTGTTGGAGAGACATTTGTTCTGTTCAGAGTCACCAGCGGATGTAAAGCAGACCCGGGTCAGTAAGATCGTGCGCGCACCTCATTTCAGTGTTGGCGCCTCGAGACTGAGTCCAGACCTATAGTTAGTTAGTTAGGGTCTCTGTTTGTGTCAGGCCACAAGTGTTATTACTGATCATTGGAAGCACTCCACAACTTAAAGTGACATTTCACATTGGAGAGCTGATAACATCCCACAAACTCAAGCCAGACTGGCGTTTTGCTCAGAAGGAATACTCAGGCACGTGCTACAGGACCAGTCATGGGAGGGGGAATACTGTAGATTGGTGTAAGATTGTAAGCTGTTGTGCTGCACCGCAGGCTAGCCCATACCGTACACCCATACACTGATTCCTGCTGTATTAGGGTAATAACGGGTAAGGTGTGGCAGCTTAGTTGTACCCGCCAGTAGGTAAATTACTACACCTACCTTCATCCATCAGGAGGCGCCGTGCTGTGCAGCACAAGGGTCTCAGCCTTTGGGCTGGGTGTATGTAAATTTATTGTATGTTCTCAGCATTTGTGGTTGTGTTTATTTGCCACATCTAAGTAAAATTCTGTTCTGCAACACATTTGGGGAGATCAGCTCTCATGAGGTTTCCGGAGGATCTTGCACCATTCTGTGAAATCTTGAGTATCCCATTACCTGACATTCCAAATTGGTCCACTGAACCTTTTCTACAATCGCAGCCAGATGAAGGCCCTATGGAAGCACAATCTACTGGCCCCTCGAGCGGAGACAGACGACGCAAGTTAACACATCAAGCCTCAACTTCCCCGGTTCGTAGGAGGCTTATTACTGGAGACAGTCTACCAGCATCACCTGCACACCGCAAGGCGCGCCATGAATAACTTCTCCCCGTTACCACCTACTAAGGCGAAGGGGTATAAGCAACCCCGCACTTCGAGACTACTCCTCTAGTGGATCGAGTATGCGCTTCTCTTTGTATTCTAGGTTCCGTTATATGTCATATCTAACTTCTCTGGTATACCTGAAGTCTGGACTTGAGGGTATGTGTATCGTATCACGTTGTTAAAACTTTTACGTATATTATTTCTCAGTGATATATATTTGTCTTGCTGGCATATAATTGTTGTTGTACCCTCGGTTGTGGTATTGATGAGCTAGGTCAGGACAACCCTACTGATATTCTTGTGAATATCCTTACCAGTGCTACAATTTACTAGCGTGGTAAGTAAAGGCCCAACATAATACATGATGAACCCTGTCGGATATAGGAGCGAAAACGCGGTTGGGATCCAGAGATGCGGGCTAAGCCCTTGTTTGGGCTGCGGCCTGCCTCTCTGGATCCCACTATATTGAGAACGTGTTACAGGTGGTTGGGGAGTCTTTATGATCCTACTATTTGAATCTTACTATTATGGTCTTTGAAAGTTATATGTCATGTCTATCTCTCTATAAACTCTGATTCGCCTTGGGCCTAGCCTCTACACATATAGTTACTGTATTGACAGAGGATAGCAGTCCATAGGGCTTATTATTGCACGGAGAGGCGTATTTCGCTCCTACTGTATACTAAGACATGATGCTGTAATCTGGATTCCTGGGACTCCGGACCACCTTCATGTACCGTTATACATAAATATCTCTGACCCTTATCTTTTGGTTTGATCATTGTAAACAATATTTTAATAGTATTCTCGCACGTCCCCATCGCTCTCCTTAAATGGTTTGCGTACTGCATAGCAATGGGAAATGCCTCACTATGCAATTTGGGCCCTGGCTTATTACATACCTTCTACTTAGATATGATTAGGGTGCTATCTCAGCTATGGGAGTTGGGACCGTCATATTTGATATTTACGTTAACAGTCTATTCCGTGGTCGGGTCTAGTTTGGCCCCAAAAATTTAGCTGCTCTGATCAGTAACGGGATCATTTTGGGCCACGGATTTTTGGACACATCCCCCCCACCATCCTGTATCTGTTCGGTAAGCAACGGGGTGTTCAGCGATATATTACATCCCCGCGTTGGGTCTCATATTTCTATTGTCTCTAGAATACGGTTTAAGTAGAGGTTTGATCTGAGGCCTACACGCCAGTTTACTCATAAGTGATATTGTTGCTACTATCATGTAATGTTTCATGTGAAGTAGATATCTTTATTCGCAATTGAGATGGCATATGGAAATCTCTCGTTAGTTGACTTGGTTGTTTATTTAGCTTGGTTTACAACATCTTTACGGAAAAGACAGATTATAGATTGCATTATGTTTTACCTGTGATAACAAAACATATTTACAGTTAATTTAAGCTATGCGCAAGTGACTTGTACTTTCTCAGTATCTGTCCACATTCACATGTAATACTCTCATAACTTATGGGGTTTTTTTTTTTTTTTTTTTTTTTTTTCTTCTTTCTCTGGTACACATTCAATTCCACTCATATAGTTACGCTTCACTGTTCTTGAGCTTTGATACGGTCCACGTGGATACATACACCATTTTGCTCTATATGCTTTGGCATTAGATACTCTAGCCTTTATCCACCCCCTGCTACACATTATTTATTTCTCGTCTTCAATGAGCCATTTCCCACCTACGTTTATGTGTCAAGGACACCTCATGTTAGATTACTTCCCCTCTACACCTTTTACTCAGGAGAGTTAGGCCTCTTTCAGATTATTCTGTATTTTATCAAATCGGCCGTCTCTGGGTTTGAATACCCTCCGACTCTAATTTCAGACTCCCAGATAACATTTTGCAAATAACCAATTCTTGGGAGCTGTACTATGAGATAGAGTAGCTGGTCTATTCTACCTCTGGAATATAATCTTTAAAGGAAGTGGAAGGGAAATAGCCTCATACATACATTTGGGTTTATGGGGCATACACCTAACACTTCCTTTCTTCTTCTTCAAATTTCTTGAATCTTTCCTTTATGATTCCGTCTCTATTTTAACTTTTCTGTTAATTCATACTAGTCTCTTTACAGTCTTTATACTATTCTTTACTCCCCTTTTCATCACCCCTGCCCCCCTCTACCCCCCCCCCTTTTTTTTTTTTTTTTTTTTTTCTCCCTACCCGCGTGATACTTTTCTGGTACACATATTGCCCTTAAGCAACCCTTTTGGGTAGATTACACAATGACGAACAACCACACATCGAATTGGTCAATTCGCACACTTTCCGTGGCCTCTCTTAACGCGAGGGGCCTAAACGTACCTGAAAAACGTTCGCAACTTCTTACCTACATGAAAAGCCTTCGTGCAGATGTGCTCTTTATCCAAGAAACTCATTTCCGAGCAGACCAAGTCCCTAGATTCTCCAATGTTCATTATCCCACGGCATACCATTCGGTTAATACGGAGGTGAAAGCCAAGGGGGTATCCATTTTACTTTCCAAAACTCTTCCGTTTGAACTTTCTGAATCGCTCGAGGATCCTGAGGGAAGATTCCTTTTTCTTAAAGGCACCCTCTTTAATAAACCACTTACCTTAGTCAACATTTATAGTCCCAATACAGCACAAGTAGGATTTTTTCGTAACATAGCTAAGTTACTTGCTACATTTCAATCGGGTATTGTGATTCTAGGCGGCGACTTTAATGTAGCATTGAACCCATTGGAAGATACATCTTCGGGGGTCTCATCCATCCCGTTTCAAGCACTTAAGCAAATTAAAATTGAATTGAAAGACCTTCTCCTACATGATGCATGGCGTACTTTGCACCCTTCGGACAAAGATTACACCTTTTACTCTGCGCCTCACAAACGCCATTCAAGAATTGATTATTTCTTTCTTTCGCAACAAGATTTATACGCCTTGAAGTCAGCCTCGATCGAACCGAAGATCCTTTCAGACCATCACCCGATTATGATCTCTTTGCAATTCCTGGATACACCAAGTACTTCCAAAATATGGCGACTGGACCCATTTCTCCTAACGGACGCATCAGTTATTCTTCAGATCCGTAGTTCTTTGACGAACTACTTTCAAGAAAATGCATCCTCGGAAACATCCCCTCTCGTACGGTGGGAAGCGCACAAATGTGTGATACGTGGAATTCTAATATCTATCTCGTCTAAACGGAAACGTATGGCGCAAGCATCATTCAACGCATTATTGCACAAAGTCCGCACACTTGAGTGCTCCCATAAACGATCTATGGCATTAAGATCTTTTACTGAACTGGAGCAAGCACGTAAACAACTCAGCGAGGTAGTGGAAAAGAAATCTAAACGTAATTTTATTCTTCAACAAAAACTTTTCTACGAACATGGAAATAAGAGTGGCAAATTTCTTGCTCGGGCTTTACAATCCAAAAAGGCTGCTCGGCACGTATATCAGCTCCATTCCAAAAATGGACGCACACTGAAAACACCGTCGGATATTGCAGCGGAATTTGAGGAGTATTACTTTAATTTATATAATTTATCCCTACCGTCCAAATCAGCAGCTGATACTAGGCCACGTGAGGTCATTATACAGTCATTCCTCACACAATATCTTCCTAAACAGATCTCTAGATCGCAAGCAAAAGATTTAGAGAGTGCTCTGACGTTAGCGGAACTACAACAAGCTATTACGCAGTTGAAACCTGGTAAAAGTCCAGGACCTGACGGTTTTACTAATTCTTATTACAAATCTTTTCTTGACGTATTAGCACTCCCATTTCTCCAGGCTTTCAATTCATTAAACACTCCGGGGCAGTCCATGCGCAATCTTTCCGAGGCTCACATTACGGTTATACCCAAAGAGAATAAGGATCCAACGTCCCCAGCGAACTACCGACCAATTTCCCTATTGAATGTTGATCTGAAGATCTTTGCCAAGATTCTGGCTAATCGTCTACTACATGTTATAGAATCCATCATATCTCCGGATCAGGTGGGTTTTGTTCCGGGAAGAGAAGCCAGAGATAACACAATAAGGGCCATAAATATACATCATTGGTTAACCCAAAATCAACAGTCCGGATTCTTTCTCTCTTTAGATGCCGAGAAGGCGTTTGACAGACTAGCTTGGGATTACCTAGAGGCAGTTTTGATTGGCATTGGACTGCCTTTGCGCTTTTTGACCTATATTATGTCTCTATATAAAGCCCCCACAGCGCGAGTGCGAGTGAACGGACACCTATCAGACTCTTTTCTGATCAGCAACGGGACCAGACAGGGATGCCCTCTGTCACCTCTCCTATTCATTCTTACACTGGAACCCTTATTGAATTGCATCAAAGATAATGCCAACATTAAAGGGATTTTGATCAATGGCAAAACGCATAAAGTGGCAGCCTTTGCTGACGACATACTGCTTTTCCTGACAGATCCTCATATCACGATACCTAATTTGTTACAGGATTTCAAATTATTTCAGTATTTGGCTAACTTCAAAATTAACTTTTCTAAATCCCAAGCGCTTAATGTATCATTAAAACCGGAGGTGGTTAAACAAGCGACATCAAATTTTCCCTTTACCTGGCAACGAGAA
This sequence comes from Staurois parvus, assembly GCF_062004578.1. Classification (NCBI taxonomy): domain Eukaryota; kingdom Metazoa; phylum Chordata; class Amphibia; order Anura; family Ranidae; genus Staurois; species Staurois parvus. The sequence goes on from NW_028318453.1 coordinate 1,054,038, forward strand.
ACTATCACTTATTTAGGTATCCAACTACCATCCCATCTTACCGAACTATATGCAACAAATTTTCTACCCCTCTTACGTAACATTTCCAAAGACCTTCAGATGTGGAATAAACCTTGGTTCTCTTGGTTTGGTAGAGCAGCCATACTTAAGATGAACGTGCTCCCCAGAATATTATATTTACTACAAACAATACCAATTCAATTACCAAATTCATTCTTTCAATCATATAAAACGCTCTGCTCCTCCTTTCTTTGGTATAATAAACGCCCAAGAATCAGCTTCACCCAACTCACTATGTCCAAGAAGAATGGAGGTATTGGATTACCGGATATTTCTCGTTACTACAGGTCTTGCCACCTAGCCAGATTAGTAGACTGGACCACGAATCACATTCATAAGATCTGGGTCGGTTTGGAGGCTGATTTTTCGAAGATGCCACTTTCCACCTCCCCATGGCTGAAAACCGCCCATGTCCCTTCTGAATTTCGGATGCACCCACTTATAGGTCCCACTTTACGATGTAGCGCGCAAGTGTTTCAGGAAAAAGTACTTTCTTCCTCTCCGAGCCCTTTCACTCCGATCAAATTGAACCCGGACTTTATTCCAGGGATGTCTACGACCTTTCTCGCTGGGTATAGACGGGAAGATAACCTAACAGTACGTCACTTTCTCAAAGATTCTAAGCTCCGATCTAGAGAAGACATTACAAAGGCGTGGCCAGCCCTTACCTTAACGCCTTGGATGTATAGACAAATCCACCATTTTCTACGTAACTCCCCACATCTAAAGGATTATTCAAGACCGCTTACTGCTTTCGAAAAACTCTGCTTTACAAATCTCCCACAGAGGCATGTAATATCCAAATTATATTCCCTATTGGAAAGTTCCAATACATCTCACTCACTGAAGGCCTGTGCAGCCTGGCAGCATGATCTAGAAATTTCAATCTCACCTGAGGCATGGAACCACATTTACGATCACATGCATAAAGGTTCCATATGTGTTTCTACACAAGAAAGCAACTACAAAGTTTTTTCCAGATGGTATAGAGTTCCATCTGTGATTCATAAATTTGATCCTAAAGTGCCAGATTTATGCTGGCGATGCTCCCAGGCAAATGGTACTCTTCTCCATATATGGTGGGAATGCCCGCTGTTGCAGCCCTTCTGGAGACAAATTTTGGACATCATTAGACAAGTAACCACTTACACCCTAGACTTTACACCAGCACAATGTCTACTCCATCACTCCTCCCTTCCGGTGAGGATTTACCGTAAGTCCCTTGCTTTACACATGTTAAATGCGGCTAAGCAGTGTATCCCTGTTCATTGGCGATCAGCCTATATTCCCACCGTACGAGAGTGGATTCTTAGGATCCAGAGGATTGCTGAAATGGAGGAACTGATCTCAGTGGCAAAAGATCACCCCGAGCGATTCAGGAGGACTTGGGCTTGTTGGACCCACTTCCAAACTACTGATACTTACCTTGGCTTGCTGAGGGATTGAACGAGAAAGATTTGGAGACACCGAAGGCCTCTAGAACTTTCACCTCGGCAATAACTCCATTAACGGTCATTCACTGAATTGTATCGCTAATTAAAAAGATGAATTAGATACAGCCAGGCTGTTACGAATAGATGTAACTGGTTTGGTTATGCTTATTTAAATATGAACCTGATCATCCAACCACTTCCCCCCCCCCCCCCTCTCTTTTTTTTTTTTTTTTTTTTTTTTTCTCTCCATCTCTCTCTCCCCATTCCCCCCTTCTATTTGTCATGTGCGTCTCCTCCCACCTCATTTTGATATCTCATCTCATATTCTTCCTCCATCCCCACGCTCCTCTCTTTCTTTTCTTTTCTTTCTCTCATTTACACCCTCTTTTCTCATAGTCTAATTAGCTATTATTCTCATTCGGTACGGAACACCCATAGCTATACAGATGTAACAATATTCTACAACAGTAACCCACATTTTTTTTTTGAGATGGAAATATATGTCATAGATGCCTTGAGAGGATACTTTTGACGACCACTTCAGAATCCGCTTATGTATACTTTCCTTACATAGAGCCTAGTGTATACCATAATTATCGAAAGTACATGCTACTGTCAGTATTGCTATGGTTACGTCTATCACTTTTGCCTTACTGTGGAACTCCGTCCTCTGATGTTATACAAATTAATATATTGTCTTGATCCCGTCTGCGTTACGGGAGAACGTACTAGAAACTTTGCACGGACTGCGATCCGTATCTGTCTATCATTTGTTTACCTTTCATACTTCAATAAAACGTTTTTTTGGAAAAAAAAAAAAAAAAAAAAAAAAATTCTGTTGTGGCAAAAGCTGGTGTTGGGGTTGCTTTCCTCGTTCGTGACTTCACTGTATCCTGGGGAGCCCACCCCGGTACACGGCTTACAGGGGTCCAAAGCAACCTGCCTGCCTAGGGTCCATTTGCTCCTAATCTGGCTTTAGTCACATCTGATGAAAGATCTGCTTATGTTATGTTATGTTTAGAAGAATCAGTGAGACCAGAAAAGGTCTGTGGGTTTATGCTAGGTGAAATAAGCAAATGCTATGAAATGTGTACATTTTCTCCTTTGAACAAACAAAATACATTTCTCACTACATCTTCAGTGTTTCAACAGTAACTCCACAATGCAAAAGCTGAATGTCTAAATAACAGTTTGAACGAATGTTCTAAAAAATCGAGTATGTATAAAATTGGTTAAATTGGTATATAAAGGTAAACGCTTAGCAATGCATGTTTTTATTTTTACAGTTATATAAGTTTATGAAGGAAAGCTAAATGCTTTAGGCCACACGATCTAAATCCTCGTGTAAAACTTCCTATTACATGTTAAATAAAAGCAATTCTCTTTAAACTTTCCACTTCCCGAACTGACTCCTGCTTCAAAGACACTTAGGAAATTGGAGGGACTAATACAATACCTTCCTCCATGCTGCTGGGGATGAGGTGTACTATCTGAAAACTACTGCACCTATATTGCAGACTGTATTGTTTAACTAGCAGGCACACCTTTGAAGAATATAAATTGGAAAGAAGAATTAAACAAAATATGGCCCTGGATGTTATAGTAGAGGGCAAACACAAATCAAGCCTCTTCAAGCATAATATACATTAATGATACTCCTAAACATTAGTAGGCAGATGGTAGGTTTTGGATTGAATTTGCAATGATCTCATGACTCAGGGTCAGAGAGGTACAGCTGTCTGAATATTCTCAGGGGGAACAATTGATCACATAGCTTAGAAAACCCATGCTCATCCAAATATGCCAGAGCTTGCTTGTACTGATCTCCTTCTCTTCCCTCTCTGCAAAGCAGCAAAATGTATCCTTGGCCAAAATGTATTTTTTGCAATTATTCAAAGGGCCAGCAAACAAATTGTGGAAAAAGGTCACATTATACCTGCATGTCTATATGTCCTCTTAGGTCTATGGCTATCCAAACTTATATTAGTAGTCCTTTTACATTTTAGCAAGGCCAGATAACATACTACAGCTGTCTATATATCTGGGTATGGCCAAATGTAGTCCAACAGAAGCATGCACCGTCAATGACCTAGGCATCCATGCGACAGTTGGCCACTGTAGAACTTCTATAGGTGATCATTATCATACTAAGACAACCTTTTGCTTCCAGAGGTTGCTAAGAGTTCCTTGATCAATGAGCACCTTCTGTTTCTCAGATGAATAACTACTGACACCAATGACAATTTATGGAAATAGGTAGCATTATACCTGCATATCTATGTGCCCTCTTATGTCTTATAAGCCAAACATATTTGAGCCAGATAACATACTTCACTTATCTATATATTTAGGCATGCCCATATGCAGTCCAATAGAAGCACGTACCATCAATGACCTAAGTATCACATGTGACAGTTAGCCATTGTAGAATTTTGGTAAATGATCATTATCATACAAAGGCAGTCTTTCTCAACCAGGGTTCCGTGGAACCCTGGGGTTCCTCCAGAGGTTGTTAGGGGGTGGGGTTCCTACTGACCCTAAATGTAAATAGCATTATTTCTTTTGACCATAGCACTAATGTACCATGAACTCTAATTATAGTAATTATTAGCAGGGGTTCCCTGAGACCAGAAAGGTATTTCAAGGGTTCCTCCATGTTAAAAAGGTTGAGAAACGCTGTATAAAGGGGTACAGTTAAAAACCTGCAGTGTGGCAATACCACACCCATACAGGGCCAGTGCTAGGCTATTTTGTGCCCTAGGCAAGACCAGCTACCAGTGCGCCCCCCCCCCCCTCCAAAAAATAAAATAAATAAAATAAAATGTAAAACAGTAAAAATATTACATCAACAAAAAATGAAACTGCTAAATTTCTTTTAATTTGCAAAAATAAGTGCCATAAAATGCCACCAGCACCAATAGTAAAGACAAAATCAGTGTCACGGATGAACAGTATCTGTGGCTGGCAGTGGCAGGGTCAGAGTTGCAGTGAGTGGAGGATGATGGATCCACACTGACAGATCCCAGGCTGGAATTCTCCAGGCAATGGGGGGGGAGATAAAACGCTGTGACAGCAGGCAGCCCAGCCCACACACACACACAGAGAACACCTGAACTGAGAGATCCCACACAGTAACAGATCTAACTCAACACCGCCAACACTGACACAGATCAGCAGGCCCAGCAGGCACTAGAAGAGCAGGCTGTGGGATTGTAATGATGTTATCACTCACTGACACATTGCACATGTGATAGATGGCCGGCCAGGTCATGCTCACACAGACACGATACATCAGATCCAGACATTACCTTCCTCCACAGGCGCAGCTCCTCTTTGGCTAATGAATGGGAAGAAAAGGGCTGGAACTCCACAGTGATCAGCAGCCGCCAGCCGGCTTCCAGTAAGGGACTGAGTATGAGAGAAACACCGGGAGGAGCAGAAGCTCAGCTGTTAAACTGGCCTCAAACACCCGGCATCTTCCTCTGTCCTTTCTTCCTCAACTCTGCGACCCCTCCCCTCAGCTGAAGGATCATTCATGACGTGGTGGCATCCCACACAGAGGGAGTACCAGCCTGTGCGGCGCCCCTAGGCGACAATGCACCAGAAGTGGCAGCTTAGTTTGCCTAGTGGAAGCACCGGCCCTGCAGCCATACCACTCTTAGAAAAAGCGCTGCATATTTATTAGGTGCTGTGCTGTGCAGGTACATTGTCCTCTGCTGTCTTCAGGAGTCCCAAGCTGGTAGAATACAATAAAACTGAATGGGAGTTGTAAAGAAAATGTAACCTCTTTGCGCCGAATGTGAATGTGCGGCCTCCCTGCGTCTGGGCCTAGACATCGAGCAGCCGCACATTTGCGTTCTATTAAAAAAGAACATATGTGCTGAGAGCGCGCGCCCTGCGCGCTCCCAGCACACATGTCCAGTACTCACGGAAAGGTCCTGATCTCCTCTTCGATCGGGACCTTTCCCGATCATGTGACCGCCGTGACGGCACGTCATGGCGGTCACATGACCCTAAACCCCACCCCACCCCACCTCCCGGCTTCTGAAACCCTTAAAGGGCTGGGAGGCGCAGGCGCGAAGGTGGTAAAACACTCAGGCATGGAGCCCAGTCAAAGTTGCATGCTCACCTCCCATCAAGGAATTTTTTCCTGATGTATCAAATAAACTTCATAAAGTACTGCAGGCTCAATAAGGCAGCATGCTTGTAATTAATTGAACACAAAATGCAGGTAGCTCCACTGAGATATACTGTATAATGTAGCGTGGATAGTGATATCCTCTCTACATTATAAATCAGCTCCTAAAATATTTTCCAAGATGTTGGGACATCTTTTCCCAACCAACAGCTAATTTTACCTTTCCTACAGAAAAAAGGGAACATATTTGGTAACATATGGACCGTTACATTATATCTTAAGCCAAAGCTTTTTTTCATTTTGTATAGATTAGGGGATGGTTAAAACACCACTTTGGAGATTCCCCTTCACTTTGTGTACAATAGACAGAACTAATATCCCCACAGGACGTCCCTTTGCCTCCTGTTCTGGTACCAACTCAACATTTTGAATTTTATAAATATTTTTTTTTTTAAATAGAGATAGTAAGTCTTCCCAGTGGAAACACAGACTGCAAATAAACTTAAGTTGCAAAAACTGAAAAATATATTTTGGCTTTAGATTACCACCTATCCAGAAAAAACATAGCGATGGGTCCTGGCAGTACATTACCTTGAAGAAGGCTTGCTGCTTGTTGTTTGCAGAATTACATCAGCCAATCTAGTACTACCATAAGTAAAGAATTTCCTTGCTACTCATTAGCTAAGTAGGTTCATGCTGCTGCAGCCTTCTATATTAAGCAATTCTTTTATAAGGCTATTAACTTTACATGGCTCTCACTTCAAATCCTAGGGGAAAAGCTGTTCAAATCTTCTTAGACATTAGTAGTATTGCCTTCTCTTGCTTGAAGCAGCAAATATGCAAGATACTATAAACATTTTTTAAAACGTTCCTAGGTAGAACAGTTGAGTTAAAAATCTGGATATTATATAAAAATAAGGAGTTGTTGAAATAACTCATTTCAGGCATACAACTAATTGAATTAAACGTATATTTCCAGCAGCTACAAAACAATGTATTTGCCACCTAACAACTTTGAAGGTGCTTTGTCTCCCTCTACCCTTTCCACTACATCTTGCTAACTGACTGTATAACACATACAGAACAAAGCACTGAAAGCTTCCATTGTGGAAGAAGTCTTCTTCCCAAATCTTCCTGAACCAGAGTTACACAGCTAAGGATAAGGATGACACTATCTACATGGAGTTTGTATGCATGTACTTTATAAGGGGAGTGTTTATGACACTGCCTTCCTTGTCTTAGTCTAGGTTCACACCTAAGCGTTTTCCACAGCGTTTTCCAGAAACGCACTACAGTCCATTTGAAATGATTTCCTATTTGACACATTCACATGCGTTTTCACTCGGCTCATTTTTTGGAAAGGGACAGGGAATTTTTTAAACGCAAATAGTTGTATTTTTGGTTCTATAGACTTCAATGGAGATGCTGCAAAAAAGCATGTAGTGCTTTTTTGCTGTATTTTTGATGATGTTTGCATTTTGCATTTTAATCTGCCTAGCAACAAGAAAAAAAAATGCAAAACTGCAAATCGCACCGCAAAAAGCACTGCAGAAACTGATAAAATGCAAACTGCATAGCTTTATGGTACAATCTGAATAAGTGATCTGCAGGGGAGGGGAAACTGGTAATAACTTCCTGCCTGCAACATATTGATCACATTGTTCTCCTAGAACACATTCAGTCCTAGGCAAAGTCATATGCTTGGAGCTTAAAGGGTAACTCCTATAAGTCATATTGTATATGAATGTTATACAAAATTACCATTCCTTTTCAATCAGCAGAGATGCAATTTTCTGTAAAATGCAATATGGCTACCTGGAGGTGTTCTGTACACAGATGCATCCCCAGAAATGTGATTTCCCGCTTGTGTGATTGGCTCACTGATTTTCCCAGAAGTCTGCACTAAGATACAAGTCACATTTTTGGCATCCCCTGCAACAAAAATGTCAGGTTTGGTGAGATACCCTCAAAGAGAAATCATGCCTAAAGGTATGCAGACCCTGCCACTTTCCTCATTAGAACCCTGCAGGTGCAGCAGCTGCCTGATAGTTATAAAATCTCTCCCATACAGATTTACTCTGCACATGGACAGAGACAAACAGCCATTTCTTCAGAATAGCAGAAGATTGGAATCTGCAGCAAAGTTTGTTAAAATCCCTGCAATGTACTTAGATCACATAGAGGGACCAGAGTAAGTGGAGTTACTCTTTAAGGTTGAATATACCCTGCATCTTGAAGAGTTGTACTCGCTCCTCTCTTGTACTGAAATTGTTCATTCTGATTTCAATGCACAATGTGAGGTTCTTAAAGCATGGATTAGAAGCTGCAGCAAGTCATATAGAGCTATATGTGAGGATGGGTGGGCGCTGCTCTACTGATCCCCAGGAGTCAAATGGAAAGTGATGTAAGCTTTAGCTGGCCTGAGCCTCTGTGACCAAGGCTCTGATGTGCGGGGCGAAATGCATCAGAGGACGTGGCCGGAGTGACAGCTGAGGTCAGCTAGAGCTCCTGGGGGTCAGTAGAGCGGTGTCCACCCCTCCTCACATATAGCATGTCTCTGGTATGACTCAGGACGCCACTCCCGTCTGCTGGTGGGTAATTACCCTTTTTGTCCAGCTGTCCAGGTCTCAAGTAATATAGAGCTCACTCATTTATGGCTGGAGGACATCATCTAACCTTTTCCTCCCCAGCCTTAGTGTCCCTGGCTAATCCCTTTCATTCAATATTTATTTAACCACATCCCCACTGCCCTATAGCAGAAATACTGCTACAGGGCGGCAGGGGTGCGCAAAATCACATATATATATATGTGATTTTGGATTTCTGGGTAGGGGGTGCGTTCGGGCCGCGTGCCCTACCCACGCTACCATTTGCGGCCGCAGCTGTCAATCACCAGGTCCCCAGCCGGTGATTACCTGCCGGCGCCTGGTGATTACTAAGGATCTCTGATGGGGAGGAGGGCTGCTTTGTTTACTAACAGTCCTCCTCCCTGCCGCCTCAGGCACAGCACAGCCATCCAGAGCAGTGTGCTTACAGTGAAGCACCAACACACCGCCCCTAGTATAACATTCCCAGCATACAGTTAATCCTTTGATTGCCCCTCATGTTAACCCCTTCCTGCCCAGTGCCATTAGTACAGTGTCAGTGCTTTTTTTTTTAGCACTGATCACTGTATTGGTGTCAGTGGGGATGTCAGTGAAATCAAGTCAGTTCCCCCCAGTGTCAGAATTCCTGCCGCAGTCCCGCTATAAGTTGTTGATCGCTGCCATTACTAGTAAAAAAAATTCCAGTATATTTACCGCCATTTGTAAACGCTATAACTTTCACGTAAACCAATTAATTTACACTTATTGGCATTTTTTTAGCAAAGACATGTCGCAGAATACATTTTGGCCTAAATTTATGACGAAATGTGATTTTTTACATTTTTGTACTGGACATGTTTAATAGCAAAAAGTCAAAAATAATGTTTATTTCTCAAAATTGTCGGTCTTTTTTCTTATATCGCAAAAAATAAAAAAACGCACAGGCAATCAAATACCATAGAAAGAAAGCTCAATTCATGGATGTAAACTTCATTTGGGTGCAGCGTGGCATGACCGCACAAATAATGCAGCGCCGTAATACAAAAAATGGCTTGGTCATGAAGTTGTTGTTTTTAGGAAGGTATATCACCCTGCCGACCCCTCCCACCAGCCATTATCTGCCTGTATTGCATATCTCTATGCAATGCGATCTAGTGATGATGTCACTGGGTCTAAAATAAGGTATGTAATGAAAACCGAGAGGTTTTTTTTAAATTATTATTTCCCTAGCTTGTTTATGGGGAAAGGGGCCAGCAGGGAAGACAAAATATAAGCAGGTTAAACTTCAGCTTTAATTACTGCACTGTAATAGTGAAATGCACGTTTTTTAAATAAAATTATACTGTTGCTAAATATAGACATTTAATCATACAGACTTGTTAAATTATTGATATGTCCAAATGTACCCCTGTATATCCATTTGATTTACCATCACTTTCAATGGCTTTTGGAAATGTTATGATCATATCATTTTTTTTAAGCACATTGTTTTACAAACGCACAAATTGTGTTAATATACAAAACACTATTTAATGCTGTCTTGAGCTACTGTACAATATTTAGATCTGTTGAACAAAGTTTACATTACCATTCAACAAGCTGATGTCTAAATCGGTTTGTGTATGCAACAATAACTTTTAATGAGTTCTTCCAAAGCTACATGAAATGACAGCAGAGCAACATTTTTTTAATTCTTGGCACTGTCTTTTTTTTTTCCTTGTACAGTTTCTCCTTATTTGACCCAGAATTAAATAGACATATAAGCTTTTTTTTCTAGTACGTGACTAAATATATCATTGACATTTCATGTAGAAATAGTTATAATTCATTCATATACTGGAATAGGTCAGGGCTATTGATTTGTTCCCTTTTCTGATGTGTCTTTGCTTGCTATTTTCTAAATACATTTGATTTTTCTACGTAAACTTAATTACGAGCTGTCAATACTAATAGCTTGACTAGGCTCAGGACAAATCAGTGATCAGTGAGACGGGATATATATGTGTATACAATGAAGCTCTTCTTTATGCCCCTTTCATAGTTCCGGTGCGAGACTTCTGGGATATGTCAGCTTGCACATTCCCCTGCTTCCTCTATGGGCTCAACTACATAGGAGGTTAGTGAGGTGAGCTTGTAAGAATCAGATTTAAACTGTTGTTGACAACTGCCTAATTTACAATGGTTGTCAACAAGGGGTTAAACTTGGTACACACTATGACAAAATCAGAAGAAAAATTCAGTGCGAAGAACGGTCGTTCGGTTTTCATATAATGTGTACACAACTTTTGACATCCGATTCAGACTTTCTAACTGAAAATTTGTATTTGTTCGAGAATATTCGTACAATTGGTATTGACCTCGGTGTGACTTGCTGTGAAACATCAAGGAAATCTGGATGATTGTTCGCCTGATTATCTCATAGAGTGTATCTTTAACCCCTTGACGCCGACGTTACACAAATATGCGGCTTCACAGAACTGGACCTTTTTTCCGTGGGGCCGCATATTTGTACCTGTACCTGTCTTTGTGCTGGGAGCACACCGCACAGCGCGCTCCCAGCACAAATACTGGGGTGTCACTGAGGGCTCCGGGTCCCGTTCTAACGATCGGGACCCGGGACTCCTGATTCCGGGTTACATGATCGCCGTATGGCCTCTGATTGACTATCACGGTGATCCGTCACTGTACAGCCCGGCCCCCTTTAAAAATCTTAAAAAAAAGAAAAAAAATTTAATAAAAAATTAAAAATAAAAAAAATTTAAAATATATATATATATTTTTTTTTTCATACTGCCACCAGTCAGTGTCCCTGTTCACCGCCATGCGAGTCATATGATGACGCTGTACTGCACTGGTGACAGTATGTAAAAAATAAATAGTGAAAACAATTTTTAATTTTTTCATTTTCCGACAAAAAATGACAAAAAAAATACAAAAAATTACAAAAAAAATACAACTTCAAATTACTCGCCATGCCTTTTATGAAGTACATCGGACTGTCTACTTTGCAAAAAGGGGTCATTTGGGGGATATCTGTACGGTTCTGACATTCTTGGACCTCAAGAAATTAGATTGGCTGTCAGTACTTCAGGATTGATCAATATTCAGATATATCCCATAGTTTGTGAACTCTATAACTTTCCTACAGACTAAATAATAAATACTAATTTGGGTTATTTTCACCAAAGACATGTAGTAGAATACATTTTGGCCTACATTTTTGAAGAACAATTATTTATTTACCAACTTTTATAACAGAAACAAAGAAAAACGTGTGTTTTTTTCAAAATTTTTGGTCTTTTTTTGTTAATTTAGCAAAAAATAAAAACCCCAGTGTTGATTAAATACCACCAAAAGAAATCTCTAGTTGTGTGAAGAAAATTATAAAATTTTAGTTTGGGTACAATGTTGTATGACTGCGCAATTGTCAATCAAAGTGTGAGAGCGCTGAAACCTGAAAAATGGCCTGGGCAGGAAGGGGGTAAAAGTGCCCTGTATGGAAGCGGTTAAATTGGTATTAGTGTCAGTTAGTGTCAGTGTGTTTTAGGTAAACAAAAAAACAAAATGCGCACTATTGTTTCTGGGCTGTACTACGGGTACAAACAACAAATAACACACACATGTATGGCATTGCTGCGATCATCAAGAGCTGGAAAATGTATTTGGGGTTGTTCTTTGGTGGTAGGTTATAATAGTAACAAGAAACATACAGCTAAATTAAAAACATTTTTTTTTCTTTTTTTACTATTTTGGGCCAGTTTTCCTTTGATAATAAAAAAAAATCAGATATCCATTACCATTTACAACCAAATGAAAGCCCAATTTGTCCTGAAAAAAACAAGGTATAAACCACCTGGATGTACAAAGTAGTTGTGATGATATGTAAGGTTTTACTAACACATGTCAACATTGAAAAATTGTGCTTAGGCATTAAGATTTGTTTTACCCTCAGGTGTGAAGGGGTTAAAGAGACTGAGCCGCATCACACCCCATTCCACGCCGACATCTTCTTTTTACATCATCGGACGAGAGGGGGCTCTCTCTTCTGGGTTGTACAACAGTCCTGTGATGATGCACATATGATATGATATGAGTTGACAGCTGGCCTATGATGACATGGCACATGCCCCGTAGAGTACCCTGTGGCCTACTGGGACCCGTGAAGTGGGCACAGCACATGTCATTCTTGCCTAGGCCAGAAATAGGCAAGTAAGGGGAAGAAGGGATCAACATAAAAAATATCCCCCCCGAAAAAAAAATTCAGTTCTGTTAGAGTTGGGGCCATAGGAAAATTAAATAAAGCTGCTAGAGAGGGTAAAGTTCCACTTTAAGGATCTAAATGCTAAGGCTGCATTCACACAGGTGTAATAATTGGCTGTGCAGATAGTAATAATGAAGTGCGGCCGTCAACAGCCTGTCATTGCACTGGACTTGCACTCACAGCTGTCAAACCTGTGCAAATGCAGCCTAACTAGATGAGTTTTAGTTTGCTTAAACAATGTACATGATATTCGATTGCCATGGCAGTTTTAGAAATAGTGCTTTACTCTTTTATATCCTTCTTTGCATTATAGTGTTGCTGATCTCATATTTCAGTCACTTCCTGTCTACATGCACACACTCCGGCATCAGCTGCACATAACTGATTTGGACCGACTCCCCGATAATGACAACAGTAGGTCATGCTTGTGCAATATGTGGCCGCATATTAGACACCATCAACAGTGCATGTGACAGGGTGACGATGCAGCAGCACAGCTGGGAAACAGTTGTCACTATATAACTAGGAGTGCCTGAAACAGTACATATATCCCATATGGAAGAAACATATATTTGAAATCTATTTAAAAATATTCTTCCTAAAAATATTGACATATATTTGAAATACTACAATTTTGACCATATTCAATATATATATATATATATATATATATATATATATATATATGTATATATACACACACATATATATATATATGTACTGTATGCATGTACTGCATGTTTTTATTACAAAATATATGAAAAATATTTTTAAAAATACATTTCAAATATACTGTATACAAATCTACATTTTTGGAATGCATTTACAAATATATGTTAAAATGATTTTTTATTTGTTAGAAAAATCTAAAGAATATATTTTTAAAAATATACTTTTTTAAAATATAAAAAAATCATTTTAACATATATTTTTACATGTAATTGTAAATGTACTCCAAAAATGTAGATTTGTATTTTTGCAGACATACAGTATATTTGAAATGTATTTTTAAAAATATTTTTCATATATCTTGTAACAAAAACACATTTCAACATGCAGTGTATATATATATATATATATATATATATTGAAATATATTTTGAACAATATTGTCAAATATGGCCAAAATTGTAGTATTTCAAATATATGGCAATATATTTGGGAAGAATATTTTTAAAATATCTTTCAAATATATTTTTCTGCCATGTGGGATGTGTCAGGGTGATTAGACATAGGTCTGCTTTAAAAATGATTCAAACCTGTTGTTGAGATATCGGGGCCAATTTACTGAAGGCAAACAAGCTGTTCACTTTGCAATAGAATTTTCACTTTGCAGAGGTATTTTGCTTTAGCTTAGTGAATGAGATGACTTCCATCATCTAATCATGTGCAAAACAAAAATACTGGGGTTTTTTTTAATTATTTATTTTTCATGCATGTGGTTGGATATTCTTTGCAAAGGGGATTTTTATCACATTCACTAGGCTAAAGGAAAATTCCCTTGCAAAGTACACAGCCTATTTACCTATTTATTTATTTTAATAAATCAGTTCCATTGTCTCACAGTTTCACCTTTCCTGACCTAATAGTTCCTTGTATACATGTAAAAGGGGTGTTTCTAGGATCCCAAAAGACTCTTTACATCCCTGGGCAACCTGGACTAAAATACTGTTGAGTCTGTATCAATTGACAATCAATAGTGGGTTTTATTGTAATTTGTCTGTCTCTATTCCCCATGTTTTCTTTTTTTTTTAAATTTTCTGTCTTACTGCTCATTGGTTGCTTTCCCCTTTCCATTTATAATGAGTAAAAATGAGGCATTTTATACATTTTATAATCCATATCCCTAATTAAACAAAATAAGATTATATCTGGGAATGTATTTCAAATAATCAGGTCATGTTTAACCACTTGAGCCCCAGAGGATTTACCCCCCTTAATGACCAGGCCTTTTTTTGCTGTTTGGCGCTGCACTAATTCAAATGATAATTGCACGGTCATGCAATGCTATACCCAAACAAAATTTACGTCCTTTTTTTCACACAAATAGAGCTTTCTTTTGGTGGTATTTGATCACCTGTGCGTTTTTTATTTTTTGCGCTATAAACAAAAAAACCACGAAAATTTTGAAAAAAAACAATATTTTCTACTTTCAGCTATAAAAAATATATCGTAAACTCAAAGTTAGTCATAAATTTAAGCCAAAATGTATTCTGCTACATGTTTTTGGTAAAAAAAATCCCAATAAGTGTATATTGATTGCTTTGTGTGAAAGTTATAGCGTCTACAAACTATCGTATAGATGCTGTAATTTATGCCTTTTTTTGCTATACAGCACTGCACTAATTCAAATGATAATTGCACGGTCATGCAATGCTGTACCCAAACGAAATTTACGTCCTTTTTTTCACATAAATAGAGCTTTCTTTTGGTGGTATTTGATCACCTGTGCACTTTTTATTTTTTGCGCTATAAACAAAAAAACCACAAAAATTTTGAAAAAAAACAATATTTTCTACTTTCAGCTATAAAAAATATATCGTAAACTCAAAGTTAGTCATAAATTTAAGCCAAAATGTATTCTGCTACATGTTTTTGGTAAAAAAAATCCCAATAAGTGTATATTGATTGCTTTGTGTGAAAGTTATAGCGTCTACAAACTATGGTATAGATACTGTAATTTATGCCTTTTTTTGCTATACAGCGCTGCACTAACTCAAATGATAATTGCGCGGTCATGCAATGCTGCACCCAAACGAAAATTACGTCCTTTTTTTCACACAAATAGAGCTTTCTTTTGGTGGTATTTGATCACCTGTGCGCTTTTTATTTTTTGCGCTATAAACAAAAAAACCACAAAAATTTTGAAAAAAACTATTTTCTACTTTCAGCTATAAAAAAATATATCGTAAACTCAAAGTTAGTCATAAATTTAAGCCAAAATGTATTCTGCTACATGTTTTTGGTAAAAAAAAATCCCGTGCATTAGCGGGCAAACTGGCGCTATCTAGGAGGGGCGCTAACACTATCGGAAGTCACCAGTGACACTAATACAGTGATCAGTAAAAATCTGTTCACTGTAATCAATGACACTGGTGACAGGGCAGTGAAGGGGTTAACTGGGGGGGGGCGATCAAGGGGTTAAATGGGATTTCTGGTGCACTAGCGGGCAAACTGGCGCTATCTGGGAGGGGCGCTAACACTATCGGAAGTCGCCAGCGACACTGATACAGTGATCAGTAAAAATTGGTTCACTGATCAGTGACACTGGTGACAGGGCAGTGAAGGGGTTAACTGGAGGGGGGGGTGATCAAGGGGTTAAACGGGATTACTGGTGTACTGGCGGGCAATCTGGCGCTATCTGGGAGGGGCGCTAACTCTATCGGAAGTCGCCAGCGACACTGATACAGTGATCAGTAAAAATCGGTTCACTGATCAGTGACACTGGTGACAGGGCAGTGAATGGGTTAACGGGGGGGGGGGAGATTAAGGGGTTAAATGGGATTACTGGTGTACTAGCGGGCAATCTGGCGCTATCTGGGAGGGGCGCTAACACTATCGGAAGTCGCCAGCGACACTGATACAGTGATCAGTAAAAATTGGTTCACTGATCAGTGACACTGGTGACAGGGCAGTGAAGGGGTTAACTGGGGGGGGTGATCAAGGGGTTAAACGGGATTACTGGTGTACTGGCGGGCAAACTGGCCCTATCTGGGAGGGGCGCTAACACTATCGGAAGTCGCCAGCGACACTGATACAGTGATCAGTAAAAATTGGTTCACTGATCAGTGACACTGGTGACAGGGCAGTGAAGGGGTTAACTGGGGGGGGGCGATCAAGGGGTTAAACGGGATTACTGGTGTACTGGCGGGCAAGCTGGCGCTATCTGGGAGGGGCGCTAACTCTATCGGAAGTCGCCAGCGACACTGATACAGTGATCAGTAAAAATTGGTTCACTGATCAGTGACACTGGTGACAGGGCAGTGCAGGGGTTAACTGGGGGGGGGGGCGATCAAGGGATTAAACGGGACTACTGGTGTACTGGCGGGCAAACTGGCGCTATCTGGGAGGGGCGCTAACTCTATCGGAAGTCGCCAGCGACACTGATACAGTGATCAGTAAAAATTGGTTCACTGATCAGTGACACTGGTGACAGGGCAGTGAAGGGGTTAACTGGAGGGGGGGGGCGATCAAGGGGTTAAACGGGATTACTGGTGTACTGGCGGGCAATCTGGCGCTATCTGGGAGGGGCGCTAACTCTATCGGAAGTCGCCAGCGACACTGATACAGTGATCAGTAAAAATTGGTTCACTGATCAGTGACACTGGTGACAGGGCAGTGCAGGGGTTAACTGGGGGGGGGCGATCAAGGGGTTAAACGGGATTACTGGTGTACTGGCGGGCAAACTGGCGCTATCTGGGAGGGGCGCTAACTCTATCGGAAGTCGCCAGCGACACTGATACAGTGATCAGTAAAAATTGGTTCACTGATCAGTGACACTGGGTGACAGGGCAGTGAAGGGTTTAACTGGGGGGGGGGGCGATCAAGGGGTTAAACGGGATTGCTGGTGTACTGGCGGGCAATCTGGCGCTATCTGGGAGGGGCGCTAACTCTATCGGAAGTCGCCAGCGACACTGATACAGTGATCAGTAAAAATTGGTTCACTGATCAGTGACACTGGGTGACAGGGCAGTGAAGGGGTTAACTGGAGGGGGGGGGGGCGATCAAGGGGTTAAACGGGATTACTGGTGTACTGGCGGGCAAACTGGCGCTATCTGGGAGGGGCGCTAACTCTATCGGAAGTCGCCAGCGACACTGATACAGTGATCAGTAAAAATTGGTTCACTGATCAGTGACACTGGGTGACAGGCAGTGAAGGGTTTAACTGGAGGGGGGGGGGGCGATCAAGGGGTTAAACGGGATTACTGGTGTACTGGCGGGCAATCTGGCGCTATCTGGGAGGGGCGCTAACTCTATCGGAAGTCGCCAGCGACACTGATACAGTGATCAGTAAAAATTGGTTCACTGATCAGTGACACTGGGTGACAGGGCAGTGAAGGGGTTAACTGGAGGGGGGGCGATCAAGGGGTTAAACGGGATTACTGGTGTACTGGCGGGCAATCTGGCGCTATCTGGGAGGGGCGCTAACTCTATCGGAAGTCGCCAGCGACACTGATCAGTAAAAATCGCTTCACTGATCAGTAACACTGGTGACAGGGCAGTGAAGGGTTAACTGGAGGGGGGGGGGGCGATCAGGGGGTTAAATGTGTCCTAGAGTGTTCTAACTGTAGTGTAGTGCTTGTGTACTCACTTTTTGGATGTCTTCTTCTCTGTCTGGAATGGAATGTGTCCAGGCAGAGAAGAATGACATCATATCCTGCCCTGTGTGTATGTCAACACAGGACAGGATAGGACAGGGACCGATCATGTGATTTCAGCCAGAAATCACTGGCTGAAATCTAATGATTGATCCTTCCTGGATCAAATAGTGTCACCCGCGGGTCGGCGGGAGCGCGCGCGCCCCCTGCCGGCGAAAGTGTCGGGAGCGCGGAACCCGTTTTTAAACGTGGTTTTGCGCTCCACTGCCGCCCTGCACACGTATATACACAGTGGCAGGGCGGCAAACGGTTAAATGACATTGTTAAAATAATAATAACAATAATAATATAAAAAATATTAATAACATATAAAATCATTGCTCAAAAAATAATATATATAATTTTTAGAAATAGGCTTAAAGTGAACCTATCATGAGAAAAACATTGACATCTTCATTTAAAAATGTTAGTTGCTCAACTAATGTTGGCCTACTTGCTTTAATACTTTGAAATAACTTTTTTTTTTTAAATCTACTGTTCCAATAATGTAATCAATGTGTGAAAGTACAGAGTGTTGTAGAATGTCCAGCACAGACAGCCAACAGCACTGGTTCATTTTACTGCTGTGATGACAACAGCCTGCAGCCAGTGTTTACAATGTAGTTTCTGCTGTTTATTCACACAAAGCCCACATACCTGTGAACTAATTTACATGCAAGTATTGAAAACACATAGAAGGTTTCCTTAAATCAGTAATCCACAAATTTAAGTACATAATTCCTGGGACTTTAAATCACATACAAATAATAACATAAATGGTACACATGATTGCAATTTTATTCCATATATACTGCTTTCATCACAATAAAATACAGTTAAAACAGTATTGAGTTAAATGTAATATATCAACATAACCAATATTGCATTATTTTATTGTGATGAAATCAGTATATGTAGAATAAAAGTGTAGTCATGTGTACCATTTATGTTATTCTTTTGATGTGATGCATCTCATTTAACCGATTCCACTTTTACCCCCTTCTTGCCCAGGTCATTTTTCAGGTTTCAGCGCTCTCACACTTTGAATGACAATTGCGCGGTCATACAACATTGTACCCAAACTAAAATTTTATCATTTTCTTCACACAACTAGAGCTTTCTTTTGGTGGTATTTAATCACCGCTGGGGTTTTTATTTTTTGCTAAATTAACAAAAAAAGACCAAAAATTTTGAAAAAAACCCACGTTTTTATTTGTTTCTGGTATAAAAGTTTGCAAATAAATAATTGTTCTTCGTAAATTTAGGCCAAAATGTATTTTACTACATGTCTTTGGTGAAAATAACCCAAATTAGTATTTATTATTTAGTCTGTAGGAAAGTTATAGAGTTCACAAACTATGAGATATATCTGAAAATTGATCAATCCTGAAGTACTGACGGCCAATCTAATTTCTTGAGGTCCAAGTATGTCAGAACAGTACAGATATCCCCCAAATGATCCCTTTTTGCAAAGTAGACAGTCCGACGTATTTCATAAGAGGCATGGAGAGTTTTTTGAAGTTGTAATTTTTTTGTCATCATTTTTCGGAAATGAAATAAAAAAATGATTTTCACTATTTTTTTTTTTACACACTGTCACCAGTGTAGTACAGCATCATCTTATAACTGGCATGGTGGTGATCAGGGACACTGACTGATGATAGTACGAAAAAAAAAATTGATAATTTTTTTTTAATTTTTTTTCATATTTTAATTATTTTTTATTACATTTTTTTTCTCTTTTTTTAAGATTTTTTTTTCATATTTCACTATGACCAAAGTAGTATAATGTTACCATTGTAACATTGTACTACTTTGGGGAAGTGATCAGTATTTGTTTACACAATTTGCTTATAGCAAAGAATTACTTTGCTATAAGCAAGCATTTACCTGAATTAAATCTATTCATTCAGGATTTTTTTTTCTTAACTGTGGTTTGGCCACAGCTAATCACATGACACAGCTGTGCTGTTATTGGCCCGGCTTATGCATGTGATCGCTGTGACCATTCACAGCTAGACACACTTGTCTACAAAGGATGGCATGAAAGGAAGCCATCCATTGTATACAACTGTCATGTGACCTGCTGTGATTTATGGTCCTTCAGACTTTAGGGGACTGGTTTGTGGCCAGTGGAAGTAATACTAATAATAAAAATGGGAATAATAATAATAAGTAAAATACCCCGACATCAGTTCCACATCATTGGTTTTAATGGGATGAACAGTGCCCCATTTTTGATATCAGTGAGAAGAATAGTGCCTCATTCATGGTGTCAGTAGGGGGGATGGTGCTCCATTATTGGTAACAGCTGGTGAAATAGTGCCCCAAGGGCCAGATAAAGGCAAATAAAGGGCCATATCTGGCCCCTGGGCCATAGTTTGGAGACCACTGCTTTAGAATAACAAAGAGCAAGCAGACAGGATATTAATTTTAGAAGAGACATAGTGGGGGAGAGTTACTAAAACTGGTGCACTCAGAGTCTGGTGCAGCTGTGCAATCAGCTTCTAACTTCAGCTTGTTCAGTTAAGTTTTCACAAATAACTTGGCAGCTGATTGGTTTCTCTGCAGAGCTGCACCAGATGTTGCACCTTGCAAGCTTTATTAAATAATTCCCATTATGTCTCTTCTGCAATAAAGCCTTCTTACCTGCCTGTTTTCAATCTTCTTAAGAATCTACACGGAGCTGTGCATGTGCAGTTCACTATTAGTTCTCAGCAATGCTTGATCCTGGGATCAATGAATGAATAAACAAGTTACTATACATCGCCCCAACCCAGAAGAAGACCAGGTGAGGAGGCCAGTGCTGGGGAGGGTGCAAGGGGAGGTCAGAATAGTTCCACTTTAAGACGTATCTCTATGATCCACCAAACAATTGCATGGCTGCATCAAGGTTACCATTGCATCAATCATAGCATAATCTGCTGGTAGTTGGGCTTCCTGAAAGTTCTTACAATATAGGTGGTGTAAGTGCCACCAGCAACAATTTAATTTTAAATACAACCAAAAAGGTTGACGATGAAGCCATACAAGGGATGTATTGGCAAATGCAGTGTTTTTATGTATACAGCCACTACTAGTGGTTGCATTATTCAGATGTTTCGCATGGATGTCAAACATCATTACTAGACAGTTTTGACCACCATGTTCAGCAGCCAAATTTGTTGCTTTTTAGAGACTCCACAGTACAGACTAAAAAGTGTTACATGTCTTCATCTCAGTGTATGAATATCTGTTCAGAGATATTTACATTTTAATGCATGTTAACTTCAGCTAGCCATTTTTGTTTGCTCCTAAATATGTATTGCATATGTAAATATACTCCTAAATATGTATAGCATAACCAGGACAGTTTTAATGGCAGTTAAATTGGATGTACATCTATCACATTGAACTGTTCTTTTTTGCTCCCTCTTAGTCTGGTAAATATATGGTACCATTGGAAGCATTTTGTTTCTGTTTAATAAGTGAAAAATATTCCTGCCAGAAATCCAGGGCCATCTTTTTTCCTGTGTACGATGCAGTCTTATCTCAAACATAGCCCTGTCCAGTTCAAATCTTTGAACAACAAAACACCCCCGACCCATGTTGTGTCTTAACCAGACTTTCAGTCGTAGAGTGACAACACTGCTCTTCTATTAATACACTACAGTGAGCGCTGTCATTCTAGGGACAGGTGTGTTACTGCCAGTACCACCAGGTGAAATTAAAGGGAATTAAAGAAAAATTCAGCATCCGCATTTAAGACCTGATAAGCTGCAATATTATTATTTATTTATTTCAAGTACTTATATAGCGCTGTCAGTTTACACAGCGCTTTACATATACAGGTGAAACTCAAAAAATTAGAATATCGGGCAAAAGTTCATTTATTTCAGTAATTCAAATTAAAAGGTGAAACTAATATATGAGATAGACTCATTACATGCAAAGCAAGATAGTTCAAGCCGTGATTTGTCATAATTGTGATGATTATGGCTTACAGCTCATGAAAACCCCAAATCCACAATCTCAGAAAATTAGAATATTACATGCAATCAATAAAACAAGTATTGTACATAGAACAATATCGGACCTCTGAAAAGTATAAGCATGCATATGTACTCAATACTTGGTTTGGGCCCCTTTTGCAGTAATTACTGCCTCAATGCGGCGTGGCATGGAAGCTATCAGCCTGTGGCACTGCTGAGGTGTTATGGCAGACCAGGATGCTTCAATAGCAGCCTTCAGCTCTTCTGCATTGTTCGGTCTCATGTCTCTCAACTTTCTCTTGGCAATGCCCCATAGATTCTCTATGGAGTTCAGGTCAGGCGAGTTTGTTGGCCAATCAAGCACAGTAATCCCACAGTCATTGAACCAGGTTTTGGTGCTTTTGGCAGTGTGGGCATGCGTAGTGCTGTTTAGAAAAAAATGGCCAGGTCATGAAGGGGGTAAAATCTTACGGAGGTCACATGGTGAAAGTGATATTCAACCCCCAGTCACTTTCATCAACTTCAGTCAACAATTGTGTACGTATCATTTTATCTTGCTTATGTTCCAGTTTTAGCTGGTGCCATGACCGCTACCCCAGGTTCCCTGTTTTGGGATGGCTCGTTTATCATGCAACATCCTATCAAGCTATTCTTGCATGCACTAGAAATGTGTCACCTTACACTATGTGCATCAATAGAATCAGACAACCCCTGCTCCTTCCAACTTCCCACCCCCCTCACCCCTTCTTTCTCCAAGCTTACAGACCAGCTCAAAACTGCATTGTCCATTGTTAACTCTTTCCCCTGGAAGTCCAGGGAAACAGCACTGAAAGAGCAGAAGCCAGCAGCATTGAAAGTTGTAAACTGCAAGTCCTGGACTAAGGACTTTAATAAACAGTTTAATGGGGAATGTGTATTTCATTGAGGTCAATGTGTAAAGCTAAAAAACACTGTGGGTGTAATACTACTTTACAGTTAGCAGAAAGCTTGACAACAATGTCAGGACAAAAAGCTCCATGATATTCTGGGGTTTATTTACTAAAGCTGGTTCACTCAGAATCTTGTGATAGCCAATCAGTTTCTAACCTCAGCTTGTTCAATTAAGCTTTAGCAATAACACTTGTAAGCTGATTGGTTTCCATGCAGAAGTGCTTGAGATTCGGAGTGAACCAGCTTTAGTAAATAAACGCCTATATGTCATTGTACAATGAAATGTAGCTTTGGGTGAGAAGCTAGAACCTTCATGTAGTCAGGGGCCCCATTTCTGATATCAGTACAACATACAACAAAGACAGTTTAGCTACAACACAACCCATTCACATGATCATTTTGCCTGGCTTTAACAAGCTGCATGGAAAGAAATCTATGAGCATGCCAACCCCGACTATTTATTACATGTATGTTCTCTTTTTATCTTCATAATTAAAAGACTATCAGGGTGAAGATTAGAAGTCTGTGACCTATGAATCCCCACCAGGAAGTTCAAGTCATTAAAGAAAGAATGCACTGCCAATTGAATGACAGTCATCTTATACTAAGACTACTGACAGGCTAACATTCCTCTGAGTTACTTAAATGGGGAGCGCTGTTTAGAAAGTATTAGCACATGTAGACATACACATAGGCCCCCATTCAGAACCCCGGGATGCCATCTTCCCTCAGCTTGATGAGTTATGTCTCATACAAATATGGGTTGTTCTATTTTTTCTCTCAAAGTACCGCAGTCCTCTGAAGATGTTATCATTCAAAGAACTCTTTCTATCTACAATACTTTCATTCCAGTCATTCTTGATAAGAGACACAACTGCACTGAAGCTTAACTTTGTAATAAACCTTATCCATACCTATACAGGCCCTTAACCAGATCGTCCAGTCTCAACAACTCAAGGCAAAGACTCAAGACAGATGACAATCTTTTAATAAAAGGGTAAGAAGAAACTAAACCCAAAGTGGCCACACACAGATCTTGTTACTTAGTTTCATAAATAAATGTTGCATATAAAGACATTGGGGGTGATTAGTATGGCATTTGCGACACCTTTTTGGTGGTGTAGTCATAACTCGTGCCAAATTCATGAAACCTATGCAACATTTTCTTTCTCATTACAGGCAGTCCCCGAATTACAAACATCCGACTTACATACAACTCGTACTGAGGCAGCGTGATGTCACGCTGGTTCCCAAAAACTGCAGGGCGGCCATCTTGCTGCTCACCGCATGCTGCCCCTTACTGTCCAGAAGAAATGTCAGCAATCCCACTTCACCTCATGGCTAGATAATCCTTATCTATGCTATGCTAAACGTAAAAAAATTATTTTTTGGCGGGCGTTACACTTAAAAAGTGTACCTGTTGCAACTTACATACAAAGTCGACTTAAAAACAAACCTGCAGAACCTATCTTGTTTGTAAATGGGGTACTGCCTGTATTAACATGTGGGAAAATGCATGTGTTCTTTATTTGTGCCACTTTTACTGTTTGCCGCGATTGTTGTGTCAAATTCATAAAGATTTACCACCATATCGGTAATAAGGAAAGTGGAAGTAAATAAGGCCTCTTCTATGGTGGAGAAAATTGTATTGCACATGTAAGTATTGTGTCACAGCCAAAATTCTGCCTCAGAAAAATTCTTCTGAGACACTTCTACAACATCACTGATATGTACATGAAACAACATCACTGATATGTACATGAAACTGTTGCAAGTTGTGCCATTTTTTGCACTACCACAAAACAGATTTCTAATGAGTATCTTCCACACTCTTTAAAAAATATCACAAATTATATAACAGAACATGCTGCTTGAACTGATGACTTTTGGGTTAAAATTTTACAATTAATCCTGACAAGCAGTGGCATAACTAGAACCTTCAGGTCCCCAATGCAAGAATCCATGTAGGGCCCTCCTCACCCCTGGCATGGGCCCTTCCCTCCGAGCCCAGTGGCATAACACCAGGGACCAATTGCAAGTGCAACATTTGTGACCCTGGTAGTACCACCACTGGTGTCAGTAGATTTTTATTTTGGTTATTTTATTTTTTTATAATTTTTTACTGTGTTTTTTTTTTTACAATATTTCTTTTTACATTATTTTTGACAATTTTTTTTAGAAGCCACATTGGGGGGCTTTGGTGAAATATCAGGGGTCTAAACAGACCTCTGATCTTTCACCTTTGGGACAGAGCCTCAGCTGAATAGAATGAATGAACAGGAATAGCTCTGTACAGAGCTTCACATTCATTCACAAACCAAAGTATAGTAAACACAGATGAGTCAGTGATTGGTATGGTAAATGACATATTTTCCAGCCCCTTCCCTGCTCTCCATCCTGACAGATGGGCGAGGTAGGCCGGGAAAGAGCAAAGGGCAGCCAGAGAGCTCATAGGGGGGCAAAGAGGATAGGGGGGCACAGCAGAAAGAAGCTGAATAAGAGGAGTGATGGGGACGACTGCAGCCACTGAATGCCTGCTTCTCCTCCTCTCTCTCCCACAAGCATTCAGTGGTTGCAGGAGGAAAATGGAGAGATCGATTTGTTTATGCAGCCACCCCCATCACTCCACCTATCCAGGCATACAGGGAGGCCTCACGGGCCTCCTGCAGCATAGGGCCGGGTTTCAATTGCGACCCCTGTAGGTATGCACCTGCTCAGAAGGATAAAGTATGGGGCCTTACTTAGAGAAGTAACACAACAATGTGCATGTCCTGTAAAATGTATTTCATAGGGACTAAGAAGCTGAGGGACAGGCTGTTGCTTACTCTTACTGAGCATAATGCTGCAGTTAAAAGACATGAATTTAAACATTTCAAAGCAGTAAACCAAACCAGTAACTCTTAAATTATCCTGAAAATATATGTATGTTGGGGTAATATACCAACTCACTTCACTTTACTTTCTACAATGGTAAATTAGGCCCAAAGTGAAAATGTGAGCCCACATCAATTACCATAGTGATATTTCAAAGAATGGGAAGTGCTTTGTACCTTCAGTCAAAAGAAGTGTGATAAGGATCAATGAGCAATACTATTCAACAAGAATGCATTTGACAAAGCACCTACAACTCCTATAAAAAGCAGAAAGCCAGGCAGGTTGTCTAAGTAGAAGACAGCATGAAAGCAATGTGCATTTGCATAAGAAAAGCTTCCTAACTCTATTGTGCCCAACTAATACAATGAAGGGAATAAAGAACAGGCTTGAAGGACATTCAGGATGGATACAGTAGCTCTCATTACACTGTAGTGTAGTCATGATTTGCGTTTAGTAAACCAACTCCAATGTGTTTTGCATTCTTGCATTGTTGATGTTCTTCTGTTTAAGACATCTGGAAGAACAGGGGTACCAAAGCTATGAGATGCCAGGAACTATATGACATGTCAGTCACCACTCATTGAGATCAAGAGTCTTTTTTCCAGCCAAGAGAGGTATAATGGTTAACATCTAATCTGTGTGTTACAATATGGTAAGAGCTCACTTTCACCCAGTGAAGTTTAGCTCTGCTTTCAAATTTTGTATGACAATTCTGTTTAGGTTTTTTTTTTTAACTTTAGAGGAAAACACATTCACTAGTTGTTGTATATGGGTGCATTTCCCGGCAAAATAATTATTGGTGTCTCACTTTAGGGGGTCACACAGCAATGCAAAGGATAAGAATTTGTGCAACATTCCTTTCTGAATGCTCGACATGCCTATGTAGTCCCAGTCAATTGTTGCTGTCCGTCATATTTCCAAAGGCTTGAAGTTTAAATAATGTGTATTGGATAATGGCAGCTTCCATAAGACATGTATTTAGCTTGATAACAGTTTCCCTTAAAAAAAGGAAAAAAGAAGGCTATAATTGTTGCAGAAATTATGGAGTCCCTTGAGCCAAGAATGTCCTATTTGGGAAATGCAATTGTCTTTCAACTTGTGTTACACTCATTTACCTACTAATGTCTGAGAATATTATAATCCCAAAATACCTTGATTTGAAATGCTAAAGATGCTACATACTACTGAACAAGACATTGATCCAAAGCAAGGGACAGAATTAGCCTGGTCCAAGGATATCAAGTCCATGGTTAGGAAATCATTGGTGAAAATGAAGTTTGTCAGAAAAACAGACTTGACTTTGTTGCAAATTGGCATACACTATATTGTCAAAAGTATTGGGACACCCCTCCAAATCAGTGGATTCAGATGTTCCAATCACCTCCATGGCCACAGGAGTATAAAATGAAGCACGTAGGCATGCAGACTGCTTCTAAAAACATTTGTGAAAGAATGGGTTGCTCTCAGGAACTCAGTGAATTCAAGCATGGTACCGTGATAGGTTGCCACCTGTGCAATAAGTCCATCCGTGAAATTTCCTTGCTACTAAATATTCCACAGTCAATTGTTAGTGGTATTATAACAAAGTGGAAGCAACTGGGAACAACAGCAATTCAGCTACAAAGTGGTAGGCCACATAAAATGACAGAGCGGGGTCAGTGCATGCTGAAGTGTGCAGTGCTCAAAACTCACCAAAGAGTCAATAGCTAAAGACCTCCAAACTTCATGTGGCCTGCAGATAAGCACAACAACAGTGCGTAGAGAACTTCATGGAATGGGTTTCCATGGCCAAGCAGCTGCATCCGAGCCTTTTATCACCAAGTGCAATGCAAAGTGCAAAGTGTCGGATGCAGTGGTGTAAAGCACACTGCCACTGGACATTTGCCAGGAGAATGGTACATGCCTGACTGCATTGTGCCAAGTGTAGTTTGGTGGAGGACGGATTATGGTGTGGGGTTGTTTTTCAGGGGTTAGGCTTGGCCCCTTCCAGTGAAGAGAACTCTTAAGGCATCAGCATACCAAGACATTTTGGACAATTTCATGCTCCCAACTTTGTGGGAACAGTTTGGGGATGGCCCCTTCCTGTTCCAATATGACTGAGCACCACTGCACAAAGCAAGGTCCATAAAGACATTGATGAGTGAGTTTGGGTGGAGGAACTTGACTGGTGCAGGTGCACAAAGTCCTGACCTCAAACCGATTGAACATTTTTGGGATGAATTAGAGCGGAGTCTGCGAGCCAGGCCATCTTGTCCAAAATCAGTGCCTGACCTCACAAATGCACTTCTGGAAGAATGGTCAAACATTCCCATAGACACACTCCTAAACCTTGTGGACAGCCTTCCCATAAGAGTTGAAGCTGTTATAGCTGAAAAGGGTGGGCCAACTCAATATTGAACCCTAAGGACTAAAACTGGGATGCCATTAAAGTTCATGTGCGTATAAAGGCAGGCGTCCCAATATACTTTTGGCAACATAGTGTAACTGGACATGGAAATATTTGACTTCAGATTAGTTTCTTTGTTAATGCCAGTGACATCACCAGGGCCTACTGGAAGCAGCAAAAAGCTGAGGGGGACATTCAAATGTGTTTTAAGTATATTTTCCAACAGTGAGGCTATATTTCTTGAATATTGATTATATATAGTTTTCGGGCAGCACAGCGGCTAAATGGTTAGCACTTCCACCTGGCAGTACTAGAGTCACTGGTTCGAATCCCAACCCCGGCACCACCTGCCTGGAGTTTGCATGTTCTCCCTGTGACTGTGTGGGTTTCCTCCGGGTACTCCGGTTTCCTCCCACACTCCAAAGACATGCTGGTAGGTTAATTGGCTCCTGTCTAAATTGGCCCTAATATGTATATGTATGAATGTGAGTTAGGGATTGTACGCTCCTTGAGAGTTAGAGACTGATGTGAATGTACAATATATGTATGTAAAACGCTGCGTAAATTGATGGCGCTATATAAGTACCTGAAATAAATATTAATAATATTTGCATACAGTGGCTTTCATTTAGTTTACTTTTTTACCCATCTTTTATGTTTCTGTGGGAAAAAGCAAAATAAAAATTAAATAGGAAAAAGGAAAAAAAACACAGTTAAAAAAAAACTTTTCAAAGCAACATTGGAACTGTTTCTTCAATGTAAACTTTTTTTTCCAGGAAATTTCACCCAAGTAGTGTGCATCAGCAAAATTTCATTAAAGGCAAAATTAGTAATTTTGCAGCGAAATCACTTTAACTGAAATGACTCCACTTATCCCTAGTGTTTAATTAGGTGAATTTAGTGCACTAAAATGGACAACTAGCAAAAAAGTATCACATACTACAGACATCTTTGATAAAATATTACACACACAAGACAATATCCCACCTTTAGTTTATCTGTTATGAAATCTTTCTTGCAACCAAGAGATCCATTAAATTTTACAGTTATATCATTACCACTGTATATTCCCATTACACTTTGGACAAAGAATTATTTCCACACCATAAAATACAAAGCTCAACATCCCTGAATTATTAAGAGATAAAAAAGGTTTAGCTGGATGAGTTGGAGGCATTTGGGTTTAGGCTATTTATATAGTGGCTAATGATCCTCAGGCTTAATTCGTATGTTATATGTTTTATGTATTACAGGGAAGTACATTTACACTGTAAATGACATACTAGTGGTACAATTAATGTACTGCATAACTTAAAAGAGAAGTATAGGCTTTTTTCCCCCCACAAGTATACTTACCAAGGTGAATGCAGCATTGGTCCAATGATGTATCTGTCCACTGCCGGCTCTAAGTATGAGAACTCAGTGATCACATGACAGCTGATTGCTGAGTTAGCCACTCTGAGCAGAGAGTGGTGACTGTCAGTTACCGCTGTCTGTTCTGCTCCCCCAGCACTCACTGGAGTGCTGGGCTGTGGATGGGAAGGGAACAGCTCGCTCAGGCTCCCAGCGGCTCTCTGGGAGGCTGAGCCAGGTGCCGCTCCAGACTCTGGGGTGAATCCTGACTTTAAAGAGATCATTCACCAGCCTGGACTGGCTGAGTGACATCAGCCGACAGCAGACTTCAGCCCGCTGTCAGCTGAAAACCGGTCACAGGAGTGCAGAACAATCCACAGGAGAAGTACAGCCAAAAGAGCTTTAGCTGTACTTCTCCTTTACTTACAAAGTAAGTAACCTTCTGGGCAGCACAATGGCCATAAAAATACCATACTATATGATATGTTTACCATAGCGATTAGTATCTGTAAAAATCAGAAATTCCACTCACCAGCTAGAGATTTGCAAGGGATGGGAAGAATTAGGCTCTCATAGTAGCTCTACAAATTTTCAGGTAATAAAGACTATATGATTTGTTTATCTATATTTTCATCTAAGCTTTGCCAACTTTCACCCAAGGTTTCCACATGTTTCCATATAAGATTCAGTTAGATTATTGATTTGAATGAATATTGAGAAAAAGACAGCTAGGCATAAGTAAATGGATTTGCATGAATTGGAAACTGTAAATCTTCACTTCAAACCAGGGTTCTCAGAAACCATTAATTAATTTCTCAGCAAACCTGGTGAGAAATACACGAGTCATGGATCTGTGATCCATATGCAACCAAACACCCAAACAAAAAATTGCTTACATGTCCTAATATGTATTTAGTATTCCTGGGAGATGGAACATTAAAGGCTGAGAAAATTAACCTACCCAGTCATCGAGCCTCTCCAAGTAAGAGTTATTACCTGCCATAATTGGATGTCCTTACGAAAATACAACAGTCTTTTGTGAGATTCTTACATAATCTCACATTCTTTTGTGAGATGGTTACATAGTTACATACATAGTGGTTAAAATACATGGTTAAAATGGAATTCATAAGCTAATCACACTCATTGTAGTCTGTCTGTACCTGTTACATTTTATTATATTTCCTAAAAACTGTTTATTGCAAGGGCTCACCTGAACAGATATAAATTGAATTGATTCTAGGAACCATACTTGGCATAAGTACACGTGGCACAACACAAGTACAATATTGATTAAACTGATGTGCATGTTACAGGATTATCGGTGATCTGAGTGTGAGGTATGACTAAGATACAGTATCTGTACCAAAGAGGAAAGCACAAAGCATGTGTTGCTCACTTGCATTCCGAGTTTGTGCGCTTGTTGGTTTCAGTCGCCTGAAGTCACACTAAAAATCATTAGAGCTCCCTCTAACTGCAGCCTAGTAATAGCAGCACTGGAAGGTTCATTCATTTACTTGCTACACGTGCAACAGCTTGTGGGCTTTATCATACAAAAATTTACTATCACATCTCAGCACATACATACAGTATACAGTTGTTACGGATCCGCCACGTGGTACGTCTGGCAGCCCACTAGGTGGAAGCACCCGGAGCGTGGAATCTAAGTCCCGGTCTGCGTTTTCACCAGGGCCCCTGATGGTGGGGATGGACTTGGAGCAGAACCAGGACCAGGTCACGACCTCCGAGCAATACCACCAGTGGCAGAGGGAGCCTCCGGGGATGAGAGTAAACCAGAAGAGAGCCAGATGTGAGGAGGCCGGCAGGACCAGGCAGGATAAACCGGCGGTTGTCACCGTGGGGAATGGCGAGGTACAGAGACGGCAGGCAGAGAGTGGTCAGGTCTCACACTGGGTCAGTATCGAAGTCAGTCCGCAGAATAGTCAAACAAGCCGGGGGTCGGGATAAGAGAAGGCAGTGTAGTCAGGGGCAATCCGGGTCAAACTCAGAAGGCAGCATAGTCAGATAATCCAGGTCAGAGCTGGAGCAGGCAGAGAGGTCAAACAATCCGGGTCTAATATCACAGGGCACAGGAAACTTCAGATAACAGGTCAGACCTTGCGGCGATTTGTGACAGTGCAGAGCATCTTAAAATATCGCGCCCTGAGCTGTCATTGGCTGCCCAGGACGCGCCCCCGGGCTGTCATTGGCCGCCCGAGGCGCGCCCGCGGCTTCTACTGCGCATGCACGGCATCCTGTCAGCCGCGGCCCGCCTGTGAGCCGCCCCTAGTGCGCGTGCGCCGGGGACGGAGCCGCGGTGGTCCCTGACAGCAGTAAATGCAATTCAGTAACTGATAAGATATACTGTGTGTTCCAGAAGTCTTAATTGGACAGACATAATATTCAGTATACCTATTCATGTATGCACTATTTTCTGCCTTGATACAGGCACTGTAACTTCCATTGAACATTTGTAAACATTGCCCAATGCGCAGCAAACAGTTAACAGCTTAGAATGAAGCAACTGCCTAAAAATACAGTGATCTAACAGGTGCAAAATTTTAAATATACTGATAACAATATTGGTATTTTAGTATGTGTACTGGCATCTGTTTTTTTATTTTTTCAAATGCTAGAAATAGATGTCTTGCCCATCCAAAATTCCTGAAACATCACAAACATCTCCAGAGAATAATTCATAACCACACAGTTAAACAGTTACTAACAAAATAGCCACTGAATAGTTACTTTCCAAGTAAAATCATAGCACCCTTTACGTTAATTGCTCCTATTTTGGACTGGAAAAATATTGTACATTTTTCTTATGTTTTAAAGTCATTAGGGCATATTTTGTCTAATGTACAGAGCCATTTGGCACATACTTATACAAAAGCATCCCACACTTTTTTAGAATATATTTGCCAAAAATCATTGAATAAGATTTATAATCTGCTTGGCCTATATCAGATTCTAGTGCTCTTTTTAGTGTGAAGTCCAATAAAATACTTATCTCATGGATTGCTGTAGTTACATTGTAAATATGCTTGTAGCCAGGAATGGACCAGAAAGTTGGGAAATAATTTTGCTAAGTAAATGTTATCTTATGTATATTACAGGTATTTTTATAGTGGCAAGAATTTACAGTGTACTTTACATACTGTACATTCACATCAGTCCCTGCCCTCAAGGAGCCTACAACCTAACGCCCCTACCTCTCATACCCCGAATTACACATACATACACATACTAGGGCCAATTAACCTGCCAACAAATCTTTGGAGTGTGGGAGAAAAGTAGTGTCCTGGTTGGGATTCAAATTTGAGTACTGTATTGCTGCCAGACAGGAATGTTTACCACTAAGCCATTGTGCTGTCCATTGTAAGACAAGGGCACATAAAACTGTATTTTACATGTTGTCTAAATGTTAGCTAAAGCAGTTGTAAAGTAACATTTGTGTATTTTACTAAAATAAAAAATAAGTTATACGTATTGGGGCCACTGTGTGCAATACGTGCCAAGGGTATTGCACAGAGTGGTCCCAAACCTCCTCTCTAGGGGTCCCCCAGTGTCGCTCTCTAGTCTGCTTCTTCTCTGTATGTCCCCTTAGGAAGCCATTTCCTAGTGTGGCACATGTGAGGGCGTGCTGCTGACCCAGGCTGTTTGTATCCATAGACACACACAGCTTGGCTCAGCCATGCCCCCTCTCCCTCCTCCCAGAAACAGGCAGGAGCCTGTGGCTCCTGCTGCTCTCTGCCAAGCCTGTGAGAGAGAGGAGAGAAGACTTGCAGACAGGCACAGCCCTGAATCAATGTAGGACTCAGGTAAGTAGGGAGGAGAGGCTTGGGGGATGGAGGAACAGCTACTGAAAGGTTTTTTACATTAAAACATTCAAACCATTAAGGTAAAAACCTTTTGATTTTTATATCCACTTTAAAATGCTGCTGCTGACAGTGTCTCAAATTAGTGAAGCTGACAATTTGCTCACACACAGGACTTGCAGGGAGCTGAGTGGAAATTGAAAGCTGGAGTATGAACGATCAGAGATTCAACATTTACAGGACATGTGGGACCCTGCACAATTTACAGCTCTTAGTACATTAAATAACATGACCATTTTAATGAATCTTTAGTTAGTCAGGTTGAAAAAAGAACAATTGCATCTTGTTTAACCAATAGAAAAATAATAAATACATAGAAAACATCCATATACACTATCCTATATCCACAACTAATCTAGAGGAAAGCAAAAAAAAAAATCCCTACAAAGCACTGACCAATTTTCTCCAGCAGAGGAAAAAAATTCCTTCCTGGGTCCCCAGGAGGCAAATGGATATTCCCTGAATCAACTACCTCTGGTGTTACTTGTAGATGTTAATATCCAGTTATATTTTGTGCATTTCTGAATGCATCCAGCTCTTGTATAATACTATCTGCTGAGCTGGCCAGAACTAGTTCTTGAGGGAATCTATTCCACATTTTCACAGCTCTTACTGTGAAGAAGCCTTTCTGTATGTGGAAGTTAAATCGCCTTTCCTCCAGATGTAAAGAGTGCCCCTTTGTCTTTTATCATGACCGTAAAGTAGATAACTCTACACCAAGTTCACTACAGTATATGGACGACCTATATATTTATAAATGTTGATCAAATCCCCCCTTAATCTGCCCTTCTCAAGAGAGAATAAATTCATTTCCTCTAATCTTTCCTCATAGCTGACCTCACTCATGCCTCTTATCAGTTTGGTTGCCCTTCTCTGTACTTTCTACAGTTCTCTGATATCCTTTTTGTGAATTGGTGCCAAAAACTGAACTGCATATTCCAGATGAGGTATAACTAATGATTTATACAGGGGTCAAATGTCACTCTCTCTGTGCAGTCTATAGCTCTTTTAATACAAGAAAGGATTTTGCTGGCTTTGTAAACTGCAACTTGGCATTGCATGCTTTTGTTAAGTCTATGATCTACCAGAACACCTCCTCCAGTTGTACTCCACCTACAGTGTGTGATGCATGCATGTTTGAACCCTTGAGTACAAGTCTAATATGAATTTAATTTAATAAGTAATCCTAAGTTTATTATAAAGTATGAGTAGTTAATATGTAGTCCAGGCTAACCTCTCTGCTACATAATGCACTGCTTATATAAAGTAAAATATTGTAGGCTTTTATTTCATTATGGAAACATACCCTTTCGAATTTGGGTCTACTCAGCTATACTATGCTCAGGAGGGTGAGTAGACACATTTTTGTCCTTACTATTTCAAGTCTTCCACATTTACTAGGATGATAAATGCATTGGGATCCTGTATTTTTTTCTCATAAAAATATTGATGTTTTAATAAACTTACAGTGTGTTATGTGATGTGGTCATACAGTGTTATACACTGCTCAAAAAAAATAAAGGAACACTTTTTAATCAGAGTATAGCATCAAGTCAATTAAACTCTTGGGAAAGTTAGGTCCGTTAGGTAGAAGAGGGGGTCATTAATCAGTTTCAGCTACTTTGGTGTTAGTGAAAATAACAACAGGTGCACTAGATGGGCAACAATAAGATGACCCCCAAAACAGGAATGGTTTTACAGGTGGAGACCACTGACATTTTTTTCTCTACTCATCTCTTCTGACTGTTTTCCACAAATTTTGCATTTGGCTAGGGTCAGTGTCACTACTGGTAGCATGAGGCGATACCTGGACCCTTCATAAGTTGCACAGGCACAGGCAGTCCAACTCCTCCAGGATAGCACATCAATAAGTGCCATTGCCAGAAGGTTTGCTGTATCTCCCAGCACAGTCTCAAGAGCATAGAAGAGATTCCAGGAGACAGGCAGTTACTCTAGGAGAGCTGGTACCGGTAATCTGCTCCTTTGTACAAGGAGGAACGGGATGAACACTGCCAGAGCCCTATAAAATTACCTCCAGCAGGCCACTGGTGTGAATGTCTTTGACAAAACAATCAGAAACAGACTTCATCAGGGTGGCCTGAGGGCCCAACATCCTCTAGTGGGCCCTGTGCTCACTGCCCGGCACCATAGAGTTCGAATGGCATTTGCCATTGAACTCCAGAATTGGCAGGTCCACCATTGGCTCCCTGTGCTTTTCACAGATGACAGCAGGTTCACCCTGAGCACATGTGACAGATGTGAAAGGGTCTGGAGAAGTCATGGAGAACATTATGCTGCCTGTAACATCGTTCAGCATGATCGTTTTGATGGTGGGTCATTGATGGTCTGGGGAGGCATATCCATGGAAGGATGCACAGACCTTTACAGGCTAGACAATGGCACACTGACTGCCATTGGGATGAAATTCTTGGACCCATTGTCAAACCCGACTCTGGTGCAGTGTGTCCTGGGTTCCTCCTGGTGCAAGATAATGCTCAGTCTCATGTGGTGAGAGTTCCTGAAGGATGAAGCAATTGATACCCTTGAATGGCCCTACGCTCGCCTGACCTAAATCCAATAGAACACCTCTGGGATATCATGTTTCGGTCCATCTGACGCCACCATTTTGCACCTCAGACTGTCCGGGAGCTTAATGATGCCCTGGTCCAGATCTAGGAGGAAATACCCCAAGACACCATCCGTCATCTCATTAGGAGCATGCCCCGATGTTTTCAGGCATGAATACAAGCATGTGTGGACCGTACAAACTACTGAAGACCATTTTGTTTTGAGTTGCAGCAATGAAATTTCAGCAAAATGGACTAGCCTGCTGCTGCATTTTTTCACTTTGATTTCCGGGCTGTCTTTGAATTCAGTCCTCTGTAGGTTGATCATTTTCATTTCCATCAAAAGATGGGGCATCCTTACG
The DNA here is from genome assembly GCF_062004578.1 of Staurois parvus. Taxonomy (NCBI): domain Eukaryota; kingdom Metazoa; phylum Chordata; class Amphibia; order Anura; family Ranidae; genus Staurois; species Staurois parvus. The sequence goes on from NW_028318453.1 coordinate 1,090,193, forward strand.
TTCCTAACATATTACCTAGTCCATGTCAGTATAGATATCCAGTATGATGTTTTTCCCCGTTTAGATCTGATGTGTTTTCAGATCTCCTTTAATTTTTTTGAACAGTGTACAATTGTTGCTTAGCGGAAATCATCTGAAAAGTAAATGCCTTCAATATTTTTTATTCACATGATTCTTCACATTTTAGATGGCACATATTAGTATTATCTATAATACCTGGGGGGTTATTTACTAAAACTGGAGAGTGCAAAATCTGGTGCAGCTGTGCATGGTAGCCAATCAGCTTCTAACTTCAGCTTGTTCTATTAAGCTTCAACAAAAAAAAAGTTGATCCACATCTATGCAGAGCTGCACCAGCCTTTGTACCTCCCAGCTGTTCTTCCCTTCTAAAATGTAGGTAGGATTGGAATTTAGGTTGGAATAAACTGTGTTGTCTCCTGCTTGAATTCGCTCATTGATTTTCCAAGTGTTGCAATTGCATTTGGCAGAACAATATGTATTAGCATTAAGGTAAAAGCCTGACCTCTGAATAGTCTTCTCATTTGTAATTTTTCTTGCATATTATGAAGATCTACCGCAAAAGCCTGACAGTAGAGGAGCTTTTCTTCCTTTTAGTTAAACAGTTTGTAAAAAACAAAACATATTGTAGATTCATAGCATGTAGTGCTTACGTATAAAAAGCAACTCTCAAGAACTATTTAGAGGTCATTCATTTAAATAAACCCTTTTGTTGGCAGAGTCGTGTTTTTGTTTTGCGCACACATATAAAAATGCACATTTTGTACATTAAAATGCAGTTAAAACCCCGACATATGATACCTTTTCTGAAAACAGTGAACTTGTAAAATAAAATGGTGGTAGTTGCAATTTTTATGACACACAATATTTATTACTGTTTACAAATCAATATTTTAGCTATAGATGTAAACCTTAAATTAATTTTAGTGCGCACAAATATGTATGGTTCCTCTTTGGTAAAATATAACAATGAGGTTGTGTAGGCTACATAGATACCAAATTATACAAAAAGATGGCAACTAGAGATGAGCGAATTTTTCAAAAATTCGATTCAGCTGATTCGGCGAATTCCAGGAAGAAATTAGATTCGATGCGAATTAATTCGCTACGAAGTTAACTTATAAAAAGGGTTTCTAGGCTTCAGAGAGCCTTTAAATTAGTGCAGAACACTGTACCTTTAATTTAAATGCCCTTGGAGATGAAGAAGGAGAAGGATGAGAAGAAGGAGAAGGAGAAGGATGAGAAGAAGGAGAAGGAGAAGGATGAGAAGAAGGAGAAGGAGAAGGATGAGAAGAAGGAGAAGGATGAGAAGAAGGAGAAGAAGGATGAGAAGAAGGAGAAGGATGAGAAGAAGGAGAAGGATGAGAAGAAGGAGAAGGATGAGAAGAAGGAGAAGAAGGATGAGAAGAAGGAGAAGGATGAGAAGAAGGAGAAGGATGAGAAGAAGGAGAAGGATGAGAAGAAGGAGAAGGATGAGAAGAAGGAGAAGAAGGATGAGAAGAAGGAGAAGGAGAAGGAGGAGAAGGAGAAGGATGAGAAGAAGGATGAGAAGAAGGTGAAGGATGAGAAGAAGGATGAGAAGAAGGAGAAGGATGAGAAGAAGGAGAAGGAGAAGGATGAGAAGAAGGAGAAGGATGAGAAGAAGGAGAAGGATGAGAAGAAGGATGAGAAGAAGGAGAAGGATGAGAAGAAGGACAGTTCTGTGACAGTTTCTGTCTATTTCTGACAGTTCTGTGACATTCACTCCATACAGCGGTTTCAACCGCTGTATGGAGGGAATGTCCCAGAACTGTCAGAAATAGTCTATTTCTGACAGTTGTGGGACATTCACTCCATACAGCGGTTTCAACCGCTGTATGGAGGGAATGTCCCAGAACTGTCATAAATAGTCTATTTCTGACAGTTCTGGGACATTCACTCCATACAGCGGTTGAAACATTGTATCTATTTGTTTCCATAAATGACATTCTGCAGATACACTTAGAGGAGCTCTGCAGATACACTTTTTGCCGGCTTGGAATTATTCTTATTTTCATCCTACTTCTTCTTCTTCTTCTTCATCCTCATCCTCATCCTCTTCTTCTTCTTCTGAGGATGAGGATGAGGATGAAGAAGAAGAAGAAGAAGTAGGATGAAAATAAGATTAATTCCAAGCCGGCAAAAAGTGTATGTGCAGAGCTCCTCTAAGTGTATCTGCAGAGCTCCTCTAAGTGTATCTGCAGAATAGAGGAACTCTGCACATACACTTTTTGCCGGCTTGGAATTATTCTTATTTTCATCCTACTTCTTCTTCTTCTTCTTCTTCTTCATCCTCATCCTCTTCTTCTGAGGATGAGGATGAGGATGTAGAAGAAGAAGAAGTAGGATGAAAATAAGAATTCCAAACCGGCAAAAAGTGTATGTGCAGAGTTCCTCTATTTCTCACAGTTCTCTGACAGCTTCTTCACATGTACAGCGGTTGAAACATCTGTATCCTAAATGGAAACTAATAGATACAATGTTTCAACCGCTGTACATGTGTTCCTTCTGTCAGAGAACTGTCAGAAATAGCGGAGCTCTCTGCAGGGACACTTTTGCCGGCTGATCGGGAAAAATCCGATTCGAGCACCCGAAGTAGGCAAATATTCGGATTCGACGCGAATCGAATTTTTCCTGAAATTCGTATCGAATTCCGGTTCGCCTGGTTCGATTCGCTCATCTCTAATGGCAACCATTCCAATTTATAAAAATATTATAATTATTATTAATTATACATTATTATTATTATTAATTATAAATAGCCTTTGCAGTAAAGTGCTGTTTGTGTTGTGCATTGCCCTTCCATGTGCACCTCACTGCAAAGGCTAGTAAAAAATTGGGGTTGACTTATTTTTGCATAGCTTGGAGACTCTCAATATATAGAGATAGGACCACAGTATACAGCCTTGGGGTAGACAATGCAGCTTCCACAAATACAGTATTTGCAAATGTGTGCAAATTGTTTGACATTTTAGTCAATTTGTTATTAATTTGTTTTTTTTTTGTTTTTTTGCAGGATAAATGGTAAGTGTACTGGGATTTTTTTTCTGTGATGTACATAGATGCCCAAAATGTCAAACCACAAAATTGTGCGGGCCCGTAAAATGGCAAAGAACACAGTACCCAAAACTATAAATAGACGTCAATTTAAAAGCTCATCGTCTTTAGAGCTCATCAAGTTCTGGAGCTACTTATCTTACTTAAGTGTGTGAAGCAATACCTATAATGTGTGGCCTCATTTGTGTATACATACACTCCAGACACATTCAATGTCGTTCACATGAGCGTGTACATTGGTTCAGGGGGATGAGGCTTTAAAAAAACGTTTTTTGCTACTTTTGTTTTTTTAAACTTTTTTTTTTTCCTTTGTCAACTCGGCTTTGTTGCTGGTATAAGGGTAATGACAAGGTTCTCTTTAAGAGACATCAGCAGTCTATTAGACCCCTAATATCACTTACTCACTTTACTGAAACTGGTCAGGCATAGACTGCGGCCACCTTGTTGGTAGGCATATTAGACTAAATGGTTTTTCTTTGTATGGCCTGATGTTGATGGTTTAGTGTTCTCTGTAAAGTTCTTTGGAATATGGGGGTTTAAAGTGAATCTGACACTATTTAAAAAAATATTAAATGCATACCTAGTAAGCAAAAATTACTACTTACCCATCTTTCACCGTCAGTTTTCACTTTCTGAAAGAGCCTTTCTAAAAGAACTTAACTAAAGAACTTTCAGGCTAAGATGGGGCAGCACAGTGGCTTAATGGTTAGCACTTCCACCTGGCAGCACCAGGGTCGCTGGCTTGGATCCCAACCACAGCACCACCTGCCTGGAGTTTGAATGTTCTCTCTGTGCCTGTGTGAGTTTCTTTCGGGTACTCCGGTTTCCTTCCACACTCCTTAGACATGCTGGTAGGTTAATTGACTCCTGTCTAAATTGGCCCTAGTATATGAATGTGAATTAGGAACCTTAGTTTGTACACCCCTTGAGGGTTAGGGACTGATGTGAATGTACAATATATGTATGTAAAGCACTGCATAAATTAATGGCACTATATAAGTACCCGAAATAAATTAATATACTTGCAGGCTAATCCTGGTGCATGCTGTGGTTCCTCCTACAAGCCCCAATGTCACCACTGTGTCTGTTTAAAATGTAGGGGCCAGAAGAATAAACCAAAGAGCACAGAGGGGGACCAGCCATCCAACACTCCAAAAGTGTCAGATGCTGAAGATTTTTCAGCTGCCATAGTTGTTCAAGAGGGCTAAGATTTGCAGACTTTCTTTAAAGTCTGGCCTCTTTTATAACTAGTAACAATTGAGCTTTAAATGTATGCCAATGAAGTATTATTGTCAGCTGGGTTGGGGTTTATATACTTCTGTAGATACCCTATCAACAAGATGGCAGATCATAACAGAGAAATATTACCTTCTTCATACAGTATAAAAGCATAAGTTTAGGTAAAAAATGTTTACATTTAATGAGAGGTGTCCCTTGTGCTGGCTGTCATAATGGAAATCCTCTTTCCTCTGGGGCAGAGGAAGGAGGATTTCCATTATGACAGCCAGCACCAGCACAAGGGACAGCCAGCATTGCAGTGGGCCACCCCGCTGCTATAATCTTCCAATGCTGCAGAGTATAGTATCAGTGGTGGACATATGATAGACACTTATCAAGAGCGCCAACTATATCTGCCCTTTCTGCCCACCTCTTCCATTCATAGAATTTGTGCTATAGCTACCATGAATGAAAGGTGGAGGCGGACCTTTCATTCATCTACCATTCATAGATCGCTTTTTATTTATTAAAGCTATAGTACAGCTCATATGAATGGAGAAGTGGGATGGCAAGGGCAGGTATAGTCAGCACTCTTGATAAAACCCTGTCACAAGTCAAGTGCTGGTATTAACCCCACAGTACCAGAAGATTATGGCTGTGGGGTATGGGAGGGGGGCAGAGGATGGAAGATCTCCACTGTGACAGCCAAGACCCGCACAAGCAACAATTAAAATTAAAAGTAAGTAACATCCCTTGTGCTGATTTGTAAAAGCATTCTTTACCTAAACTTAGGCTTTCATTTCCAAGCCTCCAACAAATTGGTTGGTTTTGTAAGGAAACAATGAGGGGTACTTAAAAAAAACTGTTACTTTGCAGGTCTTAATTGTACATGAAATTTGGAAACCAATATGCTATTTGTACACATTCACAGTTTGAGAGTTAGGAACTACAGAATATCGGGGTGCCATGACAAGGCTCTGTAGCTTATGCATGTATTTGCAAATGTGTGCTAACTAAACCCCTGTTTTTAGCGCATACTGTTAGACAGGTTAATTCCGTTTGTTTGCAGACTGGCTGGCAAGTTAGAGCTGGGAATTTTTCTGTTTTGTTGTTTGACATGTGTCACCCTTCCATGTGCTCCTTGCTGTGAAGGCCAGTTATAGACTGGAGGAGTAGCCATTTTTTGTACTGTTGAACTGTTGGTCGGGGGAGCGCACTGGACACCTTCGCTGCCATTGTGCTACATGTGTCCATTGAACTCCTGTACCTTTAAGGAGGGGTGGGCTCCCTCAGGTCCCCCTGCCCTTGGTCTATCCATTAAATACATGTGCCTCTACTATGGGGGCTCTTAAAATTGGAGAGTTAGGAACTACAGAATATCGGGGTGCCGTGACAAGGCTCTGTAGCTTACCCATGTATTTGCAAATGTGTGCTAACTAAACCCCTGTTTTTAATGCATACTGTTAGACAGGTTAATTCAGTTTGTGTGCAGGCTGGTTTGCAAGTTAGAGCTGGGAATTTTTCTTTTTTGGTGTTTGAAATGTGTCGACCTTCCATGTGCTCCTTGCTGTGAAGGCCAGTTATAGACTGGAGGAGTAGCCATTTTTTGTATTTGTACACATTCTGTACTAAATTAGCTTCAGAGGGTTGTGTAAAGAAAGCAATTGTGCTATGAAACAAACTGAAAATGAACATAGAGACAGACCATCACAATTTGCACAATCACGCACAACAACAACACTCGCTTTGGTTGCAAACCAAAGATAACCTATTTGCACGCTCATGTGAACTGCTGATTTGAGACACATCTGTGAATGCTCCCCATTTTCCTCTTTTAACGTTTCAAAATTCCACTCCATGCATAGTTGTCATTGTGTGATAAAGGTATAACCAAGCAGACCCAGTGGTCGGAAAGGAGGTGGGGTTGGTTTGCTTCTATCCCCACTGAGCACCTTTCAAGTCCTCCCTAACCCTCTATGCTTCTCTTCTTTCGAGACTCACTGCATTCGGCTATTTTTTCCATTTCTCTGAGAATTGCAGTGATCTATCTGCCTCCTGGACCTTTCTTGATGATTTCTCCTCCTGACTAACCTACTTTCTCTCCTCTGAACTACCCACTATCATTCTTGGAGATTTTAACATCCCCATTAATGTCAACAACCCAGCTACATCCCAACTCTTCAACCTAACCTCATCTTTTGCCTTAGCACAATGGACACAGTCCTCCACTCACTCTGATTGGAATACATTAGACCTTGTTTTCTCCCATCGTTGCACTCCCTACAACCTCACAAACACCCCTTTTTCTCTCTCTGATCACAATCTCATCACCTTCACAGTGTCCTCATCTTCAAATACTTATCTCTCCAAGCAGCAAATAATTACCCGCAGAAACCTTCACAACTTGAACCCTGCTCCTTTCCACTCTGCAACTGACCAACTCTATGACAGAATCTCTCCCCTGTTCTGCCCTGACCTGGCCACTGCTGTCCACAACAGTCGCTTTCATCCACACTAGACTCACTTGCTCCTCTAACACGAAGCATCAGGCCCCAACCGTTACAACCTTGGCAGACTGACGACACCAGAAATCCTAAACGACATATTCGTGCGCTGGAGCGATTGTGGCATAAAACCAAATCTCACCAAGCATTCACCCTATATAAATCTGCTTTCTTAACATACAATTCCTCCCTCCATGCTGTCAAACAAGCCTACTTGTCACTCTCATCAATAGCTTGTCATCCAGTCCTCGTTGTCTCTTCTCTACTTTTAACTCTCTACTTTCTCCACCTCCACCCAGTACCTCACTCACTGCTCACGAGATTGCAAATCATTTCAAAAATTAGATTGTTGCATGTGATGTCATGTCATCGCCACTGCACAGACATCCATCTCACTTAGCATACCTTATACTAAACCTCCCTCAACACTTTCCTCTTTTGACCTTGCTACTACCGAAGAGGTCACTAAGGTTTTCTCAGAAGCCCGTCTCACTACCTGCCCCCTGGATCCTGTCCCCTCACAACTACTGCGGTCACCCTCTTCTTCCATCCTTGCTCCCTCACTCACATCTTCAATCTCTCCCTCTCTAACGGTGCCTTCTCCTCCCCTCTAAAGCATGCACACATCACTCCCATACTTAAAAAGCCTTCCCTGGACCCCACCAACCTGAACAATTTAAGACCCATCTCCCTGCTCCTGTTTACCTCTAAACTCCTAGAACGCTTAGTCTACAATCGCCTGAGCTCCTACCTCACTGACAACAACCTTCTTGACCCTTTACAGTCTAGCTTTCGCTCACCACATTCCACTGAAACTGCCCTACTAAAACTCTCTAATGATCTACTAACTGCTAAAACCAATGGCCACTACTCCATACTCTTACTACTTGACCTCTCTGCGGCTTTTGATACTGTTGACCATCCCCTCCACCTCAAAAAACTCCACTCTCTTGGCCTCCGAGACTCTGCTCTCTCCTGGTTCTTCTCCTACCTATCGCAGAGCTCCTTAAGCATTACCTATAACTCTGGCTCCTCCTCTCCACTCCCTCTTTCTGTAGGGGTCCCTCAAGGTTCCGTCGTTGGACCCCTACTCTTCTCCATCTACACCTCCTCCCTTGGTCACTTGATAAACTCCCATGGCTTTACGTACCATATCTATGCTGATGACACACAAATCTATCTTTCGCATTACTCCTCTTGCATTACTAACCTACTAAGTGACATATCGGCATGGATGTCACTCCACTTCCTCAAACTCAATCTTTCCAAAACTGAGCTCTTAGTATTCCCTCCAGCCCGTGCCCCCTCCCCTGACTTCTCCATCAAGATCAATAACACAACCATCAGTCCCTCCCCTAAATGCCAGGGTGCTAGGTGTAATCCTAGACTCCCATCTATCCTTTCAGCCCCAAATCCAATCGCTGTCCAAATCTTGTAGACTTCACCTCCACAACATCTCCAGGATACGCCCATTCTTGACCTCGGAAACTACTAAGCAACTTATTAACTCCCTTTTTATCTCTCGCCTTGACTATTGTAACTCCCAGCCCATTGGCCTACCTCATCGCAGGCTATCCCCTCTTCATTCTATCATGAATTCTGCTACCAGACTTATCCACCTTACTAACCGTTCTGTATCAGCCACCCCCCCTCTGCCAATCCCTCCACTGGCTTCCCAATGCCCAACGGATAAAATTCAAAACATTAACAATAACATATACTGTAAAGCCATTTATAACTCTGCCTCAAATTACATCACCAATCTTGTCTCCAAATATCACCCAAACCGTACTCTCCTCTCTTTGAACGACTTCCTGCTCTTTAGCTCCCTTGTCTCCTCCTCCCATGCTCATCTCCAGGACTTCTCCAGAGCTTCCCCCATCCTGTGGAACTCTCTACCCCAATTTATCAGACTATCGCCTACTCTGCTCACTTTTAGGCGATCTCTGAAAACCTATCTCTTCAGGGAAGCCTATCCTGCCCTCAGCTAATAATGGAATATTCTTGTCAGGGATCCCTCCATGCAGCCGTGCGACAGCACCTGATCCCCTCAGGCCGCATCAGAGCGAGTGCTCATGCGCCGGAGCGTTTGGGCGCGCATGCGCAGGAGCGTGCCAGTGACCGCATGTGCAGTAGCGTACACGTCACTGCAAGGTGGGCTATTTAAACCTGCAATACAGTGTAATCAATGCCTTCTGGTCTATAACGTCTTGCACTGCATAACCTGATTCTGTTGCCTGTATCCTGATCTGACCTGACTAAGAAAGAACTCCGCCTGCACCGACCCCTGCTTATCCCTGACTATCCGCTTGCCTGCTCCCTTGTACTTGATTTGCTCGTTTGATCTTGACCCAGCTTGTCTGACTCTGCTGCACCTACTTACCTGTATCTGCACCCGCCTGCATCCTGGTCACCGCCATACTTACCTGCTGCTGCACCCACAGTCCTGCACCCGGCTTGCATCCTGGTCACCGCCATACTTACCTGCTGCTGCACCCATGGTCCTGCACCCAACCTGCATCTTGGTCACCGCCATACCTGCCTGCTGCCGCATCCACGCTCCTGTCTGTTCCCAGCCTGCATCCTGATTGCCGCCACACCTGCCTGCTGCTGCACCTACATTCCTGCATCCGCACCTGGCCTGCATCTGGATTTCCTGGGTCTTCACCTACCTGCCACCAGCTCCAGACCTACCCGGCACTCGTGCCACTCCTGGCTCTGCACCCTCTGTTCCCACTATCAGGGGCTCCGAGAGGGAGTAGTAAGAGGACGCCTCCTCTCCACTTCAGGCTCCCCAATCAGAAACGTGTCAATTCTACTCCTCCTACCAGTCCATCCCCCACAGTTACTACCTTTTGTACCACTAGCCCCTCCCTCCTAGATTGTAAGCTCCAAGGTGCAGGGCCCTAATAACCCTCTTGTATTGAACTGTATTGTTGCTGTATTGTCTCCCGTTATATTGTAAAGCGCTGAGCAAACTGCTGGCGCTATATAAATCCTGTATAATAGTAATAATAATATTAATAATAATAACCACAGGGTCACAGTGTATGTAGTAATTGGTATGATTGCTGTTCTATACCCACAAATGCTCCTTTGATAGTGATACATCCAAGCTGTATTGTGCTGAGTTCAGAAGAGTTGTGGGAAATGACTGTACAAGTTTGTTTCTTTTTGAAATAAACAGAAAGACATGCGGTTTCATTGCGTAAATAAATCCTACCCTCCTTCTGACCTTGATTAATGTTTAGTTGTACCCTGATAACATTCTTTCATTTCCAAATTGGAATAGCATATCCAGCACGCCGAGAACACACACGCATACACACAAACACACACACGTTAAAAGATAAGATCCAAACATTTTTCTGTGGGCTCAAGCATGTTGAAATCTGTTGAATATTGAAGCCTGCATTTACTGGAGCATATTTTATTGGGTTCAATGCAAAGGACATTAAATAGGATGTTGCAAAGTGATAGATGGCATCTTACGGATTCAAGCAAATCTGTCACATATGAAGTAAGTCTGTAAAAAGCCAAAGGGAGAGCGCACCAGCGTAGTGCATTAACCCAAGCTAAGTTATTTCAAAACGATTTATACTAACAAACAGGGGCAGACTGACCATTTGGAAACTCGGGCCCAGGGTCAGTAGGGGGCCCCACGAGATGCCCCGGTACCTTTTTCATAGGCTTTTTTGAGTTTGGGCAAGGACACAGGGGCCCCATGATCCCCTATTGCCTGGGGGCCCCATGAGTTGTCAGTCCGCCCCTGCACACAAACAATATGTAAAAAAATTGCATATCAAGTTGTAGCCTCTTGGTACAATAAATGGTGAGACCCAGTGCACCCTCAGATACCAGATAGGTACCATCCTGGAGCCAAAGAATGGCTTACGCATTTGGAGGGCAACTCTCTTCCTCAGAGCCCCTAGAGGTTGCCCTCGAAACGCATAAGCCATTTTTTTGTTTCTGGATGGCACCTAACATCTTAGGGTCCACTGGGTCTCATCATTTATTGTACCAAAAGGCTACAAATTGATGTGCAATCTTTTACATATTGTTTGTAAGTATAATTTTATCATCTTCTTTAATAAGCTTACCTTGGGATAATGCACTAGTCTGGCGTGCTCTCCGTTTGTCTTTTTACAGTTGATATCTGGAATACCCTGGTCATTTGAGAGAGCAGCAAGGCCTTACATATCCATTGGTTTATCCCTTAACACTCACATAGGAGAACGGTCCCAGGTCCTCCAAACTCAAGTGCAGGAGAATTTGACACTTCTACATATGAAGTAAGATCACATTGTTAAGAAGCAAAATTAAAAAAAAAATCAATTTACTTTATTTATTTAATAAATAAAATAAAAATAAATTTACTTTATAACGTAATGCTGCCAGTTGGAAATAAATTGCTTTTAGCACCATGCATACAAATTTCCAGCTCCAGAGCTGCATACAGTTGACAATATTGACATGATCCTAAGCCTGGACAGGTTAAAGATCTAGTTAAAGTAGCTTAAATTGTGGCATGGCCAAGAGTTTTTGTTTTGGTGACAGATTCAGCAAAATAAAAAAAAAAATCAATTTATTTTATTTATTTAATAAATAAAGTATAAAGTAAAAATAAATACATTTACTTTATAATGTAATGCTGCCAGTGGGAAATAAAGTGCTTTTAACACCATGCATACAAATATCCAGCTCTGTAGCTGCATAGAGTTTACAATGTTGACATGATCCTAAGCCTGAACAGGTTGAAGATCTAGTAGTAGCTTAAATTGTGGCATGGCATGTTTTTGCTTTGGTGACAGATTCTATTAAATATATAAATCTTCAAAAACCAGTCAAATGACTTAAAAGAGAAGTATGGCCAAAGCTTTTTTGGCCATACATCTCTTAAAGGTCACAAGAGTATAGTTACCTTTGCTCTCCTGTGATTCAGAGTCAGCTTATAGCTGGCTATCGCCCACTGTTAACTGAGGTGGCAGAGTCGCTCCAGGCTCTGGAAGGATCCTGACAATATTGTTGGGATCATCTCAATTGCCTGATTACCAGCTGACTCTACCAGAGCTGAAGCCAGCTGTACCTGCCCCCTCCCTAGCCCGGCGCTCTCAGCTCCAAGCTGAATGAGAACCATTCCCAGTCTTAGAGCTGACATGGGACAGCTTTGGCATCACACCAATACTGCAGCAAAGAGGGGATAGGAGTGTTTGTTTTTTTAAAAGTGCTTTAACTTGGAGAGGTTTAAACCCAAATAGTAGATCCCCAAGTCATCTTTCATAAATGAATAGTGTTTAGCATTACATATACAGTAAGTCTGACCTACACATCTCACAAAGTAGCCTCCCGCTACTTCCTCCCACACTCCGAATTGCTAGAAAGTTTCAGTGTTCTAGCAGTCACAGTGAATGATCAGAAAGGGTAAACTATTGTGTGTTGTACAGGAGACTGACAACTCATGGGGCCCCTGCGTTAACCCCTCCCCACTGACAGTAGGGCATATCCAACATGGAAGAAAAATATATTTGAAATCTATTTTAAAAATACTCTTCCCAATTATAATGACATAGGTTTGAAATACTACAATTTTGGCCATATTCAATATATTTTAAAATATATTTCAATAAATATATATATATATATATATATATATATATATAGTATGTTGAAATGCATTTTTATTACAAAATAAATGAAAAATATTTTTAAAACTACATTTCAAATATACTGTATGTCTTTAAAAACACAAATCTACATTTTTGGAATGCATTTACAAATATATATAAAAATATATGTTAAAATTACTTTTTTATATGTTTAAAAAAAATCTGAAGAATATATTAAAAAAATATGTATTTTTAAAAATATTCTTCAGATTTTGTTTAACATATATTTTTACATATATTTGTAAATGCATTCCAAAAATGTAGATCTGTATTTTTAAAGACATACAGTATCTGAAAATGTATTTTTAAAAATATTTTTAATAGATTATGTAATGAAAATGCATTTCAACATACAGTTTGTGTGTCTATATGTATATATATATATATATTTTTTTTTTTTTTTTATTTATTTATTTATTTTTTTAATTGAAATATATTTTGAAATATATTGAATATGGCAAAATTGCAGTATTTCAAATATATGTGGGATATGTGGCTCCACTGAACTGGGATTTTTTTCCATGGGGCTGCATATATGCATTCTGTCTTTCTGCTGGGAGTGCGCCACGCAGTGCACTCCCAGCACAGAGACTGGGTTCTCACCAGGCGTCCAGGGTCCCGCACTAATGATCGGAACCTGAAACTCCCGGTTTTGGGTCACCTGATCGCTGTGATAGCCTCTGATAGTTCAGTCACTGTGAAGCCCACCCCTGTGTTTTCTCTCTCTCTGAATGGAGGGGAGAGAAAAAACATAACTGAGTGTAAAAATAAATAAAACAAAAAATTACAAAAAAAAACCTTGATCTAGGTCAATGCCAGGGTCACTGTTTGGGTCACGTATGGTTCAAAGGTCAGGGTCAATATATTTTGGTTAGGATTTTCTTTTTAAAATTAGTATCAGTGTCAGTTAGTGTCAGTGTGTTTTCAGTAGGATAAAAAAAAAAGTGCACTATTGTTTTTGGGCCATACTACTGGTACAAGAGAAAAGAGTGGTAGCGCTTGGAGAGTCGCAGGAGGAGAAGGGAGACAAATAAAACAACTGATATAAATAAAAAGAAAATGATATATCATCCATAAATTGATCGCATAAGGGTTAGCAGTCCATAAGGTGCAATCTGTGAGAAAGCAGTCAGCAGTCAGAGCAGAAGCAACTCTAGGAAGGAATATAAAAGACAAAAGCATCTCTTTCGAGACACAAGTTTAACAGAAATAAAATTGGCTATTCACAAAAATCGTAATCAGGCACATATAAAACATGTGAAGAGCCTCCTGGCTGTGCGCAAACCCGGCCACTGCAGGTGGTGTATACCAGGATCGTTCGGCTATGCTGGTGGGTTCTAGGGCTCCAAGACTGCTGGGGATCCACAGAGCTGTCAGCTGTGAGTGGAAGAGGGAGGATGGACTGGCAAGTGTTTGGAGCATGGGTGCTCCTTTCTCAAGCCATGACAAACGGCTTGAAAAAGGAACACGCATGCTCCGAACAATTGCCAGACCGGCCATTCCAGCCTCCTGATTCCACTCACAGCTGACAGCTCTTTGGATTCCCAGCAGTCTTGGAGCCCTAGAACCCACCCGCACAGCCAAGCGATTCTGGTATACTGTAGATTGTACGCCCCTTGAGGGTTAGGGACTGATGTGAATGTACAATATATATGTAAAGTGCAGTGTTAATTTACAGCACTATATAAGTACCTATAATAAATAAATAAATACCAGCGGTCTGGTTTGCACACAGCATGGAGGCTCTTCAGTTGTTTGATATGTGCCTGATTATAATGAATTTTGTGAATAGCCAATTTTATTTCTATTAAACTTGTGTCTTGATATACTACACTCAGAAAGCGCTGCTTTTGTCTTCTATATTACACATATGTGGTAACGCTGCAATTGTTGGGAGCAGGAGAATTTATTTTGGGTTGTTCTGTGATGGTAGGTTTTGGCAGTAGCAAAAAATATATAGCTAAATAAAATAAATATTTTTGTTCTTACTATATTGCACCAGTTTTCCTTTGATGAAAAAAAAAATCAGGAGATATCCATTACCATTTACCACAAATGAAAGCCCAATTTGTCCTGAAAAATCAAGGTTTACTAAACCTGGATGCACAAAGTAGCTGTAATGATGTATGATTCACATGTCAAAGTTGCAAAATTGTGCTTAGGCATTAACATGTGCTTTACCCTTAGGCAGGAAGGGGTTAAGGTAGCCCATTCATTTCTATAGGTTGCCTAATACACTTCAATAGACCAAAATTTGTGTACGTAACATTGTGGCAGTGTAGCGCACTGCATGGTACTGTGTCATGGCAAACTGCGGTGCAATGCACGTACGGTAGGAAAGTTCATTCAAAAATTCATGTTACTGCCACACACTGATGTGAATGAGTCTTAAGCAGGTATTTGGTAGTGGTGACTTTTCCATTCAATCACTTTTCAAAGGCCTCATTTACACTCACAGTGCCCTCTGAAATAAGGATTGTGGGTTGCTTTTTAGAGTGCAGCTGACAGGTGGCTTAGAAGTCGTATGTCACATCCTGAATGCTGTTTTAAACCATTGAAAGCCTGCAGACATGGTTGCAGTGTAGTAGAGACACAGTCCTGTTTGCTTGAAAGGGTCATATTTGGTGCAGCCCCCATGTTGAGTTAAGGAGGATGGTTGTGGGAGATAGGAGGGTTAAAACTGAGGCTCAACATGCTTATTTTTACTGCTCCCCAGCTGCCAACATAAATAAGACTGAAGGGAAAAACTGTTAAGATTACAAATGTCCTTTTGTTATCACAATCTATGAGGATAGAACATGAACTTTTAAAATGTTCTCTGTGTCTTTTATTGTTCCTAGAACAGAAACATGTTCTAGTTCCAGTAATAAAACACACACACAGGAGACTAGGTTTGTTGTACATTACTGCAATGTTCCATACTCATTTCCGTACCAAGGTGCCCATTACATTTCCACTGCAGTAATTAGTATTAATTATTAATCTTAAACTCAAATATGTTGCAATGCATTATGCTAGGCCAGCTGTTGCTCAGCCACTTATCTTTGTAGAGACAAACCAAATCTTTATTGTATATCTAGATTTCCATCTTAATTGCGCTATTTAGTTAGCTAGTGAAGGTAAAAGCCTTCTGCTCAGAAGACCCAGCTAGGCATTAGTAATCAGTGTTTTAAAAAAATACTGGTGTGAAGTCTCTTATTAACTGTTTCCCGTTCGCCCTATAGCAGAAATACTGCTACAGGGCAGCACGGGTGTGCGAAATCACGTATATATACATGATTTTGCATCTCCAGGTAGGGGGCGCGCATGAGCCGTGCGCCGCCATTCGTGGCCATGGCTGTCAATTATTGGGCCCCGGCCGGTAATTACTCGCCGACGTTCTATGATTTCCGATGATCACCGACGGGAAGGAGAACTGTTTTTTTTACTAACAGCCCTCCTCCCTGTCAGCTCGGGCACACTGCTCTGGATGGCTGTGCACAGCACAACCATCCAGAGTAGTGTGCTTACAATGAAACACACACACCGCCCCCTAGTAAAACACTCCCTGCACATAGTTAACCCTTTGATCGCCCCTCATGTCAACCCCTTCCTGCCCAGTGCCATTAGTACAGTGTCACTGTATTGATGTCACTGGAGATGTTAGTGACACCAAGTCAGTTCCCCCCAGTGTCAGAATGCCCGCCGCAGTCCTGCTATAAGTCGCTGATCGCCGCCATTACTAGTAAAAAATTTTAAAAAAATCCCAGTATACGTATATACCGCCATTTGTAAATGCTATAACTTTCACATAAACCAATTAATTTACATGTATTGGGATTTTTTTTAGCAAAGACATGTCACAGAATACATTTTGGCCTAAATTTATGACAAAATTTGTTTTTTTCATTTTTTTTACTGGACATGCTTAATAGCAAAAAGTCAAAAATATTGTTTTTTTTCTTAAAATTGTCAAGTTTTTTTCTTTTTTTTTAATAGTGCTAAAAAGAAAAAACGCACAGGTGATCAAATATCATCAAAAGAAAACTCAATTCATTGGAAAAAAAGGACGTAAATTTCATTTGGGTGCGGCGTTGCACAAGAGCGCAGTTGTCAGTTAAAGTAACGCAACACCGTAACATAAAAAATGGCCTGGTCAGGAAGGGGGGTAAATCCTCAGGAGGGCAAGTGGTTAAAGCTGCCATGGGCTGTACACTAGTTCATGGCAAGTGATACCAGGTGCAATCGCTTCAGTTTTACTGCGTTGAAAAAAGTATAAGATCAGAGAATGGCAGCTCCCATGTGAGATTTATCAAATGTGTATTTTACTTTGTAATAGAATCCTATTACCTTTAAACACCATCTGCAGTGCAGGGATGCCCCGGCCTCTTCCTGTCTTTGTAGTTCTGGCATCGGCATGGGGTTAATAGCTTCAGGCCGAGCTGCTGTGAAACCATTGAGCTGGAGGCACACCTCTTCCTCTCTCCTCCACCATGGAGAAAAAGACTTTCATTGTTTACACTGCCTGTAACACAATTTTTGAATGGTGGAGAGAAAGAAAGTAAAAGAAGAAAAGGGGCGGGTCCACGCTGCTTTTTTTACAGTAGCCCAGCCTGAAACTATTAACCTACGTAGCGCTGGAAGTTCAAAGACAGGAAGAAGACAGGACATCCCTTCAGTGATGATTTCTACAGGACCCAGCCGTCTTCATGACATGAGACATACTTCATTAAGTGCAGATTTAGCAAATGTTGCTTAGTGTGTATCTAGTATCAAAACGTTTTTATTATTATTATTTTTTTTTTAAAAAGTCCCCCGAAGTAGACCCAACAACAATCACAATGCCAGCCGCCACCATCCACTCGGAAAAAAAAATGCTCCACTCTAGATGCTGGCTCCCGCCGATGACAGTTCTTAAGTACTGCGATCACATCATAAAATAAGACCTACCCCGAAAATAAGACCTAGTGCTATTTTTGGAATTGCTAAAGTATAAGACCTACCTCAAAAATAAGACCTAGTGGTGATCAGGGCTTTTTTTCAGCCGGAACATGGCGGAACGCCATTCCGCCACCTCCGGCACTGGCCTTGCGCAAACCCATATCTACTGTCTCTTATAAACACAGAAGCACAGCTGAAGTGACAGCACCATCCGCTGCCACAGAACCTCCCTAGCTCTGTACTCACTGTGGGACAGGGAAGGAACAGATATCTGCGGGCGCAGTGTGCAGTGTGTTTAGGGGCGGGGAATCTCCTCCTGCAGTCTAATGCATGGAAGCTGATGCCCCAGGGGTGATCACTGGCCAGTGGGGAAGAGGTCACAGCTCAGCTCTGCACCCCCTGGCCACAGCTCACCTCTGCATTCCCCGTCTGCAACTCACCCCTTCACCCTGTCTGTGGCTCATATCTGCACCCTGTCTGTGGCTCATATCTGCACCGTGTCTGAAACTCACCTGTCAAGTCACCCCTGCAACACCTGACTGCAGCTCATAACTGTCATCAACTGGCCCTCTCCATAGTAACCCTCATCCACAACTGCCTACAGCTCACCTCTGCACCCCCTGTCCACACCTTGACATTTAAAAAATAAGACCTACCCCGAAAATAAGACCTAGTGTGTTTTTTTGAGCCAAAAAAAATATAAGACAGTGTCTTATTTTTGGGGAAACACGGTATCTATGCAAGTCTGAAAGCAGCTGTGTAATATAGACTGGCTCAATTATTTAGTGGCGTACTAATATAAAGAATTGAGTTCAAGGAAGGTTATTTGGGAAATCCAGCCTTTTGTAAAAGTACTAGAAATCAAGCTTGAAAAACTCTGGTATTGATGAATAATGACAGCAAGCTTATCTCTTATTCTACCTGTAGATCTCGTCTTTGCTATCCAAACATTACATCATCTGGTCTTCAAAGTTGACTGGCAACCTGCACAAATCAAGTGCAGGTGCTATGTAAACTGCAAATATTTGAGGAACGTTGTCCCAGACTGCACCTACTACCATATAAGTGTTTTGCAAATAACATATAAGCCTGAAAAACAAGCACAGTAACCAGTGATCATTGCCGGAAACCATGATCAAGTTCCATCTGAAGTACATACAAGTCACAATTTAATAACCTAATAAAAAGCGATCTGGTTTCTGCAATCAGCAGTTTAGTTTACTTAGAAAAATGAAAAATGATTTTGCAATTAGCTGATAAGGATAACTGGATAACTGCATATTACTTTTTGTCCTAGTAAATCAAACCTTGCATTAGAAAGCAAGGTACTTTAATTACATCAAGGCTCCCTTAACCTTTATAAATCACTGTGATGGATGTAAAAAATGGTGAGTTCTTGAGTCTTCTGACAAGATTCTGGAAAGGATGACGAGCCCAAATCTCCTGAGACGATGCTCCTGTACTGTGCTGGAGCCTCATTTTGCAAAATGTGGGGTACTCAGCATTCCTTGGCATCTTGCCAGAAAAGATAGTGATCCCCCCTGCAGTGTGAAAGCTGGGGTTAAGTTAAGTATATAAAAGTAGAGCGAGGGGGTAAGAACCCTGAGATAATGAGCAAGTCTTGCTTTCTTATGCTAGGTTCACTTGAAAATGTAAGCTATTTTGTAGTAGTATTTTTCTTATTTATGTTGTCTTTTAATGCTTCACAAAAAGTGATCGGAAATCCGGATCAGGGGTAAAGGGAAATATTTTTAAGAGGATGCCTGTTGTGCCAATTAACAGGCTGTGGATGAAAATCTACCCAGCAAGACTGAGATGGTAAAAAATAAAAAAATAAAAAAACAAACTTGACAAGAGTCTTAACCCTTCCTTATTTTATGCAAAAAAGTTTTAGATAGAGATGCACCTGGTATGTGGGAAAAAATAGTAACCAAAGCAGATTTCACAACAAGTACAGGTCGCAGGTGCCTCTGGAATCTTGAATACCAGGAAGCTCTCTTATGCAAATATCAACCAACCTTTTTGTTTGTAGACTTTGGCTCATGCCCCATCATTTCATGAACTTTGGGATATATCAGCCAGCCTGCCCAATCACAGTCCAATAGTGAATTTTTGGAGACATCAAGGAGAAGCTCCGAACATACAACTTTAGTAGCTTAATAGTTTTTTGCATAATAGAATTCCATTAGTTTTAATTGGTGCTGTTGCACTCTAGCAGAAAGCAGGTTTGATGTGCAGGCGCTAGGACAAGCCTACTATGGACTACAAACAGGGGCGGACTGACCATTTGGGAACTTGGGCACTGCCCAAGGGCCCAGGGTCAGTAGGGGGCCCCATGAAATGCCCCTGGTGCCTTTCATAGGCTTTTTTGGGTGTGATTTGAGTGTGGGCGAGGACACAGGGGCCCCATAATCCCCTATTGCCCGGGGGCCCCATGAATTGTCAGTCCGCGCCTGACTACAAATGTTGGTTTGCTTACTATTTTGTGCCCACATGTTTGCCATTAAGCTTTTTGAAATAATGTTAAGCTTTTCAGCTTGCACACTTTCCTGTTCTGTATTCTCAGATTCAGGTAGAATAAATAATAAGATAATGGTTGTAATTATAGATATCTCTGCAGCTGTCTAAAATGTGCAACATAAGTAGATCTTGTTTTGATTACTTTAGCACTCCTAGAGGGAATTTCAGAGGGCCTCAGGAAAGCACTTTTTGTTGGACAAAACAGTCCGGGCACAGATTCAAGAACTTTGTCACCATAATTCCTTAAGCGAGTGAGCTCAGCTCTTCTCTGATTTTTTTTTTAGTCAATTTGAGTTTAACTCTAGACTACATTCACCCAATGTTTTCGGGTAATGGAAATTAGATGACTTTTACTTTTTCAGACTGAGTGAAGAACATGCGCAATTTCCAATCTGAGATTATTGTATCATCTGATTTTTAGCCTACACACAGGCTAAAACAATGAATCTTGGTCCTCTTTTTGATGTTTTACTGCATAACCACACAGTTTATGGTGAACCGAAAAAGTCACTAACTAACCAGTCAAGCATTGCAGAGCCTTTATAAAACAGCAGAATGTGTATATCTCATTTCCATTACAAATCAATAAAAAAAGAGATACTTCCTATTTTAGTGGGGAGATCCATACCAGTAATTTCCTCTTGCCCTTGCGCCAACTGTACATCCAGAAACACTGGCATATAGTACAGACACATCCTTTATTATAAAGACATTTATTCTGAACTACATAACTACATAAAGCAGTTTCAGTTTTTACTATAGTCAGTTGTATAGGAAATCTTCCATCATGTACACAGAGCTGTTTGTGAGTAGCTGGAGGAGACAAAGCAGGCTGTAAATATGCTGCTGATAGCAATATAATTTATCTCTTTAGCCTAGTTTCTACCAGGGGCGGGCTGACAACTCATGGGGCTCCCGGGCAATAGGAGATCATGGGGCCCCTGTGTCCTTGCCCAAACTCAAAAAAGCCTATGAAAAAGGTACCAGGGGCATCTCATGGGGCCCCCTACTGACCCCGGGCGCTCGGGCAGTGCCCAAGTTTCCAAATGGTCAGTCCGCCCCTGGTTTCTACTGTCAATATTTTTAGGATTGTAATATGGGCAACAAGAATGAACATTTAGAAAATAATATTAAAAATATCAGTTACTGTCACGCAATCAGAATTGTTATACTTTGGCATTATAACATGTTAAGAAATTCTGTATGTGTCCTGTACTAGAAGTTGTGCTGTTTTTAAACTCAACTATTTACCAATAACCTTGCCAGGTGACAAGTAGCTTGGTCCGTTCTCAGGCCCTTCTTGAGAAAAGGCCAGAAGACTTGATTGATGATGTGATAGGGAAAAAGAGCAAACAGGTGGCGCAAACACCTAGTGCATTATCCAAGGTTTATTATAAAGTAAAAAAGACGAAAACATACTCACAGACATAGCATGTTTGTAAACCTAAGTATGGAAATTGAGATGGCCACAACGGTAGGCAGGATGTTGTGGTCTCCCTCTGACGCATTTCGGGGACGAGTCCCTTTCCTCAGAGCTAGTCATTCTGACAACTGACAGAATGAACACAATATGAGCAGTCTTTTACCCAAAGATTAAATGCTTGACATTTAACTCTATTTTCCCTACTATGTTCACCTGTACATATACTGGTGATAAAGGCAAGCAAAATTTGTCAGTACATTAAACAAAAATTCTAAAGCACTTTTCTTTCTCAATAATGTATGGCCTCATATAAAATAATTATTTAAAATTGAATTTCCTAATTATTCTATATTGCTATATACAGTTTCATTATCACAGTACTCTTTTTATCCAAATCATTATCAAACTTTACAGGACTATATAACATATTAGTGATGAAATTATCTCTGTCACAGGTAAATGTCTGTCATAAGTCCACCCAGAGACTTTATTATTAATATAAACTGTTTGGTTCTGAAGCAGCTGGATGTTTAGGGAAATAATGTTAAAGGTTCTCTCCACAGCACCATTCCAATAGTTGAAACTGGAAGACAAACCTGAAAGGATACCTTTTAGTAATAATTCAGTGAACATGCTTGAAATGTAGTCTCCTGGACTCCAACCAACACTCTAGCCCGCTGAAGAAGAATATCTAAGCCCATTCATAAAAATCATATTAGTTTTATTTAACTAATATCTGGTAATCCTACCATGGAGGTCCTTGTCATAGTTTCCAACTGTCCCTCATTTGTAGGGACAGACCTTCTTTTGAGACAAATCCCTCTGTTCCACTTTCCTTCTTAGCTGTCCCTTTTTTTGGCCTGATGTATACACCTATATTACAAATGTCCTACTCATCAAAAGTAAGCAAATAAACCTTTCACCCAACCTCTAAATTATTGCATTTGTTATAATGAAAAGCCAATATAAAGGAAATGTTGTGATTAGGATATACATTAAGATGGCGGCGGGAGCAGACATGCGCTAGGAGCTCCTGCGCTCCTAGCCCCAAACCGCTGCCAGCGGGGCCCCTAAGACACTCCCGGCCCAGCCCGACCACCAGGGAAGGCTTCTGGACCTTTTCCCGAAGCTCCGGGAATCGCGGCCTACCCGCGCACCTGAAGCCGGGGCCTCAATTTTTGCCGCGGCCGAGCCGCGACCGGACCGCATCGCCGGACATCCGCCCGGACCGTCTCCGCTCTGCCCACCGGGTACCACCGACCTGCCTGCCTGCCCAGGGCCCTCCCCATCAGCCCTGGGTCCTCGTTTACTACCCTGGACCACCTGGAACAGCAAGCAAGGACCACCAAGCTGACAGCAGCCCAGGACCACCCCAGGATACCTGCACGGCAGCACCACCAGAACGGGTAAGCTGCCACCACCGATCCCCACAGACCTGCCAGCCTCCGCAGGGCCCTCCCCACTAGCCCTGTATCCATCCCTGACCACCAGGAACCAGCTCAGGCCCACTGATCGCTGCTCCGCTGCCCAACCCATACATTGGTTCTGGGCCCACCCCTGGACACCCTGCACCCAGCTACCGGGCACCCAGCTACCACCCCTGGACACCCAGCAACCGGGCACCCAGCTATTGGGCACCCAGCTACCACCCCTGGACACCCAGCTACCGGGCACCCAGCTACCATCCCTGGACACCCAGCTACCGGGCTCCCAGCTACCACCCCTGGACACCCAGCACCCAGCCACCGGGCACCCGGCTACCACCTCTGGACACCCAACACCCGGACCACCCAGCGAATCAAGACGTCGCCCAGCGAATCTCCCGGACCACCCAGCGAATCTCCAGTCACCGAGCCGCCAGCATCACCAGACGCCGTGCCTACCAACACCCCCAGACATCGCACCCTACGACCCCTCCACTCGCCGATCCACCGAAACCACTGAAGACCCCTCGGACGCCAGCATACTGCACCCACAGATTGCAGCTACAGAAGGACTCTAGTGGACTCCTCCACGGTGATACAGACTCTCCACATCACCTCGCCCTGACCCGTATCCCTTCACCTCCCCTGACCCGAACAGCACTGCACTCACCCCAGCATGCCACCTGCACTTCTCCTCCTTGTTTTCCTCTCCTCCATCCCAAAAATCGCCTCCCTCTACCCGCCCACCCCCCCAAAACAGCTCTACATTGCCCCTTCACTTCTGCCCTCTCCCCACTACGGCACTCACCACCTCCTCCTGCTACTCCACTCCCCGGTCGACCCACGTGCCACCACTACCAGACCCACACGCTCCTACACCTCCCATTCTCATGCCACCCTTCTCCTTCTCCTATCCGCTGGGGACATCTCCCCAAACCCTGGCCCCTCACCACCTCTCCCCCCCTCCAGGAACCCCCCCTCCAGGGACCCCCCTGCCCCCGCCAGCCGCCGCAACCCCCTCAACCTCATACCTGTGCACCTCCTCCCTGCATCCATCCCCTCTCTCTCGGTTGCACTTCTGAACGCCCGTTTGGTCTGCAACAAACTAACTGCCATCCATGACCTCTTTATCTCCCTCTCCCTCAACCTCCTAGCCATCACCGAAACCTGGGTACAGGCCACTGACACTACCTCCCCTGCGGCACTCTCCCATGGAGGTCTCGTCTGGTCCCATTCACCAAGACTGAGCGGTCACAAAGGTGGTGGTGTCGGCCTGCTCCTATCACCACTGAGCACCTTCCAGGTCCTCCCTAACCCCCCCTCCCTAACCTTCTCCTCCTTCGAGGCTCACTGCATCCGGCTCTTCTCACCCACCCCCCTAAGGATCGCAGTGATCTACAGGCCCCCCGGATCCATAGCCCGCTTCCTGGATGACTTCGCCGCCTGGCTTCCCTTCTTCCTCTCCTCCGAGCTACCGACCATCATCCTCGGGGACTTCAACATCCCCATCAACGACAACACCCCAGCTACCTCCCAACTCCTCCACCTAACCTCCTCCTTCGCGCTCACACAGCACACTCAATCCTCCACCCACATCAATGGGAACACCCTGGACCTCTTCTATTCCCACCTCTGTACCCTCAACCAGTTCTCTAACACCCCCTTCCCTCTCTCCGACCACCACCTCCTCACGTTCTCCATCTCCCCTTCCCCTAACTCCCCCCCCCCCAGTGCGCCAAACCATCACCAGCCGCAACCTCCGCAACCTGCACCCGGCCCCCCTCCACTCGGCTACCGACCGCTTACACGACAGCATCCTTCCACTGTCATGTCCTGACCTAGCCACCATCGCGTACAACGACTCACTGTCAGCTACCCTAGACTCTCTGGCACCCCTAACCACACGCAACATCAAACCCAGACCGCTCCAACCATGGCAGAACAACAGCACTAAATGCCTCAAACGTCGCAGTCGTGCCCTGGAGAGACTATGGCGCAAAACCAGGTCCCCTCATGCATTCTCCCTCTACAAATCTGCCTTCCTCACCTACACCTCCTCCCTCCACGCCGCCAAGCAGGCCTACTTCGTTGACCTGATCAACACCCTCTCCACCTGCCCTCGCCGACTCTTCTCCACCTTCAACTCCCTGCTCTCTCCCCCCCCTCCTCCACTCAGTACCTCACTTACCGCCCACGAGATTGCCACTCATCTCCACAACAAAATTGACGCAATCCGCAAGGACATAGTCAACTTGCAATCTACCTCCCCAACTAGCCTCCCCCCTTCCATCACCCCCTCATCTCTCCCCTCCTCTGACCTCGCAACGGCACTGCCCCCCACCACACCCAAGGCCCTGCCTACCGTAACCCCCCCATCACTGCACTCCTTCAGCCCTACTACCACCGAGGAAGTCACCAGAGTCTTCTCAGAAGCCCACCTCACTACCTGCCCCCTGGACCCTATCCCCTCTCAACTCCTCCGGTCACCCCCCTCTTCCCTCATCCGCTCCCTTACCCACATCTTCAATCTCTCCCTCTCTACTGGCGTCTTCCCCTCCCCCCTAAAACATGCGCACATCACCCCCATACTCAAAAAGCCCTCCCTGGACCCCACTGACCTCAACAACCTCAGACCAATTTCCCTGCTACCACTCACTTCCAAGCTCCTTGAGCGCTTGGTCTTCGATCGCCTAAGCGCCCACCTAACTGACAGCAACCTCCTTGACCCACTACAGTCCGGCTTCCGTCCCCTACACTCCACCGAAACTGCCCTCCTCAAAATCACCAACGATCTACTAACCGCCAAAGCCAAAGGCGACTACTCTGTCCTCCTTCTCCTAGACCTCTCCGCGGCCTTTGACACAGTCGACCACCCCCTCCTCCTTAATAAGCTACTCTCCCTTGGCATCAGAGACACCGCTCTCTCTTGGTTCTCATCCTATCTATCCCAACGCTCCTTCAGCGTTTCCTACAACGATGCCACCTCCTCTTCCCTCCCCCTCTCTGTTGGGGTCCCCCAGGGCTCTGTCCTTGGACCCCTTCTCTTCTCCATCTACACCTCTTCCCTTGGCAAACTCATACACTCCCACGGCTTCAATTACCACCTCTATGCTGATGATACTCAAATCTACCTATCCACCCCTCACCTCACCCCCACATTCTCCGCCCGCACCACTCACCTCCTAAACGACATCTCTGACTGGATGTCGCTCCATTTCCTGAAGCTCAACCTCTCCAAAAGCCCGCGCCCCCCCCCCCATCTTTTCCATCACTACCAACACCACCATCATCAATCCCGCCCAGCAAGCCAAGGTCCTTGGCGTCATTCTGGACTCAAACCTTTCCTTTCAACCTCATATCAAATCACTCACAAACACATGCAGGCTCCACCTCCGGAACATCGCCAAGATACGCTCCTTCCTTACCCCAGACACCACTAAACTACTCGTACACTCCCTGATTATCTCACGCCTTGACTACTGCAACTCCCTCCTCACCGGCCTACCCCAGTGCAAACTCTCCCCGCTTCAGACCATCCTGAACTCAGCTGCCAGACTCATCCACCTCACCAGCCGCTCCACCTCTGCCACCCCCCTCTGCCTCTCCCTCCACTGGCTCCCCATTGCCCAACGCATTCAATTCAAATTGCTCACCCTGACCTATAAGGCCATTCACAACACTGCCCCTAACTACCTCACCGACCTGATTCCCAGGTACCACCCTACCCGTACCCTTCGCTCTTCACAGGACCTCCTTCTATCCTGCTCCCTGGTCTCCTCCTCCCACGCACGACTGCAAGACTTCTCCAGGTCCTCCCCCATCCTCTGGAACTCACTACCCCAATCCACCAGACTGTCACCTTCCCTCCTCACCTTCAGGCGCTCCCTGAAAACCCACCTCTTCAGGGAAGCCTACCCCACCCTCACCTAACAGCCGCTGCCCTTCCCTCCTCCTACCACTCCATTCCCCACAGCCATTTCCTCCTGTACCACTACCCCCTCCCTCCTAGATTGTAAGCTCGAAAGAGTAGGGCCCTCTTACCCCTCGTGTGCTGTTTGATGTTACTGTACTGTTTCATGTATTGTCTCCCCCCCTCTATTGTACAGCGCTGAGCAAACCCTTTGGCGCTATATAAACTAGATAAATAAATTAGGATGTTGACTTTGCCTACATACTTTGTGCTACATTGTGTCCCCCTTTCCCGTCTCTGAAAGTTGGGAGAAATGCCTTGTTTGAGCATAAGGGTGACAACTTCATGCAGTTGTTTTTCATCACCCTGTCAAGCATGCCCCTGCTGGGGACCACAAGTGGCCACACCAGTGCACATGGCACATGCAAGTTCTACCCTTGTCGCTACTAGAAAGTTCGCCATGAGTACTGGTGTGCAATCAATGCTGGAGCATAAGCGTGTAAACATGATTTTGGGTTTATTTACTAAAGCTGGAGAGTCCAAAATCAGACTCACTTCTGCATAGAAACCAATCAGCTTCCAGGTTTCATTGCCAAAGCTTCATTGAACAAGCTGAGGTTAGAAGCTGATTGGTTTCTATGCAGAAGGGAGTCTGATTTTGGACTCTCCCGCTTTAGTAAATAAACCCCGATGTGTCTGCAAAGGGCTTGACAAGATCAGCAGAGCTGCAAAAAGATTGACAATGTGAAAACAATATTTTATAAAAACAAAAACATGGCAGTTGTGTAGGATACACAGTGCTTTAGCAAACTAAATGACAACCACTAGGGAGAGTCATGCTAACTTTAGAGCCACACATCCTGCCTGTTCTCTTTCTGGTACAGAACTTCTCTCCCACATGGGGGTCATCATGCCCACTGTGATAGATGACCTCTTTCTCATTCACACCAAAAGGAAATGAGGACCCTCATCAATCCCAGATCAAAGCAGATCCCCACATATCTAGGAATTTGTCCGAAACACCTTCTGATTCTGTACAACTCTAAAGGAAGATTGTCATCTTTTTAGTATTACACCCACATACTGCAGTCTAAAATGTCAGTTCAGTTTGTGCACACAGGTCCTAATTTCTGTAATCCTTTCAGGAGTATTTTGCTCCAACTAGCAGTTTTGAAGTGCTTTAAAGATATAGAAGGACCCCTTTTTATGTAGGAACCATGTATATTATGGTGATGAATATACATGGAATATTACTATTATGAATAAACAGTATCTCGCAGATGTGAGTACACCCCTCCCTTTTTTTAAATATTTTATTATATCTTTTCATGTGACAACACTGAAGAAATGACACTTTGCTGCAATGTAAAATAGTGAGTGTACAGCTTGTATAACAGTGTAAATTTGCTGTCCCCTTAAAATAACTCAACACACAGCCATTAATGTCTAAACCACTGGCAACAAAAGTGAGTGCACACCTAAGTGAAAATGTCCAAATTGGGCCCAAAGTGTCAATATTTTGTGTGGCCACCATTATTTTCCAGCAGTGCCTTAACCCTCTTGGGCATGGGGTTCACCAGCACTTCACAGGTTGCCACTGGAGTCCTCTTCCACTCCTCCATGACGACATCATGGAGCTGGTGGATGTTAGAGACCTTGCGCTCCTCCACCTTCCATTTGAGGATGCCCCACAGATGCTCAATAGGGTTTAGGTCTGGAGACATGCTTGGCCAGTCCATCACCTTTACCCTAAGCTTCTTTAGCAAGGCAGTGGTCGTCTTGGAGGTGTGTTTGCCCTGCGGCCCAGTCACTAAAGGGAGGGGATCATGGTCTACTTTACTATGTCACAGTACATGTTGGCATTCATGGTTCCGTCAATGAACTGTAGCTTCCCAGTGCCGGCAGCACTCATGCAGCCCCAGACCATGACACTCCCTCCACCATGCTTGACTGTAATCAAGACACACTTGTCTTTGTACTCCTCACCTGGTTGCCACGACACACACCCTTGACACCATCTGAACCAAATAAGTTTATCTTGGTCTCATCAGACCACCGGACATGGTTCCAGTAATCTATGTCCTCAGTCTGCTTGTCTTCAGCAAACTGTTTGCAGACTTTCTTGTGCATCATCTTTAGAAGAGGCTTCCTTCTGGGATGACAGCCATGCAGACCAATTTCATGCAGTGTGTGGTGTGTGGCACTGACAGTCTGACCCCCCACCCCTTCAACCTCTGCAGCAATGCTGGCAGCACTCATACATCTATTTCCCAAAGACAACCTCTGGATATGACGCTGAGCACGTGCACTCAACTTCTTTGGTCGACCATGGAGAGGCATGTTCTGAGTGGAATCTGTCCCGATAAACCACTGTATGGTTTTGGCCACTGTGCTGCAGCTCAGTTTCAGGGTCTTGGCAATCTTCTTATAGCCTAGGCCATCTTTATGTAGAGCAACAATTCTTTTTTTCAGATCCTCAGAGAGTTCTTTGCCATGAGGTGCCATGTTGAACTTCCAGTGACCAGTATGAGAGTGAGAGAAATAACACCAAATGTAATGCACCTGCTCCCCATTCACACCTGAGACCTTGTAACACTAATGAGTCACATGACACCGGGGAGGGAAAATGGCTAACTGGGCCCAATTTGGATATTTTCACTTAGGGGTGTACTCACTTTTGTTGCCAGTGGTTTAGACATTAATGGCTGTGTGTTGAGTTATTTTGAGGGGACAGCAAATTTATATTGTTACACAAGCTGTACATTCACTACTTTACATTGTAGCAAAGTGTAATTTCTTCAGTGTTGTCACATGAAAAGATATAATAAAATATTTAGAAAAATGTGAGGGGTGTACTCACATCTGTGAGATACTGTACATCTATTATTATTATATTCTTTATTATGGCAGTGGTGTGGTGATTATCCTGGCGGTCTTTGCACACCAATATGGCAGCCCTACTCATGGGGTGTTATGTCTCCCCTACATTATGAGACATCTTTTGGACCATCTATGATATATTGTGGTTATGTAAGTTTTTATTTGATATCGAATTTGCTGATCTTGTGAAAAATATCACTTAGTAAGTTTGATTGTAAAATACTGTTTATGTTCCAGAGTGGTATCCTATCCCTGAAGAAGATAATCTGTATAATATGCTCAAGGATCCCTTGCTGAATAAACCAACAATCAAAGAAAGATGGCAGTGTGATGGTAGTCCGCTATGGGGGATACCACTGGATATATGTTATGCTGTATTGTATACTCTAACAAGCGACATTCACAATCCTCTAGTATTGTTTAAAATGAAGATTGTGTTTTATATACTCGGTACACCTTTTTAATTTAATTTTGTATAAATAAATTTTGATATTTTAAAGAAAACAATTTTGTTAGTAAGGTGCCTTCAAAATCCCATCATGAGTATACTTTTTTGATGTTTTTAAGGATTTAGAAGGAAATATATAGCAACTTTATTCTGCTTATCAAATGTCAGCTGAGAAAACTGGCACTATTCCTCAGGACTGTCATATCCCCACAGTTGTCCTGGATTCCACAAGACTGCCCCAGGATTGTCCCTGCATCCTGCAGATCTGGGCCATGTCCCAGGAGCCAAGTGCAAGAACACTTATTCCAGCACCAGGTTCCAACTCTTTGCACAAACTGTCTAGTGGTATAATCTCCTGCCAACAGTAGGTGCATAGTCCAGGTAGCAAGAGGAGGCAGAGTGTAAGCAGTGGTGTGGGACACTCACTAAAGTCAAAGGAAAGTCAGCAGTGCTTTACCACACTAACCACACTGCCCACCAATAGGTCCACCCCCACTGACAATGCTCTTTCCCCCTCTACTGACACTAATGTATTTGATCTTGTGTCCTGAGATATTGTTAATGTACACTGTGTTAAGGCAACCCCTTCATTTAAATGGGATTCCTAATGCACCTATAAGGTGCAAGCACTATTTTTGTAGCCCACCACTTTACAATGCAAAGCAGTGAGTTAACAGCAAATTTAATTTCAAGTGTAATGCACTTGATGGTGTAAACGGGGCCTAATGCGTTTTTTTTAACCTCTGACACCACTGATTTTTTTAACCCCTGTAACCACAGACACCAGTGGTTTTTCTTTTCCTTTTTTCTCTATTGATGTCAGTCTGAAATGAGTGGGGATAGCGCTGGTCTGGTATAACTGGTTACTGGTAAGTATCTCCATGGGGAGTATTGAAGGTATTGCTTCCCGTAGGTAGCCGCTCAGTGGTGGATGGTGGTGACAGACTTCCTTGGGTTCTGTAGCTGCTGCCTTTCTGACATTACGATGGGATGGTTTCAGCAGAAGACACATGGATGAGTATGAAGGCGAGCTCCTTCATATTCAGCCAAGTTTCTACTGACTTCAAGACATTCTTCCTCTTCCAGACTTTGAATCCAGGAAATTATTTTGGTCCAAATTAAAACCTTACTACCTGCTCTTAGTGTCAAGCAAAAAAAACTGCAGCAACTCAAAATTGGAATTCACAAAATACACAAAAACCTCATCCATACAACTTCAATTTTTTCATAATGAAATTTTGGTCATATGATTAATTTTGATTTACATTCATTTATTTTTATTCTATGATATATTTTTGATGTTTTCATGCGATTTAATTTATTCAGGAAGTGCTTATGTGATACATTTCATGGATTTGTGATTATATTTAGATCATATGACTCTTTTGATGAATTTGTTTTGTTTGCTTTTAACACATCAAATAATTTAAAGACACAGAGCATCCATTTTAGACTAAGAAATTCTTTTGTCCCACCACTGACCACGGACGCTGGGAATTTTTCTTCCAACCGACCACCAACTCTGGCCATTATTTCCTCCCAATGACCCCTGATGTTGGACATTTTTGTTCCCAGTGACTACTGACATTATTCAATTGTTTGATTTCAAACTATTGAGCTGTAAACAAACCTTCTTTTAAACCTTCAAGAATAGAGGGGTAAGCATGTAAATGCAAGCCTGAAGGTTGATGTGCTGGGTGAATATATGAAGATTACATATAATCTGCCTCCATGTAATGAAGACAAAAAGTGAATGAAGTCCAGTCTGGGTGACAGCCATAGCTCTCTCCTTAGGTACAATGCAATAATTTAGTGAAGTACCCCAGGATAGGAAAATAAAACACAAATTGAAAAAGAATGCAGAAAACTAAGGACTAAACTTAAATATATATATTTTTTGACTTTTAAGAAGGCTGCTCAAATGCTGACAGGTGTCTCATAAACATTTAGTAATCTTGATGCTTCTTAAACTAGCAAGAAGAAATTAAACAATGCCTTTATTTACAGGTCCTTAGTAGGCACAATGAAGATCACACCAATAATAAGAATACCATGATAAAATCCTAACAAATGAGTTTATGTTGGGACATGTGGACTTTCTTAATTACCATAGATGTAGGCCCCATTCACATTAGGCCATTTGAAATAGCGGGTAGAATCAAAGAGAGTGGGACCTCAAGTTCAAGCTATGCAAATTGTGAAGAATATGAAAATGTCGCGCCTGGATTCTTACAAATCGCATATATAAAGATTATAGGGTGTTTATATTACTTTGTCCCTGAGGAATGCAGCTTTCACTGCAAGGAATATTTTTTCACATATTGATGTTTTACAGACACCCACCATAAAGTACAGATGAGACGCAGACCATTAAATTGTGTTTAAAAAATGATAGACTTGCATACTGATAGAATGTTGTAGCTCACTTATGAGCTGTTCCCATGTCACAGTTCTTTTTACAACATGTAAGTGGAAAGTTTTCACTTTTCCATGCAAAAATCATATTTTGTCAGGTATAACAGCAACAGTCTGAGTTGATTTTAAGTAAATACACTAATAAATACTTAAAAAACCCCTCTAAATATGGATTTTTACAAGGCCCATATAAGTAAAATAAACATAAAGTAAAATCCACAATATTTAAAACAAAACTATCTGTAAACAGCTAAATTCACCTCTGAAATAAAACATTTTTACATTTCTTGCATGCCAAAAGATTTTTAATCCTGTTCAGCCAGATTTTTGACATCCCACCGGAAAGAATTTTGGCCTCATTCACATTATCACGTTGTGGGAACATGCACATTCCCATTTACATTACCCCATCACAAGGAACCCAACACATCTTGCCGAAGGAAATGCACTGCACAGCAGTGCAATGCACTAACATGCGTTACATTACAGCGCACTGTCAAAAAAAAGGTGCAGACCTTATTTTCCGGGCCAATGAGGTGTGTGCCAGTCCAACCATTTCAATGTAACAACAACTGAAATTGAAGCAACACACCTCTAAGCTAAGGCATCCAGATACAACTTTGTTCTGATAAAAGTTAGGAGGACAATCCAAAAAGTAGCCAATGCGTTTTGTTGGTCAAAAATTGTCTCCTTCATCAGGGCTTGAGTGACAACAATGTGAATAGACTAGGAGTGAAAACCAGCTGCTGACAAGGCCTCTTCTTCTAATCACTCCGGAGAAATATCATTAAAGTATAGCTAAAGGCAAAACTTTTTTTTTCAGATTAGGATGCTTGTCAGTTTTTATTTTATTAATTGTTGAAAGTCTGTATTATATCACATGTACTTGATTCTATAGAATGAACCCAGAGCTTAAAGCATAACTTAAATGTATCTGGACACCACAAACTGAAACCAGAAAAGGCTATTTAATTAATTTTAATATTCAGTGCAAACTCATCCATCCATGTCTCCATGCTTTATTTTGCTGATAAATCACTTTGAAACCTCCCACTGCACCCTAGTATTTCTAGCCGCTGCCATCTTGACTAAGGGCAAATGATTCATGTAACATTTAATTCCTAGAATCCATCTGCCCTTAGCTCAGGCATGCAGGAAGGTGGGTGTAAATATGTTGTATGAAGGCGAGTGTTGGTGATGACTATAGAGCAGCAAGCACGCAAGGTATAGGTAACAATCCCCACAAGTAAATATATAGAAAAGGTGCAGCGCTAAAATCACAATAAAAGTCTAAATGTATCAAGTGTAACAGTAAAGTGCATCACATAAGTGTATAAAACTTGGGAATAAAATGAACAGCAAATCAGCAAGCGATAAAGCAATAATGTCAATGGGCGTACCCCTGAGGACGTGCATGCGCATCGGGTGGAGCCACATTGCTGATGTCACGCCGCCGCTGCCGAAGGACGGAGCAGCGGCCATTTATGTGATATACCTATATGTCTGTTATCATTAACCTTCTGGTGAGTGGACATCTGTCCGAGGTGGTGGATTCCCCTGTGTGATTAATTTCATGTTCACGTCCTGCAATTTAGATTGATGCACTTTATGATCCTGTGGACACTGATTGAATTGAGTATCTTTTATGGACTTATAATTTTTATGTTGCACTAATTACCAATGTGCAACCACGAACATAAGTAATATTATTATTTATTGATCATTTTGTTCGCACTTTCAGTGCACCTATTATCACCTTTGCTCACGGACATTATTGCTTATCGCTTGCTGATTTGCTGTTCATTTTATTCGCAAGTTTTATACACTTATATGATGCACTTTACTGTTCCACTTGATACATTTAGCCTTTTATTGTGATTTTAGCACTGCACCTTTTTTATATATAGGCAGGTGGGTGTGCTTAGCCGAGAAAGCCCGTCCTCCAGATGAAAGGAAAAAAAATGCCCATTAAGACTTTTGGGATTTATGACATCATTTTGACCTAGGCCAGAAACCAAGAAGCAAGTGAATTTAAAAATTATGTTTAAAACAAGTACAGGCAGTCCCCAGGTTATGAACAAGATAGGTTCTGTAGGTTTGTTCTTAAGCTGAATTTGTATGTAAGTTAATACAGGTACATTTTTTAAGTGTAACTCCAGCCCAAAAAATATTTTTAATTTTTGGATAGCATAGGGAAGGGATAACTGACCATGATAGCAGCATAAGGATTAAAAATAGTTAATGTTGATTGAGAGAATTAAGTTCTGCTTTAAGAAACACATGCTTAGTCAGCATAGCTACTGTCAGTATATTTGCTTATTGTACTACCTCCTCAAAAGTGAACCCGGGCCATGTTGCATGCATGCTCAAAGTATATATTTATATGTCAAAGTTTATGGACATAAGAAAAAAGTGAATACTTCTGCATACCAGTTCTATGCACTACTCAAGAATCAGCTTTTGATGTCAGGATACTTTAAAGTGTTACTAAACCCACAACAGTAAAATCAGGCTGTATATGCAGTAAAGCATGCTTGTTATACTCACTATGGAACCTAAGGGGTTAATCCTCTGCATTATGCAAAAAGGCTGTTTGATCCTGTCTTCTCTGATCCTCCCATTTTCCTACTGTCCATAATCCATCTACTGATAGATTTTTTTGGGGGGAGGGTGCATGTGATCGGCACAGGGCCAATAGGCACTGTCCAGACAGCGGGTCAGGGGTCATGCAGCCTCATTGGACAGTGAGAGGAGAATGAAAACTCCTACAAGATTAACCAGTGCTCCGCCAGACACTGATAGAAGTCACAAGACTGCTCTAACTGCTGAAGAGAAAAGGTTTAGCAGTTTATATTTCCTAAAATAATTGCATTTCCATGTTCTGTGTACTGTGGTAGACCGGACATAGTGAATTTAGGGACCTGCACTTAGCAACACTTTAACTACAAGTATATGCAGTATTCAGTAGTTGTTCCTTCTGGAAATAGGGACAGTCCCCATATGCATTCTAGAAGCAAATATCTAGAAATATTTAAATCATTTAAGCTATATAAGCTATGGTTTAACAGTTTGCAGGCATCTAAGTATACATACCGTGTCTTTCTAAAAAATATGGTTGAAACGTCCATGAAGATCAGAATGTTGAAAATGTTTAAATTATTAACTTGCAACTGTAATCCCACAGTGACGACTCAAGAGGACTCCAAGTTCAACAGGGGGACAGAACAATGATCTTTCAAGTTCCCTCTAGTCAAATTTAAGCAGTTCTGATTTTAGTTTACATAGATGTTCTGTGTTCAAGTGGAACACCCTGCCGCAAAAGGAGATTAGTGTTTCATTCTTTATTTTGTTTCTTCTCCCTCCGGGAGCCTCTCTAGCACTGCATGAGGCACCGAAACATTTTACTAGAATTATTCAGAGTAAACATTCCTCTACTTTATTACTTCGCAGTCCTTCACCCTATACTGTGCCTCCTTTTAGGGCAATACTTTGCTAGAGCAAGGCTTAACAATTAGACCTACAACGTGAAGAATTACTGAACACAGACATACATTCCTTAAGCGGGTGTCAGTTATTTCAACACAATATAGGTGTAATGTAAAATGGACAGGCAGCTGACACAAACCAGATTAATCTCAAACCTGTAGCCAAATATTACATACTTAAAGACTGAAAGACCAGACGCAGAGAATCATTTGCTGGATTTAGTGAGTCTGCAAAATGCTTGTCTTTGGTGGGTTTACAAAAGTGTCATCATTTATCCAGATGTGAATTGGCACCATGCTTTCTGCTGCAAAATGTATATGTTACGTGTTTATAATAATTCAGTTGTTGACTATTCTTTTATAGTTATAAGAACTATGCTTTTGTTCATGTTATTGTATTTTTGAAGTATGACATATTGACATTTGCACCTGATAGGGGTATGACAATTGATGGGATTCAGACATTTAGTCATGGAAGGTCAGGCATCAGTAACAAAGGTAAACCATATTAGGAAGTAGTATTGTTATTAGTTAACTGAGTTAAAGCGGAGTTCTACCCAAAAGTGGAAGTTCCACTTATCTGCCTCCCCCTCTCTGTTGCCACATTTGGCACCTTTTGGGGGGATTAGGTACCTGGTTTTGACAGGTACCCGCTCCTTCTTCTGGAATTTAACCCCCCCCCAACAGGTTTCAGAGGACTGTGGCCAGATCACAAAGGCAGTAGGAAACGGCTGTGAAGCCGCAAGGCTTCTCTGCCAGTTTCTCTTAGTAAAGATGGCGGCACCAGCATTCGACACCTGCTTTCTGCTGCAAAATGTATATGTTACATGTTTATAATAATTCAATTGTTGACTACTCTTTTATAGTTATAAGAACTGTGCTTTTTTTAATGTTATTGTATTTTTGAAGTATGACATATTGATATTTACACCTGATAGGGGTATGACAATTGATGGGATTCAGACATTTAGTCATGGAAGGTCAGGCACCAGTAACAAAGTTAAACCATATTAGGAATTTGGTGCCACATTTGGCACGTTTTGGGGGGAGCGGATACCTGGTTTTGACAGGTACCCGCTCCCACTTCTGGAATTTCACCCCCCTTCAACAGGTTCCAGAGGACTGCGGCCAATTCACAAAGTGCAGTAGGAAATGGCTGTGAAGCTGCACGGCTTCACTGCTGGTTTCCCTTAGTAAAGATGGCGGCGCCAGCACTCGACAGCCGATTGAAGAAACGGCTTGGGGTAAGGACACCGCTGGATTCCGGGACAGGTAAGTGCCCTAATATTAAAAGTCAACAGATAAAGTATTTGTGGCCAGAACTCTGCTTTAAAGTGGACGTAAACTAAATTTTGTATCTTTTACTTTTTTAATAAGGCTTACCTGTAGGACTGTAACTATCTCCTAAACGTGCACCATTTAGGAGATATTTACTGAAGAAGCACCAATGATGTCACCGGCGCATGCCGTCCATTGAGAGAGCTGTACTGCAGCTGAAACTCCTGCACACATGTGCGGGAGTGACAACATTGTGGCTCGGCCAATCAGATGGCTGCAGCTCTTGAACCAGGAAGACCAGGTGAAGATGGAAGCCTCAGGGAACCGAGACAGCGCTCCACTGGAGGGCTTTATTTTCAGGTAAGTCTTTCATAATGTGCTAGTATGTGCTTTCAAACTTTCAATTCAAGCAGCTACAGCCTGAATAGAAAAACCTGTGCCCTGCCAGCATGCTGCAAATTGGGGCCCTTGTTCTTTGTGTACTATCAGCAAAATTCATGTATCCTGCTAAATGAAAAACTCTGGCTCAGCAGAAGCATGCAAACCTCTGCAGAGAGACCACTGCTTCTACACAGAAAGAAAGGTTCCTTCTCTGCAGCAGGCAGGGGACAGGCTTTTCTAATTAGGCTGGGGCTGCTTTAAAAAAAACTCATACTTTCTACATATTTTTATATTATGGTTTTTTTTAAGAGGCATGAAATTCACAGGGCTAAGGAGTAAGAAAAGAAACAGACGAGAAGGTGGGGAGTTAAGGGTCAGGGAAGGAAAGAGAGAGTTCAGTGGAAGAGGAAAGGAGTTAGGAAGGTATTGTAATAAACAAGTAAGAACTAAACATCAGTGTTGTGTGTCATCATTAAAATGAGTACAAATTAGTGTATCAAATTATATGGAAGTGAAACAGTGGAAATCATCTTTCTGATCATCACCCCTCATTGAAAAATTCCAGCAGGGAAATTAAACATGGAGTAAAAGCTCACTTTAAGTAAATAGAGAGAATAAAAAAAGAGACTGAACATCTGTCAGATTTTTATTGCTGCCTCTGGGGAAAATTTTCCTCACTTCCTGTGCCATTTATGCAGAATGCAAAGAATAAAAAAAGTGAAAGGAAATATTCCCACAGAAGTACAGACAGCAATGACACCCAAGAGGCTTAAAGTAAATTTTGCAGCCAATTTTTCATAACACTCCTATCAAAAATGCTATCAATGACTCTATCCCCTGCTATATTATATCAAGGAGGGGATGGTGGAATAGCAATAATTAACCCTGTCTGTACTATGCTGGCAGATTTCATAATCACTTGTAAATTGGATTGAACACTGCCTGTCCTAACAAAGGTTTAAAGATCTCAGGGACTGGGTTCTGCATTGCATGTTAATGCACTTTGAAAAGGGTTCCTAATCTTCACATTTCCATCTTTTTAAAGCAATGAAATCTACCCATTGAGTCCTATGTATTAATGTGCCCAAGAGAAACAACTAGAAAGAAAATAAATTTTTTATTATTATTAATTTTATTGAGTAGGGACATTTAGCAATTATATAGTAGGTGGGGTTGGGTTCTCAAATTTGACTGCAAAAGTGGGAATACACTTTGACAGTCCAAAAAATGGCCACTGCCCCAGTCTATAACTGGCCTTCATAGCAAGGAGCAAATGGAAGGGCGATGCATGGAATAGACTTTAACCCTTCACCATCAGACAAAAAAAAAATACATTACTGTATTTCTGTTAAGGACTCTTCCTTTAATATTATGAACAAAACAGCGCATGCTACCAGAACAGGAACTGAAGAAATCTTTGAATGGAGATACAGGCGTACCACGGTTTACGGACGCCTCGGTTAACATAATTTCTGGTTTACAAATGAAAATCCATTGAAAATAATGCCTTTGTTTACAATTTTTTTTTGCAATACAAATCATTTATAGGCCCCATGCCTTAAAGTGCACTTTATAAAGAGTTTTGAACGGATAAGACTTTTTTTTACTTTTTTTCTGATTTTCTGAACTCTGGAACAGATTAATTGGTTTTCAATGCATTTACAAATTTTTTTTTATTTGTGTCCCTGTACAGTATTTATGCCTTTAAAGTGCACTTTATAAAAAGTTTTGAACAGATAAAAGACTTTTTTTAACTTTTATCTGACCTCCGGAACAGATTAATTGGTTTTCAATGCACTCCTATGGGAAGCTGCGTTTCGGTTTACAAATGTTTTGCAATACGAAACGTCCCGC
This sequence comes from Staurois parvus, assembly GCF_062004578.1. NCBI lineage: Eukaryota > Metazoa > Chordata > Amphibia > Anura > Ranidae > Staurois > Staurois parvus. Next base: position 1,129,612 of record NW_028318453.1, read on the forward strand.
AGAAGGCATTAAATTTGTAAACCGAGGTACGCCTGTAAAGAAAAAATAGCCAGATTCTAAGTTTTCTCCACGATAGCCAAAACATTTTAACTTTTGATATACTTTAGCATTAAATTTAAAGTGATATATTATGTTTCAAGTACTAGAAACTTAGGTTTTGGTGTATTGATGGTTTTAATACTGAGGTTTTTCACACTATTGAATGGACAGGAAATTAAAGTGTACATTCAAGATAGCAGTGCAATACAGGGTCAACATTACTAAATCTTCAATCATCACAAAATTATGCCAGCTAAACATTAAAAAGCTGTGGTTAAACTATGCCCTGCTGACTTTAATATGAAAACTTTTCATCCACTGCTTTTTTTAATTATTTCTCTTTCTAAAATAATCAAATATTTAAAAAAATATTAATTTTCTGTAGGTACTGGAGGAATAGTTCTGTGTGCTATTGCTTCGCTCTGTATGGTTCTACAGATAATGTGAAACTGCAATACTTGGGAACATTTTGGTTCTTTAATGGCTTGCTGATTAAATCCTCATTCTTTTGTCCCAGTTCCAACTCTATCTGCACCCTGTGACTCACTATAATAGAGTAGCCAAGGTTAAGATAAGACAGTGCAAGTTCATTAGAGCGGCTTGAGATAGGACCCATTGTTTTATGTGCAAGGCCAAAATCACACATGAAGTGTTTTCCTTTGTGATTTGCACAGGAATCGCACAGTATTCATGTGTGAATTACATGCGATGTCTGTGCGGTGGGATTCGAGCCATACATTTTGGCTCAAATTGCATCACATCCACACCAAAAAGGTGCAGGACCCTATTTTTTACCCGTACTTGAAGACAGTGTGAGAACACCCATGCAATGCAATTTCTGGCAATCGCACTGCGTTTTGTACTTTGTTTTGGGGTGTTAATTTAACATTGTTACCCGCACCAGATTGCATGAACACCATGCGATTGCAATACGGTGCAGGAAACACAGGATTCGCAGTGTTTCCCGCACCGCATCAGTGTGAACCCGGTCTAAATGTATTCAGATATAAAGACCAAAGTAAAGGCAGCAATGTAATACTGTAATTAATATATCAATATTTTTTTTTAATGTAAGCAGCATAAGTAACTAAATTTGACTTTGTAGCAGCCTCTTGCAGTCTACTGTACAGTCTGTACAGCAGAATTGGGAGAGTGAGAGAGAGACAACCAGGTGTGCTTCAGTGTAGAAAACCATGCAGATAGGAGAAGAGAACAGAGTGACTGTGAGATCAACAGTGGGCTGGCTCTTCTTTCACTGCTCAGTCACATGATGGGGGTAGCAATAGGACCTGTAAGGACCCTTTCACAAGGGCATACCAGTGTGTTGAATTTAGGCGGTTCAGGTGCATTTTGTAATTAGCCACCTTAGCCTTATGAATGAGACTTTAGATAAATAAATCCATTAATACCCCTGATCTCCAGAGGCTGCTGCTGTGCAAGTTGTAAAAGAGCTATGTCTGGTCAGGACATCAGGTCCTGATGGTCAGGATAGTGACTCAACTTAGTTAATACATGAGAGTTGTCAAATCAGTACATTGTAGGGGGTTATAATTTTTAAATCTCAGATTTCCCCTGTAACATCCCTGTAGTTTGATATTGTGGATATTACCTTCAGATATAATGACATTATAATGGTATCAATATTTCAGTATGTGTACACTTAGAATAGGGTAGGTATGGAACAGGAATAAAACCATTGTTCGTTTTTTTTTTTTTACTATCTTAAGGAGATTTGTCCTGTAGACTCAACAGGAAATGAGAGTATATATATATATATATATATATATATATATATATATATATACACACAAAGTAAAATAAACTTAGACAGATGTCAAGGGAACAAGTGTTTCCACTGGAAGATTTCCTCCCCACACTCATTTTGGATTTACCCTCACTTTCATTCCTGGTGACATTGGGGGTCAGGACAATAAGCGGAAGAGAATCTTTAATAGTGACACAAACAACAATAAAAATCTTAAAAGGACTCCAAACCCCTCACTACTCTATGCAAATCTGAAACAAAAGTTTTGCCTTTAGTTATACCCAGGGGCTGACTGACAACTCATGGGGCCCCCGGGCAATAGGGGATCATGCGGCCCCTTTGTCCTTGCCCAAACTCAAAAAAGCAGTCAAAAAAGCCTATGAAAAAGGTACCAGGGGCATCTCATGGGGCCCCCTACTGACCCCGGGCCCTCGGGCAGTGCCCAAGTTTCCAAATGGTCAGTCCGCCCCTGGTTATACCTTAAAGTGGTTGTAAACCTATAACATGAAAAATGAACAAAGCACCCCTCCGAATGCATACGACCTTTGCGGTGGACCTTACCTGAACTTTCCTCTCACCCTTCCCCTTACTTTCTACATAAGCTTGTGCCTGTTGCAATAAGGGGTTGAGGGTTGGGAAGGCCCTCTATTGAGGTTAGGGAATGGAGTTTAGGGGTCTCCTATCTCCTCCCTTTTCCCAAGATCCCTCACATATCCCTTGCTCACACTACCTCTCCCTCTTTTCCCTATTTCTCTCATCTCTCTCCCCTTTCCATTCTGCCATAGTCTGGCCTTCCTTTCTCATCCATTTTTCTGTTTCTGCTCACACAGCCCCAATACCCATACTTTTGCCTTATGTTACGCCACCACATCCTTAGCTAGGTCACACCTATAGGTGGATCCCAAAGGGTCAGCTGGGTGCTCAGAGCACCCCTAGCCTGGAGACATGGGGCACTTTAGAGCTTAGTGCTGGTGAACTGATATGGGTCTGGCAGACATATGATCAATGCTAGTCATAGCCTGTGTAAAACCATCCAAATGAGTGCTGAGACAGATTATCTAACTCCATATGTATCTCCATTATTGGTTTTCACATCAACCAGATATATTCTAGTCTCATGGGGTATTTTGGTTACATAGCCCATATCAGAGTTTTTACTTATGTAATCAGTGAATACCTGCTTCATGTGCCTGTTAGAGTTTTGTACGTTTTTGTAACCTACCTATGTGGTTTATGTTTTGAGTGTATTGTTTTCTCTCTATACTCAATAAAGTTTTTGTGGAAAAATTAACAAAGCATATGCTTTTATAGTGTGTACTTGCCTCAATCCTAGGCAGCGAGTGTCATTTCTCTTTGATATCCCCTCCTGCTGCTATGTACATAAGTCACTTCTAATAGTCTACAGCAGGGCTTCCTCCAGCTAATGCGGAACTACAAATCCCATGAGGCATTGCAGGACTGACTGTTGAAAACATGACTCCCAAAGGCAGAGGCATGATGGGACTAGTTTCTAACAGCTGGAGGGCCGCAGTTTGACACATGTGGTCTACAGCATGTCAACACAACAATGCAACAAGCAATGGGAACCTCCATATTATCCCATGAAAGGTTTCCTTTAAAGGAGAGATATGTGTTTTTGATAAAAACAAAAATCCACACTAAGCTCCATGCTGCAGCATCTATGTGATGCTGCAGTTGTTCCAGGCTGTCTCACATGAATGCTGATCCGTCAATTGTTGGTCTGCTCCAACACGAGAGCAGTGTCAGTCTAGTGCTCACTCACATGGCTCTAGATCTTAAATGCATTAGAAAGGTGGAGACACCTGTCAATCAGGCAGCAGGGTTGTTCTCTCCTTGCTGCTACTTATTTCCCTATGTGTAACTCGACATGCAGCTAAACCTTCCTATTCTGCAATAGGTCAGACTGAATGTAATCTTGAAGCTTTATAAATAAAACAGGATGGATAAAACTATTAAGAAAAAAGGTGAGAAATACATGGAAACAATGTATGAAATACACAGAAAACACAATGATACAATTAGGTTGTAGAAAGCAATAAGCCCATGCTCACCAGCAATGCTGCCTTTAGGGGATGCAAGTTTTAGCCCACAACATGTGCTGCCGAGCATTATGGTTGGTTCCTTCTCTCTCCCACATCTTAAGATGGAGTCTGAGCTCCCACAATGCACCTGCTTCTCCTTCCCAGAATGAAGGATGATGGGAGCTTTCATTAACACTATCTAAACAGTCTTGTCTCTAGTTTCTGTAAAACAGTAAATTTGTTGCGGGCTCTATCTGGCGGCCAAATTTAATATTACATAATGACTTTCCCTACTGGAGGCAGAACAAGGGTGGATCCTGACAACATTGTTGGAACCTTTCTGACCCAGGAGCTGCTCTGCCCCTTCAGGCATTGGGTCACAGGACAGCAAACGTAAGTGCACTCATGTGACCCACAAGAAAAGAGTTTTGGCCATACCCATTTTTAATTGATTAGATGCCGGGACTGAACACAAAAATTAGAGTCTCACAATAAGATTGATCTGGAATAATTATTCCAAACAGAGGTAGGAAGGTAACACAATAAACTGCAGAGCTGGTAACTTTGCAGAGTGTGGTCACCATCTTGAGTATGTGTTGGCACAGAATATTTGAATTACAGAGTTACAAAAATGTTGTCAGGTAAAGCGGTCTATGAATTTGTATTGTAGCTGTCTATTTGCCTTGAGCTGCACGTTTCTGTTTTTTCCCATTTGGTTACCTCTGCCTAACCTTTTACCCCATTATTACAATGATTGTTACATTTTTCATGGTTCTCATGGGTACAGACAATGAAGCTTAAACTGTGCCAATATCTCTGTATTGTAATCCTCCCGTGACCATTCCATTCCCACCGTATTATATGGTAAAAATACCAGTTCTATTTGGCTTTTATTTTTACACAAAGATTCTAAACAAAGGATGCAAACATTTTTGAATATACACTGCAAAAAGGGAGGGGGGACTACATAAACTACACAATAATAACAGCCTTGGCTTTCTTCAATTGAAATCTGTGTTGTTAAGGAACAAAATAGTATCATGTAACCATTCCTGCAGTTCAAAGCTATTTGCTTTCTAAAGATTTTAAAAAGACTTTTACATCCTGCACTAAAATACATTTCTTTTCAGCCAGTCACTCCCTTAAACACTCTGCAGCGGTGTCCTCCCTTATTCAATATGTCATAGCTGGTAATGGATGGCTGTCCTTGGAAAGGGAGCAGTGCAGTATCTGGGAAACTTTAGCAATGATCTGCAGTGCTTTGCTATCAATAGAATCACTTATTCAGCAGCATGTCCTGCCACACTGTGCTAAGTCAATGGCCAGAATCAGCTTCATAAATGGACACATCCTTGCTGCAGGGCATAATGCAATCTGATATCACTAGAGAGAAAACCAGTCAGGCAAAATTAAATCCATACTGATATATACATTATCTGATATATATATATATATATATATATATATATGTACAATGCTCAAACAAAATTAGATCTCAATTAGGAGAAATATCATGCTGGATATCTATACTGGGCTGGGTAATGCTTTAGGAACATTGGGATGCCCCAGTGTTTGATGGAGATGAAAATTATCAACCTAGAGAGGACTGAATTCAAAGACACCCCAAAAATCAAAGTGAAAAAATGATGCAGCAGGCTAGTCCATTTTGCTGAAATTTCATTGCAGCAACTCAAAATGGTACTCAGTAGTTTGTATGGCCCCCACGTGCTTGTATGCATGCCTGACAACATCGGGGCATGCTCCTAATGAGATGACGAATGGTATCCTGAGATATTTCCTTCCAGATCTGGACCAGGGGATCATTGAGCACCTGGACAGTCTAAGGTGCAACCTGGTGGCGTCGGATGGACCAAAACATGATAGCCCAGAAGTGTTCTATTCAATTTAGGTCAGGCGAGCGTAGGTGCCATTCAATGCAATAAATTCCTTCATCCTCCAGGAACTGCCTGCATACTCTTGCCACATGAGACCAAGCATTGTCATGCACCAGGAGGAATCCAGGACCCACTGCGCCAGAGTAGAGTCTGACAATGGGTCCAAGGATTTCATCCCCATACCTAATGGCAGTCAGGATGCCATTGTCTAGCCTGTAGAGGTCTGTGTGTCCCTCCATGGATATGCCTTCCCAGACCATCACTGACCAACCACCAAAACGGTCATGCTGAATGATGTTACATGCAGAACGTTCTCTACAGCTTCTCCAGACTATTTCACATCTGTCACATGTGCTCAGGGTGCACCTGCTCTCATCTGTGAAAAGCACAGGGTGCTAGTGGCAAACCTGCCAATTCTGGTGTTCAATGGCAAATGCCAATTGAGCTCTATGGTGCCGGGCAGTGAGCACAGGGTCCACCAGTGGACGTCGGGCCCTCAGGCCAATCACATGAAGTCTGTTTCTGATTGTTTGGTCAGAGACATTCACACCAGTGGCCTGCCGGAGGTCATTTTGTAGGTCTTTGGCAGTGCTCATCTTGTTCCTCCTTACACAAAGGAGCAGATACTGGCCCTAATGATGGGTTAAGGACATTCTACAGCCCTGTCAAGCTCTCCTAGAGTAACTGCCTGTCTCCTGGAATCTCCTCCATACTCTTTAGACCGTGCTGGGAGACACAGCAAACCTTCTTGCAATGTCAAGTATTGATGTGCCAGCCTGGTGGAGTTGGACTGCCTGTGCAACCTATGTAAAGTCCAGGTATTGTCTCATGCTACTAGTAGTGACACTGACCCTAGCCATGCAAATGCAAAACTAGTGAAAAACAGTCAGAAAAGATGAGTAGGGAAAAATGTCAGTGCCCTCCACCTGTAAAACCATTCCTGTTTTGGGGGTAATCTCAGTGTTGCCCATCTAGTGCACCTGTTGTTAATTTAATTAACACCAAAGCAACTGAAACTGATTAACCCCCTCTGCTACTTAACTGACCAGATCAATAACCCAGGAGTTTAATTGACTTGGACAAGCAGATATTAAATCCTAACTCAAATGGTGTCTACAGATAAGGTGAAATACTTCAACACATTACACAAAAAATTGACACAGTGCATTTATTCTCATAATCCTAATTAACAGAAATGCTGATTTGTTATGTGCAAAAAAGTAGGTATGTACCTATATTTAGGCTAGGTTCACACTAATACGGTGTGGTACATCGCATGTGATTCGCACAGGAACCTCAGCGCAGTCCTGTGCAAATCACATGTGATTTGTGTGCGGTACGATTGGAGCCATACATTATGTATGGCTCAAATCACACCGCACCCACACCAAAAAGGTGCTGGACCCTTTTTTGGGTCTGTACTAGAATCGGATCATATGGGTATTCACACCTATGCGATCTGATTCTGCACATCGCACTGTGTTTTGCAAACTGATTTCGGGGTGTTGTTAACTTAACATACACACCTGCATCAGTTCTCATGAATGGGGTGTGATTCAGAAAACCCTGCAAATTCTGCACCGCATCAGTGTGAACTCAGCCTTACAACCAGTTAAAATCCATGAAATTAGAATCAGGAATTCCAGATAAAGTGCCAATGATTATAATCACCTTAGGCTTCTTTTAGACAGGCGGCAATGGTTACCCCCTTTCCCTCCCCTAAAAAAAAGTATTCCTTTGTGAATCGGCAGGCATTCGGTGGGCTATCCTGAATGTACCGATGGGTGGGGGGGGGGGTGTAATAAAAAATGCACCATAATCGCAAGCCAAGCATTGCCCTTTTTTTTGGATCTGGTTGGACTCTGAGGTAGGCAGATGTAAACAGATACAAATCTGTTTACATCCATCCGCCCATAGTCCTGCATGGAGTTTCTCATCAGGTCAGCCTGAAAAACTGAAAAAAAAAAAAAGAGACAAAAAAGCATGCCTTCTGGAACTATATGCTGTGGAATAATTACGGTAATCAAAGAGAGAGTTCTCTTGACACAATAGCAGTGGACATGTTTGGTACCAAAAAAGACAGCATTTCAGTGGAAGAACCCCATACCAACTGTGAAGTATGGTGTTGGAAATGTTATCAATTGAGGTTGCTTTATGAATTCTGCTTATGTGTGCTTGATGAGAACTTGAGGCCATCTGTCCGAAAATTTAAGTTGATATAGAAACAGATTTTTCAATAAAAAAAAAAAAGACAGAACAGTGAGCTAATAAACATTATTCATTATTCATTATTATTCAAAATCAATGCATTATAGTTCTACACTGATGATATTGTATTGATGATATTGTATGCTCCAATGTCAAACACAAAGAAACCAGGTAACAAATATTATTATCCGACTACCCTACATTACAATGTGAAGCATTTTCTAAATATAACAAAAAACTATGTTAAAGTCTAGACCCACAAATCATAATATATTGAAGTTTACTAGTCCTTGGATGTGGTGGCTGTTTTCTTTTTACAAATTTTTTGGCTTTACTCTCAGTTGAGATGATGTACTTGTCAGAGGGTAACAATACCCACTTACTATACTGTCTATGGAAGAAGAGCATTGTTCCCTAAGGACAGGATGTGTGTTAGGCCTACTGAACACTTCACCCTCTCCTCATCTCAATAACATAGTAGGAAGTTGTTCTATAATCTACAGAGGTGATCTGGACAGGGCTGACATCTCTGCTTAAGATAATATTTCAAGTACACAGGACACAGAACAGTACAGGATTTATGACAGGATCAACAGTTTTTTTTGCACTTATTGAACAGGTATATCTAAACACTTTTAACTGTATATTTAACAGACCAAAATTAGTTACATACGCTTCAAGTTCTCAACTACCATTTTTTTCAACTTTTTTCAAAATTCAGCCTTTTTATGACTTGCAAAGTATGAAACAGCATTTTAAGTGCACTAAGTATTCTTGTTTTGCAGAGCCACTTTACAAGTGGAGGTGAAAATAAACAATGCTATGTTAGCTTGTCACTTAAAGATCTCCGTTCTAGGATCACACTTCACACTATCACTCGAAAACAGCAAATACGTTATCTCATTTTCCAGAAATAGTAAGCCTAAATACCATATCAGTGACACTTCATTTACAGATATTATCAAGCATTTTACAAATAAGTAAATAACTGTGTTTTATATCAGCTTGTCATGCTAATAATTCCCAACATAAGACTGTTTGTATAATTCTAAATGCATAAAAGAAAATTAAAAGGTAGATTGTAATATTTTAGGAAGCCAGCATGTATATTTGGACAGTGGAATGTGGAAGAGGAAGAATAATTCAATACTTTCCTTGTATCCCTCTGTATTCACATGTGCAAAGAATTACTTCTTTCTAAATTGCTCTGATTTCACATATTATTGAATGAGTGAAGTTTTTCCTTTTATCTCATAAAAAAGAAAAACAGTGATGATAAAAAATGCTTTTGTTAAATTTTTCACTACTGTATACATTGCAGGTTTGGAATTTAAGCAATACAATTTAGTACCATTGATCTGAGCATTTTTGCATGTTTTCATGCCTGAGTCTACACATGACAACACTCAGCATTCCCATTTATTTCAAAATTAAATTTTTTTTAGTATTTACATATTCTTTACAAGCAGTAAATAGGCTTGTAAAGCCATCATTTACTTTTGTAGCTGCAGGCACTGTAGAATAATTCATCCTATAATTTTACATGGGGAGCACTGAAATTCTTATCAGCAGCTCAGCTCACCTTGTTTCCCTGTCCCAGAGGCTGCAAAGTCACCACTGCCAGCAGGGAGAAGGAAGAGATAAGCTGCCGTTAGAAGTTTTGTGTTTCTGATGTAAACCTTGAGGATGAATTGCTCCTCAATGCCTGCATCTACAAGGATTTGTGAGGGCTTGTCTTAAAACTCAATTACTTCTTGTTAAGAATATGTGCAATTATTTGAATACCCATAGACTGGACACATTTACACTGTAAGTTTGTGTTTGCTGACCATTAGTTGATCCTAAAATCAGTACAAAAATAAAGAAAATTTAAATGTTTAACCTGGTTGGTTGCATTTTACCACTAAGTTAAGGAACAATGGCAAGGTTTAACTTAATTAACTGCTTTTACAAAATTAGTGGGACTGGAAATTGCAAAGGAAAATAAATGAAATTTCAATGATAACACTCGTCAAACTAATACTTTCCTTTTCAGCTATATACTGTAGAATAATAACTACATTAGTCATTTATTGAGAGGCGTATTTTAATTCTTCCCTCAGGAAATTAACCGTTGCATTATCTTTGGCAGTCCCTAACATATCTCTATGCCTGGAATTTCCCGAGACATCTTTCTGTCTTTTAGGACAATGTCTCTTTCTGTTCTCTACACAAACTTAAAGACAAAAAAGAAGCTTGTTGGGCTCCTCTGGTGAAAAGAAATAAGTAATAAGTCCCTAAAATAATGAGCATGAGGATTACATGTCAACACCAATTAAGTCAGGCAGATGGAGAACAATACTTTCAGTTTAAACAGGCACACTCAAGACAGGACAAGTATCTATAGAAAGTAAAAGTTCTTTCAAGAGTTTCGTTTTTGGTTTTGCTATGAAAGCAATCACAAATGTAGGTCATGCATTTGGAATGCCTGACCAACATAACAGAACAGAAACTGGTTTATTTAGATATATATAATATATTGGGAAGGGGTGGGGGGTGACTTGTCCTTCTGGTAAAAAGAAAGTACATTTTATACAAAACTACTACAGTTGTCCCACAGGTGTCCTTTTTCCTAAAGGATGCAAGATGCTTTATTAGTATTGATTTACTGATGTTTTCCTTTACACCAGCGATCTACATTTATTTTCTTTCAAATAGGGCTATTTTCAGACAGACCACCCAGTTCTTGGTTCTTACAGACAGTTTGGCATTTTTGCAGGAGCAATGCTGCTGCAAAATGCTATACCCAGTGCTGTATTGTGCTACTCTACTGTGAACTGCAGGGTGTTGGACTACATAGTGCCCTCCAGTTTTCACTATGCTTTAATGCACTACATTGCTGTAAATTGCAATGTGATTGGCTACATATTACTTTATAGTTGTGAATACAGTATCAAGACCCAACAGTCCTTTCTAGGACTACATTTGTTTTGAGAGAGGTGTGTTCCTAATACAAGCAAATCTTCCCATTGCAGCACATTATTGCCTACCTATTTAGTATAGCTTAGTGCACCAAATCACTACAATGTTAAGTGCACTGAAGAACCACATTCTTAATCTCTCTATTGCCATAATTTGTAATAAAATTAGGCAAACTCCTATATGCGTATCAACAGGCAATCCCTGATTGAAGAGGCAGAGGATCTGCATCCATTAGTAGAGGGTGGGCAGGTACTGCATCTGCAAATTAAAAACTGTGCCTAAAAGCATATGATTAGCTATTTGAAGTGAAGACTCCACGGATTATTGAATGTCCAGGCTAGACCACTGGCCAGAGCTTATACAATATGTTCTAATTTTTATTTCAAGCTAAAACCTGCCTGGTCTCTTTCTTTGAAATTGCAGCCTAATAAAACTGTTTACATGCTGTTCAGTAAGCATGTACATTATGTATTTCTGGCTTTTTTTCTGCAAAATGCTCTTATTTTGATTTCATGATTAAAACCTGTCTCGTATCTCCCTCTGAAACTGCAGCCTACTAAAGCTGCTTACATAGTGTGCATTGAGTACAATATTTCTGGCTTTTTTTATTTTTGTGAAATAATACATTCTAATTTTTAAGTCTTGATAAACCCTATCTTTTCTCACCCTTTGAAATAGCAATCTAAAATAACTTCTTACATGCTTTTCAGTTCAACACTGGATACACACTTTTTTGATTGCTTCAAAGCAAAAAAAAAAAACTTGTTTAATTGATCTGCTTTGGAACTCTGTTGTATGTTTTAAATATTATTTTCTGTTTTCTTTTATTAGATTCATTGAATAAGACTTGAAAACAATAAAAAAGGATACAATTCAAAATTAAACATCTAAATACAAAATACTGTCAAGAAAAACTAATATCAACCTACTAGTTCTGTGTGCAGAACCTCTGCCACTCACTTTGGGCCTAGCAGACCGTGCTTTTTTATAAAAAGGATTTACTGCATGTCATAGAAGCAATGGCAAATGAAGGAATAAAGGACAGCTTTGTCTGTGTCAGAAACAAGAGTCAAAACAAAGTCACCTTGTGTGCAGGTAGCTACCCTAAATTGTTTGGATTTCCTCCTGCAGCTATGCCTCTAGTGCTGGAGATCCAGCCCACAGTTTAAATAAATGTAATCGCAGGTATGGCAAGTGGAGGAACAAAATAGGAGGTCCATCAGCCTATGTGTAAGTATGTGGGCATGAATGTTATTCTCTTGCAAATCTTCCCTCCACCTCAAGCAGGCTGACTGAACAGTGGAAGAGCAGCAGCAAACTGGTGAGGTCATCCTTCTGCTCACTGCTCTTATCAGCATTTTCCATATCAATATATTTGCAGCAAACAGTTGGCTTCCAGTCCTACCCAATCCTTTCTTAGTACTGCTGTATAGGGAATTGGAAGAGGCTGACACAAAGTCTAATAAGTCAAATGCACAAACATTAACTAGTTGCATTTTAAAAAATAAATTCAATTATGTATTCACAGATACAGAGTTGGATTAATTTGTGACTTTTCATATCTGCCTGAAATTCAGCATTAACTGTAATTGGGAAAATGCGTAATGAATGATAAATAGGTTACAGGTAAAAATTGTACACTTGGGTCTTGAAGAACTACGGGAAGCATAAAGTGACACTAGGCTTACATTTTGTACAAAAGTAATTCCAAAATATCATGGTTTTGTGTTTATTTTTTTGTTTAAAAAATCTCTTACCATTGTTTTCAGGAATTTTTGTGTTCTGCGCTGACTCCCTGTCCCCTCCACTGATGTACTAGTGAATAGTAAGCAGTGCCCATAATTTCTTTTCACAGGCTCCGCTCTATGCATACTGCAATTCCCATAGTGCAGAATGCGTCTACACCTAGTTGTGTAGTCTGTCACAGAGGAGAGCAGAAAAGGATGGGTACATTCACATATACATGGAGCGCATGAAGAATGAATGTAGCCACCCTAGAACAGGAAGTCTAGAAACAGCAGAAAAAAACAGTTTGCATTTGAGGGAAGAAAGATTGCATTTACTTTAATTTTATAAAAAAAATATGAGTTTATCATCACTTTAAATCTAGCCTTGTGTAGGTAAGTGTAATTTGTATGTTACATTTACTCCAGTGGCATCCTTCACAAGATACACTGCTTTGAAAATACACCATGAAAGTAGTCCGTACCACCGCTGCTCTTAAAAATCATTGTTTATTGACAAACCCACAGTGTACAAATCAGGATACAAAAAATATCACACGTTTCAGCCTACATGGGTATAGTCATGACTAAAGCCGCGTAGGCTGAAACGCGTCAACTTTTCTGTATCGTGATTTTTACTCTGTGGATTTCTCAATAAACAACGATTTTTAAGTGTGGCAACAGTGGTGCAAACTACCTGCTGTGCGACTGCAGGTTGGGCTCCCATAGGCTTTTTTATTATGGTTCTTCGGATTACTTTAGATTGTACACCCCTTGAGGATTAGGGACTGTTGTGAATGTACAATATATATGTAAAGCGCTGAGTAAATTGACGGTGCTATATAAGAACCTGAAATAAATAAATAAATAAATAGGATGGAAAGTAGCACTATGTGCTTTATCATAAGCTTTAAAAATACAACTTTTTGAACCTTTTGCACAGTTCCAGAAAGGCAGGAAGTCTTCTATGGGCCAATTACTTCAATTCAAGCGCTGTGGAGCAAGGTTCAGGGACTGAAAGTGTGCAGGCAGAAAAAAAATAAAGGAAACCACGAAGGAGCAAAGTGTGAATTATACTGTTCATTACATTTACCATACATAAACCTTTAGAAATTAGAGTCCTTCTTTAGACTTGTACAGACTCTTTACATGCAATGCATACAGTATGTTCTACTGGATAATGCATGTATTTTATAAGATAAATGCAAAGTCATATAAAAGATATATGTCTGATTATAAAAAGTAAAAGAATGCCTTCACAGTCTCTTTATGTAGTCAGGAAACAAACACTGGGGAAAAATACATTCCTTTACTTTCCTGTTTTGGTCAGTACAGCAAATCATGTAAGTGTCACCACCACATCTGAAATGTATTTGTATATATAGGCTGACATAATGTTGGCTCACGCTAAACTGCATCGAATGAACTCTCACCAAGCTTAAAAAAACTTCTTTGTATTTATGTAGTATTTTCAATGTAAGACTGTGATAAAATACAACCCATTGCACAGCCATAGCCAGAAACCAAGATGACAGTTAGGAATTGGATATTTATTATGTATTATTTTGTAGAAATGTATCTCTGTTTAGATGGAAAGTTTTCCTGTGCCTAAATGGAAAGAAATGTTCCCTGTGATATTATCTCCCTACAGCCATTGTATTAATAAAAGGATAGACATGAATACATACTTCTCAACTGCCCCAGGATCTCATAAACGCTAAGGACTGCACCACCACCACAACTACCACTTGGATGCCAAGGGTTAAAAATGTAAAGCACAAAAAGACATTAAAAAACCTTCACAAATGGTTTTCCACTCAACAAATAGAAAATTTGTCATATTATGAAAGATATAAAATGTTTATTAATGTACGGAAAAAACTCTAACCCCCCAAAAAACGTAAAAGAATATATCCAATATCCCCAAAATATATGCACAGGAGCATCAGTACAAGAAATGTATTTTATATGTTAAATATAAACCTTTACATTATCCCCCCCTAGTATGCTCTTGTTTACCAGTATGCAAGGGACCAGAGTCTGACAAAAGCAGGATTATATTATTATTATGACTATTATTAATAATAATAATATTTTATTATTCTTTTTCTTACAGGTAGAACAAAGAAGATGATGCAGTACAGCAGTCCCATAAACCACAATGGCATATTGGTAGTGATTGTAAAGTAAATCATAACAGTCAGTATTATATCAAGTCTAACCAAAATACATAGGAACCCTGCAAACTCTAAAGATGAAGCTTCAAGGCAAGAAAAGGAAAATGGGAGTGCTGTACTCATGAGGATATAAATGGGCAGTAGGGGGTGGAAGGTAAGGATAAAAAGAGCAGGGGAGATGCCCCAGCAATTGGATTAAATTACTAATGCCTTAATCAATGTTCACTTCGCAAAATGAATGTACTCTGAGATTAGCAAACTGTTCACTTCAGTCATCCAATTAACTTCAAGAAAAAATGCTGTTATTTTAGATTTCCTTAAACATAATTGGGTGTTCAAACGAACATAGCTTGACCTCTGCAAACAACTACTAAATCAGCCCCAATATTTCATTAGCTGCAAAAACCCTCTGCCAGGGATGGATCTGAATATTTTTGTGTTCTGTTTTAAGTATAGTTCCACCTTTGCAGTCATATTTGAGCAACCCCCACTTATTTAGAATAGCTTGCAGTGTGCAATTAGGGGACAGATTGAGGGACTATTTTAAAGTGCAGTAACATAAAATGTACCACCCATGCCTTGAGATCTTTATCTTAGGAGAGACAATGTGCACATCTAGATTACAACTAATAATAAGATCTGCCAGCACAGTACAGGCAGGTTTAATTAGGGTAAACTCTAATCCCCAGTCCCCAAAACATTTTTTTTTGTTTTGGATAGAGTGCACAGGGATTAGAACACTTGTCAGGTTTTTATTGCTGTCTGTACCACTTTTAGGCTCTCTCTGTTAGTCCTGTTTACTATTAGCACCAAAAGTGAAAGTAAAGGAAAATTCCAAATTTTGGGTCCAACAGAGACACTAGTTCTCGTGACCCTGGTGACACCCCAGGTTTCCCTCGCTTTGGAAGGATTTCCCCTCACTTCCCATTTTGCTTATGAAACAGGAAGTCAAGGGATATCCCCCAAGTGGGACACAGATGGCAGCAAACCCTCTTTTACTCTATGCAAAATTAAAACAAAGCCATTAATTATACTTTACAGTGTTTGCAGCCCTAAGAATTAAGTTTTAGTATCTGTCTCTTTAAGGCTGTAAACTATGTTTTTTTCATATAGTTACTTATTTGTGAATTTGTTATGTAATACCTGGTTAATCCTGCTAGTTCCCCTCTTCCTAGTGTTAAAATGACCACTCTAAGCAAGGAAGCCAATCCATGATAGCAAGGTCAGTTTTAATCTCTTCTACTGCTGTTTCAGGTTACAGGCACGCTGTGCAAGTGCACAGCGTGCCTGTATACTCCATAGACAGTTTGTAGCCACGCCTCCCCATCCATCCCTCTTCACTTGATTGACAGTGGCTTCTATCTCAGCCTTGCTGTCAAACTACAGTGACATTAGGCTGCCTGGTATTTTCTTGTGTTTCATTGATCTTTGGCAGTAAAGGTCACTTCCATAAACAACAAAAATAGCTCAGAAGCGGTCACACCCACCGGCAGGCCCGTTAAAAAGGTATATAAGTGCCATTTTTTCTAAATTATAACTATGGATTATTGAAAGATATATTTTTTTTATTTGAGAGGATGTAGAAATTTTTTTTTCATATATTTTCATGCATTAGGCATCCTGTAACATAGGAATTGGTTTGAGAACTTGCCATAAATGTTTAGGTTCTAATCAGACCAAAAACAAGGTAAGATGTCTTGTGAGCTTGACAACTAGCATGATCTACCCTCCTAATGGTCCCAATAAGACAGTGAAGATTCTGCTGTGTGCTGAACTTCCCACTTTGCCTTTAAAAAGCACCTTAATCCTAAGGGTCTGATAACACCAATGTGTTGCAGTAACGCTCACATTATTACAACATGTAGCAACACATCAAGCACAGTGCAGTTAGTTGAAGAAACATTTATATCACATTGAGCACACATGCGTTACAACACACAGGGGGGATTTACTAAAACTGGAGCATGCAAAATCTGGTGCAGCTTTCAGGTTTTATTGTCAAAGCTTAAAGCAATTCTAAAGGTTATTTTTTTTTGTAACATAACAAACATGTCTATACTTACCTGCTCTGTATAGTGGTTTTGCACACAGCAGCCGGATTCTCCGCAGGCTCTCCTGACTCCTCCTGTCTGTCGGGTGCGCCCACAGCAAGCAGCTTGCTATGGGGGCACCTGCTACTTTGCGTGTCCATTCACACGCAGAGCCACAGCTTGGCTCCATTCCCTCTCTCTCTTCATTGGCTGACTGGCTGTGATTGACAGCAACTTGCTGTCTCAGCCAATGGGGAGGCAGAATCTTGTGACAGTCGAGACTGTCATTCACATCACTAGATCATGATGGGGCTCAGGTAAGTATTGAGGGGGCTGGGGGAGCTGCTTCACACATAAGGTTTTTTACCTTCATGCATAGAATGCACGAAGGTAAAAAATCTTTGGCCTTTGCAACCACTTTAATTGAACAAGCTGAAGTTAGAAGCTTATTGGCTACTATGGACAGTTGCATCAGAATCTGAGTGCACCAGTTTTTGTAAAATATTTATTAGTACTATACAGGATTTATATAGCACCAACAGTTTGCGCAGTGCTTTACAACCTAAATCATAAATCTCCCCCACTATGTGCATTGTGGTAGAACAAATTAGAGCAGCGACAATTTCTATTGTGTTGGGGTCTACTTTTCGGCACATACATTACCACAATAGATTTGTACACACCATCCACTAATAAATATTGTTCAGTTCTTTGATCTCTCTTTGGCAGCCCAATTTGCTATGTAGCACTGCCATGGGACTGGTTTATAAAAATAAAGGCAAAACGATACAGACACATGCTGAGCTGCTGTCAATGGCAAATATTTAAATTTAATATTTCATACTCATGGAAAATAAATGAATAGAAACAGAAATCCAGATTGTCCTTTTTATCCAGTTATTCTAAATCAACCCTACAGTGTTTCCTGAATGGAAAATGTCTGTCACTTATGTATTCTCATTGTAGGCCATTTATTTTAATTAGGACCCTTTATTACCCCAATTACTTTGCCTCAAAACAGAATTATAATAGAATTAATTTTGAATGACAATGAGCAATATTACATCTGCAGGGAGATTGAAACCGTCTTCTCCCACAGTCTCAGTCACGCCAGCACTTAATTTTATTTTATACTTGATGACGCAACAGTTTTGGCAGCCAGTGCATATCTGAGTGACAGATAAGAGTCTCACACTTGTCCACCTCCCAGCAGACAGCATGTCTACCAGAAAATATATAACCCCAACAAAGCCAGTGAACCCTTTTTTCACATGTCAATTAACATTTTCATTAGGGAGGATGCCAGAAAGAAGCCCCCATAATATCAGCTTGTTTGATCCATAGAGAATTTTGGGAACCCTTTGAAAATATGTCTTTGTTGAACATAGAGATTATACATTCACAGTCCTGGATGGTATGTGAACCTTTGTAATTGGTAACTATCAGGTCCTCCAACAAACATTTCCTGTAGCAGTTTTGCACAACCGCTTTCCCATTGCTTTGCTTTAAACTGTCTTACAAACTGCTACTCACATATGCTGTCAGTTTTACTTGTCTCTCAAGACTTTTGGAGACCTTCTTAAACTGGTCATACACTGAGCAAATGTAGCCTGGTTCCTAATGAACATAAATTGAATAAGTTGGGCAGAAATTTGTTGGCCAAACAGCACCCATATCCAATCAGATGCAAGCACTGTTCAGGTGTTCTAAAAACCAGCAGTGCCGGTGGTCAGAATACAATAGACATAGTGGGGGTGTCAACCACCCTTCTTGTTAATCTGAATGGAGAAATAGGTGGTTTTTGAGTTCTAGTAAAGTGGATATTTTGTATTGATATAGTTAGAGGAAACTAGCATTAAGGGGACTATTTAAATTGTATGATGGATATTGCTATCTGTTCTCTGATAGCACAGTATTTACTCCACCCCGTGCCTGTATTTTCCAAGTAATTTATAAAATATAGTATCCCATGGAGTATTCACTGCATAAGACCACAGGGAATAATCTGTGATAGGAGGAGAGGAAGGTCAATGACTAAGATTTCCATCTCTAGGCACTTTTTTCCACATGAATGAAAATGAGATAGTTTTGGTTGCTTTAGAGCCCCAAAAGAAGTAAAGAACTAAGCATATCTGTAAAGAACAATGCTGTGCTCGAGAAACATGTTAGGTTTTTTTTTTAAACAGCAGTATGGCCACTGAGGTTAAATATGGAGGCCTCCATTTCTGACCTCCTTTCTGGCTGCCAGGCTGTCTCTGACCTTAATACTTTGACACAGTGGCCAGGAACAAGCATACAGCTAGCAAAGTCAGATGTGCATACCAGTTATGGTTCAGTGACTCAGAAAGCCGTTGTATGATGTTTAGCAAGTGTGATGTAAGATGCATACAAATCATTATGAACTATCATCCCTTTCTGACCTGAAGGAGTCACAAACCTCAAATATATCAACATTCCACAATTAGGTGGTATTACTGCCAAATACTGCTTTTCCCTGTGTGGGTCTTGATAAAAGTCCCTCTGTAGACTTGTTAATATCACAAAAAATAAGATAATAATTATGAAAATAACCATGCACATAGAGTGTACATAATATATATTAGCTTTGGGTCTGTACAATTTATTTAATCTTTTTCTGTCCTTATATACTATTGAAAAATAATGGATTTATTTTGGCAAGTTTACATTATGAGGACACTATTGGGTGTAGCTTGAATTTTATTGCCAGACAGATTTCTCTTGTCGTTGTTACGTCAATTAGCAAGTTCCCATTCACTGCAACCCAGCTGATGGATAACAGTAAAGCTGAATGTCCTTGGGTTTCTTTTACTGTAATTTAAATTGTAAGATGAACAGCTGTATGATATTTCCCTCTGCTCTCATTTGGCTCAAGGAGATCTCTTGTAATGGAAATGGTGGATGACCCACACTTATTATTTAATTCAGAACAGACACAGCTACCATGACATCAGTATTCAAAGTTGAGTATATATATCAGGGGCGGACTGACAACTCATGGGCCCCCGGGCAATAGGGGATCATGGGGCCCCTGTGTCCTTGCCCAAACTCAAAAAAGCCTATGAAAAAGGTACCAGGGGCATCTCATGGGGCCCCCTACTGACCCCCGGCCCTCGGGCAGTGCCTGAGTTTCCAAATGGTCAGTCTGCCCCTGATATATATATATATATATATATATATATATATATATATAAATATACAGCCTAAACATAACAGTGGTCTGTGCTCTAATTGGTAGTAGCAATAACAGTCATGCAAGATATACTTATAATTCAAAATAGGTTAACATTCCCTTCAGATATAGATCCTCATTAATTCTTGGCTAAGTTATTTTCAATTATGTTCAGCAGAGTTCAGGTTTTCATGTCACTGTTCCCCATAAATTATTTCCCCTTATCCATTCTGCTTCTCCCAGAATTCATCATTATTCCTCTTGCTGCAGTGAATCCTTCCAATGCAAGTGTTTTCTTGGCATTTTTGCCTAAAAATTATCCCTCGTTGTGACTTTTTCTATCATGATAGTTTTTTTGGAAGGATTAGAAGGCAAGCTTGGGGGATAGAACAGGTTGACAAAATTACAGACCATCAAAGAACTCAAAGAACATGTCAAAGTCATTAAATTCAATTTAAAAGGGGTCTGTTATGTTAACCTTCAAGGCTTTGTTTACCAAGTGAGGTGATTGTAGCCTATCAGGTCAGTACTCAATTGTTTCTTTACTAAGTGATAAACCTCTAAATGTCTAAAGTGCTGGGTCTTTTGCCTTCAATACATGTGGTTCCAGTACACACTGACACACCTCATCGTCATTCCTGCAGAAGTCCATTACAGTATCCTGTAGCTGCCATAGGGAAGCTAGTGTCCTAAGCTTAAATTAAATGTCAGATGTTTCTTTATTAATAAACAAGAGTCCCTATTACTTGAAGCTCTGCAGCCACTAGTTAAGCCCACTCCTTCCACCTTCGTAGCAAAATCCTATACCGCTGTTCTTCATGCATGAAAAGCAAACCTATGAGCTGCTGTTCCAGCACACAGGTACCAGAGCCTGGATGAAGATCAAACAAGAACCTAGTCACATAAACACAGACCCCAAACACAGTCTCCAATCCATCCCTTACTCAGCTTGTTGGGATACCAACCTTGTGCACCAGGGGTACTCAGAGCTAAGGACTTCTGGGTTCAGCCTGAAAGTTTTCCCACTCACCTCTCTTCATCCTGGGCTGGCCTACAACAATACCAGGCTCAGAGAGGAGCCAGGTGAATTCAGCACAGGATGACAGAGAGGAGGACACTTTTAGCTTATAGGCAGAGTGACTTAACATGTCACCCAGATATGTTCACAGAGGAAATCCAGCTAATAGCTTCGCCCCTGGACATGCACCAGGATCTAGTCACCCTCCCAGATCCCACATCCCATTAGGGTTTGTATTAGATAAAGAGTTGGTTTTGGTGGCTTACTAATATTATTTTTGAGAAAACATAATTTAGCACCTCGCTGTATAAAAAGAAATACATAGAGAAATATAAAAATAAAAAAACAGCCTAATCATAAAATTACATTTATATGGAAATTAGGCTTATAGCAAAGAAAACCGTTTATATAAAAGCATACAATCTAAAGGGCAGGAAAGAGAAACACAGCATAAATGGGACTTGCACCATCACAATTGTGTGCCATTCCTTAGAAAGGGTTGTAGAAAGTTGACTGAAGGCTGCATTAGCATTTGCTTACAGAAATAAATACAGTATCATGGGAACTTGCGTCATGGGGATGGCCATTGCACAACAGCAGTACAATATAGTATGAAAAACCTGTATTTATTCAGAAAACGAGAAGAAAGAGTAGGAGTCAGGCAATGTTAGGACTTGCAGATTGGAGTGGCAGGAGTCATTTAAGAGGTACCGTAGGTTTCTGAGTCATTTGGTAAAATACTAGAGTGGCTAGGTATTTTATACCTGTTCTGTGTTAGAAAAGGATTGATACAAGACATATTTTTGAATGGAGCTATCAGGCACTGCAGAGTGACTGAAAATGAAGCCTAAAATTGTGGACAGTTGAAGACTAACAGCGAGCTTGAAAGACAAATGGGGCTATCACAACATTAACAGTAATTGTAAAGTCAGATGGAGTACTGGAGTGGAAGTTGTTTTAGACACATTACATTGTAAACTGCAGGGAAGACATCCAAGAATATATGGCCCCAAGGCATTCAGTGACATGAGCCAGAAGAGGAGGATGAGAGACAGGTGAAGAGAGACTGATTTGACCGTTATCAGTATAGAAAAGATGTCAGAGCCCAGAGGAATATATTAGGTGTCTTACTATGGTATGCCACAAGAGAAACAGAATGAGAAAAGGAAGTAGAAACACAATGGGAACTAAAGAATGCTTGGCCACAGAGGTAAGAAGAGATATACACCAAAATGCTGGAGCCTCTGGAGACTAAGTGCTGTTTCTACAGAGTGAAGTCAAATTGCAGTGGGTCAAGTGATTCAGGAGAAGAGAGATATTTTGATAACACTGGATACACAAGCTGCTTTAGTATCTTCACTAAAACAGCACATATGCATCTAACTCAGTGCTATATGCTGTAAGGTCCACCCTAAGTAGGTAAAAGCCAGGGTAGAACTATGCAAAACACATTTTCCTGTATTTGAAGTGTGGGTGGACAGAATTACTAGGAGACTTTAAAACATTGGTTTCAGAATATACCTTGGTAAGACCTATTATCCATTTATTTTATATATTTCAGGTACTTATATAGCGCTGTCAATTTACGCAGCGCTTTACATATATATATTGTACATTCACGTCAGTCCCTAAGCCTCAAGGGTCGTACAATCTAAGGTCCGTAACTTACATTCATACATACACATACTAGGGCCAATTTAGACAGGAGCCAATGAACCTACCAGCATGTCTTTGGAGTGTGAAAGGAAACCGGAGTACCCAACGGAAACCCACTCAGGCACCTATTATCTTAACCTATAAAGGAAATCAAGTTGTAGTCCATGAAAATAGCACGTTTAAAGATCTTGAAAGTAATAAAAACCAATGGCCAAGGTGAGGGCTAATTGTATTTTTAAATACGTATGAATGGATTGTGTATTGGATCCAGCTTCGTTCTCTTCCTGATATGTGTCACACAAAATGTCTAATTAAGTATGTAATGCAAGCTTATGGCAAAAAGCATATAGCTTTTGTAATGTACATCTGGTTTTTCTATTTGGACTAAATTACTGAATACTCTATAGTATCACTATGCCTTTATGAGTGTGTAAAGCTCAGAAGAGCAAAAGCTGAGGTAAGGTGTCACACACATACAAATGTAACCAGATCCCAGCTCTCTGCACCACCCGCTGCTCTACTTTCTTTACAGCACTGGTCTTTTTTCAACACTACAACCCTGAAGGCAAATTAGGAAACAGGGCAGTTATCAGCTGGGAAGTTTAGATCCATAGAGGGCTCTTTCAAGAATGTTTGATAGATCATGCCAGAAAGATAACACACACAAATATTATGTACTAGCAGCAAGGTCATATTTAGACATCAAACTGCCCTAGGTACATCTGACTGATAAAACACTGACATGCTTGCATCATGTGATCATTTTTTTTGTAAAAAAAATATAATGCTAGATTGTGCTATAGGAAGCAATGTGCTTTTGAAGGCATCTGGCTCCAGTTCAAGTTTCGCAAGCCAGGAAACCCCTATATCTGAGTAGACCCCTGTTTTGTTGACAGTTGCTGAATCCAGGCTACTTGGCTTAAACAACAACCTCCCACCCATTAGCTAAAGATTCATATCCAGCTCTTAGCTTTCACCTCTAATTACTTTATATGCAGGACTGTGTCTTAATTATATAGATGGACAAAGATGAGGACAGAGAGATGGTTTAAAATTTACCAAACTATAAAGAGTCTTCAAAGGTCTTTCGACACCCCTTGTAGTTCTGTTGCTGAATTTAGTCACAAACATTCAGAAGTGGCCAGAAGATAGATAAAAAATATGTAAAGGATTATCCCATTTTGTACGTTAAGGTTTGGCATTGCCCCCTTAAACTCTGATGCCCTAGCCTGGTGGTCTCCAAACTGCTGCCTGGGGGCTGGATGTGGCCCTTTGCTTGACTTTATCCATCCCTCGGGGCACTTTTCCTCCCACTGATACAAGGCGCTATTCCTTTTCTCCCACCAACAATGGGGCATAGTTACTACTGACATTACTACGTTAGCTACTGACATCAATGATGAGGCACTATTTCTCCCATTGACACGAACGATGGGGCACTATTCCTCCCACTGACGCCAACGATGGGGCACTATTCCTCTTACTGACACCATTGATGGGGCACTATTCCTGCCACCAACACCAATGATGGGGCACTATTTCCCCCCCAATGATACCAACAGTAGGGCACTATTCCTCAAACTGGTACCAATGATGGGGCACTATTCCTCCCACTGACACCAACGTTGGGGCACTATTCCTCCCACTGACACCATTAATGGGGCACTATTTCCCTCCCACTGATACCAGCAATAGGACACTATTCCTTCCACTGACACACATTATGGGGCACTATTCCTGCCACCGACACCAATGATGAGGCACTATTCCTGCCACCAACACCAATGATGGGGCACTATTTCCCCCCAATGACACCTACAAAAGGACACTATTCCTCAAACTGACACTAATGATGGGACACTATTCCTCCCACTGACACAACTGGGCACTATTTCTCCCACTGACACCAACAATTGGGCACTATTCCTCCCACTTACACCAATGAAGGGGAGCTATTTCTCCCCCTAAATACCAAAGATGTGCTGCTTACTCTCACTAATGTCGGGACAATTTCTACTTCCAATGGCCCCCCAAAAGTCTGATGGACAGTAAACTGGCTTTATGTTAAGAAAGTTTGGAGATCCCTGCCCTAGCCAATAACCCATGGTAAATACAATCCTGCTAGGCATTTTCATTATATATTTATTTATTTTTTTCAGGTACTTATATAGCGCCGTCAATTTACGCAACGCTTTACATATATATTGTACATTCACATCAGTCCCTAACCCTCAAGGGGCGTACAATCTAAGATATATAGCTGGACCGTTGCACAAGCAATTTTTGGATCATTTGTTATTATTTATTCATGAACACAACCCAAACACATTGTCATTTAAGCTTTCTAAAGTAGTTTTCCAAGATTTAGAGCCTGAGTTTACTAAGGCAGCAATGATGATTGAATTCCATAAATACATGGACATTCTTGACATTTTTCCTTAACCAAGAGAAGTGGATTTTTTCAGGAGTCAAACCACAAATGGCTGGGAATCCAGAGCCTTCACTTCTGAGAGAGATTTTAGTTCATTCTCTCAGTTGACTTGAAAGAGATAACATACTTCCTACACAGGAGGCTTTTTGATTCTAATTCAGAAAAGAGAGGCAGCGATGTGTCAGAGTATAAAACACAGAACTCTGTATGCCACATTACTATACAGTACTTTGTAGGGTAGAGATTGTAGTTCCTGTTTACTGCCAACTGTAGTGTATGCTATTAACAGAAGCCTATACATCCATATATTGTGTTATAAATTAACTAAGGGCCTATACATATTTAGTGTTGTACGTTAACTAAAAGCCCATTCACACTTGTGTTTTGTGGTAACCAGTTCTAAAACACACAACACATGGCAATGGACCTGCTCTACATGCATTGCATTGCACTGCTATTCATTAAACATGGCACCCCAATGCATTTTACACTCCAATGCATTTGTATTCATTAAACATGGCACCCCAATGCATTGCACCACATAACACCACAATAGATATACTGTATGCTGTGATGTGCAGAGTATGAAAAAAAGATCATGCATGTCTTTTAACCACTTTAATACCAAGCACTTTCACTACCTTCTAAGGCAATTTTCAGCTTTCAGCACTATTGCACTTTGAATGACAATTGCGCGGTCATGCAATGTTGTACCTACAGTTGTGGCCAAAATTATTCAACCCCCAATGCTGTAAAGGGGTTTAGGGACTATAGTGTACATTTGGAATTGTATTCAGAATCAAATCCTACAAGGACGTTGTAACTACCCAAATGCAACTAAAATGACATCAATTGTTTATGTAATACAGTAGTAAATGGTTCTTATGTGGTTTCTTCATTGCCACAATTATTCAACCCCTTAAAGACTACCACTCTGAAGAACAGAGGTTCATACAGGTGCTTTCCATCAGGTATTGAAAACACCTGTGGATGTCACCGAGCAGCAATCAAGCATAATAAGCACCAATTAGGCAGCTTTAAAATGACTGTGATACTCAGCTCCTTCTAGACATTTACTGGTGTGGTTACAAACATGGTGAAGGCAAGAGAATGGTCCAGGAAGACAAGAGAAGAGGTGATTTCTCTTCACAGGAAGGGCAATGGCTATAAGAAGATTGCAAAGATGTTAAACATACCAAGAGACACCTTAGGAAGCATCATTCGCAAATTCAAGGCAAAGGGCACTGTTGAAACGCTACCTGGTCGTGGCAGAAAGAAGATGCTGACTTCGACTGCTGTGCGCTACCTGAAGCGTAGAGTGGAGAGAAGTCCCCGTGTGACTGCTGAGGAACTGAGAAAAGATTTGTCAGATGTGGGTACAGAAGTTTCAGCCCAGACAATAAGACGCACACTGCGTAATGAAGGCCTCCGTGCCAGAACTCCCAGGCGTACCCCCTTGCTGTCTCCAAAGAATAAGAAGAGTCGACTGCAGTATGCCAAAAGCCATGTGGACAAACCACAAAAGTTGTGGGATAGTGTTCTGTGGACTGATGAAACAAAATTAGAACTGTTTGGGCCCATGGATCAACGCTATGTTTGGAGGAGGAAGAACAAGGCCTATGATGAAAAGAACACCTTGCCTACTGTGAAGCATGGTGGAGGGTCAATCATGCTTTGGGGCTGTTTTGCTTCTGCAGGTACAGGGAAGCTTCAGCGTGTGCAAGGTACCATGAATTCTCTTCAGTACCAGGAGATATTGGATGGAAACGTGATGCAGTCCGTCACACACCTGAGGCTTGGGAGACGTTGGACCTTTCAACAGGACAATGATCCCAAGCATACCTCCAAGTCCACTAGAGCATGGTTGCAGAGGAAAGGCTGGAACATTTTGGAGTGGCCATCGCAGTCACCAGACTTAAATCCGATTGAGAACCTCTGGTGGGACTTAAAGAAAGCAGTTGCAGTGCGCAAGCCTAAGAATGTGACTGAACTGGAGGCCTTTGCCCATGAAGAATGGGCGAAGATACCCGTAGATCGCTGCAAGACACTTGTGTCAAGCTATGCTTCACGTTTAAAAGCTGTTATAACTGTAAAAGGATGCTGTACTAAGTACTAAGATTGAATGTCACTTGGGGGTTGAATAAAACTGATAATGCTGTGAGCACAGAAAAGACATTTGTGGTTATTTCATTATAACTGTTATGTTATATTTGTCTGACCTACAAGTGCCTCTTTAATGTAAATGTAAGCAAGATGACTGAATGATCAAAAGCAATGTCAAACTGGCCAAAACACTCAATTTCAGTGGGGGTTGAATAATTTTGGCCACAACTGTATATGACATTTTCATCATTTTTTTCACACAAATAGAGTTTCTTTTGATGGCATTTAATCTCCACTTGTTTTTTTTTTTTTGCTAAATAAACGAAAACATTTTGAAAAAACATTTTTTTCTGTTTCAGCTATAACATTTTGGAAATAAATAATTGTTCTTCATAAACCTGGGCCAAAAGGTATTCTGTTACATTTTTTGGTGAAAATAACCAAAATAAGTGTATATTATTTAGTCTGTAGGAAAGTTATAGAGTTCACAATCTCTGGTATGTATCTGAAAATCGATCAATCCTGATGTACTGAAGACCTGGAGATATTTCCCCAAATGACCCCTTTTTGGAAAGTAGACAGTCCAAGGTATTTAGTAAGAGGCGTGGCAAGTTTTGTGAAGTTGTACTTTTGTCATTTTTGGAAAATTAAGAAGTTTAAACATTTTTTCACATTTTTCTTCTTTTTTTTCACATACTATCTCCATCGCAGTACCACATCATCATATGATTGGTGTGGTGGTGAACAGGGACACTGACTGGTGACAGTAAGAAAAAAAAATATTTTTTTCATTACTTTTTTTTTGCAATTTTTTTTTTAACACTGTGATCAGAGCAATATAATGTTACCACAGTACCATTGTACTACTCTGGGGAAGTAATCAGAATTTTTTTTTTACACAATATGATTGCTTATACCAGTGAGTTTCACTGATATAAGCAGCTATTTTTTACTGAATGAAATTGATTCATTCAGTGTGTATCGCTGTGATTAGCTTTGACAGGCCACAGCTAATCACATGGTACAGATTGGAAGTCTCTGTACCATGTGATTACTGTGCCCAATCACAGCTAGCTACACAACTGTACAACTGTCATCTGATCTACTGTGATTGGTCACAGTGATCACATGGCCAGTACAGTGATCTGTTATTGGCTGTGTCTGGTGGACACAACCGATGGCAAGTCACGCCCACAGTATGGCCGTGCTCAAATGATGTCCACCCAAAATGAGGAAACGTCCACTTGGCCATCATTTTGCAATAGGCTGGGAGGGAAGTGGTTAATCTGCTGTGGTGTATTGGTAATATAGTCATAATGACACAATTAATTCATTAGGTGCATCCCTTCTTCTACAGTATGAACCACCAAGTTATTTGCAAAGACACAGTATGAAGTATACAAAATAGGGGATCTGCATAACACATTTGACTGCCTCACAAGATTCAGAATCCTAGCCCAGTCCTCTCCTTGCATGTCATAGCCCTCTCCTCTTCTGGGAGTGTCTAATTACTGTGTGTGCTGGCCAAGTTCCTACACCCCTCACTTTTCTACATAACCTTTTATGTAGCAGTCAGGGAGAAGGACAGAAGAATACTACAAAGTGTTGCTTGAGTCTGCTGAGGCTGCTGACATCACATTCATGATGGTAGCACCCAGGAGCAGTTTTAGGGCTTTTGGATGTCTATACAAGAGAGGCTTTTACATATTTATTTAATAAATATGTTAAATGCACATTGTTGTTTATATGAATAGTCTAGTATCTAATTCTTATGGAGTGTTAAAAAAGATTTTGGTAGGCATAGAACATCACCTTTTTATTGTTTTTTCATGTCTGTGGCTGTTTTAACGTATGCCCCAGTGACAAGTTTAGGACTAAATAAGAAGTGAAATCTCCTTTATGGGAGCACAGAATTTAAAATATGGTAAAAAAAAATATCTTCCCTTAGAATACACAGAGCATATAATCCTGTAAAATGCCTAACCCTTCCCCACTCAAAAAAAACTAAATAAAAAATGTTTATGATTTGCTCAGGTAGTGGAGGGTAAAGTTTTAGAAGGATACTGTAATGAAGGGCATACTTATTAGCTATTAATTTAAATAACTAGTGTGGGGGAAGGGTTGATCTCCTCATCCCTTCACACTGATAAAGATAGGTGCAGACAAACAACCCTTATTTTCATTGTCTGAACTAGCAGGGCTCCATTGGACACCTAAAACCTACATCATCCCACGTGAAGTGACAGGCCAGTGATCACATCTGGAAGAAAGAGGTGGTGCCCTCTAAGTGCAGTATGAAAGCTTTTAATGGATAAAAAGTGTAGTAATCCATGTATTAACATTTGTGATATACAGTTGTGGCCAAAATTATTCAACCCCCAATGCTGTAAAGGGGTTTAGGGACTATAGTGTACATTTGGAATTGTATTCAGAATCAAATCCTACAAGGACGTTGTAACTACCCAAATGCAACTAAAATGACATCAATTGTTTATGTAATACAGTAGTAAATGGTTCTTATGTGGTTTCTTCATTGCCACAATTATTCAACCCCTTAAAGACTACCACTCTGAAGAACAGAGGTTCATACAGGTGCTTTCCATCAGGTATTGAAAACACCTGTGGATGTCACCGAGCAGCAATCAAGCATAATAAGCACCAATTAGGCAGCTTTAAAATGACTGTGATACTCAGCTCCTTCTAGACATTTACTGGTGTGGTTACAAACATGGTGAAGGCAAGAGAATGGTCCAGGAAGACAAGAGAAGAGGTGATTTCTCTTCACAGGAAGGGCAATGGCTATAAGAAGATTGCAAAGATGTTAAACATACCAAGAGACACCTTAGGAAGCATCATTCGCAAATTCAAGGCAAAGGGCACTGTTGAAACGCTACCTGGTCGTGGCAGAAAGAAGATGCTGACTTCGACTGCTGTGCGCTACCTGAAGCGTAGAGTGGAGAGAAGTCCCCGTGTGACTGCTGAGGAACTGAGAAAAGATTTGTCAGATGTGGGTACAGAAGTTTCAGCCCAGACAATAAGACGCA
The DNA here is from genome assembly GCF_062004578.1 of Staurois parvus. Lineage (NCBI taxonomy): Eukaryota > Metazoa > Chordata > Amphibia > Anura > Ranidae > Staurois > Staurois parvus. The sequence goes on from NW_028318453.1 coordinate 1,159,895, forward strand.
CACTGCGTAATGAAGGCCTCCGTGCCAGAACTCCCAGGCGTACCCCCTTGCTGTCTCCAAAGAATAAGAAGAGTCGACTGCAGTATGCCAAAAGCCATGTGGACAAACCACAAAAGTTGTGGGATAGTGTTCTGTGGACTGATGAAACAAAATTAGAACTGTTTGGGCCCATGGATCAACGCTATGTTTGGAGGAGGAAGAACAAGGCCTATGATGAAAAGAACACCTTGCCTACTGTGAAGCATGGTGGAGGGTCAATCATGCTTTGGGGCTGTTTTGCTTCTGCAGGTACAGGGAAGCTTCAGCGTGTGCAAGGTACCATGAATTCTCTTCAGTACCAGGAGATATTGGATGGAAACGTGATGCAGTCCGTCACACACCTGAGGCTTGGGAGACGTTGGACCTTTCAACAGGACAATGATCCCAAGCATACCTCCAAGTCCACTAGAGCATGGTTGCAGAGGAAAGGCTGGAACATTTTGGAGTGGCCATCGCAGTCACCAGACTTAAATCCGATTGAGAACCTCTGGTGGGACTTAAAGAAAGCAGTTGCAGTGCGCAAGCCTAAGAATGTGACTGAACTGGAGGCCTTTGCCCATGAAGAATGGGCGAAGATACCCGTAGATCGCTGCAAGACACTTGTGTCAAGCTATGCTTCACGTTTAAAAGCTGTTATAACTGTAAAAGGATGCTGTACTAAGTACTAAGATTGAATGTCACTTGGGGGTTGAATAAAACTGATAATGCTGTGAGCACAGAAAAGACATTTGTGGTTATTTCATTATAACTGTTATGTTATATTTGTCTGACCTACAAGTGCCTCTTTAATGTAAATGTAAGCAAGATGACTGAATGATCAAAAGCAATGTCAAACTGGCCAAAACACTCAATTTCAGTGGGGGTTGAATAATTTTGGCCACAACTGTACATCTTTTATCTTACTTAGTTTTATTACATTTTATCACACGTTTTTAATTCCTTAATTGTCCACTTCTGCTCTTAATCCCGCCTTCTTCTTGTGGGTCGTTTATTCCTTAAACTGTCTGTCTGTAGGAGGAGTTTCTTTACTCCTCCCATCGCTGAGAGTACAAATGCAGTACAAATGCCCCACATCAAGATGGCGTCCTTACAGCCTGATGAGAGAGTGCGTATGATTCGAACTAAGGGAATCCCGGAACTAGGAGGATGTGTTGGTAGCCACCAGCACTACTGCCAGATGCCGGAGACCACCATCCATCCAGAGACTTCACACTCCTTCACAACAGCGGATGCTTATTAATTTAAAAGTGCATACCTACTTATGCTTTATGAGTGGCCTGTATTACTACACTTTTTATCCATTAAAAGGTTTCATACTGCACTTAGAGGGTGCTGACCGCCTCTTTGTTCCTGATCTTCCACAGGGCCTCTCTACCTCGTTATTGGCAGGCCGCCTCCACTCCATGGTACATCAGAATTACCTATAGGACTCAATCTAAGGACATTTTATTTGTATAATTATTACAGTATATTGTTCATGATTTATGTTCCCTAATTCCATCAACATTGATTATATGCTTATCAGGGGTGGACTGACAACTCATGAGGCCCCCGGGCAATAGGGGATCATGGGGCCCCTGTGTCCTTGCCCAAACTCAAAAAAGCCTATGAAAAAGGTACCAGGGGCATCTCATGGGGCCCCCTACTGACCCCGGGCCCTCGGGCAGTGCCCTAGTTTCCCAATGGTCAGTCCGCTCCTGATGCTTATACTCCTTACTCTGTCTCGGAGTGCACCAATATCCTACTTGCCAGTGATCACATCTGACCACTTGTGCTATCCCCCCGGTTTACTGCAGGAGCATGAGGGTTGTAGCTGAGCCTTCTGGACATTGAACCCCGAGCTCCCACCTAGTTTGCCTTTTGGACCATCTAATTCCGGAAGAATTCATTTGTTTAAGGGCGAAGGCAGGCAGGATAAGTGTACTTTATCTGAAAAAGAATACTGACTGTGCTGGATACATCCTCTAAGACAAGACGTTGCCAGTATTTGTAGGACACACAAGCTATTCTGTAAGCTGTGGAGTATTCAAAGAGAAACTTCACACCCCCTCCCATGAACACTAGAGCGCACGCTCAGCACAGAAACCTCTGATGACTAGAAATGCATATGTGCAGCATGTGGGCATTAAAGGCCACCCTCTGTGCCATCACGCATATGTATTATGTGAGCAGCATGAAGTTAAAGTACAGTATATGTCAAGGCAAAACAAAAAAACAAATATACAATACATATTTGCAATACATGCACATTTCCCAATGTTTAGCAAGTAAAGCAAGTAAAGAAATGCCCGTAGCGAAAGAAAGAAGAAATAGCGCAGGGCATACATGACTAGGCCCAGAGTGGGGGAAGGAAGAGCAGAAAGGGTTAAGGTAGCTCCAGGAGGATTTTGTTATTGTTAGTGGGGGGTAGCTGATTGGTAGAGGTTGGTGTAGGTGGGGTTTTGCTGCACCTTAGGATGGGAGGTTCTGTGAGGGGGAGTCAGTTAGCTGGACGGCAAGAGTGTGAGCTTGGTGTCTGTTTAGCACACCTTGCTTCAGGCCACCTTTAGCCCTGCCATGGACAGCCTTTTGGCTCAGCTGCAGGAGGCAGCAGAGGACAGGGGGATGGACTGGCTGCAGAGCCGTGTCTCGGATCTCTTGCAGGATCTGGGCTCATCTCCTGCAGCAGGGGGGCGGGAAGGCCCACGTGCTCGGAGGTCTAGGCCTCCGGAACGCTTTAGCCCGGGCTCCCCCCCCCCCTCCCAGAGCTCAGCACCACCATGGGAGCCCCGCTCGGGCCCCTCCGGCTCCGCTTGCAGGGCGCTCCCTTGCCTCTGCTAGTGGGGAAGCCGGGAGGAATCCCCGCCATCGGCGGAGCTCAGTGGGCGGGACCTCGTGCGGGGAAGCCCCTCCCCCCCGCCCACACGGCATGGAGGCAGAAGCAGATTCTGCAGCTCCTCCACTGACAAGGTGCCGGTCAGGGAGGGAGCCCTGCGTGGGAGGCGCACAGCTGCGGCTGCCGGGCTGTCTCCTGTTGCGGCCGGCGGGCCCCCTGAGAAGTCTGGGGCTCCGGCTCCAGTGAGGCAGCAGCGTGGGATCGGCACTGGACAGAGTGCAGCAGGGAGTTCTGCGGCTGCTGGGCTGTCTACTGCTGCGGCCGGCGGGCCCCCTGGACGGTCTGGTGCTCTTGCTCCACAGCAGCATCAGCGGAAGACTGGAGCTGGGCGGAGGGCAGCTGGCAGTGCTGCAGGTCGGAGCCCAGGGACGGCGGTGAGCGTGTCTGGTGCCGGGAGGCGGAGTCGTGAGCGGCACAGACCAGCAGGACCCGTGGCTCCTGGGACCGGGAGGCCATCTGAACAGCGTGCGGAGGACGAGAGGTCGGAGGGCGAGCTGTCGGAACCCGATGCGGGGGCGACGGCTGGCCGCTCTACAACGGTGGATCGTGAGCACGCGGCTGAAGGGGCATCTCCTGGGCAGCCTGGTGAGTTACCTGTTCTGGGGTCTATCTCTTTTTCTTCTGCGTTACGGGACCTGCTGGGGGGTGGTAGGGCCGCTACGGTGGGCGCGGCCTCTGCGGCGTGCACTGTCGGCGTTCCCCCGTCGGGTATGGGTGGGGGTCTCGGTGATGTGATTTCCGGTTTGCGGGACCTGTTGCGGCGTCTTGAGTGGGGCGCCTGGGCCTGCTTCTGCGTGGCTCCCGCCGGATGGTGGGGAAGGTTTCGGGGTTCTTGTACAGGACAGCGGGGACGTGCGGCATCCGGGGGTCTCTTCTCCTCCGGGGTCTGGGCTAGGGGTTGTTCCGGCCACGACAGGTGATCGGGGTTCTGCGGCCCCCTCCGCGGTGTTGGGTGCAGATTCGAGGGTGTCCGGGCCTGTCGGCTTGGCGGACTCGGCCAGGGGCGAAGTGTACGTGTGTTTTGAGGGCCCTTTGGGTGCGCATTTACAGTCAGAGGTACGGGAGTAGCTTTGGAGTGGGGAGTACGTTGATATATTCTCACTCTTGCCTTTGGAGCGTTTTCCTTTTGAAGGGTCCCGGGTTGACGAGAGTAGGCAGGTGGAAGCGGAGCAGCGGCGTTTTCGTTTTATCCCGCGTACCTTTGCAAATTGGTTGCAGGCGTTCGCGATCATGGCTAGTGATTAGGGAGGAGGCTCCTGAACATTGCTCGGCACTGTTCTGTTACCTTGATGCCATTGGTGAGGCTCACGGGGTTTCTGGGGGTACTGCGTGGCTTCGGTACGTTGAGCAGTTTAGGCAGCGGAGGGCGGTTCGCCAGTCGTTGCGTTGGGATCATAAGGACGTTGGCCTCTGGATGCGACTCATGACACCAGCGAGGGCCCCTGGTTTGTTTTTTCAGAGCGGGGCCGGCGGTTCGTTCTTCCCGGGACAATCGGCCTCCAGGCGTCAGGGGTTCTTCTGGCAGTTCCAAGAGGGGACGTGTTGATTTGGTGGGTCTTGCCGTTTTAGGCACAAATGTTCCGGGTGCGGGGGCTCCCATCCCTTGTCGCGCTGTTTCCAGCGGGGTCGAGGCCTTTCCGGAGAGCATGCTGGTAAGAGGGACGACTCCGGTGCGAGTGGAAAGGATGGGGCTTTTCTTAAAGAGGTATCCTGATCGCGCAGCTGCAGTGTTGCTGACGGCGGGTTTTTCGGAGGGTTTTCGCATCCCGTGTACTTTGACTTTGATTCCTCCCTTAGCTCGGAATTTGCGGTCGGCCTTGCGGCATGAGGAGGGGGTTTCGGCTAAGTTGCGTAAGGAAGTGGGGTTGGGACGCATGGGGGGGGTCCGTTTGCTTGCGCTCCGTTTTCGGATTTGGTTGTTTCTCCCTTGGGGGTTGTGCCCAAGAAGGAGCCGAATGCGTTTAGGTTAATTCACCACCTGTCCTTCCCTAAGGGGGGGTCGGTGAATGATGCTATTGATTCGGAGTCATGTTCGGTGTCTTACACGTCTTTTGATGTGGCTGTTTTCTGGGTCCGTCGGTATGGGCGCGGTGCGCTCATGGCGAAATCGGACGTTGAGTCGGCTTTTCGGCTGTTGCCAGTCCATCCGGACAGTTTTCGTTTTTTGGGTTGTCATTGGCAGGGCTATTTTTACGTTGATAAGTGCCTTCCTATGGGGTGTTCTATATCTTGCGCTTTGTTCGAGAGGTTCAGTTCATTCGTGGAGTGGGTGGTGCGGGATGTCTCAGGGGTGAATTCGGTCATCCAATATTTGGATGATTTTCTTTGCGTGGGTCCGCCAGATTCCGGAGTATGTGCAGTTTTGCTGGCCACTTTGCAACACTTTGCTGAACGTTTCGGGGTTCCTCTGGCGGTGGATAAGACTGTGGGCCCGGCTATGGAGATGACTTTCTTGGGCATTGTTTTGGATTCCGGCACGATGGAGTGCCGCTTGCCTGAGGTTAAGCTGGTGGCTCTACCAGGGGAACTACGTGGGGTGCTGGGGCAAGCGAAAAATTCAGCTGCGGGCCTTACAGTCGTTGTTGGGCAAAACTTCACTTCGCTTGTCGGATTCTGCCCATGGGTCGGGTGTTCTGCCGCCGGTTGGCGGCGGCGACGGCAGGGATTACCTCCCCTTTACATTTTATTCGGTTGACTCGGGATCTTCGGGAGGACTTGCATTTGTGGCACACCTTTTTGGATTCGTTTAATGGGCGGGCTCTCTGGATGTCTGGCCCTGTTAGCAATTTTGACTTGGAATGGTTCAGGGACGCGGCGGCGTCGGCGGGCTATGGGGCTTTTTCCAGGGTTGATGGAGTACGGCCTCGTGGCCAGCTTCCTGGCGGGAGGCGGGTTTTCTTCGCAACTTGGTGTTGTTGGAACTTTTTCCGGTGTTGGCGGTTGAGGTTTGGGGAGAGGATTTTCGAAATCTAAACGTGCGTTGTCACTGTGACAATTTGGGGGTGGTTCAGGTCATCAATCGGGTCTCAGCTTCTTCACGACCGGTGGTGGCCTTGCTTCGCCATTTAGTGTTGCGTTGTCTGCGTCTGAATGTTTTTCTCCATGCGGTGCGTCTCCCTGGGGTTGATAACACAGTGGCTGACGCTTTGTCTCGCTTTCAGTGGGACAAATTCCGAGAGGTGGCGCCGGCGGCGGAGCAACACGGGGTTCCTTGTCCCGACGGGCTGTGGGAGATTGCCTTGGAGTCCTTGCGGGCTGGATCCGGCGTTCGGTGAGTGAGGCGACTTGGTCTACATACTCTAGGGTCTGGTGGGAGTGGCTGGATCTGCTACAGCGGGTTGAGATTGATCCCTGGGGGCCGGAGGTGTTTTTGGCGGTATTGTACTTTGTGGCGCGGAATTTTGAGCGGGGGGTGTCGGCTGCTGCGGTGGATCGCCGACTGGCGGGTTTGGCATTCTTCTTTAAGTTGCAAGGGTGTCAGGATTTCACTGAAGATTTTTTGGGTTCGGCAGGCTCTCCGGGGTTACCGGAGCGCTCATCGATGTAAGGATTCTCGTCGTCCGGTGTCTTTTGAGTTGTTGGGGTCTTTGTTTGTGCATTGGTGGTCTGTGTGTTCTTCGGACTTTGAGGTGTGCTTATTTCGGGCGGCTTTTGCGGTAGCCTTTTTTGGGGCGTTGCGTATTGGGGAGCTCGTTAGCCCGTCCAAATCGGTTCTTGGGGGGTTATTGGTGGATGAAGTCAGGTGCTTCGGTGAATGGGTGGAGGTGCTGGTACGTTGGTCTAAGACGGACCAATTGGGACGTGGTGGTCGGGTGCGTTTTTTCGTTCTTCCGGCTTCGCTGGTGTGCCCAGTGCGGGCGGTTCGGGAATTTTTGTCCCGTCGTCCAGTGGGGCATGGGTGTTTTTTTTTTCAGGCACGCTGAGCGGGAGCTGGTGTGAGATGTCAAGCTGGACTTTCTTCAGTTGCGGCGGGCTTATCCGGGGATGGTGGTGGTGTGGTCCGACATTGTCGCCCGTGCCTCTTGGCGTTGGGCGCGGTCGGTAGAGAGGCTCAACAAGGCTCGGATTAAGGCTAACAGAGAGGTGGGGCGTTTCTTTAGTCACCATGGGGGGTTGGTGGTCTGGCGCTTGGAGTTGGAGGTGGATACTTGGCGGTATCTCAGGTGCGATGGGGTACATTTGAATGCGGTTGGGACGGATTTATGGTCCCTGGATCTGCAGGATGGCATGCAGCGGGCTGTTCGTTTGTGGCGTGGCACGCATGGGTAAGGGCTTACCCAGCGTGCTGTGGCGGTTGTTGGTCTTTGGAGGCGGTTCTTATTTGGAAGGTAAACAACAATGGTGTGGGACCCATCCGTGGTATGGGATGCCCGGGGACATTCCCAGTTAACCAAGGTTTAACTGGAAGGTGGTGGTGCTGCACTGCGGACGGTATGGTTGTCTCCGAGCTGGTTGGTTGCGGCTGGAGGCCTAGTGTATATGGTTGTCCGCAGGTGCATTTCGGATCGTTTTGGGGTGCCTTCGAAGACCAACAACAATTATGTGGGTTTCTGTTATAAGGAATGGTTGGTGTATTGTAACTTGAGTTGTTAATAAAAGGCCATGTTGGCCATTTACTCCAAAATTGGTGTTATGTCTTTTGTTAGTATAATTGGTTAAGGGGAAGGGGGTTGGTGCGGAACGGTAATGGTGGTAATGGGGAAGTGGACGAGCCTATCTCTGGTGCAATAGTCAAGAAATGCCCGTAGCGAAAGAAAGAAGAAATAGCGCAGGGCATACATGACTAGGCCCAGAGTGGGGGAAGGAAGAGCAGAAAGGGTTAAGGTAGCTCCAGGAGGATTTTGTTATTGTTAGTGGGGGGTAGCTGATTGGTAGAGGTTGGTGTAGGTGGGGTTTTGCTGCACCTTAGGATGGGAGGTTCTGTGAGGGGGAGTCAGTTAGCTGGACGGCAAGAGTGTGAGCTTCCCTCCCGCCCTCCCTGTTTGGGTGAGTTTTGGGTCCCTCCAGGTAGAGGGGGGGATTATGTTGGTTCATGGGCGGTTGTTGGTCTTTGGAGGCGGTTCTTATTTGGAAGGTAAACAACAATGGTGTGGGACCCATCCGTGGTATGGGATGCCCGGGGACATTCCCAGTTAACCAAGGTTTAACTGGAAGGTGGTGGTGCTGCACTGCGGACGGTATGGTTGTCTCTGAGCTGGTTGGTTGCAGCTGGAGGCCTAGTGTATATGGTTGTCCGCAGGTGCATTTCGGATCGTTTTGGGGTGCCTTCGAAGACCAACAACAATTCTGTGGGTTTCTGCTATAAGGAATGGTTGGTGGCGGTTGTTGGTCTTTGGAGGCGGTTCTTATTTGGAAGGTAAACAACAATGGTGTGGGACCCATCCGTGGTATGGGATGCCCGGGGACATTCCCAGTTAACCAAGGTTTAACTGGAAGGTGGTGGTGCTGCACTGCGGACGGTATGGTTGTCTCTGAGCTGGTTGGTTGCGGCTGGAGGCCTAGTGTATATGGTTGTCCGCAGGTGCATTTCGGATCGTTTTGGGGTGCCTTCGAAGACCAACAACAATTATGTGGGTTTCTGTTATAAGGAATGGTTGGTGTATTGTAACTTGAGTTGTTAATAAAAGGCCATGTTGGCCATTTACTCCAAAATTGGTGTTATGTCTTTTGTTAGTATAATTGGTTAAGGGGAAGGGGGTTGGTGCGGAACGGTAATGGTGGTAATGGGGAAGTGGACGAGCCTATCTCTGGTGCAATAGTCAAGAAAAATACCTGGTAATAAGTCGAAAATGCTCTCAGCTTCTAAATCCAGTTGTGGGCTGACAACGCACAGCGTTATTTGGACTGTGTGTTGCCAGTCCTACCCAGTGTATTATGCTAAACTACTTAACCACTCCCACTCTCAGATTTCTCAGGCTAATTATTCTGTAGTCCAAGTTAAAATAGGAGGGCTCTTTGCGATAACACATGAAGTGTGCAGCGGACACAGCTCTGATATTCAGTTAAAATCAACATTTTCTTTTTTTTAAAGTATAATCAAAAAGTTATAATAAACATTTTCAGAGGCCCGTTGATATCTGAGTGTTGCATAATCATAATTCCAAAACTCACTAAAAATACGCCACAATGTGCAGAGTGCGTTTGGGTGCCATTCATTGTTAACGGCACCTCAATGTGCATTTTGTTGCAAAAACACGATTTTCAAAAACGTGGAAATGTTAGCTCAAAAAAAGGGTACAGGAGCTATTTTGGCATATTTTTGGAGCAGAGCGCAGCCTATTCAAGTGAATGGTGTTGCTCAAAAAAATGTGCAAAAAAAAGAGCTAAAAACTTGATGCTGTGGCATCACTCAGATGTGAACAGACCAAAAAGAGAGCAAAAAAGAGGATTTTGTATTTCGCATTTACATGCAATTGAACTGAAACACACCATTCTGAATTGAAGTGATTAGCACACCTTGTGATGTTTCAAAAGTTGTTCAGAGATATGAATTTCTGCACGTACAATCGCAAAATCAATAATACAATATTAATTTCTTGAATAACAGGTTAACATTTTGTAAAGAAGTTGTAAACCTCTGAAATGAAAAATGAAAAAAAAATCCTTCTCTAATGTATACTTGCCTCTATCCAAAGCACTGAGTGTGAATTCTGTCTCCTCTTTCATTCCTCTGCTGAGTAATTTCTGACAGTCTATTTTGACACCGGACAATGGAAGTCGTCCCTGCCCCCCCTTCAGCACACAGCAGATGATTGAAAGCCTCAGCTGTGTATGTTTCCCTACGAGACTGGTTAGGGAGTGTCCTTTCCCTTCACTCGGGTCTCCGATTACACTCATGTCTGTGCTCTATGCTTTGAAGTGTGAGAGTAGAGGAGATATGGCTGCAGAGATGCAGATACAACTTTTGTAAGAGGATTTTTTTAATCTCTGTATATCACCTGAGGCCAGTAACTTCACTGGGTATATGTAAGGGTTCAGGGGCCTCCCTAGACAGGTGTGGGGGGTGTGTGCCGCACCGGGTGACACCTTTTGCATGGGGTGACACCGTACACACTCCACCAGGGGCGGACTGACCGAGTGTCCGGGGTCACTACAGAGCCGCATGAGAGGCTCAGTCTGTCCCTGTATGTGCCGCTGCTGAAAAAAGCAAGCGTTGAGGGGACGGACAGTGAGGAAGGCACTTCTGATACCTCTCCTCCTCAGAGTTTCAGAAGAGTGGGGCGGGTCCACATCCCTGCCACTGGTGCTGAAGTCGGAGAGCTGGAGGGGCAGGCAGAGTATGCAGCAGGTCAGTATGTAATCCCCGGACCCTGGTGACAGCACTGCAGCTTCATGTAGTAGGTAGGGGGGAGAGAGAGAGGGGGGGAGAGAGGAGGGGGGAGAGAGGAGGGGGGAGAAAGAGAGGGGGTGTCACCCAGTGTTCCGGCACTGGGTGACACCAACTTTAGGGACGCCCCTGTAAGGGTTTACATCCACTTGAAATGCACAGCTCAGCTTACATTGGCAGCCCAATCCCTGTGTGTTGTAAAAACTAGCTCCTGCGCATGTGCAAGTGTGATGTCATCTCGCACTGGCCAATGAAGTTGTTTATAAACCAGCACACAGAACAAGATGCCAGCAAGAGGGTCGGGGTCCATTAGAGAAAAGGTAAGTATAGCTCCCTTTAGTTCCAAATTTAAAGGAAGTTGAAAAATAACAGACATACTGGCTGGATGAACAAGTTGAAATAAAGGAAAAAAATCCTTAAAAAGGAAATGAATGCAGCCACCACATGTAAGAATTGGTAAGCTGAAATATATTACATTTTAGTTTTGGGGTTATTACCACTTTATCATACTACACAGCCATAGGAATGACTGCTATAAACGGTCAGACTGTTCTAATATATAAATAAGTACAGACCAGCATATCAACCAAAAAGATTACACTGCATGCGAATCTGTGATAATAAATAACCCTGCTTGTGGAACACTCTGACCACATGCTGCTACAGGAATGCGTCACACACATATTGAAGCTTCCCAGAACCTCAGAGCATTCATTTAAAGGGTAACGAAACAATGTTCACAAATTATTGTAGCCACCTTTCATACTCCTTTTTGTGAGCCTTTTTCATAAAGACTTCAAAAGGGAGCACCTGAAACACATTCCTTTCACCCGCTGATCTTCCCAAGTGCCTGGCTGGAAGAAAAGTGTACAGAATCCAATGGCTTGGTACAAAAAATGTTACTTTAGTTGATGCTGTGGTATGTCAAAATGAAAGCAGCGTACAGTATTCACACAGCACTTAAAGCGGTAGAAAACTGCAACTTGCAAAAAAAAAAATGTAAAAAATCCCCTGAAAGATAATATCATAATGTGCTAGCATGCATCGCATACTAGCACATTATGAGCCTGGGATCACACTGATGCGGGGCAACACATCACATATGATTCGCACAGGAACCACACCGCACTAACCTTAACCACTTAACCGTCCGTCCGTTTATGTATATGGGCCAGATGGGAGCAGTGCAGGAGCGGGTTGTCGTTCATAAACGGCGCCCGCATTTACAGCCTGTGCGCGCTTCCTGGGAGCGCGCGGCACCGTGAACCAGTGCCCGCTGTATGAGACCTCTGTGTGAGGTCCCGATCATGTGATCACTGATTGGCCAATCAGTGATCACATGAATAGTAGTAAGCAAGATGCCACTTCCTGAAATCTGTGAATGATCACAGATGTCACATGGTACAAGGCTATTCACAACAGCCTTGTACCATGTGACAAGCTGTGACCAATCACAGCTCACACAATATTTCTCAATGGCTGCAGGAACGCAGCCAGAAAGAGAAATGATTGCTTTTACAGCCTTTTTGGGTGTAAAATCAATCAGTGTAAAAAAAAAAAAAATCTTCATCACTCCCCACAAGTAGTACAATGTCACTATGGTGACACTGTACTGCTAGGGTGACAGTATGTAAAAAAACAAAAAACAAAGCATAAATAATAACATAAAAATAAAAATGTAAAACAAAATGTTAGAAAAATTGTAATTTTTGGTTATAAACTAATTTGGGTTATTTTTTTTATGACCAAGATTTGGCCAAGATTTATGAAGAAAGATTATTTATTTGCAAAATTTTATAAGAAAAACACTTTTTTAAAATTTTTTGGACATTTTCATTTATTTAGCAAAAAAAATAAAAATCCCAGTGGTGAATAAATACCACCAAAATAAAGTTTTATCTGTCTCAAAAAAATGCTAAAAAATTCATATGAGTACAGTGTTGCATGACCGCACAAATGTCATTCACAGTGTGATAGCACTGAAAGTTGAAAATTGGCCTGGACAGGAAGGGGGTGAAAGTGTCCGTGGTTAAAACAAAGCCCACCAGCGGCACGCTGTCCCTGCTGCAGAGGCTTCCATCTTCACCCGGTCTTCCTTCCGGCTTCGCAAGCTCCAGCTACAGTTGTGGCCAAAATTATTCAACCCCCAATGCTGTAAAGGGGTTTAGGGACTATAGTGTACATTTGGAATTGTATTCAGAATCAAATCCTACAAGGACGTTGTAACTACCCAAATGCAACTAAAATGACATCAATTGTTTATGTAATACAGTAGTAAATGGTTCTTATGTGGTTTCTTCATTGCCACAATTATTCAACCCCTTAAAGACTACCACTCTGAAGAACAGAGGTTCATACAGGTGCTTTCCATCAGGTATTGAAAACACCTGTGGATGTCACCGAGCAGCAATCAAGCATAATAAGCACCAATTAGGCAGCTTTAAAATGACTGTGATACTCAGCTCCTTCTAGACATTTACTGGTGTGGTTACAAACATGGTGAAGGCAAGAGAATGGTCCAGGAAGACAAGAGAAGAGGTGATTTCTCTTCACAGGAAGGGCAATGGCTATAAGAAGATTGCAAAGATGTTAAACATACCAAGAGACACCTTAGGAAGCATCATTCGCAAATTCAAGGCAAAGGGCACTGTTGAAACGCTACCTGGTCGTGGCAGAAAGAAGATGCTGACTTCGACTGCTGTGCGCTACCTGAAGCGTAGAGTGGAGAGAAGTCCCCGTGTGACTGCTGAGGAACTGAGAAAAGATTTGTCAGATGTGGGTACAGAAGTTTCAGCCCAGACAATAAGACGCACACTGCGTAATGAAGGCCTCCGTGCCAGAACTCCCAGGCGTACCCCCTTGCTGTCTCCAAAGAATAAGAAGAGTCGACTGCAGTATGCCAAAAGCCATGTGGACAAACCACAAAAGTTGTGGGATAGTGTTCTGTGGACTGATGAAACAAAATTAGAACTGTTTGGGCCCATGGATCAACGCTATGTTTGGAGGAGGAAGAACAAGGCCTATGATGAAAAGAACACCTTGCCTACTGTGAAGCATGGTGGAGGGTCAATCATGCTTTGGGGCTGTTTTGCTTCTGCAGGTACAGGGAAGCTTCAGCGTGTGCAAGGTACCATGAATTCTCTTCAGTACCAGGAGATATTGGATGGAAACGTGATGCAGTCCGTCACACACCTGAGGCTTGGGAGACGTTGGACCTTTCAACAGGACAATGATCCCAAGCATACCTCCAAGTCCACTAGAGCATGGTTGCAGAGGAAAGGCTGGAACATTTTGGAGTGGCCATCGCAGTCACCAGACTTAAATCCGATTGAGAACCTCTGGTGGGACTTAAAGAAAGCAGTTGCAGTGCGCAAGCCTAAGAATGTGACTGAACTGGAGGCCTTTGCCCATGAAGAATGGGCGAAGATACCCGTAGATCGCTGCAAGACACTTGTGTCAAGCTATGCTTCACGTTTAAAAGCTGTTATAACTGTAAAAGGATGCTGTACTAAGTACTAAGATTGAATGTCACTTGGGGGTTGAATAAAACTGATAATGCTGTGAGCACAGAAAAGACATTTGTGGTTATTTCATTATAACTGTTATGTTATATTTGTCTGACCTACAAGTGCCTCTTTAATGTAAATGTAAGCAAGATGACTGAATGATCAAAAGCAATGTCAAACTGGCCAAAACACTCAATTTCAGTGGGGGTTGAATAATTTTGGCCACAACTGTATCTGTCTGGCCAAACCGCAAAACGTTGCGGGCCACGACAGGGAACAGCACGAGTATGCCGTTCAGGGGCGGACTGACAACTCATGGGGCTCCCAGGCAATAGGGGATCATGGGGCTCCTCTGTCCTTGCCCAAACTCAAAAAAGCCTATGAAAAAGGTACCAGGGCATCTCATGGGGCCCCCTACTGACCAAGTGGTCAGTCCGCCCCTGATGCCGTTCCTTCAGAGCGCATGCGCCAGCTGTAAAAAAAAGCGAATATCTCCTAACACTGCATGTTTAGGAGATATTCATTTTCCCTACAGATAAGCTTACCTATAGTTAAAAGATACAAAAGTGGGTTTACTTCCATTTTTTTGCCCGGCCTTTATAGTAGGTCTAAGGCCTAACATGGCAGCATTTAGCTTGCTAAAACACTGTATCATAAACAACTGCAATTTTTTAAATATAAAATACTGTTTTCAGCTCTTTTTTCCTCCTTTTTTTGCATCTCAACGCTGCTGATTTCCTCCAGCCTCTTTCAGACACTTCCTATCCAGGTGTGTGCTCTCTAATGTAGGCTGTAGGCTACACATCATTGCTTGGAATCGGCTCCCTGATGGTGACAATGGTGGCTGAGCATCCATGTAGGCTACATTCAGACAGATAATAAGCAGCAGCCAGGGGCAGCTACAGATTCTTTCTGGCGGTAGTAAATGCTGCCTGTATATACTGAGTGTGAACAGCGGCAGCTGTCAGTAGTGGCTGTCAGAATTGCAGGCACCTCTGCTGTTTGCATATAACCCATCACCTGAACTGTTACATACGAATAGAGCTTGCATTCGACCTTGGACGCAAGTAGTGTGCAGCCAGGGTTGCTGACATGGCTGCACACAAACCAAAGTTATCAGTCAATTTGTATGCAGCCATAACACAGTGTGTTGCTGCAATCAGAGGCAGCATTTAGCCACCTCTGAATGCAGCATACTATCCGCCCCGGTCAACCATGTGAATGTAGCCTTTTAGTCTTAGCCTGGGTTCACATACATGCGGTGCGGTATATCGCATGTGATCCTCACAGGAACCGCACCGCATTCCTGTGCAAATCACATGCGAATTGCGTGCAGTGCGATTGGAGCCATACATTTTGTATCAAAAAGATGCAGGACCCTTTTTTGGGTCCGCACTAGAATCACATCGCATGGGTATTCACACCCATGCGATCTGATTCTGCACATCCCAGCGCGTTTTTCAGACTGCTTTCGGGGCGTTCTTAACATACACACCCGCAGCGATTCGCATGAATGGGGTGCAATGCTGATGCGGAATTCGCACTGAAGACGCTGCGAATTCCACACTGCATCAGTGTTAACCCAGTGGTTGTAAAGGCTGGACATTTTTTTTACCTTAATGCATTCTCTACATTAAAAGAGAAGTATGGTGCTGCATCCACCTAGGTAAGTATGATTTAAAAAAAAAAGAACTGCATCTGTTCCCCGCCAGCTCTAAAGGAGGGAATGCACAATTAGAAAATCGATCGATTGGTCATCCGACGAGTGAGAGGCGTTCGTTGGTCGAAATTGTGGCCCACATTAACCAATCTAAAAAAATCGCTCGTCAGACAATACGTAGTGTTGACATCTTCCATACAAGTGGAAGTGATGCAGTGTGCCTGTGACCTTGTAGCTACGCCCTTCCAGCCAGAACGAGCGATATACACAACAATTACCAGCAATGAGTATAATATAGTTTATTACATTATCTATAAACATAAATAGTGATACATAAAATATAATATACATAATTCTGGTTTCATGATCTCATTAGGCCAATCTACTTTTAATATTTGGATTTTTCGTTCATGTTTACAAAGATTCCTTGGACATAAACATCCGAGTCATCTTCTGTTTCCGCTCATGCGTGATAGCACTTGACAGATTTTTTTCATACGACCGTCATACCACCGCATAGAAAATTGGTCGTTCATATGCAAAACAACATTTTTCATTGTTGTTCAACTGGATTTTTTTGTTCACAATATCGTTATCTGTTAAAACATCCTGCTCATCAACGAAGAGAAAATCGTTCGATCAGTGGTTCCGCAAAATGTTTTGTACGATTTTCTTATCGTATGTATGGGGGATAAGGCTGGCCATAGACTATACAATTTTCTGTCCAATTTCTGCCCAATTTCCTTTAGATTTACCTTCAACTGTGTAGTGCAAGGGCCCACCTAATTGGATAGAACTGAAAGTGTTGTTTGAACTTGACCTCCTATTAAATGGTTTTTGGTAAATCTAAAGCAGAAATCTCAAGAAAATTGTATAATGTATGGCCAGCCTAAGGGTGAGAACTCAGCTATCAGTCACCACTGTCTGCTCTGCACCCCCAGCGCTCACTGGAGTGCTGGGCTGTGGAGAGGGCAGGACTAGCTGGCTCAGGCTCTCAAGGCTCAAACAAACTGCACTCCTGTGATCCACAAGAGAAGCACATCCAAACAAGCTTTGGCTGTACTTCTCCTTTAAGGTAAAAAATGTGCCTGTATTTGTATTGCCCCCTCACCCTCCTGTATACTTATCTCAATCCAACACTGTGCCCATCTGCATAGGCTCTCTTCTCTCTCTGCTCACAGAGGC
The DNA here is from genome assembly GCF_062004578.1 of Staurois parvus. Lineage (NCBI taxonomy): Eukaryota > Metazoa > Chordata > Amphibia > Anura > Ranidae > Staurois > Staurois parvus. The sequence continues at coordinate 1,176,487 of NW_028318453.1, forward strand.
AGCGATGGCAGCCATTGCCTTCTGCTGCAATCAAATCCTGTGAGCAAAGGGCAAGAGGTGAGACTGAGCCGCGCTGTGTGTGTCAATAGACCTACACAGGCCAACTCAGAATCGAGCCCACAGGCTTCCTATGGAGAAAAAGAGGGGGACCTGAGAAGAGGAGGTTCAGGGTTGCTCTGTAAGTATAACATACGTAATATTTCAGCAAAGAAAAAAAAAATAAGCTTTACAATCACTTTTATCAGGGTCCTGTGATGGGGAACAGTAGTCACCCTTTATCAAGAAGTATCTGAACAAGGACCTGCATTGAAAGATAAGCAGGTATTACTTCAAGAAAGCTGAACATAAATATTATAATTTTTTGCAATTACTTAAAGCTGAACTCTAGGCGCATATTAAAGGCACAAATCAATGCTGTTATCATCCACACATCCTTAAATGTATTTTTAGAAATGCAAAGAGCGTAGGTACCTGAATTTGTTCTGGTGTTAGCCTTTTGCCCCTGTTCAACAAGGTTGGAGTTTGAGAGGAAGAACATGCTGATAAAATAGAGAAAGCATAGTGACACAGAAATGAACTCATCACTGCGCTGCTACTCCTTTCACAGTACAGTCACAGGTTTGGGTGGGTCCAGAGCAACCTGGGATCAGAAGAAGTGGGATGAATGATGCTGTCCATCAGAGTGAGGACATTTAGCTGTAGAAAACAGTACTGCTGGGAAATCCATCTCTAGATCAGGGATCTCCAAAATTTTCAGTATGAGGGCCGCAATGCATATTTTACAAATAATTGCAGGCAGAAAAAAATAATTACATAATCAAATGTAAATGAGTGCATATGTATTATTTGGAGTTTTTTGTAAACAGCATGATATAATTTTAAACAACAGAAAAAAACACTTCAGTAATACAGCAAAGAAATTTCAAATACATTTGAGTTCTGCAGAGTCCCCCCCTTACATCACAGTCCTCATCAGAGCCCTCTTTGCATCAGAGTCCCCTTTACATCAGAGTTCCCCCTTCACATGAGAGTCCCTATCAGAGTCCCCCCTTACATCACATCTCCCCCTTTACAGGACAGTGCCCATCAGAGACCTCCCTTACATCAGGGTTTTCAGCAAAGTCCACCTTATATCAGAGTTTCCCCTTTACATGAGAGTCCCCATTTACATCAGGGTCCCCAATAAGAGTCCCCCTTACATCAGTGTCCCACCCTTACATGAGAGTCCCTGTCAGAGCAGGCTGAATTTTGGGGCACGGTCATACTTTGGAGACCAACACCCTAGATTACTGAGATACAGTATTAGTGATTGGGTTTAATTTGAAAAAATGTTGTATTTTATAGCGCTTTTCTCCCTTCCACTAAATACATAGGAGATGAGACATCCTTCCTGGGTGCACTCCCTTGAGCCGAATTACTCACTAGCTCTAGTCTTTGGAGTGTGAGAGGAAAACAGAGTACAAAGGGAAACCCATGCAAGTATAGGGAGAATGTGCAGACTCCATGCAGTAGTGTCCTGGTAAAGGTTTTGAGTTTTAAGTAAAATTGCCCCCCCCCCCCCCCCCCCCCCGTGGACCTTTTCACTGGGGAACTCTGGATGATAACTGGAGTCCAAAGCAGTCATGTTCCCAGGCCTAAAAATCACAGATATTCCAGGAAGTGTCAAGTGTCCAGGATAGCTTGCTTCATACAGCAAATCACTTCGCTAATAAATTGTAAAAATCTTCTAAGTGTGGGTTTTTGCATTTTTTTCAATTGTCATGTCACTTTAAAAAATAAATAAAGTTTATATTTAATGAAAAATACCACAGTGATTGCTGAGAATCGCATGTGGTTACTGGTGGGCTATGGTTTTCAGACATCAGTCTTTTTTATTACACTATACTTAAAAGTAATGCTGACATGGGAACCAAGCTTGTGTGTTTTGTCTTGATGGTCCTCACAAATAATTGCACTTCACCCTTGAGACCACAATATATAAGGTCTATTGCATTTTCTTCTGTCTTTTAACCCCATCCAATGCTGCCACCCCGGGTTGTATTGTTACACTAAGCGGTATCTTACCACATCTGAGTATGCAGTAGGATACCGCATAGCATTTACAAAAAAACCCTTTCAATTCACCATAAAATGCTACTAAAATACCGCATGAGTTATTTTCTCAAGTCATGTGGTATTTTAGTAGTGAAAATCATGCGTTAATGTTTCAGCTGTCAGTTCCCCACTGACAGCTGAAAGTAAAAGAAAAAATTGAGGGCAATTACTAAATAATTAAAAAAATGGCATGGGGTCCCTCCCACAATCCATACCAGACCCTTATCCGAGCATGCAGCCCAGCAGGTCAGGAAATGGGGGGGGGGGGGATGAGCTAGCGCCCTCCCTCCTGAACCATACCAGACCGCAGCCTGGGGGCTGCTTTGGGGCGGGAGGTGGGCTCACCCCCCCCAAAGCACTTTGTCCCCATGTTGATGGGGACAAGGGCCTCTTCCCCACAACCCTGGGCTGTGGTTGTAAGGGTCTGCGGGAGGGGGGCTTATCAAAATCTGGAGGGGGCCCCCATGTGAATGAGTATGGGGTACATGGTACCACTACCCATTCACAAAAAATACTGTAGTGTGAAAAAAGACAGGACTTTGACAAGTCCTTTATTAAAAGAAGGAAAATAAAAGAATGTCCCCCGAAGTAGATCCAACGTCAACCACAATGCCCACCACCGCGGCCACCTACACCCGAAAAAAAGAAAAAAAAAAGGTGTGACCCCACCCCTGTGTGACATCATCGACCGGGGCATGCTGGGTCAATGTCACACAGGCCTTTTTTTAAAGCAATCCATGGAGCTAGCCAGGGAGGGGGTCTATTCCACATTTCCACAGCTCTTACTGCGAAGAAACCTTTCCATGTTTGGAGATTACATTTCTTTTCCTCAGACGTAAATAGTGCCCCCTTTTCCTCTGTGATGACCTCAGGGTGAATAACTCTACACCGAGTTCACTATATGATCCACTGATGTATTCATACATGTGGATCATATCCCCCTTTAATCTCCTCTTCATAAGAGAGAATAAATTTGGTTCCCCTAATCTTTCCTCATAGCTGAGCTCCTCCATGCCTCTTATCAGTTTAGTTGCCCTTCTCTGCACTTTCTCCAGTTCCCCAATGTTCTTTTTGTGAATTGGTGCCCAAAACTGAGCTGCATATTCCAGATGAGATCTTACTAATGATTTGTACAGGGGTAATATGATATCTCTCTCTTTGGAGTCAATACTGCTTTTAATACAAGAGAGGATTTTGCGCGCTTTAGAAGCCGCAGCTTGGCATTGCATGCCATTATTAAGCTTGTGATCTACCAGAATTCCCAGATCCTTCTCCACCATTGATTCCCCCAGTTGTACCCCCCCATTATGTACAATGCATGCATATTCTTAGCCCCCCAAGTGCATAACTTTACATTTATCAACATTAAACCTCATTTGCCACATAGTTGCCCAATTAAATAGTGCATTGAGGTCGGCTTGTAAATTGAAGACATCCTGTAAGGACGTTATTCCCCTGCACAGCTTGGTGTCATCTGCAAAGACTGAAATTAGATTTCTAATCCCAGACCCTACATTGTTTATAAATATATTAAATAGTAAGGGTCCCAAGACTGAACCTTGGGGTACACCACTGACAACCCTAGACCATTCAGAGTATGAATCATTAACCACTACTCTCTGAATATGATCTTTTATCCAGTTTTCTATCCATTTACATACAGATTTTTCCAAGCTTGTAGACTTTACCTTATACATTAGCCATGTGTGGGGAACTGTGTCAAACACTTTTGCAAAATCCAAGTATACCACATCCACCGCCACCCCTCTGTCCAAGGTTTTGCTCACCTCCTCATAAAAAATGTCATACCTGAAGTTCAAGTATAAAGGCTAAGTTCACCTTTTGCATGAACTTTTCCATCCAGGCAAGAGACCCCAGTAATTTAAAATACACTGTGGCATTTGTAAAAATATTGTTTAATGCAAATGCTATACTTGTAGGCCTTGTTGTCACCCTGCTGAAATACTCCCGATGTTTACATTCCTATGTCCTGGCTTATTTATGGGAAATGGGCTATAACAAATGGTCACCATGGTTCCTTCTTGGAGGACAGTGAATTATTATCACTTTAATTGTCCTGAAAGAAGGCTCAGTGGCCATTTTGTTGTAGCCCATGTCCTGGAAAAATTGTAAACTATTTTTGTCAGACTTCATGGGTGACAGAAAAGGCCTATAGGCCTCTAAGCATGGCATGGCACATTGTATTTAAATTACTGGGGCCCTTAGTCTCTATGGTCTAGTATACATAAAAGATGAGCCTTTAAATCCAAAACCCATACAAAACAAACCCTCTGTCAGGTTTCTGTTGTCTGGGTCCAAACTGGAGATATTTGACCTCATTTCCTGTCCTAGTAACTCTCCAGTGAGTTCTCCACAGCCTCATATAGCTACATGTCCTGACAGAGACTTTCATCCTTCCCCATTCTGTTTAACCATTTCCCGAACTCCCTATAGCAGAACTACTGCTATAGGGTGACAGGGCTGCACAAAATCACATATATATACGTGATTTTCAGCTCCAGGTATGGGACACACATGCTCCCTTACCTGTGGCGCCATTGGTGGCTATTAATGTCGATCACTGAGATTCCCGCCAGCACTCGGCGATCGCAGAGCATCACTGACAGGGGAGAGACCTATGTAAACAACACAGGTCTCTCTCCTGCCAGCAGTAACATGCTGCTGTCTATTTCTCTGTGCAACAGAGAAATACACAGCAGCATGTTTCTCTAGTAAAAAACACACAGCACATTAGTAAAACAGCACAGTTAACCCTTTGATCAACCCTCAACCCACATGTTAACCCCTTCCTGCCCAGTGTCATTAGTACACTGTCAGTGCTTTTTATTAGAACTGATCACTGTATTAGTGTCATTGGTATGTAAGTGGCAGTTAGTCAGTTCCCCCCCAGAGTCAGAATGCCCACCGCAATCCCGTAGTCCCGCTATAAGTCGCTGATCGCCATTACTAGTATTACAAACAAAAAAATACCAGTATATATACCGCCATTTGTAGATGCTATAACTTTCACGTAAACCAATTATTTACATGTATTGGGGTTTTTTTTAATAAAGACATGTAGCAGAATACATATTGGCCTAAATCTATGGTGAAATTAGATGTTTTAATTTTCTTTATATGTTTTAGAGCAAAAAGCCAAAAATATTGTTTTTTTTTAATCAAAATTGCCGGTCTTTTTTTGTTTATAGCACAAAAAATAAAAACCGCAGAGGTGATCAAATACCACCAAAAGAAAGCTCTATTTGTGGGAAAAAAAAGGACATAAATTGAATTTATGTACAGCGTTGCATGACTGCGCAATTGTCAGTTAAAGTAACGCAGCATTGTATGGCACAAAAATGGCCTGGTCAGGAAGGAGGGTAAATCCTCTGGAGGGCAAGTGGTTAAAAATGCTTTTATTACTGTATGTTTCTCTATTGGAGAGACTTCCTATCACTGTGACAGCACAGAAAGTGAGGGTCAATCCATGTAGTGGCTATAGAAATGCAATAAAAATTTAAATTAAAAAAAAAATGGGCTGGAGTTGTACTTTAACCCCTTGATGCTGATCGCACGCAAATATGTGGCCTCTCGGCGTCTGGGCCTTGACGCTGAGCGGGTGCATATTTGCGTTCAATTAGAAAGTACATATGTGCTGAGAGCGTGCTCCTAGCACATATGTCTGCGACTCACAGAAAGGTCCCAATTTCCTTTTTTGATTGGGACCTTTTCCAATCATGTGACCGCCATGACAGCGAATCACGGCGGTCACATGACCCTAAAACCCCAACCCGCCTCCTGGCTCCTGAAACTCTTAAAGCCCCGGGAGGCGCCAGCACGAAGAGGTTAAATTGCTTTATGCAACTGTAACTTGTCCTCCTGTTTTGCAGGCCCATAGTCATCATCATTATGTTGTTATTTTTTTATTATTATTATTATTATTATACAGGATTTATATAGCGCCAACAGTTTGCTCAGTTTACATAATTTAATTATTTTATGATAACAATGTCCTGCCGTTTCATTTCATCAATATAGTTTTTAATTCTATTTAAATTGTCTTTAAAAACAAATACACTGAATATACGCATTTCCCTTTAGCGAATTTGTAAACGTTCTGTGGATTTTGCTGTTTATATAGTTTGCTGTTTTTATAGTTTTATGTGGGCACATGGAGTTTTCACAGTTTTGAAGGCCCAGCTAATTAGAAAATAATAACATTCTAAATGGCTACTTCCTGTGGCTTGGAGGAGTTGTTTTGTATATTGCATTCTCTTGGTCTCTAATCCACAATTGTTTGTAACAGGAAGCTCAGTTTCCATAGTTAAGCTTTTTATGTGTGTTTGCAAAGGTTAGCCAGTATTAGGAAAGGGCAGGCGGAGCAGCAGCTGTAATAGCTGTCAGAAGACAAGCAGATTTCTTGGTCTGCTGTCTGTAAATAAAACACATTCTGAAAACAATGACGGTCTAAAAAAAAGGCCTATTTATGCTGCAGGCATTTCATTTTGAATGGAAAATTCAAAATGACCCAAACAGGAGGAACTGAGAGTCCATCGGGTACACATGGAGGCCAAGGAGGAGGAAAGGAATGGCAGCGTTTGTTCTTTGCAGGACAGATTTTCATTTGTAAAAAAGTACATTAAAGGGTATGTCAAGACAAAATGTTTAATTTTGGATAGAGTAAAGAGGAGATAGACATGTCAGCTTTATATTGCTATTCAGGGCTTGGTTAGAGAGATTTCTCATTGCTTACTATCACAGTGGCAACTCTATGTAAAAATAACAAGATGAAATTGAGTAACCCATTAACCACCTGCCTACCGGGCAGTTTCACCCCCTTCCTGCCCAGGCCAATTTTCAGCTTTCAGCACTGTCGCACTTTGAATGACAATTGCGCGGTCATGCAACATTGTACCCTTATGACATTTTTATCATTTTTTTAAGACAGATAGAGCTTTCTTTTGGTGCTATTTAATCACCATTGGGTTTTTTATTTTTAGATAAACAAACCAAAAACTACTGAAAATTTTGGGGAAAAAGTTTTTTTCTTAGTTTCTGTTATAAAATGTTGTAAATGAGTAATTTTTCTCCTTCACTGATGTGCGCTAATGAGGCTGCACTGATAGTCTGCACTGATGGGCACTGATAGGCAGCACTGATGGGCACTGATGGGCAGTGTGGCAAACTTGCTCATCAGAATTGGAGCGGAGTTCCCCCTCAACCCTCTTTTTCGTGTTCTGTCTGTTTATTTGAGGCATTCCTCAGCCTCATTCCTACCCTCCTCCCTTCATGAGAGGCAAACTTTATCTCCTGGCAAATGGTGTGGAACAACCAGGAAGACATGAGAAGTGGAGCCAGCCAGTCTGCGGAGGTGTCACTTTTATCACCCAAAACTATGTAAGCCCACTCATTATCAAACCGACCAGAATAAGTGCACAGTCCTCAGGTCAACTGTGTGGTTCATATCACGGGATATGAAGCTAGTAATTTAGTGTAGAGTTTCCCAATGACCACTCCCAAGTCAGAGCCCCCCTCCCTTCCCCTGAGATTGACCTTTAAGAGAGTTAAGTGAGTTAGTCTGAGAGACACACACACACAGAGATCTCCGAGGTAACATCGTAACAGAGGAGATCAAAGAACCTTTCTGCTCTGCATCTTGAATTTGCTAAAACCAGGCAAGGCAAGTAACTTACCCTGTAATTTCCTCGCTATTCTATGTTTGCTGTGTCTTTATATACATATATATATATTTTTGTGATATCTCTTTGTAAATATGTATTTGCATCCAACGCTTTTAGTAATAAATCTTTGTTTCTGAAAGTGTTAAACTGTTTCTAAGCGCTTACTTGCAATTCACGAATCCCAGCCTTTGAAGAGACGCTACTGTGTTCAATCATTATAGTGTATATTTGAAAACGGGAGTTTCCCAGTCTCCGACAAAAGTGGTGGTGGCAGTAGAGGGTTAGTTGCGTAACTAACCCGACCCAGTAACAAGCGCATTCAGGCTGCAGGCACCGATTGTAGTCCATTAGCTGGGCTGTGTAGGGTGCAGCTGGGTGGGACCTTGTTACGCGCGTCACAGCGCGGTTTTGGATCGGCCGGCCCTTCGGTCACGAGTTTGGTGAGAAGGTCTGGGGTCTGACGCCGCGGGCGTGACGTATTACTGTTAGTCGCGGCTGTGCGATTGTCGCCTGTTGGTGGCGGCGGCCCCGGGTCGTGACAGGCAGCACTGATGAGGAGGCACTGGTAGGTGGCACTGATGGGCATTGACAGGTATCACTGGTTGGCATTCACACACATCACTGATGGGCACTGAAAGGCAATATTCATATATGGCACTGATAGGCAGCACTGACTGGCACTGATAGGTGGCACTGACTGACACTGATAGGTGGTACTGACTGGAACTGTTAGGTTGCACTGACGGGCACTGATAGGCGGCACTGATGGGCACTGATAGGCGGCAATGACTGGCACTGATAGGCGGCACTGACTGGCACTGATAGGTGACATTGATTGGCAGCACTCATAAGCAGCACACACTGGCACTGATTGGTGGCACTGATGGTTGGCACTGAAAGGCAGCTCAGGTGGGCACTGATATGTGACATTGATGTGCACTTGTAGGCACTGATATGTGGCATTGATGTGCACTTGTAGGCACTGATATGTGACATTGATGTGCACTTGTAGGCACTGATATGTGGCATTGATGTGCACTGATCGGCACTAACATATGGCATTGATGGGCAATGACAGGTGGCATTGATGGACACTGACAGGTGGCACTGATGGGGCTACACTGATCTTCAGGGCACTAATTATTAGTGCCCTGATGATTAGTGTAGATGTCCCCTCTGAGGAATGCCGATTATCGGCTCTCCTCATCTCTCGAGCGTGACAGCTTATGAGGAGAGAAATGCCGATAACCAGCATTTCCTTATTTACATGCGATCAGCTGTGATTGGACACAGCTGATCACATGACAGAGCCGAAGTCATCTGCTCTTTCTACTGATCAGTGATCTGCTGTGTTCCAGGGACACAGCGCACCACCGATCGCCACGCTGCGTGCGCCCGGGGACGCGCACATGCGGTTAGAGAGGGAGGACGTCATATGACATCCTCCCAGAACGAGAGAACCACCGTACTTCCATTATTTTCTTATATGGCGAGCGGGAGGCAGTTAAAGGTTAAAAAAAAAACAAATTCAACTTTTGCTGTAATATTACCCTGCAATAAATTTTTCTGCCACCGAATGTCAGTCTGGTGACTAGCATCATTCAAGCCACTTACTTCTGAGCCCAGGTCATCTTGGAACCATTCCAGCTTGTGAATGGAGAGTGAAACTAGAAGCATCACAATGATGAGCTCATCTCTCCATCACTCTGCTTTCTTTCTATCAGCATGCTCCTTGTGCTGCTTTTTCCTCTCACACTCAAGCCCTGTGGTTCAGGGACTGTATTAGGCTGATGCCAAGTAAAATCAGGTACTTAGACTACTTGCATTAAAATTACATTTAAATATGTATTACATAATTACATAGTCAGGGGCGGACTGACCATTTGGAAACTCAGGCACTGTCCGAGGTCCCGGGGTCAGTATGGGGCCCCATGAGATGCCCCTGGTACCTTTTTCATAGGCTTTTTTGAGTTTGGGCAAGGACACAGGGGCCCCATGATCCCCTATTGCCCGGGGGCCCCATGAGTTGTCAGTCCGCCCCTGTACATAGTTAAATAGTTAGTCTGGCTGAAAAAAGACAAAAGTCCATCCAGTTAAACCATTAAAAAAAAAGTTACAATCCTATACCCACAGTTGATCCAGAAGAAGGCAAAAAACCCAGCAAAGCATGATCAAATTTGCCCCTGCAGGGAAAAAAATTCATTCCTGATCCCCTGAGAGGGAATCAGATATTCCCTGGATCAACTATACCTATAAATGTAAGTATCCAGTTATATTCTGTGTATCTAGGAAAGAATCCAGGCCTTTTTTAACCACTTCCCGTCTGGCCCATGTACATAAACGGCCAGACGGGTACAGTGCAGGAGCAGGTGGCTGTTTATAAACGGCCTCCATATTCCCTGCCTGTGCGCGCTCCCTGGAACACCAATCGCTGTACGGGACCTCTGTGTGAGGCCCCGATCATGTGATCACTGATTGGCCAATCAGTGATCACATGAATAGTAGTAAGCAAGATGTCACTTCCTGACATCATTGCTTACTACTAGTGAAATCTATGAATTATCACAGAGGTCAGATGGTACAAGGCTATTCACAACAGCCTTATACCATGTGGCAAGCTGTGACCAATCACAGCTCTCACAGTATTTGTCAATGGCTGCAAGATTGCAGCCGGAGAGGAGAAATAATTGCTTTTACAGCCTTTATGGGTGTAAAAGCCATCAGTGTAAAAAAAAAAAAAAAATCTCCATCACCCCCCCCCCCCCCACAAGTAGTACAGCCTGTTACTGACAGCCTCAGCAAGGGGGTGTCCCTTTCCTCCAATCATCTCTCACTGAGCTTTGCGGTGTGTAACTTCAGCTGCCCACCTCCTGCTCTCTGGAATCTCAGATTAGCTGTATACATTCTGGACTTTGAACTGATTTAGAAGGCAGAGGGCTGCAGATAAAAAAAGTACAACCAATGTAGGAGGATTTGTTTCATCTCTGTGTATCACCTGAGGCCAGTCACGTCTGGGTATATGTAGGGGTTTACGACCACTTTAAAGGGTACATGTAGAATGCAATCCCATATCAATATCATTCATAAAGAAGTGCCCATTCTTTAACGTGCCGTCCCATGTAAGCGACCCTGAACTTGTCGATTTCTGATAGGTGCAGGCATCCATCCAAGCCTCACGTCAGTTTTGGCATGCGATGCAGTTAGAAGATCTCAGAAGAGATAATGCGGCTCTTTACACCACATTCAAAAAACATGCGAGCACACGTACACACAGTGGGACCAGTCCCTCGAGGATTAAAAATGCTCAAATGTTAGGGCGGGGGTTGTGTAGCTCAATCAAGTGGGACCCTCTTAAATGGGCATGTTCAACCCCTCTTAACTGTCTCTCATTTATTTCATTATATAAATACCTTAGGTGTGTGTATGAATTTTAAAAAGGACAACATAAAACAGCGTTCTTATAAAAAAAAGGTCTTATTAGTTTTTGGAGGATGAAAAGGGTTTGTAGGTTGCTTAAATATTGACGTACTGTGAATGCTAGGGACATCACAATGATTTTTTCCTTGTGGTTGTCACACATTTAAAACTATGAGCATCTGCTCAAACCTATCTGTCATTCACCATAGTTTGGCTTAAGTTTCCTTATTTGGATTGATTTTTCTTTGATTTAAAAGAAAAACAATTGTGGTATACTACATTTGCTAAGGTTCCGTTCACATTTGTGTTTGTTTTTGCATTCTGCCTGCGATCCCAAAACATTCTGCAAAACTTACAAATCGCACCATGCTTGTTCAGGCACCATTCATATTCAATGGCACCTATACACATTTACAATTCTGCTGCAATTGTCAAGTGATAAATGGCGGTGCAATCTCAGCAAACTGCATTGCGCAAAGCTGTCACCCAAAAAGGAGCAGGAGCTTCTTTTGGGGCAAGAAGCTTCACGCAATGTGGTTTGCACAATTACAGCACAATTTATCGCAATGATAATTCGGCAGAATTGCACCATGCTTTAGGCGCCATTGAAAATGAATGCCACCTGAACAAGTATGGAGTGATTTGTCAGTTTTTCAGAGCGTTTTGGTATCGCGGGCAGAATTGTGGCAATTCTACCCGCCTTACAAAATGCCTAGATGTGAATGGAGCCTCACTGGGCTCCACATTCTCTATTTAAAAGTTGGTCCTGAGCTTTAAAGTATGCACCGGAACATGTATTTATATCTGGGAGCACTAAGCATTCCATTCTGAAGCACGAGTCCATAATATACGCAAGACTAGGGGCCCAGCAAAAGGAAAATATGGAGACAGAATAGAAATGCATACACTCATAAGACTATCCTTGATGCATGCCTTCACTCAAGTAGCCTAAAATTTTACTGTTCAAATACTGCCTATTATATGCTCTATATTGCTATGCACTGGTATTATTTGCATTTTTTGGTGCAGTTGTGCCTTGACAACATTATCATTTACTATTACTGCCAAGCTAAGGAGTTGATTTTCTAAAGGCAACTAGGCTGTGCACTTTGCAAGTGCAGTTGCTCTCATTTTCCCCATAGCTTAGCAAATGTTGTAAAGCTTCAGGTACAAGAAAAATAAAAAAACAGCATTTTTTCTTGCACATGATTGGGTATCTGATCAGATGGAAATTTGCAGAGCTTTCCCGCATTCACTAAGCTCCGGGGGAAATGAGGACAACTGCACTTACAAAGTACACAGTCTATTTGCCTTTAGTAATTCCACCCCTAAGTGTAGATGTGTGTTGGACTGTTGTGTTTAGTGAACAAGAATGGCTGCCAATTACATGGTCACCAAACAAAAGTGAGCAGATTTGTTCATAATTGTCTATGTGTTTCCCTGAAGCCAGGTGCTAGTCTATGCAGCAGACACTATTCATTTAATCAGCACAATTATTGTTTGCTCAATGGAACAAAACTTTGGATGTTTGGAAATGTAATGGTAAACAAACAATCCATCTTTTGGCTTTCTAAGGCCTTAGGCCCCTTTCACACAGGCTGCATCCAGTTTTGTTCAGTAGGGGATCCATTTGCTGATCCCCTGCTGAACTGAGTGGAGCTGCCGGATGACAGTTCTGTGTTCCCTCTGCATATGCAGAGTGGATACAGACGCGGCCTGCTCTCCTCCATGGGCAGTCAGATGTAAACGGACCAGCTGTCCTAGTACACCCAACTTCCCTCCAATTTGATTCTACCAGACGAACGGGGAATGGATCCCCTTCCATTTGTTTTTGTCAGATCGAACTGGAGATAGCTTGGTGTACACAGACACAAGTCTGATTATATCTGACTACCCATACATGACAATGCAGGGTCCGGTCAGGTCCACTTGAAAAACAGACCGCCCAGACCGTTCCTGTGAGAGGGGCCTAATTCACACAGGTGGTAAAAACAGTTAGCTTAGCCTTTTTACTACCCTCCAATCACTAATCTCCAACATGTTGGGCGCTCAGTTGAGTACACATTGCTGTGACCATGAATCTTTGGACTTAGGATACAGCAATTTTTAACTTAGCAGAGTTTGGAAAGTGTCGCTTGCCAAACTCACCCAATGAAGTCAAAGGGACTGCTTCACAACTGCGAACCAAATGGTTGTGGCATGGTAGTTCAATGTAAAATCCATTCGGCTGTGTAAAGTAAAGAAAAAAACAGACATTCGGGAGGCAATAGTATCACCTCCTGGACCATGGTGGATCGTTTTTCAAAAATATGATAGGGATGGCCAGTATGAACCTAGCATAAAGATTTCTCGCTGTTGTAAGTTGCTGATTTGATTAAAGCCTCCCAATGCTCTACAGTAGTAGTAGACCTTACTTCTGTATGCACATTGGTTATACAGGTTGGCAAAGCTGGAGAGCAGGTAATTGTGAGAGAATATGGTTGCTGGCCAGTCTCCTAGCAGTAGTGATTTCTATTTGTGTTTTTCCACTAAGAAGAGATCCTTGTGGTGGAATTTGACTGGATCCAGTAAGCTCTTCTTCTACAAACTCCAGAACACCTCCCTTTATGTTATGGAGATGAGGAGGGAGTAGGTTTCTGTAGTGCAAATAAGTAGCAAGTAGACTAAGGTGACAACACTGCTGCTCCATAGATGCAGTACATTCAGTGAACATTGTCACCCTAGCACAGGAAGTGTATAACTGATAGGATCACCAGCTAAATATAAAAGAGAAAAGAAGAAGTCAGTAAAAAAGAAAAACAAATGCAGGTCACCACATCTAAGGACTGGTAAGCTGCAATATATACGTCTTATGGATTTAGATTCACTTTAAGTGCAATCAGATTCTAATAATTTCCATTTTTTAAATTATATTGTTACATGCATGGCCAGCGTTAAACAAAGGGACACAGGAGCATAGTTATACACCCATTTACAATTACCCTATAAAAGTTCAATACTAGTACCATTATCCCTGAGATTAACTGCAAGTACATTATTCCAAGTAGAAAACCCAAACCTGCAAAGGAGGAAATATTGTGCCGTAGTTTAGAATTTAGAAGCTGGAATAAACTTCTACTAAACATAGTACAGAGTTTGTAGGTATCCAATTCTCCAATGAAGAGGTCAGTTCGTAGACAGCAACAGGCAGTACACTAACCACATATTTGTTTTACATGCTCCAGGTGGAATGATACCATGTAAAGTTTGTAAAGATTGCTAATCCCGCTATACAAACTACCATGCATTCCATTCTGCTCTTTATTTAAAGACATTATATAAGTGAATAATGCAAGAAAGAGAGATTGAAAGCAACATTTCTCGAAGAAAAAAAAAGGAATGAAGCAAAAACACAAGGGCAAATACAAAGAATTTTACAAACCAGAACTTAGTGTTTGTGTTGATTACACAACGAAGTTCAACATTCACCGAAATTAATGAACTAAAAGAATTTAAAGGGCTTGTCCTTTCAAAATTGAAATTTTACTGTAGTTTTAGGACAAGTCTGTTTGATCATATCATCTTTGCTTATGGTTTTTTATGCCTTAGTTTCTGACTCTGCCCCTGATAAATCTAGAACTTTGGCTGTTACCACTCATCTTGTTGCATTCTCCATGGTTTATAAGAATTATATATAGTTTATAGTTTGTCTGACTGAAAAAAGACACGAGTCCATCTCGTTCAACCATAAAAGAAAAGAAAAATATATCCTATACCCTCAGTTGATCCAGAGGAAGGCAAAAAAAACCCCCAGCAAAGCATAATCCAATTTGCTTGGATATTCCCTGGATCAACTTTACCTATAAATGTTAGTATCCAGATATATTATGTGTATCTAGGAAAGAATCCAGGCCTTTTTTAAAGCAATCTATTTAACTGGCCAGAACCAACTCTTGGGGGAGTCTATTCCACATTTTCACAGCTCTTACTACGAAGAAACCTTTCTGTATATGGAGATTAAATCTCTTTTCCTCCAGGCGTAAAGAGTGCCTCCTTGTCCTCTGTGATGAACTTAAGGTGAATAACTCTACACCGAGGTCACTATATGGACCACTTATGTATTTATACATTTATACCAAAAAAGATTCAACCAGAAGGATCAGCTCCCCTTTTCTCTGGAAGAGAGGGACCCCCCCCCCCCCCGTACTTGCCAAGTGAAGACCTAGTATAGATTCTGCCTGCACTAATTGCAAAGTCCAACCCTAACTGCTCCCTTCAAACTAACCGTTCCTTTCATTCACCACTCCTGGACATGGATCCTCTGCACCAAAAACAAACAAAATTCAACCAGAAAGATGACCCTCCCCCCCCCTTTGTTCTGGGAGGAAGGGACCCCCTTACACTTGACAAGTGAAGATCTAGTATAGATTCTGCCTGCACTAAGTGCAATGTCCAACCCTAACCCCTTCCTTCCTCCTAACCATCCCTTTCATTCACCTCTCCTGGACATGGAACCACTGCACCAAACACAAAACTATGTCCCGATAGATAATAGAACCAGGAACCATATTTCAGAATCTACTGTTCTGACTTTTGTATATACTCGCCTTTTGATATTATCCCTGGAAAGACTATAAAGGGTTGATTTACTAAAACTGGAGAGTGCAAAATCTTGTGAAGCTTTGCATGGTAGCCAATTAGCTTCTAACGTCAGCTTGTTCAGTTAAGCTTTGACAATAAAACCTAGAAGCTGACTGGTTTCTATGCAAAGCTGCACCGGATTTTGCACTCTCCAGTTTTAGTAAATCAGCCCTTAAGTGTCTGTACATAGATATACACAACCAAAATTGGTCATTTATAAATTGGGTTTTGCCCAGTAGTGGTTAACTTGGTCTTATCATTACTTTAGAACTTTGTTGTGCACAGCGTTACGTCAACTATGTAGCCTTCTCCTATAGCTGTTTGTCACGCAATTACACCACACACTATTGAATGATATTTTTCCTTCTGTCATATATAAGTGAAATATTTATCCATATATATATTATTATTATTATTATTACTACGAGTTTATATAGCGCCAAAGGGTTTGCTCAGCGCTGTACAATAGGGGGGGACAATACATGGCACAGTACAACAAAGACAGACAGCGTACGAGGGGTAAGAGGGCCCTACTCTTACGAGCTTACAATCTAGGAGGGAGGGGGTAAAGGTACAGTAGGAAGTGGCTGGGGGGGATGAAGTGGTAGGAGGAATGAGGGAGGATGGCCGTTAGGTGAGGGTGGGGTAGGCTTCCCTGAAGAGATGGGTTTTGAGGGAGCGCCTGAATGTGAATAGAGAAGGCGACAGTCTGATGGATTGGGGCAGTGAGTTCCAGAGGATGGGGGAGGACCTGGAGAAGTCCTGCAGTCGTGCATGGGAGGAGGAGACCAGGGAGCAGGATAGAAGGAGGTCCTGTGAGGAGCGAAGGGTACGGGTAGGGTGGTACCTGGTGATCAGATTGGTGAGGTAGTCAGGGGCAGTGTTGTGAACGGCTTTGTAGGTCAGGGTAAGGAGTTTAAATTTGATGCGTTGGGCAATCGGGAGCCAGTGGAGGGAGAGGCAGAGGGGGGTGGCAGAGGTGGAGCGGGTGGTAAGGTGGATGAGTCTGGCAGCTGAGTTCAGGATGGTCTGGAGCGGGGAGAGCCTGCACTTGGGTAGGCCAGTGAGGAGGGAGTTGCAGTAGTCAAGGCGTGAGATGATGAGGGAGTGTACTAGAAGTTTGGTGGTGTCTGGGGTGAGGAAGGAGCGGATCTTGGCAATGTTGCGAAGATGGAGCCTGCATGTGTTTGTGAGTGTTTGTGAGTGATGTGTTTGTTAGTGATGTCTGACTGCTATTATTTTGAACAAAACTGTATATATATATATATATATATATATATATATATATATATATATACAGTTTTGTTCAAAATAATAGCAGTCAGACATCACTAACCTGATCAATCTCTGTTTTTGGTAGAAATTATATTTATACATGACAAATAATTTACTAGCAGGTGTAGTAGAGTAATAGAATCCAACAGACCCAACAGTCATGACATGCATGCTGCTGATTCTGTGTATTTGAATCACTAATTGAAAGGGACATGTTCAAAATAATAGCAGTGTAGAGTTCTATTAGTGAGGTCATTCATTCTTTGAAAAACAGGTGGCAATTATTGCCCTTATTTAAGGAAGGAAGGCAGCAAATGTTGTACATACTGGTTACAGTGCATTTCTCTCTGAAATTCTGAGGAAAATGGGTCATTCCAGACATTGTTCAGAAGAACAGCGTACCTTGATTAAAAAGTTAATTGGAGAGGGGAAAACATATAAAGAAGTGCAGAAAATGATAGGCTGCTCAGCTAAAATGATCGCAAATGCTTTAAAATGGCAACCAAAATCTGAAAGATGTGGAAGAAAGCGACCAAAACTACCATTTAAATTGATAGAAGAATAGCCAAAATGGCAAGGACTCAGCCAACAATCAGCTCCAGGAAGATGAAAGAAGGTCTAAAGTTACCTGTGAGTACTGTTACAATTAGAAGACGCCTATGTGAAGCCAAGCTATCTGCAAGAAGCCCCCGCAAAGTCCCACTGTTGAAAAAAAGATGTGCTGAAGAGGTTACAATTTGCCAAAGAGCACATTGACTGGCCTAAAGAGAAATGGCGCAACATTTTGTGGACTGATGAAAGTAAGATTGTTCTTTTTGGGTCTAGTGGCCAGAGACAGTTTGTCAGATGACCCCCAAACACTGAATTCAAGCCACAGTACCCTGTGAAGACAGTGAAGCATGGTTGCGCAAGCATCATGATATGGGGATGTTTCTCATACTACGGTGTTGGGCCTATTTATCGCATATCAGGGATCATGGATCACTTTGAATACATCAGAATACTTGAAGAGGTCATGCTGCCTTATGCTGAAGAGGAAATGCCCTTGAAATGGGTGTTCCAACAAGACAACGACCCCAAACACACCAGTAAATGTGCAACATCTTGCTTCCAGACCAACAAGATTGACGTTATGGAGTGGCCAGCCCAATCCCCGGATCTTAAACCAATAGAAAACTTGTGGGGTGACATAAAAAATGCAGTTTTTGAGGCAAACCAAGAAATAGAGAAGAACTGTGGAATGTAGTCCAATCATCCTGGGCTGGAATACCTGTTCACAGGTGCCAGAAGTTGGTTGACTCCATGCAACACAGATGTACAGCAGTTCTCAGAAACAGTGCTTATACAAATAAATATTCATTAAGTGATTCAAAGGAAAGCAAAATCTTCAAACATTTTTCAGTTTATATAGTGAATGTTCGAGTTTGTAAAGAAGAATACAAACACTGCTATTTGTTTCAACAGTGTAATATTCACTTTTCTTCAATTTTTTTAGAGGAACAACACAAATTTGATATATTTTTCTTCATGTTTTGATTCGGAATAGAATGTGCAGTGTCCCAAATGCATTTGTGTGTATGGAAATAAAAGCTATTAGAAGGATTTTGAGCTTTATTCACTTTTTTCAACACACTGCTATTATTTTGAACACAACTGTATATACACACACATATATATATATATATATATATATATATATATATATAAACAGTCTTTATAACTAATTTAAAATAATAAATCCAGAAGCCTAGTAATCTACTGTACATGACAAGAGTAAAAGTCATATTTAACCACCCAGGGATAATAAAATGGGAATGGTTCACTCCCATCATGGCCCTAATACAAAGAGTTTTAGTTCTTAATGCCAACATCTTGTTACAGTTGCTTTTACAGTTACAAAACTGTAAAACTGTCCATTTTTGCTCCAGGATATGTCATCTACTACAGGGATTTGTTAAAGCCTACAACCCCTTCAAACCCCTCTGCATCCATTACACCCGCCTGCCCTCTGATTTGATCCGCCCAGATGGAGGGGAAGTGATCCTCTTCTGTTTGTTTTTAGCGGATTGGATTGGAGGTAGGAGGGCGTAAACACAAGTCAGTTTCCATCCACCGCTCTATAGAGGAGAATGGAAGGTCCGATCGGGTCCTCTTACAAAACGGACCAGGTGGACCTTATGGGACCGATTGTGTGAAAGAAGCCGAACTCAGGCAATTATATTTTGTTTTGAAATGAGTGAAGAAGAGTTAGTGTGTCTATCATGTTTTTTTTTGGCTTTTTGTTGAGGAGAAACTCCCTTGCTTCCTGTCTTTATGTTCACCTGCTGATGCCACAAGTAACACCCTTCCTGTCTTAGGGTGACAGAACTTACTGTATTGTATCTATGGAGGAGCAACGCTGCCATTTTCGGAAGGACTACACAACACCTCCCTCTCTTCTCTTATCGATAACATAGAGAGGAGGTGTTCTATAGGTCACAGAGAGAGATGGAAATAATGAAAGTGTTCACAGTGCAGCTCAGGTAGAAATTACAGGAGATTATCCGCTTACAAGATTTCTGTCAGGGTCAAGAGGCATTTTTTTGTATTCATTGAACAAATATAACAACATTTTTCAATGGTATACCTAAAACACCTAATGAAAGAAATAAGAGAGATTATTGTTAGGGTTTGCCAACATTTTATTCCCTTTCTGGTGTCTACATAGTTGCTCTTCTACTTTGAGTAGCATCTATGTGAACTGTGTTAACTGGCAAGGTACTAAGGTCTAATAAATCTGCTCTGAAAGGGGCATAGAAAGCTAATGCCTACGGAGCAGGGGCGGACTGACCATTTGGAAACTCGGGCACTGCCCGAGGCCCGGGGTCAGTAGGGGGCCCCATGAGATGCCCCTGGTATCTTTTTCATAGGCTTTTTTGAGCTTGGGCAAAGACACAGGGGCCCCATGATCCCCTATTGCCCGGGGGCCCCATGAGTTGTCAGTCCGCCCCTGTTACAGAGTACAACTTCCTGTAGGAACATGGAGTTTGGCAAATCCAACACTAAAGAAGTCATTAGTTTGCCCAGAACTCAGAGCTTACATGGATTCCTAAGCACTTTATGAACACAAACCTTTGTGTTTAGCCTGATTACATGTCTCAGTGCTATGTAAACGGCATATAGGTATTACATGACATACTTCAATTATCTTGATACTGGACTGTTGAAATGAGTGAACAAGACTAGAATTTGTAGCATATCAGTTACATCCTAATCTGGAGGACAGTAGATGAGTACGGTATGATCTTTCTTCATATATTCATTTGGTGAATTTACCAAGGGCTAGTGATGTTGTCAATGGCTTCCTACTGGATTCTCTTTAGGAATATAAGGAGAACTCACTCCAAAGAAGATAAGCAGGCCATTTAGCACACTACAATGTTCTGGCGGTGTCCAAAAAATTAAGTGATGGACAACCTCTGCAACAGGGAAGGCGACCACAATAAAAATCTGACAAATGATCTAACTAACCCTTCCCAACTGTTATCCATGGATCAATGCAGAAAGTTTGGAGTAATACCCTTTACTGGATAACTGTAGACATGGAAGTTTTCTAAGCATGTTTGGCTTCTTCATTATGGCTTAGGAGTGTTTTTAGGGACCTGACAAATGAAGTTGCTGAATACTTCACATATGAGCTAGTAAGAGTAAAGCCACCCCTACATTGTGTGAATTTCAAGCTATGGATGGCTTTGATGGCACCATCTTGCTTGATAAAAGTCAACTTTTCAACTGACCAAATCAATGGACCTGGCTGAATAATTATCAGCCAGGAGTGACTGAAGCCAATCAGATGCAGTCACTGTTCAGGTATTCAGGAGACACAGATCCTACCCCTGCTGAATACAATATCTGGTGGGGGATATTTCTATATCAACGTTATTTAGACCCGCAGGCTGAATTGGAGGGATTTAAAGGGGCATGGTTAACCTAAAAGAAAAGTTCGGAAAAAAATAAAACACACTCTCCTAGATGGATGCAGCATCAATCTGATGCTGCATCTGTCCCCCACTGCTTCTAAGACTGAGAACTGAGAGATCAAAGACTGACAGTTCTCGGTCATCAGTGAGCAGAGTGCTAGTGACTGTCAGTCTCTGGCTCTCTGCTCTGTCCCCCCCAGTGCTCACTGGAGCACTAGGCTGGAGTGACAGGCTCAGGCTTTCAGCTGCCTGTCTAGACATCTGGGTGGATCCTGGCATTAAAGTCGGGATCTCTCCAGAGCCTGGACTGGCTCAGTGACAGACTTTAGTTCACTGTCTGCTGAATATGAGTCACAGGAGGGCAGAACTAAATGCAATACTGTGAGAAGTATAGCCAAAAAAGCTTTGACCCTACTTCTCATTTAAAGGTCTTGTAGGGAGGTCCATATACCTTTTATAAGAGGTCTAAAGGAAAACAGACTTTGTAAAAAAAAAAAATAACTTATTTAAAATATAATGGCACATAACATTTCTGTCTACATTTACACCACAGTCCAGAGTTTTGAATTTTTTATAAGCTTGGGTTCCCATCCTCTTTTTTAGTGATATGAAGATGCTCATAAGTATATCATGCCTACTGTGGCCCCTTTTGCAAAAATGGGCAACTACAGTAACATCAGTTTTTTTTTGGGTTTCTGTAACCTTTCTGCAAAACTGTAAAAATGTTCTACTTTTAATAGAATCTCTTGTTTTGGGCAATTTCCCTGAGCACATCCCATAAAGTCTAATTCTAAATAATGGATGTCTGGCAAATGGATTAATTTAACTCTGCTATCACTTTTCAGATACTTTGGATATATGGACATCAAATCTTTAAGTGCTCCAAAAGCACATGGTTTGATGTTATAGGCTTTTAGCTGGTTCATAAAAATGCATCAAACAAACACAACCAGACATCTGATAATAGAGTGACATCTGCGGTATAGGCATATACCATGCTTATTTTACAATATGTTCATTTAATGGGAAGTGTGCTTTACTTGCCGCAGATTAATGGATTGTAATCAATATATTTATGGAAACAATACTAAAGTACACACACAGACTCCACCATCCCATCTTTCATCCATTAACCTCGGCTCACAGATGCTCATTATTATGCTGGCAGTTTCAGAGTGCTAGCTCAGCATCCATCAGTCACTTCACAGATTCACTACTCATTTCGCAAGCAATTCCTTGAGGGGCGAGAGAGGCAACTTTGTAAAATTCCCCTCTGCATTCCAATCAGCTTCTATCCTCATTATGGGAAAAGGGAAAATCACTTTGCATTCACTCCAGTATGTACACAACGGAGGCATGTGTTATGACCATGAGAAGGGTGTGGGAAAAGGAGGAGGAGATGAAGGCATATCCCAGAAACGCACAGGAGACAGCCATCGCTGCAGTATGAGTAAGCAGCGTGGGGCAGAGCAAGAGATGAGTGGGCATTTTTCCATCGTTTTCCTGGACTGCAGTGAAGGTATCTGCAGGTACTGGTCCACAATCCCATGCTGTGATGTATGCATTATTTAGCAGTTGCAGCACGTTGTTTGAGAAGTAGTTACAGCATACATTACTAAAATATTAGACATGTCAACACTTTGAAGGGTTACTTTGTCATAGGGATCCTTTATATGTCATATGGCTACTTTGTATGTCATAACGTTTCTCTGAATATCATAGGGTTCTTTGTATGCTCCCGAACAGAAAAGTACAGACAGCAATGAAGATAAACTAAAGCAAGCCTGCTACACACAATGAGAATATCAAACAAATGACTGTCCTTTTTTTTTGCATATTAGTCTCAAATCGAAAACAAATAGATTACTAGAATTACGAGTTAGAGTTATTCTTTCGTTTCTGAGCATGCGCAGTCTTGGTCACTCAATTTTTTATGTACAAATACTGTACTGATTACATGGAAATCGTCTGTTCAGTTATCTTACGAAATATTATCCTTCGAATAATTTCGCATGAACTGTAATCAGCTCTCGAAAGCTGTGTACTAACAATCATATTATTGGACAATTGCTCTGAATACTTTTTTTGTACGATTTTCTCACGTGTACTAGGCTTAAGTGCAGTAACTCATACCAACCACATTTCACACCACTACTGACAAAGCAATGAAAGAAAGCAAATATTGGCTAGTTATTATAAATGGCAAGACTGTAGAATAATCACAGCATTGGAAGTTTCAATAAAGTCACCATGTAGGTGAAAAGATGCTGGACAACATACAGAAGATTTATAGGTGAAAAGTGAGTACCTTCAGGACAAACAACAAAAAAGACGAGCATATTTTGGCACCCAGGAGGCACAGTTGATGCTGACAGATGCCCGTAACATTGATGACAGATTGAAACACACTTCAGCTTACACACATCTGATTGTTATTAGTGTACATGTGGGCAGCACAGTGACTAAATGGTTAGCACTTCCACCTGGCAGTACTAGGGTTGTTGGTTTGAATCCCAACCACGGCACCACCTGCCTTGAGTTTGCATGTTCTCCCTGTGCCTGCGTGGGTTTTCTCTAGGTACTCCAGTTTCCTCCCACATCCCACAGACATGCTGGTAGGTTAATTGGATCCTGTCTAAATTGTCTCTAGTATGCGTATGTATGAATGTAAGTTAGGGACCTTAGATTGTACACCCCTTGAGGGTTAGGGACTGATGTGAATGTACAATATATATATCTTAGATTGTAAGCTCCAAGGAGCAGGGCCCTCCTAACCCTCTTGTACTGAACTGTATTGTCTTCCTTTATTTAGTAAAGCTCTGAGCAAACTGTTGGCGCTATATAAATCCTGTATAATAATAATATGTAAAGCGCTGAGTAAATTGACAGCGCTATATAAGTACCTGAAATAAATAAATACATGACCAGTTGCCTACAAGGTCATATGTCCAAAATGCAGCAAGTCCACATTTTGGGCATATGTCCCTGTTCCGCTCGAATGTGCGTACAGCCATAAAGCAAATTTTCTGCTTGTTAAAAGGAAAATACGCAATGGTATATTATTATTATACAGTATTTATAAAGCGCCAACAGTTCGCTCAGCGCTGTACATTACAATGGGAGACAGTACATGCGACAGTACAAAACAATACAATGTGATACACGAGGGGTTCGAGGGCCCTGCTCTTTCGAGCTTAGGTATACTACTGTAGATTTAATTACTTATACATTATGACCTAAAACTAAATGTGTGATAACATGACAGTGATGTACAAATCAGTTATTCCTGTGCTGAGTGTGCAGACCCTATTACTGAGAAGCTGCTTGATCTGCCATCCACGTGTTTTAACCTTGAGGGTGTGGAAGACTATACCCAGGAGTGTCTGCGTGCTGGCAGACGGTGGTAATACAATGCTGCATGCAACATCCGCATGCTGGACACAGTACACAGCAGTCAAATCAGCTTTACAAGAAATGATGCCTTCCACACAGGATCCTATTGAAGAACTCATGTCTTTATTAGATCTCAGCTTCCTGCTCACACAAGGCAATAGATTAGGCTAACATGATTACTCCCTTTATGACTGCAGATCTTATCATTGTTCAGTTGGTATTGTGAGATCCCATTTACAGAGCAGCCACACTGGGCTCTGCTTTGCCTCAATAAAATCTGAGGAATGCACAAAATGCAAATATTCCTGATTTCATGTTATGTTGTTTGGTTTATAAGGCACAGTTCACAGCTCCCTGATCCCACATCCCCCCTTATTCTCTAGATATGGGACTTTTTGTGACTACGCAGCAAGGAAAACTTGAAATGACAGCATACAAGTATTTTCCATCTTTGTGATTGCAAAACTGCCATCTTCCATATCAAAGCATTATTGCGCTTCTTATTCCCACATCTCTCTAATTATGTTTTTATTCTTTTTGTTTTGTGCCAAAAGAGAAGAAACGGAAACACATTACTATTGTTAACTCTTCAATGCCTTTAGAAAAACTTGCTTGTATGTAAATGAACTGGTTTACATAGATATCAACTTACTAGTGCCTAAGTTAGTGTTAAACAGACAGCACAGTGGCTTAGTGGTTAGCACTGCCTTCCCAGACTGGTATTCCTGCTTCAAATCCCGGTTGGGACACTGTCTGCATGGAGTTTGTATGCCCCCCTGTCTTTGTGTGGGTTTCCTCCCACACTCCAAAGACATGCTTGTAGATTAATTGAGAGAGATAGGACCCTTAGATTGTATGACATGCCGATAGGTTAATTGACCCTAGTATGTGTGTATGCATATGAGATAGGGACCTTAGATTGTATGACATGCTGGTAGGTTAATTGACCCTAATATGTGTGTATGCATATAAGATAGGACCCTTAGATTGTATGACATGCCTGTAGATTAATTGACCCTAGTAAGTGTGTATGCATATGAGATAGGACCCTTAGATTGTATGACATGCCGGTAGGTTAATTGACCCTAGTATATGTGTATGCATATAAGATAGGACTCTTAGATTGTATGACACGCCGGTAGGTTAATTGACCCTAGTATGTGTGTATGCATATGAGATAGGACCCTTAGATTGTATGACATGCCGGTAGGTTAATTGACCCTAGTATGTGTGTATGCATATGAGATAGGGACCTTAGATTGTATGACATGCTGGTAGGTTAATTGACCCTAATATGTGTGTATGCATATAAGATAGGACCCTTAGATTGTATGACATGCCTGTAGATTAATTGACCCTAGTAAGTGTGTATGCATATGAGATAGGACCCTTAGATTGTATGACATGCCGGTAGGTTAATTGACCCTAGTATGTGTGTATACATATGAGATAGGACCCTTAGATTGTATGACATGCCGGTAGGTTAATTGACCCTAGTATGTGTGTATGCATATGAGATAGGACCCTTAGATTGTATGATATGCCGGTAGGTTAATTGACCCTAGTATATGTGTATGCATATAAGATAGGACTCTTAGATTGTATGACACACCGGTAGGTTAATTGACCCTAGTATGTGTGTATGCATATGAGATAGGACCCTTAGATTGTATGACATGCCGGAAGGTTAATTGACCCTAATACGTGTGTATGCATATGAGATAGGACCCTTAGATTGTATGACATGCCGGTAGGTTAATTGACCCTAGTAAGTGTGTATGCATATGAGATAGGACCCTTAGATTGTATGACATGCCGGTAGGTTAATTGATCCTAGTAAGTGTGTATGCATATGAGATAGGACCCTTAGATTGTATGACATGCCGGTAGGTTAATTGACCCTAGTAAGTGTGTATGCATATGAGATAGGACCCTTAGATTGTATGACATGCCGGTAGGTTAATTGACCCTAGTATGTGTGTATGCATATGAGATAGGGACATTCGATTGTAAGCCCCTTAACGACAATGGTTGATGTGAATGAACAATATGTAAATCATATACCTGTAATAAATAAAACGCCAGCTTCCTATATAGAACACGCTGTAAACTAGAGCAACTCTTTCCAGGTGTGGCACTAATTCCATTCTGCGAAGCCTCTAACTGTCCTTGGTCCTGTCTTAGCTCACTGCAGTGGATGAAGTCATATGGTACAGCAGCAGACCATTCCTTTAAAAAGCACTTGATTAGTTTGCTAATGATGGCATAAGAGGCATCTTACCTTGACATCACCGGCTGCATCCACTTCCATCCCTTGGCCATCCTGCTGCTCTTGCTCCAGGTCATTGCTTTGTTCAGCTTCTTCTTCTTTGGGCTTGTCAGCTACCTGTTCTGCAGAAGTCCCAGCTCCCATCCTGTGACCTGTGTCCTATAAGACGGCAAAGACTTTGACGACAGCAAGCTGAAAAAAGTGGACAGATGTTTTAATCACCTGCAAGTGAATTTCCAGCAATCACTGTCCAGCTAAGAGAGGTTCTGTACCATACAGTCTCCTAGAATTCTGTCCTCTGGCTCTTATTGTTAACAGATCCTGGGAAGCTTTCCTTCTCTAGACAAGTTGTAAAATGCAAATGCCTTCTAAGCAATGCAGGTTTTAGCCAACTATCTTACACACTCTTCTGTGTGTGCGGGATTTTTTTCTCTCTTTCAGATGACAACCTCTCCTTCTATTCCCCTTAGTCTTCCCCTCCCATTCTCTTTCTCCATCACATGAGTCTAGGATCAGACACGCCTTGCAGTATCAAAACAGGCTTAAAAGAGATGGG